>NC_143519.1:7803409-8424909 GCF_031878675.1 Megascapheus bottae
CCGGTGTGGGAAGTTTACAACAGTCAGAGAGACTTCCTGTCTCACCATTCAGCGGAATTCACAACTGAGCCTCCCAAGCAGGGCATATGGGACCCAGGCAAAAGCGCCAGACTCCTGAGCTCATGGTGTGTCATGCTGCTTCTTATGCTTGGTTGCCAATCAACTCACTCTCTACAACTGATCTTCTGAGTTGCACTAGTTATTTTAGCTCTGCTGCTTCATACTGCCTAATATAGCTGGCTCTTTCTAGGATGATTTACCAAACTGGAACAGCAGTCAGATTCATGTGCCAAAGCTCTGAAGCACTGAACCCGCCCCTCGATCACTAAGTACACTGTGAACTTTCTGGGCCCCTGAAGGAATGAGCTTCATCCCAGCTTTATCTCACCCTACCTTATTCACTTGACCTCCTATTCCCCTTCAACTCCAAGCTGCTCCCAGAGAAGCCCATTGCAATAAAGAGAAGAAAAGACAGACCCTGTGGTCAAAAATCATTTGAAAAGAATGTCCCTGAACTAGGACAGTGCAGGGAGATATGCAAAGAATACTAGAACGCGATTGTTAAAACTGTCATTAATATGGATCATTCATTATGAATTTATCTTTGGCTAAGAAATCTTACTCCCAAATACACAACTCTAAAAACAAGCAGGTGAAAAGGTCTAGGACAGCCCTAGCAGAGGATCACAATAGCTCAATAGGAATGCTCATATTACCCTATAAAATGATGCTAATCCAAATAAGAAGTTTGTTGTTGATGTTGTTGATTTTTCAAGAACTGTATGAAATTCTTTCTTTTTTTCTTATCTTTTTCCCCTTGGAGTATCCCCTGTTGTCACTCTGTGTCTTGAATATACATTTACCTAATTTGGGTAAGGGAAGGGGAATAACAAAATGGAGAAACAAAGGACCAAGTGTGAACCAACGCAACCACGATACCCAGAAGACACTAGGTTGGAAATGCATTCTACAACTTGGCAGGGAGGAAAAGTAGGAAGAGAATGAGAGAGGGGGTGACAATGTTTGTCAAGAAATGTACTCATTACCTTATTTACATAAGGAGCCTCTCTGACCATCATCTTTACAACAAAGTAAAACTAAATTTTTTTTAAAGATATAAAGGTGTAGATAATGGAGCAGAAATTGTTATGTGAAGTTTCAAAATACAGGAAACTCTAAATGCCTGAGCATAGGGATTGGTAGAATGAGTGATGTCCATACATAGAATTCAGTACTATGCTTAAAAAAAATTAAAAAGATTTCCCTGCATGGATAGGAAACGAATCCTAGTAGATAATGTTAAGTGATGAAGATAGACATATTGTGATGGGCCAGGAGTTTGGTCTAGTGGTAGAGTGCTTGCCTAGCATGGAGAAGACCCAGGTTCAATTCCTTAGTACCACATACATAGAAAAAAAAAGGCAAAAAGTGGTGCTGTGACTCAAGTAGTATAGCTATGGCCTTGAAAAAGCCCAAGGACAGTGCTCAGGCTCCGAATTCAATCCCTGGGATTGGCCAGTGATTGAAATCAAACAAACAAATAGACACAACAACAAAAACCTTAAAAAAAAAGTATTGTGATACTATTGTGAGGGGGTGGGGTGGAGGGGTGATACCATGCTAACATACAATTTATTTTTACAAGACAAAATAGATCAAACTGACAGCAACAGAATTGATTAGCTATAATGCTGACAAAAAGTAGGGTACAAGGATTCTTTCTAACCAATGGAATGATAATACCCTAAGTATGTATTTTGCCTATGTTGAAACTTAGAATCATATTTATATCTGTACATTATAATGTATTAATTAATTAATAATGGGAAAGAAAGAGGAGAAAGGTCTAAATCTGGCAGCAATCTAATCAACTGCATTATAATCAACTCCAAAAGAGAGAAGTGCCAAAAGAGAGAAGGCAAGAGGAATGTAAGGGACACGAATGTAGCATTCGGCTCTCTAGCCTCATTTCAGGCACCACTAGAGTGGAGACAGCATGAGGAAGAGGTGGACTGGAGACAAATTCTCATCTTTTGAGATAGATTTGTTTTTATCCACTCACGTATGAAGCCAGGCTAAAAACAATCTTAGATGCAATACAAGATTGAAAAAATAAATAAATGTAATCTATGCTCTCAGAATCATCAGGCAAGTCCAAAATAAGCAACAATCCTACTTAAAAAATCAAAAAAGGGATGTTATTTTCAATGGTCAGTGTATGAAGCAGAAATCAGATAAAGGAAGGTAAGAGGAATCCACAATAAAATCCAAGCCTTATTACTGAATGTAAAGAATGAGGTCTTTCAAGATTAAAAAAGGTTAGAAGGTAGGACGTGCATGTGTGTGTTTCTACCTGTGCAATGCTATCCACGAGTGTTGTGAATTAGAGTGATGAAACACATCTACTGAGGAAGAAGAAGATGGAAGAGAATAAAGACAATGACCCGACTGCTCACACTACCTTCCTTGTCACCTGACAGATGACAGAGGTGTGTCACGCCCAGCGTGGGTTATGTAGCTGAAAGCTACTGGCAAGACATCATGGTGGAGTTGAGTCTACACCATACAGTGAAAGATTGTGGCAGAGTTCTAGTTCTGGTTGCAAAAAAAGGACCTACATATCACAGATGCAAGCTTCAGTAGGAAGAGATTTGCTCACAAAGTCAAAGTGTTGCCTTCAGCAAGTCCAGCAGTGGCTACATATCTACGAATGTGCATCATGATCACTCAAGGAGATTATAACCCCATCAAGTCCAAAATGATTGAAGTGGTACCTTGGGGTAGGACATGAGCATTGACCATTTTCTGCTTTCACCTTGGGAGTCGTAAGTCCCATCATGGTGGCAGAACACATATTTTTAGGTTCATGTGTTCAAATGTTAAGACTACTTAATTGCCTAAATACCACTGAAATTTAAAGTACAACTATTTTATTTTATATTGTTTTGTTAATTAATTTTAGCAACTCCTCTATAATTCTAAAGAAGTATTTCTAATTAGTTCATATAAAATATTTTAGTCAAACAAAATATTTTGTTGTCACATATATTCCTCGATGAGCTTCATATCCCATACATCTGAAACTTCAATCAAATTAAAAAGAGTTGGTTTTATTTGATGCTAAGATGTAAATTCAAAGCGCTACTGGTCTTTAATAGAAAATGATTAAGTCAGCTATATAAATCCTTTCAAAAAGATTTAACCCAGTATTCAAAGTCATAAATTGCAATTTACATAAATGTTGTCAATTGCTGTTCCCAGCACGTATTTGGCTCCAAAGATGCATCTGAAACAGCTGGAGAATATCAGAGTTGTGAATCTCCGCAAGATCATATTTTCCCTATTTATTTATCTGAATTTCATTTCTAAAAATCACACTCAAAAAGCAATCTCAGAGTTTCCACATTTCTCCAGCCTACATATTTCCATTAAGAAAGTCCACAAACTTGATTTCAGTTAAGAATATTTTTAAGATATGATTCTTACCTGCATTTGAGCAGATGATGTCTTGAGAATTCTTGCACATTTGGTTGCTTTTCTTCCTTGTCAGCTCACAAGTCGTTGGATACTGGCATGCATCCCCAGACCATCCGAGGTCACATTTGCATCTGCCACAGTCGCAAGTGCCATGGCCTGAGGAGCATATAGCATGCAAATCATTTGCCAAGGAAACCAATATTGTAAGAAAAAACTTATGGGTCGGACTGGTTCAAAAGTGAACTGTCATAGGCTTAAATCTATTCTACCACAGATAATGTGTAGAATTTTAATCAATAACCAATTTTGATCCAGGATTATACAAAGGTTAAAATAATTCACAGAGACATCAGAATCTATTGAGTCAAATGGTCAGAAACTCATCAGTAATAAAAAAAAATCCACCTGCCACAAGTTTTTGAGACAAAATACCATTAGAAATTAGCTCTATTTCACGACACTTTATAGGATGTAAAACCCCAAACTCTGAATAAGGAATCTTACATGAAACTACTAAACTAAACATGGGATTGATACAAAAATAAGTATATATTTTGTTTCTTAAGGAGGAAGTTCAAGAATCAAAATGATAAAATCCATAACTATCTGTTGTCACAGGATTGACCTGATCTACAATGCTTTCACCTATCATTTTTAAAGCAATGTTATTTAAACAGTTACGAACACCAAGTTTATTAAATCGTACTTGTTAGAACTCACTAATGCTTTCGATAGTACCACAATAGATTGCCACAAGTACAAAACATTTACAGTATTTGTCTCTTTTCAGAGAACCAACAAACTTCAGAGTAAGGCCCATATATAAAGAAGCTGGAGTTGTCATTGTTCTGCAGCATTTTGTGCCCCTTATTGAGTTGAACAATGTGGATCTATGACCTACAGGAATAAGACAAGAAACTCTCAGGACTCCTTGCCCCTTAACTAGGCCTTGAGAGTTGAGCAGAGTTTAAATGGGTTGTAGTTAGCATATTGTTAAGATGTTCAAGACAGTGGTAATACTGGGTCTTAATGACTAAAGTTCATAAATCTTATAGATGGGATCCTTCATCTAGTAACAGATGTCACAGCCAAAATCGCTATGCAGAGGTCCAGATGGTCAGTCAGTGGGAACACAGGCTCTAAGACTGCATGTTTGAGCACGTGAAGCAGACCCTGACTCTGTGATTGGGTCAATTTTCCAAATCCTCTTCCTTTGGTCTACTCCAGGTAAATGTTTCACTTCCTGTTGAATTTGTCAAATTAATTATTCTAATGTACAACCAAAATTCTTGGAAATGACTTAATTAAATTCAGTTTACTCATTGCATACTACTCTGTGAAAGTGTATGCATTTGTTTTCTGCCTGGCTTCACATAGATGGTCAGTCTTGGTCAATTTAGTGTCCCTTTACAAAACACAAGTGGTTTCATTTGTCACTCATCTAGCCTACGTGTACATGCTAATTTAAGCCAAAATCTTGAAGCAGCCATGCCTCTTCCAATAAATTAAGTACCTTGAAAACTATGCTGACTCACTTTCTATGATTAATATTACTGTCTTAGGTTGACTGTCTTGATATTATTACTTCTGTCAGCTGAATATCACCCATATCTGATGGTCTAGTGTAATGAGATGGCTCCTTATCCATAGCAAAGAAGACACATTCTTTTAAAGATAAATCATGATGGCATTAGTGATTTTGTATTAGTGACATGGCATTAATGTCTTTCAAGAACAAGACTACATATTATATTCAAAGAACAATATAGTGAAGATGAGTCAAAGGTTCATAAATTTTTTGTGGGTCAAGCATAGCAAAGTTGAAAGAGGGAAAAGATGACCAGTAGAGAGAGCTCAGGGAATGCGTATGATGGGAAAGATCCACCCATTCCAATTTGACCCAGTAAGGCACCTGTAGAATCACTGCAGATGCAGCAAAGTAAGATATGGTCATCAAATATGGAAGTCTAGATGTAAGGACAAGCCCACAGATAGAATTCCACAGGTGGATGAAGGCAGAGCTATGGCCAATATGTCCACAGCCAAGAAAGAACAGACATCACTCATCCATTGCAGAAAGTAAGGAGAGAGGACTGGATCAGGTTCTCTCAACCATCAGAAGGCACTCATCCTGCCAGCACCTCTATATCTATTTGTCCCAAGAACTGTGAAATAAAAATCTCTGCATCTCAAAAGATCCAGATTGTGGTAATTCACTACAGCATCCCTAGTAAACTAATACAGATCTTGAAATGAAATTTACATGGGACTTATGAGGAAATGAAGCCATGCCATTTTCCTTTTCCAAATTTATGGTTTCAAAAAATAATTGCTATGCAGCATTGATATATTGAGTAGATCATAATCCCTGTGATGAAAGATGACTCCAGAAATTGTGTCTGAAGTTTCTCTGCATCTTGGTGGAATTATTCTGAATTAATTCTGATCTCATTAGAAAATAAACACTTCTGAACAAAAAGCGCCACTGAAATCTTTAAAAATATTTAAAAATCCATTTCTTGGGCAATCACTGGGAGAAAGAAAAAAACAGAAGACTCACTGGCATAGCTTGTAATCAATCAGTCTCTTAAGAATTTCTCCCTTCTCCAAACAATGTTTTCCAAGCACGAGACCACTTTTTTTTTTTTTTTGCCAGTCCTGGGCTTGAGCTCAGGGCCTGAGCACTGTCCTTGGACTTTCTCAAGGCTAGAGCTCTACCACTTGAGCCTCAGTACCACTTCTGGCTTTTTCCATATATGTGGTACCAAGGAATCGAACCCGGGTCTTCGTGCATGCTAGGCAAACACTTTCACCACTAGGCCAAACTCCAGGCCACCACGAGACCACTTTTATATGAAAAGAAAGCCAGGCCTCTCTTACCAACTCTATTTTATTACTATCTTCAGTGCCTTCCCCTACAGAGTTTATAAAACTATGACTGAGAAATAGGTTTAGAATAGGGTAAAAAAAGGTTTTCTTACATGACTGTGAATTAAGTAAGCCTTTCTAGTGAGTAAATTGAAGGACATGAATAATTACCTTATGATCAATCAGTCTTAAGGATATTAGTCCTCTGAATGCTATTTTCCCCATATCCAACTAGAAAAAAGTGGATGGTAACAATATATTTTCAGTCTTCTTTCCCAGTCTAAAAATGAATAAATATTTATGTCAATGTTATTTTAAGTCCTCTAAGCACCATGACTTTGCTGATACTAACTCTAACTGCCTAGAGAATTTCTACCATAAGCCATTACAATGTGAGCAGTTAATGAAAGTTGTTGACAGGCTGATTATTTTAAAAAATCATTCTCTGACATGTGGTAAAAGAATTTCAAAGAATAATTGTTTCTATATTACAAAATCAGCCATCAGAAAAATATTTCTGCAGTTTGACTTGAAGAGTACATGTAATCCATTGCCATTCTTACTTCAAGCTATTTAATCACTTCAGAAGTTTTTCTCAAACTTTAAAATGTGATTTATGGACAAGACAGAAATATATTATGAGTGAATTGTTGCTTTTGATTTTCTTTTGTTGTCCTTAATGTACTATGTTATCTCTCATCTCTTTTGCTGTCTCTTGGTTATCTCATATTGTTACAGTATTTCACCTGGTTGTCTGATATATTGCATATATGCGTATTTGGTTATTTGAAATCAGACAGGGAAGGGAGGAAAACAAGATGAGGGACAGGGGTGGGGGAGGGAAATGGGGACCAAGGCATGAGATAGGGTATCAATGTAGTGAAGTAATGCACCTTCTGTCTGGTGAATATAATGTAACCCTTCTATTAATTACAATAAAAAATATATGAAAAAACAAAAAAATCTGGATCAATAGACAAAAAAATTAAATTGGGAATTGAGCCATAATGCCAAGCAATAAATTTTAGTATATAGTCTTTGTCACTTCTGATTAGCCTACCTTCTTTCCTAGAGTAAAATGTAGACATAATTTATCATTATGATCAACCAAGTAGAGGTCGTAAACAAATCACATACATGGGGAAAAGCGAGAAAACTGCCCTCAGGAGTGCACTCATGATCAAAAAAGAAAGGAAAGTTGCCCTAGTAACCAATATATCGATTGTTTAGAAACTGCGGAAAGAAAGCAGAGGTACTTAGAGACAGAAATAAAAGAACACAGCAGCATAGCCATCCATGGTTTCCAAACCAGGGGACACAGTGTTAAATGGCCAGTGTTAATCTTCCCTGAGTCCTGAGCTCTGTATTTCTCCATTCTGAAAGCATTTGTTTTCACATGTAAAATGTATCTCATTCTAAATCACTTTCAATCATGTACCTTAACTTTTTTTGTTTTGCACTGGTGTGCCCATAATGCCTTTGGAAAATAATTTTATCCAGTTCAGAGTGCATAAAATAACATAAATACATGTTAAACTCCAGAGTGACAAATAACTTGATTCTCCAACAGACATGAAACATAGAAAAGACATTTACAAAAACTGAAAATCTTGGTGAAAGGCCTTAAAATAATTCCAACAAAAGTTTAGGAAGTATTTCAAGTCACTCAGTCAGCTCAAGCATCTCTGAGCAGTGGGGTAAGACCTCTCCTCTCTCACCTCCTTGTCTCCTCCCTCTCATCTTCTTCCCTTCACTTTGCTCCTCTCCTCATTCCCAGACTCCAGGTCCAGGAAGATGTCTTGCAAGAAATCTTGATTCCTTTTCCTCTGCCTTTTGGAGGATTCCATTTTTCCATCCCACCTGTTGACACCAGCTGCATTATTATCACTCTGTATTAATTCATATAAAAAAGTGACAAAAGTCACTCTCGGGGCTGGGAGTGTGGCCTAGTCGTAGAGTGCTTGCCTAGCATGTACAAAGACCTGGGTTTGATTCCTTGGTACCACATACATAGAAAAAAAAAAAAAGCTGGAAATGGCCTTGAGGAAAAGTCACTCCCTTTTTTCCAAAATGTTATCAAAAGAGTCCACAAACTCCTTTTAAAAACCTCCATCGCAATTTAATCCATTCTTTCTTATTCAAATCTCCCAAAAGGGAGTGTTACTCTTCTAATCTTACCCTCTGTTTACAATCAGATTTGAATCATGCCATTCTACAGATATTTTTCTAAGATGACATTTTTGATGGGCTTTCTCTTGCTTAATTCCATTGACAATTCGATCTTTACCTGATGGATGGCTTCTTGCACCTACACCTTCTCCATCTCCCTTCCTGTCCTCTGCAATCTCATCCTACCCACTCATGGGTCAGCAGCCCATAGAATCACTGCATTTCAGAAAGAGTAAAGCAACTCAAAGAAGAAGGACAAACATTTATAGTAAGGTCAGTTCATTAAACCAAAGATAGTCTTTACATTACTGAATGACATGATATTTTAAACAGGGTAAACCTAAATTATGTTTTTATTTTCTTCCTGAAATCCAGTGGACAACTGGAATCCAAAAAGAAAGTTTGTTTGAATAAAAAATATAAACTTTCATTTCTGGGGCAATGTCACAGTGTTTTCCAGATCATTCTCTCAATGTGATAAGTGATGTTAAAAGACTCTTCTAAGGTTAAATAATATTGTTTTCTTGTACTAACAAGATGGGTAATGGCCTAACGTGCGTAAATGTGCTGCTATTTCCAGATTATGGTGTATTGTTTAAAAGTTAAGAAAAAAAGTAAGTCAGATTGAGGAAGATAAACAGTATATTACCTCACATTACTGATGCAGACAAAAACTAAAGAAATAAATAACTAGAGTGTGAATTGAAGACTGTTGAGAGAGAGAGGAACCAATGGAGTATGAGGCAAAAATAGGGTAAAGGGGACAATTTTTAAGCAAGTTCTTTGTATGCATGTAAGAAAATAAAATAATAAAATCCATTACAGTTGTATAACAGAAGAGAAAGGAAAAGCAAGAGTAAGGGAGGAATCAATTCAATGTAAGTATGTTTTTATGAATGTATGGAAACATCACAATAAAACCCTTTGAATAGCCTGGAGTTTGGCCTAGTGGTAGAGAGTTTGCCTAGCATGCACGAAGACCCAGCTTTGATTCCGCAGTACCACATACATAGAAAAAGCTGGAAGTGGTGCTGTGGCTCAAGTGGTAGAGCTCTAGCATGGAGAAAGTCCAAGGACAGTGCTCAGGCCCAGAGTTCAAGCCCCAGGACTGGCAAAAAAATAAAATAAAATTGCTTAGTACAATGTTAATAATGCACGTATATAAAATTTTAGAATTAAATGTTTGTTATACAGCCATAGTCCTGTGACTCACGTCTGCAATCGCAGCTTCTTGACATAGAAATCTGGGGGACTATAGTCCCAGACCATCCCAGGCAGAAAAGTCCTCTAAACCATCTTTCTATAAAAACAAGCAAAACTGTAGGACTGGGGGTATGGCTCAAGTGGTAGAGTGCCAGCTGAGTAAGCAAAAAAGAGCAAACTGGAGGCTTAAGTCAGAAGAGTTTTCTTATCCACCAAATTTGTTCCTGTTTTGTAATGCCATATTTGGGTGCATTGCTAATGCTTTTAAGAATGCTCTTTGAAAATTCCCCTCTATTTCAACATTCTAAAATGTTTGAAGAAAGCCCAGTGCATACGGTAAAGTTTTATCTGTGAAACACTTTGCTTTGGAGTATTTGGGGATGATAAAACTTCACGGTTTTTTAAATGGTATAATATTACCATTAATTTCAGCTCTTGACTACATTTAGGAAATATTTTTAATTATCCATTGTATTTAGGCTTTAAAGGTTTTGTGCATAAAGATCACTTTGTTCAACATTATTAAATTTTAGATGTCTAAAGAATTTTAAAAAAAAGTTACCTTCTTTAACATTCTTGTTAACAAATAAGAGCTTAATTAAATCAAGATTTCAATTAAAATTAACAAGAACATAAAATGATAATTTTAGGCAATAATAAAGGATTCATCTAAGATAAGAATAGAAATTAATAAATTAGAAAATAATTACATATATAAGAAAACAATAAAACTAATACCAGCAAAATGCAAATCATTAGTTTTCATAAGGAATATAGAAGGAAAATAACTATTCAAGAAACAAGATGAATGGCACAACGTACAAGCAAGTATGAAGCAAGAACAAATCAATAAATGCATAAGTGATGCAAACACAAATAGGATAATATACATACAAATTCAGAATCCCACACTTTTTGTGGTTTTGGTAGCCTTCAATTTGAGCTGATTTTGTTGTTTTTTTTTTTTCAGAATTCAGAGAGGGATCTTGAACGTAAGTGCTTACACATTTATAGAGAACACTGATACCGTTAGATCCTTTGAACTATGTAACTTGTATTTGCTAAGCAAGCACACTACTACTCGTTCCATTTTTGGGTGTTTATTAAGAACGTGCCAAGAAACCAGAGTACATCTCCCATTCCTTCCTGTAAAATTTTCAGGGTATCTCCTTTTACCTCAAGGTCTTTGATCCATTTGGAATTGAATCTGGTGCAAGGTGACATATAGGGATCCAACTTTAGTTTTCTACAGGTGTTTAACCAATTCCACCAGCACCCAGCACCATTTATTGAAGAGGCTGTCTTTCTTCCATCTTTTTTTTTGGCTCCCTGAAGATTAGGCGGCCATAGGTTTGCAAGTTAATTTCTGTGTCTTCAGTTCTATTTCATTGGTCTTTAGGTCTGTTACTGTGGCAATACCAAGTTGTTTTTATTACTGTATCTCTGTAATCGAGTTTGAAGCTTGGTACTGATATTCCTCAAGCACTGTTCTTTCTGCCAAGGATTGTGTTTGCTATACAGGGACTTTTATTATTCAATATGAATTTTTGGATTGCTTCCTCTAGTCCTTTAAAGAATGGTGGTGGGAAATTGATGGGTATTGCATTGAATTTGTAGATAGCCCTTGGCAGGATTCCCATTTTCATGTTAATCTTCCTATCCAGGAGCATGGGAGATTTTCCACTTCCTTAGTTCTGCTTTAATTTCCTATTTTAAGTTTTGAAGTTTTCCTCATAGAGGTCCTTTACTTCTTTGGTTAATTCCTAGGGTTTGGGTTTTTTTTTTTCTTGAGGCTATTACAAAAAGAATTGCTTTCTTGATTTCAGCCTCACTCTTATCATTGTTGGCATTCAGGAAAGCCGCTGATTTCTGAGGATTAATTTTATACCTTGCTACCTTGCCAAAGTTTGGAATCAGCTCTAGTAACTCAGAAGAGGGGTTTATAGGGTTCTTTAAATACAGGATCACGTTATAGGCAAAGAGGGAGTTTCATTTCATCCATCTCCCAAGAGTGCCTTTCTTTTCCCTTGTAATATCTTTCTTATAAAGAAACGTTTAAAATTTCATAACCAAAAAAACTAGAATTTTCTCAGCCCTACAGTAGAATCATTAAAATATTGATCTTTGTCACAAGATATTGTGCTTGTAACATTCATGGTCTTTATTTCACTCTTGAGATTTTTCCTTCAAAGGTTTAATTTCTTAAATAGTATTCATTGTGGAATGAGAAGAATATTTCTTGGAACAATTGTTTTTGAAAAGATAATCTGGAGAGAACCCATACAAGTGAATCCCTTTATAAATATTACTTTGTACATATGTGTAAATATATTACCACCAACTTCTAAAAGTGAATTTAATTTCTCAGATTCAATCAGAATTCATAATTTTAATACATGGGACCTTAATAGGTTCTAAGGTGACTATAAGCTAGTTATTTCCACCAACAACAGGTCAGTGTAACCTCTTGGTCATCTTTTGCTCATATTTCCCCTATATTTGCAACTTGATTCTCCAGATGTTCAATGCATCATATGGATATCCCTCCCTTCAACAGTACATAATTGTCTTTACTCACTACACTCACATGAAAATGATACCTTCTCTAGAATGCAGATTGAAGTGTTTGAATTTCATGTGTTTTAGGAATAATCAAGGAAATGAAGAGAAGGCATCATTCTAACACCTACATAACTCCTCTATCTTCATATAGGTTATAATAGTCAGGAGAAAAGAATGAGGTACCAGAATAGGTGTAGAGAATACGTTTTTTAATAATAATAACTTGTCACTACAGAAAATATCTCAAACTGGTGATAAGCCAAAACATATGCTTTAACTATATATTATATCTATAATTTTATTTTTCTATATACCATTTAAGTTTAATTTTAAAAACAAGTGTACACCATTGATTTAAATTAAAATTTTAAGTCTGTCAGTTTAGGTACAACTGCAATTTCCCTTAGTTACTTTTCATGGGATAATTACTATATAAATATGAGATCCTAATAAATTAATCTATCCACAAATTATCTTCTGTGCCTAAGGTATTACTTATTAGTGCATAATCATAGGAATATAATGGAACTCAATGAACTCAAAAGTTGTCATGGACCATAAAAGTTTTAAAAGAAAAAATGAAACTAACATTCACTTATTTCTTATTTTGGCTAAATCTTTAACATTAATCAGCAAAATGAATTATTACCCAAACTCTTATGAATAGGAAATGGGAGAACAAAGGTCTTCCAACTAAAAAAAACATACAGTCAGCACAAGATAAAGCTCAAAATGCCAAATACCAATGTGCTTTTACTCATTTGTGACTTTATTGATATACATACAATGAATATGTATATATACACGTACAAACATATGTATACATATCCCTTTAGGAGTTGATGTTGTCAAGGGATTGTAAAAAGATGGAACTGTTGGGGAGTTTAGAGGGATGCTGAGGCTCAAGTGGTAGAGCTCTGGCCTTGAGGAAGCCCAAGGACAGTGCTCAGGCCCTGAGCTCAAGCCCAGGACCAAAAAAAAAAAGTAAATGACAAGAGTGGGATAGGAAGGCTGAATCAGGAGTGTGAGTGAGCGTGAACATGGCTCTAGTGTTTCAGGTGTATATACACAAATAGAACAATGACAGAGGTGATAAGGTGGATGGGGTATGCATGCACAGAAACGTCACAGTGAAACCCCCACTTTACAGCCAATGCATGCTGATTTTTTAAAAAAATTGCACTGTTGGATTTAATTCTACTATCTATGACTTTCTATAAAGCATATTTTTAAGCTACAGTAATCTCTGTTTGTTCTTTTATAACATAACTTTCAAAAAAGTACATGGTTAGAGTTGTTCAAATTTTATCTGTTAGAGATTATATCAAATAGGGGCCGGGAGTTTGGCCTAGTGGTAGAGTGCTTGCCTAGCATGCACGAAGACCCGGGTTCGATTCCTCGGTACCACATACATAGAAAAAAGCCGGAAATGGTGCTGAGGCTCAAGTGGTAGAGCTCTAGCCTTGAGAAAAGTCCAAGGATAGTGCTCAGACCCTGAGTTCAAGCCCAGGACTGGCAAAAAAAAAGAGATTATATCAAATAATCTTTTCTAAAATAGTTATGCTAGAGAAAGATGTTGTTTAGAAGTTTCCTCTTTAGGAAACAGAATGCGTCCAAAAGTTAAAAAAACATACACCTCATTCTAAAAGTAAGCCTAGCTTTGGCTTTGTGGCTTTGGAGAAGACTGATGTTACTCTAAGAAGAATAGTACAGGGCCAGGAATGTGGCCAAGTGGTAGAGTACTTGCCTAGTGTGCATGAAGCTCTGGGTTCAATTCCTCAGCACCATATACATGGAAAAAGCCAGAAGTGGTGCTGTGACTCAAGTGGTAGAGCCCTAGCCTTGAGAAAGCGGAAGGACAGTGCTCAGATCCTGAGTTCCAGCCCCAGGATAAAGGAGGAGGAGGAGGAGGAGGAGGAGGAGGAGGAGGAGGAGGAGGAGGAAGAGGAGGAGGAGGAGAAGGAGGTAAAGGAGGAATGTATTATGGTCTTCTGATTATTTTTCCAGGCACAATTCTTTGAAATAGGGAACCATTAGGCTTTCCCAAACATTTATATTTAAAATAAGGAAATGCAGGCAAAATACAAAAATCTATTGCAAGAGGATAAAATAATAAACTAAATCTAGAATTTAGAAACTCCCAATTACAAATTAAGCCAACTGCGAATGTTTGATTTATACTTCCTAAGAGCTCTTTGAAGAATGTTCATCTTGAACTTTTTGTAAGATGACTGGAGAAGATGTTGGAACGGAGAAATCTCACAAGGAAAAATCTGTGTAAGACTCTAGAAATTTGGGCGAGTTTCATTATCTTTGAAGAGCTTGAGGACATCTTGGAAGATGCTTGTGCTTGCAATGTTTCTGATGCTGATGTCAACTTCAATATGTTTCAAATTCTTTAAAAAAAATCTTAGATACTGAAGTGAGCTCTCAATATATCCTTAAGGGAAAAAATCCTTAAGAGAAAGTTTCCATAGATTCAAGTTCTGGCTTAGTCTCAATTACAGTAAGTCAAAGGAAGCCTAGAAAAATATCTCCACTCATAAGGCATCAATAACAAGAGGCTGAAAGTTTAAGCAAAGTGATCTGCCCAGGATGTGTTTTTGTCAACTGACATCACATTCTGTGACTGTAACATGTGGCAGATGCTCCAAGCAAACCCTAGAGTTCTGAGAACATGGAACTTGAGTATCAGAGCATACTCTCCTCTTCTGCAGCCTTTGGAGTACTGGAAAATATTTATAATTTCTAAAATATCATCTGTGAGGATTTAGCTTCATCATCTCTAAACTTTACATCTCATGTCTGTAGGGTTTGAATATGAAATGTCCCACCCCCTCACACACACGCACATGTGTGTGAGCACGCACATAAATACTTTTTGAAGGCTGGGTCCCTAGCTAGAGGTGCCATCTGGAGAGGTGGTATAAACCTCAGGTGTCTGGGCCTAGCTGCAGGATGGGGTCGTTGGTGGTGTGCCATTAAACTTATACCAGATACCTACTTCCTCTTCTTCACTTCCTGTCTACCAAGAGGTGAAGAACTCTTCCATTACATGCTCACTGCCAGCCGACCACGACCATGAGTCCTTAGAAACCATGAGTCAAAGCAAATGATCCTTGTCTTTTTTGACTCTATTACCTTTCATCACCTTTTCAAATGTTGTGAGTCTTCTGTACTCTCTCATCGTTATCCTTTCAGTCCTAGCAGGTGGAATGCCTATTTCACATTCAGAGGACAGAAAGTAGAGGAGACACGGGCTCTGAGATCTCTTTACCTGTCTGTTTTGAAGCCTATTTGTTGCATTGAACTCTTGCCCCTTGCCATGCTCAGAGGAAAGCAGAGGCTGTCTGTTGATCAATGGCTCACTGGTGTAAGAGGTACTGGGATTCCATCTTCACTCTCCTAGACTTGCAGCCATCATTCTCCTGTACAAGCAAGTTCTGCTACCTATCCAAAAGGGAAAGTTCTGTCTGTGGCTTTTCCCTTCCTCTACACATAAGCAGTTCAATAATGGAGCCTAGCTTCTGTTTACAATGCTCCTTAAAACCACTGTCTTCCAAACAGCTGGTGTCATGGCTCACTCCTGTAATCCTAGCTACTCAGGAGGTTGAGATCTGAGGATCAGTGCTCAAAGACAGCCCAGGGGGGCCGGGTGTTTGGCCTAGTGGTAGAGTGCTTGCCTAGCATGCACGAAGACCCGGGTTCGATTCCTCAGTACCACATACATAGAAAAAATCCGGAAGTGGTGCTGAGGCTCAAGTGGTAGAGCTCTAGCCTTGAGAGAAAGTCCAAGGACAGTGCTCAGGCCCTGAGCTCAAGCCCAGGACTGGCAAAAAAAAAAAAAGACAGCCTAGGCACAAAAGGACCTGAGACTATTATCTCCAATTAACCTCTAGAAAAAGGGAAATGGGGCTTGGCTTAAGGATAGGGGGCTAGCCTTGAGCTGAAGAGCTCAGGGACAATGCCCAGGCCCAGAGTTCAAGCTCCAAGACCCACAAATTCAAAAAAAAAAGACATATACACTGCAGATAGGAAGTGGCACTGTGGCTGCTCAAGAGGCAGAGCAGTAGCCTTGAGCTGAAGAACTCAGGGACAACGCCCAGGCCCAGAGTTCAAGCTCCACTAACAACAACAACAACATATATATATGTGTGTATATATATTTATATACATATATATATGCTGCAGAGCTACAGATACACTAGTACACTTTTACATGTCTGAAAAGTTCTTCATCTTCCCAAACATGAATGGTCTTGAATGTTCTCCTGTCTCTATTTCTTTGTTGCCTTTAAAGCCTCTCACTTTACAGCTGACTAGAAGCTATATTTGAACAACTTATTTTTCTACTTCATTAATGTTCAGGTTGTTAGTAGATTTAACTTCTTTGGTTTCATGTTATTCAATGTAGCAATCAAACAAATCATTTATTATTAGATATGTGCATTCCATAGAATGGATTAGGATAGTCTACATTTTACCTTAGCCAAGAAGTTAATTAAAGTTTTATTAGACTTCAGCTGTGGAATCAGAATATCCTAATAACTACTTTAAAATCTTTCTCACCTCAACTACCACCCCAATTATGGCAAATATCAATATCACACTACATCAATTTCAGAGCATCAGGAATCTTAGTAGCTGGGTTTTCCTTTGTTAACTTCCAAAGGTTTTAATTATAACCTTAAATGTGTGTGTGTGTGTGTGTGTGTGTGTGTGTGTGTGTGTGTGTGTGTGAGTGTGTGTTGTGCCTGTCCTGAGGCTTGAGCTGAGGGCTCAGGTACTATCTCTGAGTTTTTGGGCTCAAGGCTAGAACTCTACTATCTGAGCTACATCTCCATTTCTAGGTTTTGGGTGGTTAATTGGTGCTACCAGTCTCACAGACTTTGCTGCCCAGGCAGGATTTGAACAGATATCCTCAGATCACAGCCTCCTGACTAACTGGAATTATAGGAATGGGCCACAGGCACCCACTTTTAATGTATATTTAACATATAATATAGGAAAATTTTTGAGACTAAGGACCCAAAGCTATATAACAAAGGCCTTTGTGGAAAAGATAAGAAGTTAACTATTTAAAATCTGCCTGTAAAATAGAAAGCATCTCATACACATACACTGCATGAGTCTTTATATGGGGACAAAATGTGAAGTCACAAGGTTGAAAAGGGAAAGGAAAGGTCAGTTTTGTTGCCGCCACCTGCCCACTGACCCCACTAAAAGTAGTATACACCAGCAGAAGTAGGGCTGGCTTCACCATGGAGTGAGGGAAAAGGCAGTATGGATGCTATTTAAACTTGGCCTATGCTCAATAGTCATGGAGAATGATACCAAATTATGGATTGTCAATTCTGCTTTCAGTGAGAGTTATTTCCTATTCCAAATACTATTAGTTAGATCAATACCATGCAAGAAAAAAATAACAATGGGAAGAATTAGAACCTAAAGTTTCTGAGATTTTCCTGATAATTAAGTCATCCCCAGAATAATAAAATACTATTATTTAAAATCATTGTTTTGGCTAGCTCTTTCTCTTAATCGAAACAAAGGTATGGATTTAAAAAAATGCTTTCAAAAACAAAATATAAAATTGCTTTGCTTTTGTTATACTCTCACTTTGAAAGCTTCATGTTCAGAGAATTTTATTTGTCCAGCTGCTTTCCTTTAGTTCTTTTCATCTTGAGGACCAGGGACTGAAGAGGACTTTACTGAGTAACACTAGTTTGAAAATACACAGAACGCATGCTTATGATCTATAAAATGTACATTTTAGAAGGAACTATCAAAATTACATTCTCATCTAAATGCATGGATTCTGGATTTCAAAAATATACATCAAAATTCATTTACAATCTACTGAAATATTTTTCAGTATCTAGCCAGCAGAACAATTCTGATCCTGATGATTTTTAATTTGCAACGACTAAACACACCACATGTCAATGAACATACTGAATGTTTACTCTCTCCATCTTCTCAAAATATAAATTAGCTTCTCAGAGAAGTAAAGAATTACTGCAAATGATTTTGTGTACTTATTTGGTTTTTTGTTTTTCAAAATATTTTCAATGGGATTCATATCATTAAAAATAATAACATCTCTTCAAATAACTTCTATGGAGTAATTTGCAAAAATTACCTCTTTACATATGCACCTCATTTTAAGGTACATATACCTCATTTGACTTGACTATTGGAATGCAAATAAAATAGCATGAAACTTGAAGAAAAATCAAAATCATTGATAAAAACCTCTAATTTTTAAAGAATAGGTTACTCTGTCCCAGATTTTCACACACACACACACACACACACACACACACACAGAGAGTTTATGATCTTTACTTCATATTACATTGTTGATTGCTAGCTCTTTATCTATTACCTGCCCTCTTGCCTTACTTTAAAACAGCATAATACTGAAACCATCATATTTATAAAAAACCTTGATAAGTAACAACTAAATAAGTGAATGAATATCAAAATATTAAATCGAAACTTTGAGTAATAGCATAGTAGTTTCAGCTCAAGAGGAGGAGGAGAAATATCAAAGTCCCCAAATGTAATATAAGACACTGCTTATTCTTGTCTATTCAGTAACTTTTAAAATCACTTTTTAATTACACAAAGTACACTGAAGACCTCTGATTTGAACCAATTAAATATGTAGTTTGCAAATTTCAGTGGAGCTTAATAAACTTGGCCATCTTTTAAAGTTTGCCCCATGTGCCTCTACAAGTTTCTTCCTAGAAGGAATGACAATTCCTCTAATATTTTCAAGTGGAAACGAGGGTCAGGCAAGGTTCTGCATAACTGTGAGTTTGCAGTTTCAATACTTGAGAGACCAGCCTGGCTACACAGATGCTATTCAATATAATAAAAAAGCAATACAAAAGAAAAAGAGAGCAGAAAATTTTAGGATACTTTCAAAAATGTGAATTGATTTTCCTTAATCATTTTTTCACTTTCCTATTAGTGTACCTTAGTTGTACAGAATAATAGGCTTCACTGTGACATTTTCTTTGATTATATTTATTACCATAATATACACTTATCCCCTTCCCCACTTGATGATCTTCCAATTTTCTAATAGTCCCCTCATTTTAATTCTTTCTTCTCTTCCTCTTCTTACTCTTCCCCCTCCTCCTCTTCCCCTATCATCATCATCTTTATGAAAAAAAATGTGCACTACTGAGCATGAACACATTCAGTGCCTAAGTCTGCCTTAACACCATCCATTTTTCTAGGAACGGCACGGTTTCTTTCTTTACAGTGGTAATCCTGTTTTCATGATCCATTTATGATCTCTGGAAACTCCCTATTTCTCATCTTATCTTTTAATGGACACCTAGGCTGACTCCAGACTTGACTTGTGTGAATGTCATCACCACACACACGAATATGAAGCTATCTGTTATGTGCTGACTTTGATCCCTTTCGGTGAATAACAAGAAGTGCTATGGTAGCTGCATCTGTATGTTTTTGAGGAACCCCCACACTGGGTTCCATAGCGTCTATACTGATTGAAATCCCCACCAATAGTGTATAAGTTCCCTGTATTCTCAAAAAAGCCATTGTCAACAATGGCTTTTCAAATAAATAAATAAATAAATACGTCTCTTAATGATAGTGATTCTCACTGAGGTAAGATGAAATCTGTGTTGTTTTGATTTCCATTTTCTGATGACTAAAAGCATATGTTTCCAGGTATTTGTTGTCTATTTTCTGCATCTGAAAAGCATCTTAGTCCATGTACTTCATTTATTGATTGGATTACTTTGATTATTTGGCTCTTGTTTGGTTTACTGCTTGCTTATTTCTTTTTATAAGATTCAACCAGGCATTTTTTTCAAAAGTATGTTTTTCCCTCTCTAAGTACTTGGAATTGAGGAGTAGCTCAAAAAACAGTTCATTGTATCCTGTTGTTACTTACATCAACAACATAACAAAAAGGCAGTTTTAAATGAATGAAATCACTTTGGGAGTCAACATTAAATCCACTGGTTTTTTTGACAAACTAAAATCTCTATTTGAAAATTAATTATCAAAAATGTGAAATAAAGATTTTACAAATTTCTTGAGTAAGAAAACTGCATAAGGATTACACAGCAGCATAAACCAGTCCTGGTTTTGGTCCTGATTTTTGAGGTTCTCCATCAGTAGGATAGGAATAGCAACTAGCATACAGTGTCTGGATCATCCTTAGGGAAAACTTTCCATACAAACCCTCCAAGGAAATGTGATCATTCTGGAACAATGAATTCTATTGTGTGTCTCAGAAGCAAGAAGACAAGTATGAATGTCATTAGAATTACTCCATAGAAATACAAAATTTTATTCTTTGTAACACATACATTATGATCCAATGTGCAGACATAGTAATTAAGTGACCCTTTATTAATGTTCATTTAACTAATCTTTGATCATTTAAGCTGTAAACAATATTGTCAGAAGCATATTTTCTTATACATGTATTTTTGTGTAGAAATGTGAATAGATCTGTATTGTCAGTTATTTTAAGTAAAATTTATGATGATAGAATACACATGTCACTAAGATTTCAGTAAGTACAGCAATATATATCATATATGTCTATATGTGTGTATATATATGTATATATATAGAGAGAGATATATACACATTCCTATGTCAGAGTTCTATTCTGATTTGTTCTGCTCTAGTCTATTTCTGAGATTCAGACAAAATGTCATTAATTGAAGAGGATGTTAGCTTTTCATCTGTACTGTTTTGTTACACAATTAGAACATTTCCAAGTGCATGATATCACCACTGTTTTTAATGAATAAATAGGAAATAAGTAAAATAGAAATAGTGACAACAAAATGCTACTGATGTAGCCATTTCAGCCTTCTAAAGGAGTCACACATATCTTTTAGTAATATTTAGCCTATTGATATAATTATATTGAAATATATTTGTATAAACCATACATAATTCAAAATATGGTTTACATTGTACCTGAAAAGGTGAGACAGTAAGAAAAGAACTTAGTTTTTGTTCCTGGGCAATGAAAATGGTATCTCTATTTCAGCAGAATAACTTTGGGACAAAATAAGATTTTCAAGGAAGAAGTCTTAAATAGAAGCTTAAAAAATGTAGATGTGAAACTGTTTTATTTTATTTGTAATAGATAGATAAGATGACATAACTGACATTTTAAAGAGTGTCCATATGTTTTTATGCCACAAATTTTTTTCTGAAAATGTCCAACCTTAGGGCCAGGAGCATGGCCTAATGGTAGCATGCTCACCTAGCATGCATAAAGCCCTGGGTTAATTCCCTGGAATCACATTCACAGAAAAAGCCAGAAGTGGTGTTATAGCTCAAGTGGCAGAGTGCTAGCCTTGATCGAAAAGTGTCCAAGGACACTGAGTTCAAGGGCCTGAGTTTAAGCCCCAGAACTGGCAAAAAAAATAATAATAATCCTACCTCATTGAAATGAACAAGCAATCAGGTTGTCAAAATAATGCTTAAATGATGAGAATCACAAACCACAAAAGCCTGGATAACCAGGTTATAAACTACCAAAAGGACTGTCCTTCAAGTTCAAGTCATTCTAGTATAGACGATATTTTATTTTTGAATAGTTCAATCTGTAGATGACAGTATTTCAATCTGACACAAGAGAAACATTCTAATTCCCAGAACTGTATGCTGTGCACTAAGCACCCTGCTGTAGAAACATTTCCTTCTAGCTAGAGACAATAGTTATTCATGTTCAGAAAAATTTGTATAACCACCAGAAATACATTGTATAATACTAGTTACAGTTAATCCATTGTTTTTTTAAATCAAATATTCAAAGAAAATGCCAATAAGGACAAAGATTGCTGAACTATCTCTGGTAATTAGTTCCATATACTTTATAGGTGACCAGAGAAGATATATTAATCAGATATTCGTCAAGTGCTTACATTAATATAAAATTATATCAGTAATTATAGCTATAGTCTGGCTTCATGACGATCAATATCTTTCCTTAAAATGAAACAAATTCGGTTTTCCCCAGTCCTGGAGCTTGAACTCAGGGGCTGAACACTGTCCTTGGGCTTTCCTCAAGGATAGAGCTCTACCACTTGAGCCACAGCACCACTTCCAGGTATTTCAATGTATGTGGTACGGAGGAATCGAACCCAGGTCTTTGTGCATGATAGGCAAGCCAAACTCCCAGCCCAAACAAATTCATTTTTTTGTTGACAGTCTCTATTCTAGTTATCAGCTTTAGTCACATTCTTAAGTATTCTATTCCAAATTCATCGTCAAGGGAAGGGATTACAATGAGTTCTATAATGTATCTCTCCCTGATAAAAAGATGTGAATTATGTCCCTTATAAAGTGAATCATGATGGGGCAGTGTAAGATAATTACATGCAATCCAAGCCATATTACAAATTACATTAATTCTATTATAAAAGATAGCCTATTTCTTCATGGGAAGAATTTCCAGCTGAGGAGCAGTTGTTCCCTACTTTAAAAGTTCTGTAGAACAGGTTATTTAACTGGCAATGCAGAAAAGGGGCTAACTAAAAAGATAAAGCTAAAAATGTGGTTTTCCCCCTTTCATTAGGAAAGAACAGATTAATCACTCTTAGCTGCAGCGTCACCTTCTCTCGGTCGCCCACATTAGACCAGGGAGTGACAACTCATTTGGCCCCAGCTCATGGTTCTCACAGCCATCATGTTCTGTAGTACTACAGCAGAATTGATCTGGAGAGCTGTAGGAAGCTGGAGGAGGAGTCCCTGCAGTGGCCGGGGTGGCATGGGTGGCTGGCCCTCCCACAAGCTGGAGTGACCTACACTGACCCCAGGATGAAAGTCAACAATTACTATTACAGAGCAACACATGAGCACATGATGTTATTTTCTTTTGATGGTCACAGACCCCCTAGAAACTGTCTGATGTGTGCCCATTTTCAGTTCAAAGTGTTGTCAGGAGAATGAAAGAAGCAATCTTAAAGGCGAGCAACACATACTCCTCTAGTGAATAAGCAAAGTGTTTTGTTTTTGACAGTTTTAGATGTTGCCTATATTAATGCCAGTCTATGGGCTTCCACCAGGAAAAACAAAACAAAACAAAACAAATAATCTTAGATTAGTATTACTCCAGAGCAGAAGATTCACTGTCAGTAAAGGTACAGAGGATTTTCATCACAATATGCTGTCTAGAGAGTAGAATCTCATTAATTTGACATTCAGTTAGCAAAAACATGTACCGCTTCCAATCCGGTGGGTGGGGAGCTGCAGTCCAGGACTGCACGGGAGCCAGCTTGGAGCTGAGCCCTCATGGAGAACTTGGCAGTTTGCCAAGCACGGGAAGTCATGGGAAGAATAGAAAGGCTATTTTGTTTGGTATCTAGACTTGGCCTGCTCCTCTTATGAACAGGGCATTTGGGGTCACTTACAGGTGATTGAATCACTTCCAGCAAGAAATTCCATTCCTGAAACAGTCTTGGACTTAGGACTAAACATTTGGTGCAAGGAAAAAGGAGGTAAAGTAGGAAATACTTCATTTCATAGAGCATACATGCAGTAAGCCAGGTAGCCACAGAGTACATTTTCCTAAAGCAGAGTTTCCATTCAGTTTTCCTTTTGAGCCCTCTCAAAAGACAACCACTCCTGATGACTATGAGATAGAACCCGGGCATGAGAGGGAGTACATATCAGAATATATTCCCATATCTGTCTCCTGGAACCATAATGTCTGCAGCTATACAAAAAAATAAATTAAAAAAAAACAACAACCAACAAGTCCCTTTTCTTCTCAATATGGTACCTTGTTGTCTTCGTTCAGGGATTATTTAATCACACTTTGTGGTTCCTAAATGAATTAAAAAACAGAAAACTGCCTTACATCTGCACTTAAGGATGCTAAAATCCAACTTTTCTTACTTTCATTGAAATATTAAGGGTGCGAGGAAGCCCAAGAAAGGAGGGGTAGATGTGGAAAATGTGGTAAACATTCAGAACAGCTTTATTCTCTGAGTAGGTCTGTTGGAGTCGTAGTTAGCAAATTGTGGTCTTTTAATTCATGTCCTCTGAACTCACTTGACTGCTATCCCAGATCTTCAGAATCTTCCTGCTTCTCACCAAGCAGGTGTCCCTGTTTCTATCACTCACTGGCAATTCTTTCTGGGTGGCTTTGGTAGACCTCTCATGGTAGACTCCATGTTCCTACATAACATATAGTAGGAGAAGAGGAATCAGTCTCCAGGGTTGGGATAAATGGAGGGAAAGTGGATGGAAGAGTAAGAACACTTGTTGTTCTTCATTCTTCCTCTTCCTCCTCCTCTTCCTCCTTTTTCTCCTCCTTCTTTCCTTCCCACTCCTTCCATAAGGTCACAAGTTCACAAGCTTTATGCTACAATTTTCATTCCTATATGATTGTGGCCCAAATTTAGTCATATGTGGTAGCCCACACTTTTAACATAACTATAATAAAAATGGTACTTTTATTTTCCAGTATAATCAGTTTCATTATAAAGACCAAGCTGGCCTAAAAACACACTATGTAGCCTTCAAGTTCAAAATCCTTGTGCCTTAGCTTCCTGAGTGCTAGGATTACAGGCAAGCACACTTAGCTAAGGTAGGGTCTTCATAGCACTAGTTCCCTTGTAAGAGAAAGAAATCACCAGAGCGCCTTTTCCTCCCTGTGCACAGAGAAAAGTCCACCTTAAGACAAGAGAGCTAAAAGCCAAAGGAGAGTAACAATACAGACAGCCCCTTAACCCCAAACTCAATCTTCCAATACCGTGAGGAAGTGAACTTCCAGTGTTTAAGCCAAAAAAGAAACAAAATGCAAAGGAAAAGAACAAGCCTAAAGGAGCGCAGTGTTTGCTAACTACAGTTGTGTGTAAATGCTTCAAGACAGATGACAGGAAGCTCCAAAATATTCCTCCTTCCTCTCCCTGCTGTCCCCACAGAGGAGTAGACATCCCCGTTCAGGTCTCAGTCACCTCTGTGAGACACTACTGCACCCTCTGACTGATGGTACCCCTTCCACCCCTGGCTTTATCACCTGCCACTCTCTCACAATCCCAGCCACGCCCCTTAGCTGGCAGTGCAGTCCTTGTCTACCTGCATTTGCAGGCCTGGCCTGGTTATTTAGAGAGAAACTCTCCTCAACCCAGCACTCTTCCCTCTCTTTTCACAGATAATTCCTCTGTTACATATATCACCAACTGATTTTCTTCTTTTCCTGTTTATTGTCTGATTCCTATGTTACCATGAAAACAACCAGAAGCAGAGATTTTCCTCAGTTGCACATGCTGCTTTCTTGTGTACTCTAGCGCAATGCCTGCAAAATGATGTGCCAAAGAATAACAGAAAGGATGGACGAGGGATCATTTGGGGATATTATCATCAGCTATATGTCCCCACACACAGCTCTTACATAATCAAGTCTCTGTTCTTTTGTGTCTACTCAAAGTCTGTAAATGCGCCACATAATTTCCCATTCTGGCACTTTTTAGCATGCCTTTATTTGGTAATCATTTTGATTTTTATTTCTGTAAAAATCCTATCTCCTGTCTCTGGAGCAGCACTTGGACTTAAAAGAGGAAGGTTATGCCATACTTGTCAGGCCAGTAACTTTGGAAGCTCGGGCATTCAGTATCTAAAAATCTGCATCTACTAACTCCCTCAGGGCCCACGATTCGTGGCATGCCCCCGTTTGCCCCTGTTTTTTCATATGAGAAAAACCCTTCTAGTTTTCGTTTGCACACACATTCCGGTATTTGCTGAATCACTTGGTATTTGTGAGGCAGCCCTGCAGTCTCTTGTGTCCTGCTACCTTCTCCAGGGAGTGAATGGGACAGACACTGAGGTGGGAGTGAAGTCCTCCTTTTATCCTATTTGTCACATGGATACACCCTTAGCATCAGTGTCACCACTGACATGAGCACATCCTCATCCACAAGCCATCATGTCCACCAGGAGCTCTGTTAAGTCTGTATGGATCAATTTATTAAGAATTAGCTGTTCATATTTACCTCACTGATCCTAAAATGATCAGATAGACAGCTGTTATCTACTCTTCGTACTTAAAAAAACAAAAAGCTCAATTGTGTACTCAGATTATAGTTGTTCAGAATTGACTGATTCTAGAGTGTGTATTGATTTTATTTATTGAGAAGGAAATTGAAGGGAGGATTAGGGAAAGAGGGAAGGAGAAAGAACAGTAGAGAGAAGGGGAGAATAGGTAAGGAGAGAGAAGAAGAGAAGAAATTAGGGATGTATAATACTGTAGCCATTTGCCACATTTGGTTACTTAAATTCATGTTATTTAAAAATGTTAAAAGTATCCTTGCACTAGTGGTTCACACCTGTAATTCTAGGTACTCAGAGTGAAATTTGATGAATCCAGTTAGAGAAAAGATTCCACAAGACTATTGTCTCTAATTAAACAGTCATAACACTGAAGTTGAGTTAGGGACCAAGTGGTAGAACACCAGCCTTGAGTGGAAAAGTTAGGCAAATATGAAAGAGCCTGAGTTCAAGCTCTATTATTGGTATACCACACACACACACACACACACACACAAATAAAGATAAGATAGCAAATATCCCATTGTATAATTAGAAAAAAACAGAATAATATAAATAATCAATATTTATATCCAATATTATATCTTATATACAAGCAAACCATTAGTATAAATTGTCATTATACTAATAATTACATAAATATCACTATCAGTCTCTGTCATTTGACATGGATTTCATAAAATGGAAGTGTGAGTGTGTGTGTGTGTGTGTGTGTGTGTGTGTGTGTGTGTGTCTATGCATGCTAGTCCTGGGACTTGAACTTAAATCCAGGGCACTGTCCTTGACCTCTTTTGCTCAAGGATAGCACTCTACCACTGGAGCCACACCTCTACTTCCAGCTTTTCTGATGGTTAATTGGAGATAAGACTTTCAGGAACTTTACTGCCCAGGCTGGCTTCAAACCATGATCTTCAGATCTCAGCCTCCTGAGTAGCTACGATTCAGGAGTGAGCTACCAGGGCCCAAACAGGATAATTTTTTAAGGTCTATGCTATGAAGCCTTGAATCCCTATGTCAGACAAATTGAGAAGCAATGCTCAGTGGTGGAAAAACCATTGTTTTCCCCTTGCATTGGCTTCAAGTGTTAACTGAAACGGAGCAATTAATCCAAATCAATAATGAAAAGAGGTTCTGAATGGCAAGTAGGATAGCAATAATAGGATTTTTACAAGGATGCTGGAGGTGTACGGGTGATACAATTGCATGTGTGATTCATGCTGTTTAGACAGATGACAAAGGGACTCGAGGAAGACAAAGACAAATTACGTTTAATTCCAGAAAAACAATTTGGAGAGGAACAATATCAGATGATCAAACCATCTAATGCTGGAAAACTTACTCTAAGGCTACAGGAATGATGTCATAGCTTTTTTAAAATATAAACTACAAAAAGAATTTATAGACTTTCAACTACGAAAGATGTGGAAATACTGTTTTTGCTAACCAAGAGCTTCATTTTGATGACTAATTTCTTTGAGAACATTTGCTTTTTAAAATCACAGTAAGGAACAACAGAAACCTTGCCATTTTCCCAAGCATGGAGAAGACGAGAGAAGAATAATTTTGAGTCTAAAGGCCGTTCAGGAAGGGCCGAGTGTAAGCATCCCGAGAGGAGCCAGTTTTCCATCATGTTCTTCAGCCAGGCCGCCAGAGCCCTCTTCAGCTCTCGCCCCCAATAGCATCCCGGTAGCGATATCTGTGATCTTAGGAAAAGGGAAAATACCTATCCAAATTTCAGAAATAGGAGTCCATGACAAAAAGTCAAGCTTTTACTTCTGAAACATCTGGATCCAGCGGAAGACTTGTATCCACTACTTCTGCTAGGAATCTGGGAACATGGTATTATGTGTCAATGTTGGCTTACAAGATAATGGCTCATGAATTTGGCTCTATTAACTAGTTACTGAGAGAAGATAAAATACTACCAATGTCTGGTTCCTTATAGCCATTCTTCTTTAGCTGGTCTATAATATAGCTAGAGCACTGGGAATTAAAGATCAGCCTCAAATGCAAGCAACCTGCACCCAAGATACTATTCCAGTATTCTAAGACATTTTTTTGCTTTCTTTTTGTTAAAGAGGTTCTAAAGCCTTGGGGGAAAATACAGACATGCAACTTGATAAAGGCAGGATGGGTGGCTGTGAGAAGAGATACTTAATGTGGAATTAAAGAGTTAGCAACGCAGGGCCTCCTCCATACTCCATGCTAAGAATTCAGTGTTTTGGTCTTTTCTTCAAGTATAAATATCAAATATTGCTAGAGGCTGAAAGAGGCAAGTTAAGGTTTGCATTATCCTCAAAAGTTCCTTTCTTCTTATGCCCAGAATGAGTGTGGAAAAAAGCCATATTTCTCCCTGGTGACCAAAGCACTTAATGTCACCTAAGCTGCAAAAAAATATTGGCCAGAGAAACCTTTGCAAATAAATGTCAGAAGAAGATTTTGAGCCAAAGATCATTTTATGCCAATTCAATTTCACATAGTCTAGTCAGAAACAAACTTCCCCTCTACACTGTAAATACATACAAGTGGAACAGTGTCTGAAATTCATTATTGAAATAATTATTCAGGAAGCTTAAGACCTTGAGTTACTTTGCATGAAATTATTTAGATATATGAATTAAAATATTTCCTGATAGTTATGGTAATTGGTCTTATGTAACATAAGCTTAAAATAGTATGTTTATTGTCAAAGATGTTCCTAGATAAAATCTATCAGACCTAAAATTTCTTCCTTGAGTTTTTCTTTTTTTTGCCAGTCCTGGGCTTGAATTCATGGCCTGAACCCTGTCCTTGGAGTTTCTCAAGGCTAAAGCACAACCACTTGAGCCACAACACCACTTCTGCCTTTTTCTATGTATTTGGTACCAAGGAATTGAACCTGGGTCTTCATGCATGCTACACAAGCACTCTACCACTAGGCCAAATTCCCAGTCCTTTCTTTGAGTTTTAATTCAAAAGTTCCCATGAAGAGCATAGAATAAAACCTAAGTATATTGTAGACTATGGTAGTAACAAGTCTACCATAATTTTTTTCTTTGGTTTGTCTATATTTTGAACTAGAAATAATCTCACTTCTTTCATTGTTTCTCCATTCATTATGGTATTAGAGTTTGAACTGGGGGGCTCAGGCTTGCAAGGAAAATACTCTGCCATGTAACCCACATTTCCAACTATTCTTTTGCTATAGTTATTCTCACGTTAATGTCATACCAGGCCTTGGGGTAGCCCCAGACTCATCCTCCTCTCTACAGTTCGGTATAGGTGAGTTCTTTCAGTCCATCCACCAGGACCAGCCCAGCCTAAGCAAAACACAGGCAGCTAGTAGTTGTAATACTGTGGAAATCCTGGAGCAGAAATGAAATACAAAGATTTTGTGAACATTTTCAGACCTAAATCCCAGTAATTCACAGGAAAAAGCTGGATTACATTTGTCACTATGTGACCATGAATAAATGAACTTTGGGGACCAAAGCAGATCAGTTTATGCCCATGTTTCATTTAAACATGGCAATCTAATGCAAAAGCCTGGAGTCATTTTTAATCACTATTGTCTCACAGAGAGAAAACAATGGGAATAGAAGAGGATTCAATACAAAGAAAGGCTGTTCTGGGATTGAAAACACAGATTAGATCAGAATTCAAAACACTGCCTTAAAACTATTGCAATAAATACAAGAGATGCCAAAACTAACTCAAGTGTTTATTCCCTTTCTCAAAAGTAAAGCACAATCAATAATTCTCAGATCAGAAGAATGTAATGGATGGAGAAGAGAACAGATTGTTTTATTTGCTTCTGCAACCTAACATTTCAGTCTGACACTCACAGGAGGCATCTTGATGTAGGTGTATAACTGAGTTAATCAGGCCCTCCAGGTTATTATCCTCTTTGATGCACATTTAAGGGCAGAGATAATAAGTCATGTTTGCTAGAAGAAAAGTAAATGCAAAAGGTAGCATGATTAAATATCATCCTCAGTTACAAGGACAAATGAATTGTTGTTTGAAGCCCTTCTGCAGGACGATCAATCTGATGACTCATTTACCTTGTTTCACCTAGATTCAGAGTTCCTAATGATGCTTCTTTTGCTCTGCATGAATTATAACATTGCCATTTACTGTGACCCCTTCCTTCCTTGTCAGGGCAGAAACACACCCACACACTTCCATACTGCAGGCAAGACCTGGTATGTTAAGGCCAGACAAACTTTCACCAATAGAAAAGATAAATGGCAGATGCCAAACTTCTAGAAACGCATGAGTTCCCTTTTCAACTGGGACTGGATTTCAGCTACATAACTCAAGAATCACTAGAAAGGCAAAGAAAGAAAAAAATCTTCTCGCCTTTCTCTTGTGTAAACTATCAATCATTTATCACATTAACCTTCTTAACATAATACACGCTTAGTAAAACCCTCTCTTTTTGCTCTATAGAGTTTTGTGTTGTGTCAATGAAGAGGAGGCGGGGAGGGGGGATTGAGATAACAAATATACCCAGTATTGTAATTAGGGGTTATCTATATACCTGGCTGGTCAAAAAACAATCTCATAATCCCATGACTAAAATTAGTTCTATTTAAAATTTGGATTCATCAGTCATTAGGTCCTATAACTCAATACCATCACCTCCAGAAACAAATAAAATCAGCTACATATTTAATTATTTTTTAGTAAAACAACTTAATTTCTCAAAGTTTCTCATTCAAACTATGTTATAGAAGAGCACAATGGTTTTTTTTCTATACCCCCCCATAAACATATCATTTTTTGCAGTAGTTTTTATTCAGTGGTCCACTTTATGTCAGTTGCACTTGCAGTTATGGATTTCGTTGGAAGGAATATGGGAGCCCTCTAGCGGCCCATACTAAACCAATGCCCAGCCCAAAACCTCATCTCCAGAGGATATCAGGAGAAAGTTGGATGGAATGTAGAAAAGACATCCAGTTTTAAGTAGCTAAGGTGATGTAGCGAGCACACTACTTCACCCCCAGTTCTGTGGTTAACCTAGTGTCATTGGTCATTTCAAAATCAAGGCAACTTTTCATAAACGAAGGATACCAAAAATCTAGAAACTCAACTATTAAAACAGGACAAGTTTGCTGAGGATAAGGAAGAAAACAGACATTTTGTAACATTAGGAACTACAAAATGTAATTTTCTATCAATCATAAATCACAAAATGTCTTTATTTGTTTATTTGTTTGTTTGTTTGTTTATTCAATTTGCCAGGCTTGGGCTAGAACTCAGAGCCTGGGCACTGTCCTTGGGCTTTCTCAAGTCTAGCACTCTACCACTTGAGCCACAGCACCACTTCTGGCTTTTTTTTTTCTGTGTATGTGATACCAAGGAATTGAACCCAGGGCTTCTTGCATGCTAGGCGAGTACTCTACCAGGCCACACTCCTGGCCCATTCACAAATATTTATCTTGTTAATATCTCTCATGACACATGTAACATTAAAGGAAAACAGGGAAGCTTAGGAAACAACTCCTCAACATGATTTAAAACTAGAAGAAGAAGGAAAAAGAAGAGGAGGAGGAGGAGGAGGAGGAGGAGGAGGAGGAGGAGGAGGAGGAGGAGGAAGAAGAAGAAAAAAAGCAGAAGCAGAAGCAGCAGAAGCAGAAGCAGAAGGAGAAGGAGAAGGAGAGGAAGAGGAAGAGGAAGAAGAGGAGGAGGGGAAGGAGGAGGAGGGAGAGGAGGAGGAGGAGGAGGAGGAGGAGGAGGGAGGAGGAGGAAGAAATACCTAGGTATGATTCACTAAACAATACCTTGGTGATAGGGATGAGTTCATATATTTCAAAAATTGGTTACTTTTTCCAAGACAATGCTTCTATACTATACAGATTAAGCCATAGCAATCCCAGTGATAAAATACAACAAAATTTTAAGCAGATAATTATATTTGGATCATTTCTTAATGCAAGTTTTCTCAGTCTTTAATCCAGGAATGAATGGATATCTAAATATTATGCATATAGATCAATTAACGTTTTTCCTTCTGCAGTATAAGAAGATGGAAATATATATTAAAATATTTATGCTATTTTATTTCTAGTTTCAAAATGTATCCCAATTTATATATCATCACAGGAAAACAAAATGCTTGTTAAACTTAGAAATGTTTTAGCAATAGCAATATAAACTAATAGTCAATAATGTGGAAAGTATTATAGTTTAAGACATTAACTTCATGCAATGAAGTCCACACTGAAAGAATGAATACTATATGTGTACTTCATCTCAGTAATGTCAGGAAAAAATAATTTTACACTAATAAGCTGTGCTTTGGGATCAAAAGTAGTTATTACATATGAAACTTTTTCAAGGATCAATTAAGTCTAGAATATTATTAGAAAATAATTACTTCAGATGTGAATAATACATCCTTATTATGAATTCATTAGTTGTATGTCAATTTCAGAACTTGATTTCACAGGGTCATTGGTTCTTCATTACTTTGAAGTGTAATTATAAATGACCATATTAAAAGCTTTAGACTTAGGAAGTACAAGACAATTATGAAGGCAGAGGTGTCCTAGCTCACTTCAAATGTTGATTTTGATTAGCAGAAATAATTATGAGAAATCTGTGCTTGCTCTTTTCAAGATATAATATTCTCTTAAGAAACTAGAAGAAAATGGTCATTATCTTATCTTCATCATTAACATGATTTGATACGTGGGATTAACCTTCTTGAACTTTATGAGGCACAAGAATTACTTCCAGGCTTCCTGGATCTCTATCACCACACCCATAATTCTGATTTAGTGAACTTCCAATGCACACGTGTTATTAAGGGAGAGGTTTTGCTATACAGCATAAAGTCAATTCTTTTTCCTCATTTTCATCCATATCTCTGCACATATTCCTGCCTTATCATAATTATTCACCAGGAATTTATTAAATGAAAGAATAAGATTTTCAAGTGAAGAAAGAACTCTCAAAGTCAACAAATTCACTAGCACAGACAATAGCATTTCCTGCCACATAAATGGGCAAGGCACAAAGCCATTGCTACATTCCAACTCAGGAAACAGCAGCAGTTTTTATACTGGGTTCTACTGTATCTGTGAGTTTCAGCTTCCAAGGAGGTGCACAGATGTTAGGTGTAGATGAGGCCCTGGCACAGAGATGAGATTAAAGAGAGGTGATGATAGATCAAAAGCAATGTGCCCCACAGCTTCTAGAGCAGAGGATAGGGTATTCTGGTCACGTGATGTCATGGCTCTCACGTCAGGAAGTTCTTGTCACAAGAAGGGCATTCCTGCTTACTCGGGGCCTGTGAACAATGCTCTCTATGCCTAAGAGGCAGGGTGGGCTATAATTACAAGTCCATTTGTTCAGATTTTCTCAAGAAAAATAAACATGGGTCTCACAAAGGAATAGACCAAAATCCCCCACTTCAAAATCTGAAATTTAAAATCTATGTGCCAGTGAGATTCCCTTCTTGCATATAGAGATTCCCTTCTTAAATACTTGTTTGTTAAACATGACATTGGAAATAGGATGTAAAAATCAATGTTAATAAATTCTTTAATAAAATAATAAAAGTAGTCTTAAGCTTCTGAAAGGGACAGGGTAATGTGAACAGACAGCTCCAGCCTCTCCACAGACAGAAGTTAAAAAGAAATACTTCATTCTACCTATCAAGTAGAAAGATGTTACCCTGGAGCTGAGAGAGAATGTGTTTCAAGTGTATTTTTCTGTTCCCCGTGTGTTCCCCTTAGTCAAGTAACTAGCCTTTCTTTATGCCCACCTCACCTGGGCAGGCAGTAAGATTGTCCTAGTGACCTTGTATTTCAGTTCCTCATGCGGAGAGGCTTAACTCCCAATCACTTCTCCAAGCCCCCCATCTCAACTCAACAGATCATTCTCTTTAAAATTCACAAGCCTCAGAAACTGGAAGCCTATCATTTTTTTCATGTCACACTGCATAATCAGTTCAGAGTTGAGAAAATTCTCAGGAGATAACAATCCTACATGACACACATGTCAAAGGAAATCAAAAATCAAATGCAAGACACAGATATAAAAAAAAAAAAGGACAAGAGGTCTTTAAACTGAAGTGGATTGTATCTCAGCTGGAGTCTCCCTTATCTTTCCTAGAAGGTCAAAAATGATTCCTGACTTGAATGTATTCTATAGAGCCTGAAGGTTGTGGTGGTATGTGTGGGGTTGGAGGAGGGGCTTAATGGATGCAGAGTTAGGCACTGCCTATCTGAATATGGTCTGTTTACTCACTAACTCACCTATTATTTCATCCGGAATATTTGTCACATCTTTTATGTACCCCAGTGCCTTGCTGTGTGTAGTCTTCCCCAATTGCTATGGATAGAAACACCCCCCCATTATTATTCCAATACCTTCACCTCCTAAACTTCATCTTAAAATGAAAAAAAATTGTAGCACTACAGTTAACACACGTTAGTTTTTGTCCAACAATTGCGAAGCTTTCACATTTCTTCTCTCTTCAATGTCACAGTTGCTATATGAAAACTGAAAGCTTTGCCTCCTGATATTTTGTCCTGAATCAAACCAAGGTCTAAAATGCAACACATCAGGATGGTCTTGTTTAGCCCAGCAGTGTGCTATCACATTGGAGGACATCTGAAGTATTCACAAATGTCCTTAGGTTAGTTCCACAGAAAGAACATGGCAGGAGGCCCACCATCAAAGGAATATTCACTTGGTAGGAAAACCCATCTCTTCAGAAGCTGCTCATTCTCTTGCTAACAGGTTTTTCTCGTGTCACCCTGTAGTTGACAGACAGGAGGCCTACAATGGAACTCAAGTACAGCCCCACTGACCAAGCAGCTCCAAATCTATAGGTCTCATCTTCCTAAGCTCATTTTCTTTTCTGTGGTCAGTTTAATCAGCTCTGAAGGACTAGACAGTTCCCCCATGTGTCTCATGTCCACTTATTGAAGAATTGGTTCATGCAGTGCTGGCATTGATCCTGGTAAGAGGAAGCAACAAGGAAAGGATGATGAATTGGGGGGTGTGGGATAAGGCGGACTTGTGGCTCATGTCTGTAATCCTAGTTACCCAGGAGGCCGTGATCTGTGGGTCATGGTTAAAAGCCAGCCCAGAAAGGAAAGTCCATGAAATTCTCATCTCCTAAACCACAAAGAATCTGACACTGGAGGTGTGGTTCAAGTTTTAGAACACTTGCCTTGAACAGAAAAAGCTAAGGGACAGTGCCCAGGCCCTGAGTTTGCACCCCAATACTATAGACATGCACATACACACCACAGGATGATAAAGTCAACTCTTGACCCCTTTTCAAACTCAAAGAATGTCTGGATCTCTTTAGTTAGCAAGGTATGTAAAATCTCAGTTCCTTCAGCCCTGGTGTCAGCCATATACTAAAGCCCTTAGTAAAGACAGAACAAGATTATAGACATGTTAGTTGTTATTAATTTAGTTGTTGTTATATCCTCCCAACAGAGCCAGTTCCAATCCATTTAGAGAATCCAGAACAAACCTTTCTTTCAAATATTGCATGACACTCTATACATTTATTTCATTACTTTTATCTCCTGCTAGGCTTGACTGCACATAAAGATGTTGGCATTGCATACACCACAGGCACACAAGAAATGATCATAAAACTGGTCAAATGCCATCCACGTGCCCTCACACACTATAAGATCTCCCTACTCTTGACTGACCCAGCCAAATGACCCACAAGAGGCACAAATATCTGCTGATAGTATACCTCACAGTAGAAAACTGCGCTCAAGTGCTGTTAATTTTGGCCTTTTGTGAAGGTCTTAGTTCTAAACATTTATAATAAATAAGCAGGCAAACTTCTTGAGAGTGGATAACAGCTTAAAGCATAGCATGGGGAACCCAACCCCTCAATATTAAATACCTCATGGAGAGGTGACCTATTGAATGTTCTATTTTGCCTGTACCTTCCTCTACTAAGGTAGAATTATTCCTAATTGTACAAAAGACTCTGCAATACCGGTGCATTTCTTTTGTTTTGTTTTTAATCTTTAATTTATTTTTTTATTTTTTCAACATTATAGGAAGATGTCATTTCCACCAAGTATAGTGCACTACACAGAAGAATTCACCAGGTATGTTTTCTCCCTAAAACATAGATAAATCAAAAGAAGTAACTCGTAGAGGAAGTTAAAGCAATGAGTTAGCTCAACAAGTGCCAGGTGCCAGAGGCTATATTGGCATTCTTAAAGTATCTTCCTGCAAAACACATAAAAACTGTCTAGATAACCAGATAACAAGTGACATTCATGCAGTGTTTCTGAACTCACTCCTTGCCTTATGAATAATTTTCTGCATGTGCTTATATTTATGTATCTATAGTAAATTTACTAAAATATAGATTATAAGCATTAGTAATGGAAGGATAGTAATGCCTTGACATCGTTGATGATTATTTTCCATAGATACTTAAGAAAATCTATATACCATTTCTTTTATTATTAGTTGAAGGTTCTCTTCCTGTACATAAAGTTATAATACATCTTATTATCTTATTTAATCATCAAAGCAAACCTCGGTTGCAGTGTGGAATAGCAATAGAGAGACTTATCTGGGATGTCAAATGGTCATTTTGCTATCATTCATTGGATGGTGACTACATGCCAGGACATAACTTTCCATCTACTTTGTTTCTTTGGTAGATATATCAAGAACTAATAGGAAGAATTTTAGCATGAAATTTTAATTTTAAAAGGATGCATCTATTCTATCTTCATGCTTTAGACAGCCCATCTGGGAAAATGTACATGTATGAATGAGTATATATATATATGTATATATATGTATGTGTGCATACACATACTCATACATATGCATATACACATATACCTATACATGCAAGTATGCATATATGTGTACTGAGGTTTGAACTCAGGCATATTTCTAGGCTTCTACTCTACAACCTGAGCTACACCTTCAGCCTTACTTTCACTTGGCTATTTGCAAAATATGGTCTCCCAAACATGTATGTCTTGATGGGTCTTGAACCATGATCCTTCCATTTTCAGCTTTCTAAGTAGCTAGCATGAGCCACTGTAGCCAGTTTATAAATGACTATTAGATTGTTCTTGTCTTGTACAGGATAGAAGGACATGCCCATATTTCAGCCTTGATCTGGATTATTCATAGAATCCTTTCCTGTTCAAGTCATAACTTCAGGTCTTACAGATGGGTAGACCTGAACAAAGTCCTGCTCTTTTCTTGTGACCATCCATCCCAGTATTTCATGCATTACTCTTCTATGGCAGCTTACAGTGATACCTAAAGAGTCTGTTCTGCCACCGTGAACAACAAAAGACAGCCCTAGCTCCAGCATCTCTAACTTCTGCCTCTTAGCTGCTGAGGGTGACTGAGGATTCTTACCTTCCAAGGACGCAAGGCTCCCCAGAGAAACCAATTCTTCCATTTCTTTTAATGATTCCTCCTTTTTTGAGAACTGTAGGCTCATTCTCCCAAGGGCTGTGGTAGAGGTCGTTTCAAAGCTGTCCATCAGAGTCACATTCAAAGGCTGTCTCTCTTACCCAGGGTGGACATTGCATGCATCTGGCCCAAAGGACAAGCAATCTCCTGTCCTACCCAGAAGCCCTTCCTCAATCCCAGCTCCAAGGCAGTTCATGTTATGCTTCCCATCATGATTTCAGAGTACTGGCTCTCATCCTCGGAGCTTGCCTTTCAACTCAAATTCTTATCACTGTTTCTTCCACAGACCCAGCAGTCCCTTCTGTAGGGCAGAAATTACATTCACCACTATCAATTCCATTTTGTCTCCAGTCAAGCGGACAAGTGCCTCAACCCTGACCCTGGCCTCCCCTTCCCACAGGAGTGGCAGAGTCTCCTGCTCAGATAAAAGGACATGGACACATTGGTTTCACTAGGTGCTCTGTAGCTTTTTGCCTTGTTTCTGATTTTCACCACCCTGAGTTTCACTGTTCTAGAAATGCTCAGAGGATTTTAAAACTGATCACCTCACATTTTTCTTTACCAAGGATGACATCTGGATGATGGAAGATAGCACTTGCTTCAGATCCTGTGCCTTTTGAACAAACCACTATCAGGTTAATGCCATTTGATTGGCTCCACATAAAAGAAGTTCCCAGGAGAACCACACTCAAATCAAAGGAATTGTTAGAGGGCACAACCATAGACAGAGAAGTTTAATGGAAAAAGACTGAGAAATAACCCAATCCGTCTTTTACTGGTCTTTCTTCTCTCGCAGGGAATGGAAAGTATAGAAAAGAAACATTCTGAATCATGTTATTCCTTTCCATCTCTACCATTCTTAGCCTATAACCAAGCTTAGGAGAACTTGGAATAAAACAGCCTCTGACAGTTCTATCAGCTGCATTTTTCTTGTATGTGTGTGTGGATGTGCGTGTGCGTGTGTGTGTGCGTGTGTGCATGTGTGCATGTGTGTGTGTGTGTGTGTGTGTGTGTGTGTGTGTGCCAATCCTGTGGCTTAAAGTGAGAGCCTGGGCACTGTCCTTGAGCTTTCTCAAGGCTCTACCATTTGAGCTACAGCACCACTCCCAGCTTTTTATGTTCTATGTATGTGGTATCGTGGAATCAAACCTCGGTCTTTGTGCATGCTAGGTCAGCACTTTACCACTAGGCCAAACTCCCAGCCCCCTCATTTTGTTTTGCATGAAGAAGAAGCACTGCAGAAACAAAGATGGTGATGTTTATAGTCATCACTTTCATAATCATCCACACAAGATATTAAATGTGAAATTATCAACAAAAATGCATTTGTTTAGTAAGTATATAATCTAGCCTATCTTAAATCATCATAACAGTCATATCAATAGCACTTTTAAAAATGAATTCATAAGAAAGGAGAATCAAATGTTCCTTGAACAATTCCTTGGCACTTAAGATCCAATTCTCCATGTTTCACATGATAGAAAAGAAACTAACTTGTGCCAAGGACTCTAAAATGATTAAAAGATCGAATAAGTAAATGAAGAAATAGTCACTAGATCAGGATTACTTTCAGAGAGAATGGGGTCAAATTTGAGAAGAGACACAGAATGGCAAGGCATAGACCTCCATGTCTTGGTTGTACATGGGGGACCCAAGAGTTCAACCACCTTGTAACTCAGTATATTATAGAAATAAACTCAGTGGTAGTGCATTTTTAAGATAAGGGTTTTGACCCGGTGTGGAAAATGACAGTAACATGTTTATAGAGAGATTTGTAGAAGTGAAAAAGTTAATGCTTTGGCAAGCTTGTAGAGAAACAAGACAGATTAGAAAAGGGGCCAGACCAAGTAGAAAGTGGAAAGAATGGAAAAATGAAACTATGGGTAGAAATTGTGAACATGCCAGAAAGCACATATGCAGAAAATTCTTCCTGCAATAAAGAACTAGGGAGAAGGGAGAACAATGAAAACCCAGCTCCGAAATTCAACCAACTTCAAGAAGTACATGTATTGGAATTAGCCAATGGAAAGTAATACAATTGAGGCTATGTTTGGGGTAGAACGTAAACCTAAAAGTACTCCATAAATGAGGAATTAGGGAAGGGACATGAGGTGCTACAAAGGATAAATGTAGCATTTCCTAATTGTACAGGGCACAGCTTCATATCAGATACCTAACCTTGTAAGACTTGTCTCTGGTTCATCCTTTGAGCTTGGACAGATGAGTGTGTTTCTCACTTATACCACTTTACCATAATGTACATTTTTTAATGACACAGAAATTTTCTATTAGAAAATACAAAATATCAATTTGCTTAAAATTACAGACTAGCTGTAGCTTCAGGTGTCTTTTCCTATACCTACCGAAGAGTTGAATTGTGAAAGAGCATCAGTATTAAAGAACTGTGTTCTGATGTCTGTGAAGTCTGGTTGATCTTAAAATGAGGGGTTCTCCTTGGGGGATGATGAGTGTTTTCAGTTTGTGTTGTTTATCTGCTATGTGCTTCCACAAATGAGACCTAGCTCTAGTCAAAAAAAAAAAAAGAAACTTATGGAAATCATTGAGGAAAAAGATACAGGCTTAATGGTCCTCTGATTCTTCATTGTGATATGAGATGTGATTTTCAAATATTAATAACAGAGCAACTTCCAGAAGCAGGTGGGGCACCAAATACCTACTAGCCATAGTTTTCTCATTGATAGTTCAAAATTAGCTAGTCCATTCAGTGAGGGAGCATAAAAAAACAGCGCAAAATAGTTTATGAGTGTAACAGCCCTCACTGGAGGGCAGAGAAGTTACAGATGGTCACCCAAAAATTGCCAATGGTAGAAGCCCGGAGGAAGCTCTTGTGGGGCATTACGATTCCCTGGAATCATAACTTTCTGAGGTGTTCTTGCTGAGAAATGCCCAGGAGTCATTTGTCTTTTCCTGTAATTCCATTTTGATCTGCTACAATTACTATATCACAAGTGAGGATGGAAATGCCGGACAGCTGAACCCTTCATGGAAGAGCTGTCCCATGGCTTTTTCTCCAGAAACAGAATGACTGGAAGAGTGGCAGGGCACTGCTCTCAGCACTGCTGCTTCCCAGCAGGCCACTGTGACACAGGGCTGAACTGGCAGACGCCACGGGAGCCTGGAGCAGTAGAGGAAGGGGCTACTCCTGCTCCCAGGCTCCCCACTGCTAGATGTAGTGCGGAGACTCTGGGCTGCTGCAGAAACACCAGGAAGTCTAGAGGAAATTTCTGTCATCACATTTCACCTTTCCTCTCCTCCAGAAGAGAAGTGAGATTTAAGTTACTTTACTTTGTCTTGGATAAATCATAGAAACTTCATTCAGGTTACACAGGCATCAAGTCACTCTCCACAGTGTGAAACAGACAAAAGGGCTTTCCTTGAGACTAATAATAACAATACTAAGAAATAGATTGCTTTACTGTAAAAAAAAATAGCTTGTCATTGTATTCACTGTGAAAAGAAAGTGGGAAGAAGCTGGGCGTGGTGGCTCACACCTGTCATCCTAGCTACTCAGGAGGCTGAGGTCTGAGGATCAAGGTTCAAAACCAGCCTGGGCACAAAAAGATCTGAGACTCTTATCTCCAATTAACCTCTAGAAAACTGGAAATGGGGTTTGGTTAAAGGGTAGGGTGGTAGCCTTGAGCTGAAAAGCTCAGGGACAGCACCCAGGCCCCGTTCAAGCCCCATGACCCACAAAAAGAAAAAGAAAGAAAGAAGAAAGAAAAGAGAGAGAGAAAGAAAGAAAGAAAGAAAGAAAGAAAGAAAGAAAGAAAGAAAGAAAGAAAGAAAAAGAAAGAGGGAGGAATAGTGAGGTTAGCCAGTGATTGTGCAGGGTAATGTAGGAAGGGTAGGATTCCATACTTGATTCTTTTTTGTTTTCCTGAACAAGTACAAGGCCCTGTGGTCTGGATGGTGATGCTGACTGCCAGTTCACAGGGGACTTAAGCACATATCAAACGAGATTAGAGAGATTCGAATTATTGTTTGTTTGGAAAACGCTCTTTGAACACTATAAAATAATATTTTCTGCCAAAATGCTCATCTGAAACTTAGACCTTTATGTAAAAAATAAGTATTAGAAAAGTGTAATTGAGTGCCTACAAGCCAACCCATTATTGGAAATGCCCTTGATACCTCACCAATGGGTCAATCTGCTCAGGTTCTTCTTCTAATATACTGGAAAGATTAGCAACCAAGTGATTTTTTTTTAATTCTATATATTGGACGGAAATGAATCTCACAAGAGTTTTATGTCAGTTGGTTAACATTGAAAAAGAAAATTAAATTCCTTAGAAGAAAGGATTCATACAAATATAATACAGCATATTAAACCTCACTGACAATGTGACGTTTCTAATATGGAAATGTTTTAATTGTATTCCTATAAATGAAACCTTCATTTCCAGTATTTGTCAGCAGGAATTTCATTATATTAAATTTGGTGTTATAAAAAGGAACCAGAGGAATTCACCTATAACTACTTGAGAGAGCAATTTATCAAGAGATATTTTATGACACAGTTCACTGGATTTTTTTGCTAGTTAGTGGGAGCAGGCATCTATCAAAATAATCCCATTTCTGATGAATTAAGAAAAAATATGTTAAATTGACAGTTATTCCTCAGTAGATGCAGAGGACTAATTCCACACCCCCCCTTAGGATACAGGACCCCTATAGATATTCAGATTTCATATACAATGACCCAGTAGTCATATATAACATATTCACAACCTCAAGTACACTGTAAGTCATCTCTCCCTATAACATATGTGGACAATGTGAACGCTTGCTATGTAAGTAGTTGTTAAAGTGTATAATATAAAAAAATCAATGAGAAAAATGTCTATCATCCAATACATTGTATATTTTTTCCAAGTATTTTCCTTTTAGTTGGTTAGATCCTCTGAGTTGATTGATATTCGCTCTCTGTCCTATTTCAATGAGACCACACAGAATTTGAGGGACAAGTGAGTCAATTTTGATACATAAAGTACATGCTGCTGTACACATCTTTTGCCTACACGAGCAGTAGGAGGTGGCATGGGCAATGGCGGGTGGGTGTGGGGAGGGAGAGGGAACCAGGCCTCTGTACCAGCCAGCAGCCTAGCCAGGAAAGCCAAGCTGGGGACAGGGCCTTCTTGAAGAATCTGAGAAGGTGGACATGGATAGCCAAGTCCTCTGGTTATTGCTTTTTTAAGGAAAAGACATTCATAAATGGAAATGTTTTCCTTTTTAATATCCACATGATACATTATTAATTCCTATGAGGCTATCTGATTACAAACAGAAATATCAAATTGCCAAAGTATGTGGGGTTTTTTATGTAACTTACCCAAGAGACAGGGAAAACTTGAGAAATGTCATGCCCAAGCCAAACATGGCAACTCTAGACTTCTTTTATTCTTTTGATAGAGTTCCAAATTTGAACTAAGGCATTTTATAGTGTAAATCAGATGAAGAAAAGAAGCATAAAGAAAGAAATAGTTAAGTGCAAAAAAACAACAAAAAAGTTTTTCTCTCCACGTGTAGAAACATAAAACCCTATGCCACCTCCCACTGTAAGCCAGCTAGGCATCACAACCACATATGCTGCTAGTATGACAAATTTAGCAACAAATCCTCACATGTAATCGCAAATATTTACATTTGGAGCAGGAGTTGATAATGTTAGAAGTAGGAACCCAAGAAGCTATCTCCAGCCATGACTGATCATTAATAAAAGTGACTGCAAGGAGGGAAAAGAGGACATAGCGTAAATGCAGAGGTCTGGAGCTTTGTTTATTTCAGACAGAAAAGGAACGCCCATAGGAAGTGAAAGACACTGACCACAGACAACACAGAGCAAGATGGCACTGGAGAAGTGTTATCTGTGGCTATTCTTGCTACTAGACGGCTAGCTGATAGAACATGTCTTGGGTCATGTTTGTATTTTTTACCTAAATGATATCTCATTTCTTCTTAATTATTTCATTTTTGTATGATCTTAAATCCAAAATGACTTGCATCCCATCACATATATCTAGTCATAGGTCAACACAAATGGCTTCCTCTTCTGGGTAGTTGGTCAGTCTGTGAAGGAACCTCAAAAGTGTTAATTGCAAAATAATGATTTTAGTATCTATGTCTAGGGAAAACCATGCCACTTGTTTCTATTCTAAGGTGCACTATTACATATGATTCTATTAGCAGATCTGTACACTCATTTCACTGGAGAGGTTGGGAATATAGAGCTTTTCCACATCTGCGAAGAAAAACTAATGATCAGAAATTAGGCAAGAGACTTCTCACCAGCCTGTGTGAAAACTAAGACGAGGCATCTGAATTTCAAAGGAAATATAAGTTGACAGTAATTCTACTCAATCTCAATCAAGAGTTTTCTTTCTTATTTTTGGGGGGTATCGAATTAATTTTCTTTAGGTGCAACAAAGATTTTAAGTGAAGGGTTGATACATTCAAATTAAAACCTGCATACCAGGAATACCAGAAGCACTTGCTCATATGTACTTTCATAAGACTTATGAATCAGACTGAATGGAAAAATCTTACTGACTAAATTGCTACCACAGAACCACTGCTGGGAATGGAACCTTAGAGATTGGCATCAAAATCTCCCTCTCTTGTGCTGAAACTTTCAGTGTATTAAACCCTGTGAAAGGAACACCCATCTTTGAACCTGACAGCAGGGACTTTTTTTCTTGCTGAAAAGGGGGAAAAATTGTCAGCTAATGTCTCAAGAAGAATATTTCTGATGGGGGTTTGGCTGCTCCTCAGGGGTCTGCCCTGATGGAGAAATGTGCAGGCTCAAGAGGCAGGCAGGTACACCCGAGTCTCAGCTTGGAGAAGAAGAACCAGGACCCTGTGGACAGCAGGAATTCCATGTGACCAATTTAAATTAAAATACACCAAGCACAGTCTATTTTTTATGGACAACTTAACAGCTTTGAATAGGTTGTCCAAGTACAGAGAGTTTTTCAGAGACTCAATATCTTTCTGGCTTAAATTTTCTGACCCAGACTGACAAGGAAAATTGACACTTCAATCATATATATGTTGTTTTTAGGGAGAAAGACAATTCTATCTCCTGTGTCTGAAACTGGCTCTGTCTTCTGGTATGCATGTGACCGGGGCCAGATTTGTAAAACTCTCAAAAATGTACATTCCAGACCTAAGAACAAGGAAATAAAAAGCATTCACCTATGAGAAATTAAATAAAGAGTAAAAGGATCATTTTACAGTAATTTTGGTCTTGTAAATTCGTAGTGACCATTTAGTGTTAATTATGATCATGACTATGATGGTGGAATTTTCAGGGAAATTTACTTACAAAGCTAGAAGATCTCAAATCTAGCTTTCCATCCCCTATAAGGGCTGGTCTTGCTCTGTTTTTCCTTTCCTATGAGACCCCTCGAGGTGGGAAGGCAGCTCTTGGCTTTTCTCACTACGGGCTTCTCCTTCAGCCATGTTCCCCAAACTTCCTGACCCCTGCACCTTCTCTACACCATAATCTAGATTTCTCATGCTCCCTCCATACCCAAGCATTCCCAAGTTCTTTTCCATGTCTGGATTTAGAGTGACACCTATATTCAAGGTATGGGGGGGACTTCACTAATGTATCTGCACAATGAGAATGAAGGCTCTGAGATGGGACGTACTGATAGATAGTTGTCCCCAAGAGCTCCCAAGTTAAACACTTGAACCACAGAGTGGTGCTATTAGGAGGTGGTAGAAACTTGAAAGGGTGAGGCTTCACGGGAGGTCTTTAGGTCACAGGAAACGTTGTGGGACTCCAATGACCTCATCTCATTTATCTATGACTTCCAGACTCTGGAAGTGGCTTTACTCCACCACATTCTCACACAGTGATGGCTGCCTCATCATTGGCATGGACCAGAGACTCTACAACTCTGAGCAAGTATGAAACCATTTCTGTGGATAAGCTGATTCTATGTGTTGCCTTATGCAAAACTGACAGAACAGCTTTACCTCAGTATTTGAAAAAGAAGTAGTCAGTTGTATGGAAATTCATGTTCAACATAATGATCTTCTCAACATGTACGTTCGGAAGTGTGACCACTATCATAACAGAGAACATCGCAAGCAAAAAGTTGAGCATGCAAAGGAAAAGGAACACAAGCTCTCAAGGAAAAACTGTCACCCAGAGACACTGACTGTGGATATTTGCACTCAATATTAATGAGTGCAGATTTTAAAATAGGTTCATTCTCTGTAGGAACAGAATTAATTACACACATTCATTGAGAGTCACTTATCAGTCATGCTCAATTGCTATGCAGCACTACACATTAAAATCATAGAAGCTGAGTTTTGAAGCTTGAAGAGACTTTGGAGACCACCTAGGTCAAACCACTTCTGTTACGGACAGGGAGTTTGAAAGAGGAGAGATTAAATGATTTCTTGATGATGACAGAGCTGTGTTGTGACAGGGCGCCAGCCCAGCCAGAATGCCAACCCAAGGTTCAATCCCTACGGGCTAGCCCAGCGGGAAGCATATCAGCCTTTAGAGCAAAGTGGTGATGATGAGAGTATGGAATTTGACCCAATGCCACCTGCCATTCAGGAACAGAAATCTCTTTCAAACTTGCTCTCTCAGATCCTGGCAGCATACAAGTGGACATACTGGATGAGAAATAAGTAACAATAGAGTAATGCAGACTGAAAAACAGATGCAGAGGAAGCTTCAAGTAAATATGTGCAACTATAAGGTGCACTAGGAGAAAGGAAAGAATATTAGGAAAGCTGACCACATAGTGTTTAAATGCCCCCTTTTGTCATGTAATACACAGCATAAGGTATGAGATATGAACTGTTATCTTGGTGAACTGACTCTATCTGAGATCATTGTATTTCCTCTCCCGCTTCAAGATAAAAGAATGGAAATTATATCAACCCTAAGACTTCGGCTACCCAAATGAGAAAGCTCACTTGTAACCAAATCCTGGACACTTGTGAAACCCTTTGTACCTCTCCTCCACCTGGGTCCTCTTCCACTTCCCCTATCTGAGTCTCACCTCAGGGGAGGGAAATGTCCTTCCTTCAGCTCGTTACTTCTTTGTGCAGATGAGTGTGTACCTTAAAAAAAATTAGTCATGCCACCACGGAGAAGTAGCTGCCATACATGGAATCATTTCTGGGAGTCCATGGTATATAAAAGCCAAACCTTGAAGGATGGGATGGAGACAGGCAGGTCTCACTCAAGAGCACTAGCAACAGAGAAGCAAGCCTAGGGGAAAGCCACATTTCAGTGTCTAGTATGGAGGCAGAGAATCATTTGTGCTAGTGTTGGGAAAGAAACGGGAGCTAGTGAGGAAAGCCACGTCTGTGTCACCCATTTCTAATGATGTTCTCTGATGTGCCCTGAGGTTTTTTCTCCATCTCCGCTTTTCCTACTCATGAATCAAGGAGCCCTTTGAAAGCCACCAGCCTTGCTAAGAAATTCATTTTGATGGAACCATCAACTCCACCTTAAGAAATGAGCATAATTAGCATCTCCCACTCTGCCACTGACTCATTTATAGTTCTAAGGCCTGATTGAGAAGGATTCAAAGGCTGACTGAGAAGGAGTGATGGCAAGATACAGTTATGATATTCAGTGTGAAAATGGGACCTGATAACTTGAGGGAATGGAGTTGGGATAGATGGGTCCCCAGATGGGAGGGAGGTGGCATGGATCAAGATCATTGTACATATACATTGACATCTTGAACTAAAACTCTTTTGTTTGGCCAACCAAGATGATGAGGAAAATAACAACTTTCCCTGAGAGACTCTAAGGGTACCACCACAGGAAGCAGACCAGCAGGAGAAAGTAGAATTGCACCCCTCCTCAGGTAATGTCATCATATTCCTAGAGAACAATGAGGAATATTGGGAAAACAATATTACCAAAAACTGTAAATATGAAAAGACTGCTTAGAATTCTACCTACCAAGTACAACCAGTATCTTGCAGAGCTTTTGTTTGTATGCATACATCTTTCTCATAGAATAGAAAGGAAGTTGACACGTTATCATATACAAAGTCCTCCATACATGTCATTTTAATGACTGCAAATTATCACATCAAGTTAATATACTATACCTTACTTCATAGAATTGCATAAATAATTTGCTTGCAACTTTTTGCTATTAAGAGGCTTCATATATTAATTCATATATACTTATATTTTTTCCTTCTTCTGGATTATTTCCTTAGGGTAAACTTTTATATTGGAATTTATTGGCATTAAGTCCAGAACTTAGAACCTAAGAAAGTATATATATAGTAATATATTGTGATATGACATATAATTTATTTATGTAGAGATGTATATAAAACCTTACTATTATATTACAGTTCCTATGAAATTTTTACCAGGGAACAAGTATTTTAACTTATGAAAAGAATAATCGAGAAGTCAATAGAAGATCTGAAGACTGAGTGAACTTTAATGCCATAATCTAAAAAACATAGTTCATCTAAAACAAAAAGTAATTTTGAGAAAGCCCTATTACTTCCTTGGACTTCAATATATTTATTTTTAAAGAAATACAACAAGTGGAATCTCTAAATACCTTGCATTCTTTTAGGCTGTTTGCTAATATGCACTATTTTTTTTACAACACCAAATAAAGACACTCTAATACTGTATTTTATTGCAATAAGTGGCATGGAATTAGTCCGTGGGTCCCTTCAAAATGGACTGAATGCTGAATGTCATTTAGGCAATGACATTGAAAGGTGCATAAGTACGCACTCTGGGGCTAAAAACAAAGAAATACCATTAGTTAAAATGTCTATATCAGTCTAGCTTTACAAATCTCTGTAATAGATTTGAGATTAGAAACTTGAAACAAATGGCTTTGCACAAAGCCAAGTTTTCTATAACCTTGAAATTCGGAAAGGTCTCTGACTGAAGAAGAGAAATCAGATAAGCTCTTTGCTGGGACACATGAAGCTAATGGACTTGTGTCATAAGAAAGAAAATGTGAGACAACATAGTACATTAAGGACAACAATCATTCATTATATGGCTTTTGTTTCAATATCCTGGAGGTCCTTTCAATTAGCTTCACATTATATGGCCTTATGTATCAAGATTTTGCTCTATTGCAGATCTCTGCTAGTAGAGCCCAAGGTTTCTACTGATTATGACGAATGAGGGAAACCATTGAGCCTAAGTTCCCTTGAGTCTGGCTTACTTCACTTAATGTGATTTTTTCTAAGTCTTTCCATTTCCTCAAAAGACTAAACATAGAGCTCCCCTATGACCCAGCAATTCCACTACTTGGCATTTACCCAACCATCCAGAAACAAGGGCATACTAAATCCACTAGCACAACAATGTTCATTGCAGCACTATTCACCATAGCAAAGATATGGAACCAACCTAGATGTCCCTCAGTTGATGAGTGGATCAACAAGTTGTGATATTTGTACACAATGGAATTCTATGCTGCTGTCAGAAAGAACGACATCGCCCTATTTGTTAGGAAATGGAAAGACTTAGAAAAAAAATCATATTAAGTAAAGTAAGCCAGACTCAAAGGAACTTAGGCTCAATGGTTTCCCTCATTCGTCATAATCAGTAGAAACCTTGGGCTCTACTAGCAGAGATCTGCAATAGAGCAAAATCTTGATACATAAGGCCATATAGTATGAAGCTAATTGAAAGGACCTCCAGGATATTGAAACAAAAGCCATATAACGAATGATTGTTGTCCTTAATGTACTATGTTGTCTCTCATCTCCTTTGCTGTCCCTTGGTTATCTCATATTGGTATAGTATCTCACTTTGTTATCTGATATATTGAATTTATTTGTATTTGGATATTTGAAATTTGATAGGGAAGGGGGGAAAACCAAGACGGTGGGGGGTGTGGGGGGGAGGATGATGGGTACCAAGACATGTGAAAGGGTATCAATGTATGTGAATTAATGCACCTTCTATCTGGCAAATATCATGTAACCCTTTTACTAATTACAATAAAAAAAAAAGAAAATGTTCCACAGGCTCAGGTCCCCTCAGAGAATGACGTGTCACCATCAGGTCTCTGGAATAAACCTTCAGGCAACTGGGTGGACAGATGTAGACAGCAGCCACAAGTGAGGGACATACAGAGTGAATGCCCCTGGGAGAAGAGCAGCTAACACTGAAGTCCCTGGGGACACTGACAGGATTTTCCCACCACAGCCCAGACTCACTGGAGACCAGGAGAGTGAATGTAGAAGCGAGACTCAGTCACATAGGGACAGGACATGATTGAATTCATATTAAGAATCAGTATTAAGAAATATATTAAGAAAAATATTAATATTAAGAAGCATAATGTGACAAGAATATTAACATGTTTAATGGGAACTGGTTGTGTTTTCTCCAAAAGAAGGTAACACTGTGGTGACAGTTCCCTCCACCAGTCTTTGAGGCACATATAAAAGGTGAAGAGGAAAGTGCTCTATTTCTTTTCTTTTTGGGGGGGGTCATGGGACTTCAACTGGGTCATCTTATAAAAATTACCATCTCATACCATTGTCATTTTATAAAGTTTAAGAACAAATAAAATACGTAAAAGCATGAAAGTGTGCCATTAGAAAAAGCAACGTGTGGCGGAAGAACTGTTGCAACACAGACATTCTGCCATAATTTACTTCGTCTTAAAATCCCTTCCAGTGTAACAATGTGCAAATAAATCTTTGCAATTCATTTACCCCCTGCATAAACTTTTTCACGAGAAGACATTCTAGAGCTAATCTGTGTTGTAAGGGAACTTTCTCAGTAGTGACAGTGCAATTCTCTAAGGAATGTTTACTGTGCCTGACCGTGACCACAGACTCCAGCATTCCATCACCTTGCCGAGGACACAGTAGCTTATTCACAACTTTCAAACAGATAGAGAAGAATTCCATTAAGAAAAATTATTCACAGTAATTTACATACATATAAGTTGTATATTAGAAATTACTCAGCAGAAAAGTCTTTAGAATCTTTATGGAATGAATTACATGTATTTGCCAGCCAATTTGTCCACCCAGAAACTACTCACAATATGCCAACATGACACTTACTAAAAATGGCCCCAGTGGAAGAAAAAAAATTTAGATATTCTTTACTAAATGTCAGTAATTATCTCTTTTTTCAACTTTTTAAAGCTTTTTCTTTTTACTATAGTAACTATCTTTGACTTTTGAGCAACCATAGAGATTCTCAAGCCATTAGCAGAGAAAGAAAATTGTTATTTAGCAATGATTTTATTCTTTGGAGCAAAATCTCTCTCTCTCCCCTCTCTCTCCCCTCTCTTTTCCTTCTCTCCCCTTTCTCTTCCCTTTCTCTCCTCTCTCTCTCTCTTTCTCTCTCTCTCTCTGTACATCTGACCAAAATCTGAAAATCAATAGAACTGGACCTGTTGTGGTTTGGCCTACCATGAGTTAATCTAGGCCTATTTTGTTTAAAAAAAATAATTACAGGCCTGGAAAAGTACAAGGATCCAAATTCCTCTCATTCTTCAAGACCAGCTGAAAAGGCCAATGATGGCCTCTCACTGTGCGTGAACACACACTCCAAACAGCTCTGTCTGTAGCATCACTTTAATCAGTCTTGAATTCATTGGCTTCATGGCTGGAGTGTTCCTTGTTGCTTAAGAGAACTGTGTGTATCAGCCCCAAAGCCACACAGACAGGAATCTAGCTGGCTAATACTTTTTTTATTCTGTAATTCAGCTCAGACTACTACAACAAAAGTTCTATTGATGGAGAAGCTTTAAGCAACAGATGTTTTGCTTTCACAGTTGCAGAAGCTGGGAAATACAAGAACAAAAGCACGATGGATTTAATTCGTACTGAGGACTGTCTTCCTGTCAAGGAACAGAATTACTTCTACTTTACATCATCTCATCACAGCACCTCACCTCCAGAAACTCATCTGAACTTAAGTGTCTCCCAGAGGCCCTGCCTCCAAAGGCTACAACACTAGAAGTCAGGGCTTTGACATATGAGATCTGAGGGGTCACAAAATCTAATCCACTACAAATAGCAACCTACATTTAATCAAAAACAGTTTTGTATTAAATGCTTCATCCTCTACAACTAAGCTTGTGAGACAAAAATCTAGAATGAAAACATTTTGCTTTTCACTTGTTCTAAAAGTTAGTATCGTCACACCACGACCTTTAGGCCATCTCTCCATGGTTTCTATTTTTCACCAATGAGTCATCCAGTCTGAATGCTGTTTTATCAGTGTGAAGCTCTGGGACTGTGCCCTTTCCTTTCAAATGGCCTGATCACTAGCAGCATATTCGAATAGACAGGATTTTATCTCTTGTGTGACAAATATAAGAAAAGTTCCCCACTCCCCTCTTTCAAAATGGACTTTATGAGATGTTACTTGACAGTGTGCTGCCCTCTCATTATTTAGATTCATTTTTTAAGGTTAAGTTTTCTCTTTCAGATGCTCTGGTGTGGATTTGTGCCGGCAAAGAATGATTCTGCATATTGTTGTTAAAGCGTGATATTTCCTTTAAGCTATCCCTCACATGTCACCATCTTGTGTGGAAGGTCACATTGCAATTTTGTAAGTCTGATCTTCTTAGGCTGTCTGGATGTGAGCCTCATTTTTCCCCATGTGAACGCATGGAGGTGGGACAGCCTGTCTACCGAGGGAGACACAAAGCTGCACAGATAGGAGTAGTTGGCTTACAGTGGATGAATGCTTTCCTGAAAGCATTCTCATTTAATTCCCTTTGAAACAACGAACATTGTAAATATAAGCAGGCACATGTCCTTAATCCACATGCACGAAGAGAAATGACTCGGAAAACTACACACTTTTTGATGACAACACATGGGGACCGCTGAATGTACGTGTAAAGCTAGAAAGTGGACTCCCTTTAAGACAACAGCGTGGCATGTGCAGATTGCTCTGGAAACCCTTGGCCCTAAGACTGGGGAGACATTTGACCCAGACTCACTTCACCTATGATTCCTACCCAAATGTCACAGCTCAGGCTAGCCCTTTTCTTGGGAAAGCGTGAACTGTATGTTTCAGACATTTTCTGGGAAGTGCCAGCTTGTCTGCTCTCGAAAGCTGCCAGTCACTTCCGTCTCCTCTCTCCCTTCGCTTCACAGGGGCCATCAGCCTCCTGGCTGCCTGGCGGTCAGGACTGGCTGATCATACTGCCTCTTCAGCCTCCGCTTCTGCAGGGCTGGAGGCTGCCACAGCCTCCACGCCAGTGCCTTTCTGAGCACAAGCCTAGTTAACTTGCATTTGTCTTCCCACTCTGTTTGCATTGGCGTGGAAACAGAGTTTACATGCAGAGACTGGGTTTGCTGCCATAAACAACAACATTCAGGTACTTGAAGTTATAAAAATTCTTCATTCTGAGTCAGTGTGTTGCCAATATGCCTGAACCCTGAAATCACAGGGTGCTCTGGTGAAATCTACACATGCCTGGATGCACTTTTCCAGATAAAGACAGGTTAGGAGGCAGCAACCCCACAAAAGCACCAGATAATTTTTAGACTGACTCACATCTGAAATAGGTGGCTTTTGTGTACCTACATATCCCCAAGGCAATTTATAGATCAAATAGGTATAGTTTAAAAGACTTATGTTTTCAAATGCAATTGCTTATCGGTTTCATCTAACATCTTACTGTATGTCAACAACATTTTTAAGTTGCATTTTTTTTCTTTTCAATATGCCATTGGTGTAACCCTCCAACTCAGAACTTACATTTCAGCAAGAGGGCTGGTAATGTGACAAGTTTGGTATGGTTTTAGGTCACAGGACAAGGACAAGCAGCTAAGAACAGGCTCAGCATAATTTCCTGTGTTTCTCAAAGTTCCCCACACAACTGACCTGACATGATTTAAAACTGGCTGGAGCAATTTAACAGGATCACAACACCTGCCCCGTAGCTACAGCTTCACATTTCCTCTCATAAAATTTCATGTGCTGAGTGTAATATGCTAAATCTGGGCATTTTTACTGGCTACCATGACAGAATAACAAAAATAAGAAGCTATCAAAATCACTGAATACCCACAAGCAATAAGTTTAAGTTTCACAAAGTGTTATGAGAAACTTTCACTGTTATAAAATAAGGAACTTAAGAATGCTTTTTTACATATTTTTAGAATTGTTTTACTTGGCTAATCAATTTAGAAAGTATTAGGAAAAAGAAGTAGAAATAATCTATAGAATAATCCTTTTGCATGTAACATTACACCAGGTAAAATGTGGATTGATAGATATATGCTTTTGTCACTTACAGTGCTAAAATATGTTGGCTGAATAAATGAATGATAAGCAGCTACACAGAACAACAATTAGCATTAATGATTAAATTATTATGATTAAGTAGTAAATAGTGACAGAAATGAGATCAATGAATGACTTGAGACAGAAGTAAAGTAGGAATGGGGCAAGTAAAACAAATTACAAAAGGGTATATGAAAAACCTTAAAAGGATATAAATTTTTCCAAAATATTAGGCTGCTATGGCTTCATCCATAAGCTGATGTCAAAGCTGGCCAACTGGTTCACGTCAAGAATGCATACTTAGCCAGGTGCTGGTAGCTCACACCTATAATCCTAGCTACACGGGAGGCTGAGATGGGAGGAATGTAGTTCAAAGTCAGCTCAGACAAGAAAGTCCGTGAAATTCTTACCTCCAATTAACCACCAGAAAACTGCAAGTGGCAAGTGGTAGAGCGATAGCCTTTAGCTGAAGAGATCAGGAACAGTGCCCAGGCCCAGAGTTCAAGCCCCACGACCAACCAAGAGGGGGGGGAGTTGCATATTTTAATATTTTATTTGGAAACCAGTGGTTCACACCTGTAATCTCAGCCACTCAGCTGAGACTCACAGAGATTAAAAGATCACACAGCAAGGAACAATAGAAGAAAAATAGTAACCAGCTTTTGTTTTTCATTGACAGTTCTCTGTTATTTTCCAATATTTCCCTCCCTCTGCATCTCCATCTGACCCAAACCTGCCAAGATGACTGAAGTCATGAGAGACTACATAACTAGATAGCAGTGTGCTCTCCGTCTTTAAGTTCGACATCACGCAGATGGGCTGCTTTATTGGAGGCACAGGCTGAGTAGAACTCTGGGAATCCCAGGATGCTGGTGACTGGCACTTGAGAATGTCCCCACATGATGACCCAAAGGTCCACACACCCATCTCACCCATGACCAGGTCAAATCATTCTGACGTCCGGAGCCATTCTTTCCCTGGCTGTGCACTTACGCTGCTTCAGAATGCTTTCATCGCAAAACAGTTACACATGTATTAAATTGCTCATGACTTTGAATTCCTGGAATTCATTTTATGAGTACTTTAATTTGATAACAGCAAAAGGAAGAAATCTTTAATGTGACTTGTTCATAAAAGCTCCAGATTCATAAAACATAATAGAATGGAAATGAATGCTCATGGAAATAACAAATAGATTCAAGTCCCTTTTCTAATCTGTGTGTGTGTCCGTGTGTGCGTGTGTGCGTGTGTGTGCATATGCACATTACACATACTGGTCCTGAGGCTGGAACTCAGGGCCTGGATACTGTCCCTGAACTTTTGGAGTCAAGGCTACCTCTCTACCACTTTGAACCACAGCCCCATTTCCAGCTTTTCAGTAGTTAATGGAAGGTAAGCGTCTCGTGGATTTTCCTTCCTGCACTGGATCTAAACCATGACCTTGAGATCTCAGTGTCCGGAATAGCATCTCAAGGGTGGGCCAGCAGCACCCGGCTTTTTCTTTTCCTTTTGAAGTTTCTTCCGTTGCTAGCTCAGGAGAGCCATTCTTCTGTGGATAATAGCTGATGTGAAGTGCACTCACTGTAAGAACCTCAATGACAGCTGAGAAAATGTTCTCTCATGGCATGACAAATAAACAAATTCTTTTACTTCAATTTCTTTTGACATGAAAACCAGAAGGGATGTCGATGAGAGGAATACTGTCATAATATTAAGACTTTCCTGACATAAAAATAGTAATCATCACTTTCCACGACAAAGTCAACAGAAGTTTTATCTATGTAATGCTTCATGGTACTAAGGTTTGAAGTTGGGGCCTTCTGATTGCTTGGCAGGTGTTGTACCACTTGAAATACATCTTCAGACCTACAAGTTATTTTTTGTTGTTGTTGTTGCTATTGTTTATTTTGGGATCATGAAGCTTGAACTCTGGCCTGGGTGCTGTCGTTGAGATCTTCAGCTCAATGCTACAGCCCTACCCTTGAGCCACAGCCCCACTTCCTGTTTTCTAGTAATTAACGGGAGATAAGAGTCTCTTGGCTTTGTATTGCCTGGGCTGGCTTTGAACCTCGATCCTCAGATCTCAGCCTCCTGAGTAGCTAGGATTACAGGTGTGAGTCACCGTGCCTGGCTCAGACCTACAAGTTTTTTCTTTACCTGTAAAAATGAGGTCCTTTAAAATTGTGCAATCATTTTAGTCCTCTGAAAATTTATAAAGATTTTTCCCTCAATTATGTTATTTTGGGACAACTGTTATGTTATGTTTGAAAACGAGCCTTGCAATGATTTTAGGGAGGAATTTCTTCTTAGTATGATGGTTACAGAATTATTACTTTGACTATTTTCACAAGTCTTGAAAAATCAAATGAATTCCTTTGTATCAATATATCTCCCACCAAAGCAAAAGGACATGTAAGCTGCTTATTTCTCCACTATTCTTTTGTTATTACAAATACAAAATTGACTTTAAGGTTTAAATCCATGCAAGCAGGTGAATTAGAGAATTTTGTCCACTACATTGAATGTTTTTTTTTTTTTACTTTAAAGAATAATTTTCAGAATTCTCCTGGAGCTTACATAACTGATGGTGTTGACAAAAATAAAAGAAAGTCTATAACTTGTCTTTTGTATTTTGAAGAAGAAAAAGACATAAACAGCCAAGTCATTTTGTTTAGAAAAATAACTAGTGTCTAATTATTCAGCACAGCAGAAAATGATGGATTTAAAGTGCAGTAAAGATCAGTTCGAAAATGTGTCTACCATGTTTTGATTTTCTGATTTTGCTTCTTAAACTGCACTGCTGACTTTGTCACAAATGTGTGTGTGCCATAGGAGACAATTTCTAAGCAATTACCCAGATTCACTGACCTCTTTAAAAAAACAAAAGAAACTTCTGGTCTGCCTTTTCCTAGGAAATTTCCTGATGAAATAGTGGCACAGGGAGTAATTTGGTGGTGTTTAAATGAGGGGCTCCACATGGGTGACTGAAGTGATGAGAGGCTTGGCAGAGACACTTACCTTCCTGCCCAAACCAAGCCAAGCCAGGGGTGGTACAGGGCAAGTGAATCAGCACCCTGAGACTGGAGCTCTCATTGTTCTTCTTCCTCTAAAAGCCCTCGTTCCTCTCCGCAGCTTGAAGGAAGATGATTTGGCGGAGGTAGAAGAGTAAGATCTCTTAGCAAATATAGTTTCCTATTTGCCAGGAAATGTGGTTCTTGACAAAACAAAGCACTTCTCCCCACCCCCAGGAAAATCTGATTTGCAGCTGTATATCTTTATCAAATTAAGAATTAATGGAAAATAGCTTAAGAATTCACCCAGACAGGAGCCTAAAATCCTGCCAGGACAGCTCCCTGATAGTCACAGACCCAGCAATACAAGACTTCACCTCCTGGTTCTTCTCCAAACCTGGCTCCTGCCCTTGAATCACGATCAGCTCGGAAAACTAAATTCCCCAAAGGACACAGCTTCTGATGGTCTGCTTCCCCGGATATGAAACTCGCCTTTGCCAATACCAGCGGCATCTGAAGGCTTTTTGTTACTGTGTCTTTGTGGCATATACCTGGCGAATCACCCCACTCTACATGCATACACAAAGCCACAGTGCTAGAAAACTGCATGCAGCTACATACACATATGGGTGTGTGTGCTGTGTATTTAGCTCTGGGTCTAAGTTTGAAATGCCAAATTTTTCCATATCAAAAATCAAAACCAGGGCCGGGAGTTTGGCCTAGTGGTTAAAGTGCTTGCCTAGCATGCATGAAGACCCGGGTTTGATTCCTTGGTACCACATACATAGAAAAAAGCCGGAAGTGGTGCTGAGGCTCAAGTGGTAGAGCTCTAGCCTTGAGAAAGTCCAAGGACATTGCTCAGGCCCTGAGCTCAAGCCCAGGACTGGCAAAAAATAAAATTAAAACCAGGAATTCTATGCTGCAGTCAGAAAGAATGACATTGCCCCATTTGTAAGGAAATGGAAAGACTTAGAAAAAAATCATATTAAGTGAAGTAAGCCAGACTCAAAGGATCATAGGCTCAATGGTTTCCCTCATTTGTCATAATCAGTAGAAACCTTGGGCTCTACTAGCAGAGATTTACAATAGAACAAAATGTAGATTCATAAGGCCATATAGAATGACACTAAATGAAAGGACCTCCAGGATATAGAAACAAAAGCCATGTAATGAGTGACTGTTGTCCTTAATGTACTATGTTATCTCTCATCTCTTTTACTGTCCCTTGGTTATCTCATATTGCTACAGTATTTTTCCTGGTTATCTGATATATTGTATATATGCTTATTTGGTTATTTGAAGTCAGATAGGGAAGGGAGGAAAACAAGATGAGGGGCCGGGGTGGGAGAGGGAAATGGGGATCAAGACATGAGAAAGGGTATCAATGTATGTGAAGTAATGCACCTGCTATCTGGTGAATATAATGTAACCCTTCTATTAACTCCAATAAAAATATATGAAAAAATCAAAACCAGAAAACAAATAAGATGGAGCTAACCAGAAGCACATATAACTTAGAAAAGTAACTCCCTCTTACTGTAGACTATTATAGACCAAAATGCACTACATACACGTATGAAAATGGAACAAGGATGGGTTTGGGAAGGGGGAGGGAAGATGAGGAAGAGTGACCCTCAGGGGAGATCCAGATCAGGTATATAGTGGGCAAGCAGGGACATACCAAAATGAAACTCCATGTATAAATAAATAACTGATACTAATACTGTGGGGGGAAATGAAATTCATTTCTTTATCTTATTAAACTAGAATGGTAGATTTGGGGGTAGGGGGTTGGTCCTGGAGCTTGAACTTAAGGCCCAAATGCTATCATTGACATTTATTGTTTCAGGTTAGCATTCTACCACTTGAGCCACAGCTTCACTTCCAGAATTGTGGTGGTTCATTGGAGCTGAACCTAACACAGACTACCCTGCCTTGGCTAGTTTCAAATTACAGTCAATTACAGTCAGCTTCCTGAGTACCTAAGATTACAGGCAAGAACTACAGATGACAGAGTCTTAATAGATTCCTAATGGAAATGAGAGAGAGGGAGAGAGAGAGAGAGAGAGAGAGAGAGAGAGAGAGAGAGAGAGAGAGAGAGAGAGAGAGAGAGAGAGAGAGAGAGGCAGAGAGAGAGAGGCAGAGAGAGGCAGAGAGAGAGAGACAGAGACAGAGAGAGACAGAGAGAGAGACAGAGAGAGAGAGAGAGACAGAGAGAGAGGGGACCCATTTGTATATTTGGACACGTGCATTTGAATAAACATGGGATAATATTAATATATACACCTAAACTTAGAAAGAATCATAGAAGACACATGTTTAAACCTATTCAATGCCCAAGCATTTAGAGTATACATTTTGGTTTTTGAAAGGGAAGAAGAATAATTTAAATAACTTAAAACTTCTGTCATTCCATGAAATGGGTCGATGTGCCAAGTGGGTAGGAAATGGGAATGGGCCAGGAGGTGTGCTGAAATGCCTGCCGTGTTGTCACCTGGTGTGTGTGTGTGTGTGTGTGTGTGTGTGTGTGTGTGTGTGTGTGTGTGTGTGTGTGTGTATGAGTATGAGTGGTTTGAGAGCTTGGGAAGACTGATTTAATGCCCAGTTGTGCAGCAGTGGAGAAAACACTCGGGGTGGAGAGAGTGCTCTAATGAACTTAAGCCTGGAACCTTCGCCTAATGTTGTGTTGTGGCAGGCTAAGATTTAAACATCAAATGCCTGCTCTTTGGGTTTAGTGAGAACCTGTTCACCGCATGAAGCGTCATTCCATTTTCTTGGTGTTTCTTTACTTGTCTAAAGTGACAGAATCATGTGTGTTTATTGTACACACCATAAAAATTTGAAGGATACCTACATTGTGGAAGAGCTAACCATGGCTGGTTTCCATGTGCATAGCTTTCATTTTTGTGGGAAATACACTGACATCCACTCTCTTATCTATTGGTGTTTTAGAACAAATGAGCATCATGTTTTTGTAAGTTTTAGTTATACAGAGAAACTAGAAAAGCTTCCTATTTAGGCAACTATGCACTTTTATTGTATTCTCTTTGGGAATTCAATTCTGGTCACTAGAATTTTGAAAACTTATGCTGCCCTCACACACACAAAACAGTTACTTCCTAAAAGAAAAAAAAAGGACAAGCAAAACTTATATATGTTGAAACTTCCTCATCCATCCCTGGATACCTAGTCACTGGCAAATACAATTAAAGCAAGAGAATATTCCCATGCACCTTTGGGTAAGTCCCTTAGAGACTGGAGGTTTAAAACCAACAGCAAAAATAGATTCCCCTTCAGGGAGAGAGCTGTGAGGCACTATCCCTTGAAATCGCTGTGTAAATTATTCCCCACCTCTGCCTTGAGCAAAGGACTCACACAACGTAATCACCTTGAAAAGGAATATGGAGCAGGCAAACTAATAGGAAGCTTCGCTCTACTGGTTGCAGGAGCTCAAGCCTCACCCTTGCAAGTATTTTATATACTCCCCTCTTCTAGAGGGCTTGGATTTGGGGATCAGAATCTTCACTAAACACAGGATACAAATTAGTGACCAGACTCAGAGGCTTAGACAAGACAACATGCCATCCATCATATGTACAGAAGCGGTCCTGAGACAGGCAGGCCAGGCTCTGGTATCAGCTCCACCAAGACTCCAAGAAACCAGGAGGCAGGAGAGTAAGGCATCCTCCTGGCCCACCACACACAGCTCTGGATTCAATGGTGATATTAGAGGCACAGGGGCACTCTAGGCAGGAAGAAAGGTGGACAGTAAATCACACATCCAGGCAAGTCACCCTCTTGCCAGAAGAGAATCTGACAAATACATAATACTTGCTGATTACTGGCCCAGTTTGAATTGATCAGCTGGTCCACGTCACTAACTCTTTGAGTGACATATTTCAAAAGCAGTTTGAAAAGGCTGGACATGGGACGACCCAGAGACACATGGGAAATATCAACTGCAAGTTTGTTGTTTTCCTTCCATCAAAGATGCTCCTGTGCTCAAAGACACCATTCTCCAAAATTAGTTTTATCCCTCACAGATATAAGAACAGTCTTTTGCACCAAACCTCTATACTACAGAACTGTGAGACAGATTCCCGCATCATGAAGAAGTAGAACTGACTTGATACTTTGAACATAATCACTTTCAAGCAATTCACACTAAACTATGTGCCTTGTGATTCACAATAGGAAAGCCCAGTGCTGTACTTAAAAGAGTACAATGTGTCTCACCAGATGGTCGGAGATGGGGCCAACATAGCTGTCCCTACTTGACCTTTGGAGTTTTAAATCAATAATGTGCCTTGAAATCAAAGCTATTCTTATTGTATCAAAATTCTCAATAATGCTGGATACCAGTACCATGCCTGTAATCCTAACTATTTGAGAGGCTGAGATATGAGGATCATGGTTCAAAGCCAGCAGGAGTAGAAAAATTCAAGAGACTTTTATCACCAATTAACCACCAGAAAGCTAGAAGGAAAGCTATGGTTCAAGTGGTAGAGCATTAGCCTTGAGTAAAAACACTCTGGGATAACACCCAGGGACTGAGCTCACTCTCTAGTATCAACAGACACACAACACACACACACACACACACACACACACACACACACACACACACACACACTCCCAGTAACCTTAAGACCAGATCATCTCGATTCCTATTTGTCCATCCATCTACCTATTCATGTCTGTCTTCCAGCATTTTGTGCTTCACCACAATGTATCAGATCACTAGACAGACAAATAGATTGATAGATAGATAGATAGATAGATAGATAGATAGATAGATAGATAAAGATTAAAATGTACTGTGTTCATTTTGTATTATGCATTTGATATGTTTTACCAATGTTAAATCTGATTGCAATTCTACAAGGTAATTCCTGTTAATAGCCCTATTTTTGCAGAGAGAAATCAAGGATCCAGATATTTAAGAACCTACCCAAGTTCAAGTTTACACAGTTGCTGGGGCAGGATGTGAAACTCTACAAATTTTGCCCCAGGTTCCATACCCTTAACAACTTTATGATATTCTACTCTACTCTCTAGTAGGCTATTCTCTTTCTGGAACAAACTGACAGAGGTAATGGCCCAGAGACACCAGCAGAGATCCTGTTCTGATTCGCCAGCAGTGGTGATTGGGAAAACAGAATTGAGATATTCAATCTGAAATACAGGACAAGCTGACCAGTGATGAGGCGGCTTGTGAGACATGGGTAAGGATGAATTCTGGGTCTATCTAAAGTAGCCAAAATCATGTTGTATAATGTGTATTTGTTTATTTAAAATGGCAATGGGAAGGGGGGGAAACAAGATGATTGGGAGGGGTGGAGAGAGGGAAATGGGGACAAAAACACGAGAAGGGGTATCAACGTGTGTGAAGTAATGCACCTACTATATATATATATATAACTGCAACTCCTCTATACATTACAATTTTTTAAAAAGTGGCCAAAGTTTTCACAGGGGCAGATTCTGTACAAGGCCCAGGAGGAAAGTGTCAATGAGTGAGAATGGCAGATGCGCACAATTATTTCATTCAACACTGAACTACCAAGAGCATTTTTCCCTGTATAGAAATACATATAAGCAAAACAAAACCATGCGATGACTCAGAAGTGCAGCCACTCTCAAGAAGAAAGGAATGCAGTGGCTAAGATGTTAGGAGTAAACAACAAATCGCTTTTGATGGGAGGAAAGCAGACTCACATCCCACAGCATGCTGCCGCAGTTTCTGAGCGAGGTGTCTCTCGGGCCGGCTCACCACAGTCTTTTGTGACTGCACTAGGCCATCTCCCTGTTAACCAGCTGCAGTCTGCTTCTCATCACTTTGTCTTCCAATGAAACTCCAGTAGAGAAAGCCCTGGGAAGTTTTTCCAAACTCATAATATTAACAAGGGATTGCCAGAAGCCGTAAAAGCCACGGGATCTGGCTAACAGTCGAATTGATTTAAAGTATTAGGCAATAGTTAGCTTTCATTCCAAGGATCTAGTCTTAAAAATTCTGTGCCTTTGGGACTGACAAAGATAAAATAGTAAATGTGGCCAGGTACCAGTGAATCAGACTTGTTACCCTAGCTATTCAGTGGATGAGATCTGTGGATTGAAGTTCAAATCCTACCCAGGTGGGCAAGTCTATTAACTCTTAGCTCTAATTAGTTACCAAAAAGACTAAAGTAGAGCTGTGGCTCAAGTGGTAAAGCTCTCTTCTTGAGCAAAAACTGCCCCTAAAGGAGGGTACCCAGGCCCTGGGTTCAAACCCTAGTACTGGTGCATGCGCATACACACATACACAACATTGAAAAAGCCTGTATTTCAGTTCTGTTTTTAAAGGGTTGAGTTCTAATCGTTACAGATTCTCAAACAAACCTCACAGAGCCGTGCACCTGGGGCCTCACTCCGCCTTACCTGTTTTACTTTGAGGATTATTTTTCCTTTTAGGCAGTCGACAAATGAAGAACTCCCACAATCTATTCCTGAGCCAGGTGCCAAGGAAAAATATTTTGCTCTCAACTTATGCTTGATCTCTCTGTTATTCTTGGACATCTTGATCTTAGTAGCATCAAAAGCAAAAATACATTGCTATTTTTTCCTTACTGATTTGCCAAACCCCTTTTTGGAATTCATTATGTTTATCCTTTTAACTAATGGGGTTCCTGTGTGGTCAAGATGAACTGGACCTGTTGGCCTCAGTTAAATGACACATTTATGTGAAACCAGTAAAGTGGTCAAGAGTTCTCTACCAAGAAACTTACCTCTTCCCAATATCAGAGTTTAAATCACTTCTTTAAAAAATGTGATTTCATTCTACTGCTAGAAAATAACTTAAATTTCACTACAGCTCAAAACTTCAAGCACCTAGTTGGCTTAGGACTAAAATCTTTGTTTCTTGGGATGCTAAGTCTGAGGACTGGGGGTGGGGGAGAAAAGCCCAGACAAACAAACCTAAGAGGCTCTTATTTCCAATCAGCAAAACCCAGAGCTAGAGGCGCGGTTCAAGTAGTAGAGTGCCAGCTTTGAGCACAAACGTATAAGGGCTTGAGTTCAAACCCCAGTAGCAGTGTATGTGTGAGTGTGTGAGTGTGTGTGCAAGTGTGTGTGAGTGTGTGTGAGGGTGAGGGAGTATGAGTGTGCATGTGTGTGTGAGTGTGCATGACTGCGTGTGTGTGAGTGTATGAGAGTGTGTGTTTGAGTACATGTGTGTGTGCGTGTGTGTGTGAGTGTGTGGGTGACTGTGTGTGGGTGTGGGTGAGTGTGTGAGTGTGTGTGCGTCTGTGTGTGCGTGTGTGAGTGGGAGTATGTGTGTGAGTGTGTGTGACTGTGTGTGTGTGAGTGTATGAGAGTGTGTGTGTGACTGTGTGTGACTGTGTGAGTGTGTGTGTATGTGACTGTGAGTGTGTGTGTGTGCGTGTGTGTGACTGTGTGTGACTGTGTGTGTGTATGTGACTGTGTGTGTGAGTGTGTGAGTGTGCGTGTGTGTGACTGTGTGTGTCTGTGTGAGTGTGTGTGAGTGTGTGAGTGTGCGTGTGTGAATGACTGTGAGTGTGTGAGTGTGTGTGAGTGTGAGTGAGTGTGTGTGAGTGTGAGTAAGCGCATGCGCCCACACACCCAGCAAGCAGCTAAACCATCCGGAGCCCGGCCCCCCCCCTTACCTGCACAGGTGCTCCCGTCGTAGGTCTGGCACACCCACTCATGGCACTCGCACAGCGGCCCGAAGTAGGTGCCCGGCTGGGTCACGTGACAGATGCAGACTCCACACTCACAGCGGCCTCGCCCGTGGCACAGCGGGCCCCCCGGGGGCTGCCCGGGGGCGCGGCACCTGCGCTCCGACTCGGCCCGGGACAGCCTGCAGGGGGCGCCCGACCAGCTTCTGCAGGGGTCACAAAGACCACGGCCAGGTCAAGGTCAGGCTCAAGGTCAGGCTCAGGCACTGTCCCTTCTCCGCTCTCCCCCTCCCACTACCATCCACTCAGCTCCATGGGGTGGAAGCCTGTGGCCCCATCCCTCTGGGGGAGTCAATGCTTCCTAGACAGGGCTGAGATTTGGGGAGATTTCGTTGTTGTTTGCATTTAGCTTTTGTTTCCAAGCAGACAAACTGCTCACTGGCTAAGTACCATCAAGTATCATTATGACCCAAAAATGACATTCTCCTTGAGGGACAGAGGTGATGCATCCCTGTCCTCTAGCAGTGTGCCACAGAATCTAAAATGCACACACATGTGCAAATTAAATTGCAAGTTAATCCAAAAGGACACTTGGCTGACTTTCCACTTTTCTTCTTTTATAAAGTCCCATTACTATCAAATGATGAGAGGAAGAAAAGAACCTACAAAGCCTATAGAAATAAATTGTCTCATTATATGATATAGTTTGCGTTATGTACTCTTTCTGGAGTGCACTTTTAAAACACTTGAGTTTAGTTTTTGTGACACATATTACTATTTCTTTTCTGGGTTTGATAAGTACCCGTGCACTGATGACATTAGCATATAACATTCCTTTTATATGCCATGGGATGGTACAGAGGGCATTAGATGCCACCTTGTACTCCTAGTTGAAATTCTTCTTCATAGGTATTCACAGAAAGAGAAATGGCATTCGTATTCAACTATTTTATTTTCCCAAAAGAAAGCAGCAAAAGAACAGAGATTCTGGATAGACATGAGGAAAGAAAGTGGAACAGGTTGAAAACAGTTTATCCCACATCCAACTTTAGAAGCTGCTCTTGGCTCAGAATGGCCATCTATAAACTCCGGGCCTGCCACGCAAAGCTGGGCCACTCTGTCTTGAAGGATAACAAGTCAGACTTACCTCAGAGAGGGAGAGAAGCCTTGAGGAACAGCAGAGAGCCCAGCAAAGAGCAAGGAGGACGCCAGCAGTAAGAAGTTCATGATACCCTGAGGACGCATTCTGAGCTCCTGAACTGGGCACTCGGGGCTGGCCCTCTGCAAGGTAGGGAGGTGTGACCAGCAGATGGCCCAGGGGAAGGACCCAGGTCCGGAGCTTCTTCTGGAGTTGCGATGGCGCTGATGAACTGCCTGGAAGGATTTGGGCAGAGGCGCTGCTCTGGGCGGGGTCCTGGTGCCCAGCTCCTCTGACTGGAGACGCTAGAAGGAAAGTAATTAGAAACAGTTGTACAAGCAGATGGTTTATTTTGACATAAAAAAGTCCTGTTCACAGAGTTGAGAAAATCGTTTCTTTCTTCAAGTACAGGGCCTGGGAATATGTGGCAGGGGAATATTCAGTGGATTGATAATAAACCATTCAATAACTCCCAACTTGTGACAAGGAAGGGGAGTGTCTGTGCAGGGGGTGGTGTTAACGAGAGTGTGCCATTTGGGGTATGAAGGATAGAGGGCAAGCAAAATGGGCAAATACAACTTTTTCTTCTATTTATTATCCTGTGGCTGTTTTGGTTTCTTAGATGTCTGAAAAGTGTGTTCTGATTCCAATTGCTTATCACACCACATTTTTTTTTTCTTGACTTGGACAGTTCAAACTGTAGTTGACCCAATTTCACTCCATCTCTCCACTCCCTGGTCATCCAGAATGTGGAAACAAATAAAATACCTACCCTCAGTGGAACTCATCCTGAAAATAAATCCATGTCATTTCTTACACCCACTGGATGATGGTTGCTTGTTGTGTTATATCTCTAATTGGGACAGCAACCACTTATTTATTGATGAATTGTACTTCTATCAAGTGTCAGGCTCTGTGCCAGTTGGAAGGGACATCCAGAGGACTGGGGACACTTGAGCCCTTCTTGGAATGCAGTTAGCTAGTAAGACATCAGTCAAACACACACACACACACACACACACACACACACACACACACACACATCCCAATGAGTACAATAAAAAGTTACTTTCTAAGCCAGGCCTCTGCTGGCTCATGCCTGTAATCCTAGCTAGATCTGAGGATCCTGGTTGAAAGCCAGTCCAGATAGGAAAGTCCATGAGAGTTTTGTTAACTACCAGAAAACCAGAAAGGGTACTGTGGGTCAAAAAGGTAGAGCACTAGCCTTGAACAAAAAGGAACTCAGGGACAGTGCCCAGGCCCTGAGTTCAAACCCCATGACTGACCAAAAATAAAAATAAAAATAGTGACTTCCTGGTTAAACCCAAGTACCTGATCTGATCTCATGTAATAGTTGACTTTCACTGGCCCTCTCTTTCATATTCTTGCTTTCTGACTGCACCATCCCACTCTTGAGCACATATCCAAAGGACTGCAGTCAATTCTCAAGTAAGATACCTGCATACTCACATTTATCACAGTGCTATGCATTTGCAATAGCCAAACTGTGAAATCAACCCATGAGCCCAACACTTGATGAATGGGTAAAGGCGGCATGGTCTGTTGATCAACAGTGCTCATGTCATCTCCATTTCAGATGCCAATTATTTTTTTATTCATCCTCTATCATTTTCTCTCACTCATTCTCTAGGCATGTCCATATCCACAATCGTGTTCCATGTGTACATATTTAAGTGGATGCATGTGTGTGTCTGCATATAGCTATGCATATATATACATATATATATATATGAATGTGTATGTCCTTCAGGTCCTTCAGGTATGTCCTTCCATGACTTTCTTCCTTCCCTTCTTTCTTCTCTCTTTTATTCTTCCTTCTCTCACTCTTACTGGTCTTTTGCCTTCTTTTCCTTTGCTCTTCTTCCTCCTTTCATCCATCCCATTTCTCCTTCTCTACTTCCTTGTCTCTTTCACTTTCTCCTCATCATTCAGCCTGACATTATCTATCACCACAAATCTCTGTTGATTACTCTTTTCCCAAACCCTAGAGCCCTGCATGATCCAGATCCGTGCGTTCCTCTCACCAAGCTCACACCCCTCCTCCTGTTATACAATTCACACCAACCATTTGTCCCCCCTCTCTTGCTCTCATTTTGGTAGAACATTCTAGGCTTGCTCTTCGCCTGGGATATCTGTGCAAGGATCTCTCTTGTCTACATCTTGCTGGCTTCTGCTCTGTCTCACTTTTCAGAGAACTACTCACTGATTATACAGTCTAAAGCCACCCTTGTGCCTAGCTCCTTTTATTATATTTTAATTTCTTTCAGCCTTTACCAAGACATCACATTATTGTTTACATCTGCTTGTCTATTTGTGTATTATCCTTGTTTTAATGCAGGTACCTATGAGAGCTGGGACCTTTCTTTGTTGTCCTATGCAATAACTTTAGTGCCTTTCATGGAGCAGAATCCTCCAAAAAATCATCTGAGAGAATAAATGAATGAATTAATGCCATTTAGAAGTTCCAAATATATCAATTAAAATAAGGTCTCAAATAAAGTTACCCTGAAAGGAAAGAATAAGCACACAGTCCGCAAGGGAATTCAGAGAACTGAAATATTAAAATCAGTAAGAAAATTATTTTCATCATGAAAAAAATTTAGAAGAACCAATCTCAGATTAGATAATTAACAACACTTTACTGAACTCTCCACAGATATTCATGACCCTAATGATTAAAATCATTCAATATCCAGTTTGAAGTTAAGAAAAAATGTATATGTCAATTTCAATCAAAACCCATTTGGTTAATATTCTCAGCTCATTTCCAGCTTTTGAAATAGCAAAGTGTACACCAAAGCATTCAGGAAGACTAAATAGTCCCAGGCAGCAATAAAAATAAGGTTGAATTTCCAAGAAAAAGAAGAGCTTTGTACCTGGGCCAAAGCTGTGAAATAAAAAAATGGTGTACGGATAACTTCTTTTCCAGACCTGAGTGTAGGCCCAGAGGGTATTTTACTGTCCTACATGGTAAAAGAAAAAAAAACACCTGGAGCCATCGGAAATCTCTGTGTCTCTCTGTCAAGAAAAATTTCTTCACTCTGAAAATGGTCCTGAAGTTCTAGTTGATGCTGAAGGGAAATTTTAGCGACCCCCCCCAAGTCATTCCCATTGGCTTATCATTGAATATTGAATATATAAATTTATCATGTAAATATTAGTTTAAATCAGCTATCTAACTTTTCATCCTTGGGTATTCATCAGTCAATGAACCAGGAGTACAAAACCAAAAGTCCCAGAGTACAGATCCTTCATCTGCTGCGTTTCAGCTTTCAAAATGGTAGGGTAGACTCTCTGTTATCATATTTTCCCTATGTGTCCAAAGTTTAAGCAATGAAAGGAGAATAGGGCTCCTCAGCTCCCTCTTCCTCAAAGCAATACTCAAGGCTTGTGTGCAGTGTGTACTATATACTGCTCTGCTTGACAAGTTGTATCTGTTGCTATTTCCATTGCTTATCTGGTTGAGAGGAAGATCCATTCTACATGGTACAGATGAACATTTATCAGAGAAGGAAAGGGTAGAAACTAATATTTAGACTTCTGGTATCTAAGAATGTATTTGCTCCTGTCCATTTCTGATTGAACACTGAGCTAAGGCTCTCCTCTCTTATACCCAGCCTGAAACACTAAAGCTGCATTCAGGACCCATGAGCCTCTGACTCCACTTCATCTCCACTCTCCCTGGGGCTTCTGTGTAGTGCATACCACACGTTACCAGAGTTTACAACTTCTCTTCACTGTTGTCATCATTGCAATTGCTGCCGTTCCCTCTGTAAGAGTCATTCTACATAAACCAAGGGGAAATTTTCTGTTGGTAGAGACAGCGGCCTGGTAGATTTGGTATCAAGGCCAGAGAGAGAATGCTTGGTCTTGACTGTGCTGACTCAGATAACAACATTTTTATTTGCTGTATTTGTTGAATGCTGCCTCTCTATCTTTTCTTTTTATTATTACTTTTAACTAGTTGTACAAAGGAGTTGCCAGTTAACAAATCAGTTTATGAAGTCAATGTATCTCGATCAATGTTACCTCTTTCAACAATCTCATTCACCCCTTTTCTACCCAGCCTTTTTCTCATTCTTCATATTTTTGTAGGATATACACTGGATTCTTGACTAAATTCTCCCTCTTTCTGTCTTTATTCATCTATGCTTTTCCCCTTGATGCCGCTCCATCCCTTTCAACTACCCACTTCCTGGTGTTTTCTTTTGCTGAACTCTAATTTGACATTCTAAAGAATTTCATTATTTCAATGTATGTGAATTAATGCACCTTTTATCTGGCAAATATCATGTAATCCTTTTATTAATTACAATAAAAAATATTTAAAAATTTCATTATTTGAGATCAAACTTGAATCTACCATATTTCAGTATTTCGTACTTATAAGTTTATAAGCTAGGTCAGACTTCCACATGTAAAAAAAAAGTCCATCCTTGGTCTCTCTGGACCTGGACTTCCATCAATTTTTAGGAGGATTTATAATGCCTTAGGAGATTATATTGGTGCTCATAATATTCCCATATTAACATGCAACTTATGAAACTGAAATTATACATTTGGAAGACATTACACAGACTCAAGTGAAATGTCTTTCAAAGATAATTTGCCATAGACATTATCTTATTGTGATGAAAATGATCAGCTAGAAAATATTCTTTTTTTAATACACAATAATTCAGTCCTAGAAAATGGCATTTAGGATGAACCTGGTACCATCTCGTTAAAGGACTGTGAATTATGTATGAATTAAATTATTTCAGAAAAGCAACTAGGGGGACAATTGATGCCGAATAGCAAACTGGAGAGGAACTGAGCAGCAGAGATCAAAATGCAAAAGGCAGCTCAAGAAGAGACTCAGTTCCTGATGGTATACTGCTGATTGCAGATTTCCTCTCTTCACACTTCCCTCTTGACCCTGGCAACCCCATAAATCACACTGAACTTCCAAGCTCTGGGTAGCATGGCCTTGCAACTTGACCCTTTGTTAATTTAGCCTCTACATCAGTCACTTCAGCATTGTATAGGCCTGTGAAGCTTTGCAATCAAAATAACTTGAAAACCTAGATATTCTTAGGCAGGTCCTAGTGCACTGAAGACTATTTAATATACTGTATTAAGTAGACTACCTCCACCATATTTAATGCAGTAGAAAGGCCAAATATATTGGTTTTTAATGATCATTTTTAAGATCAACTGTCTTCCTTGATCTATTTACAGTTAATAGGATTATAAGTTGTGGATGGAAGGAGAGCCAGCATGCATGCATTTCAGGTAATGATGTAACTGTAACATGAAAAAGAAGATATTAATTACATGGTTTAACCTCTATATTTTCCTAGTTCCTTAATGAATTTTCTGTTGATATTTCAATAATTCATACATGAACAAGTTGTTAAAATTTAAATGGGCCTATAAATATTATCCCAAGATTGACTGGCAAGGACTTGAATATTTCAGTTCTTTAGTATTGGTGGCACAATATGACAAGTCTTCACTTGAGGACTTAGGGTTTATTGATTACATCTATGCCATTGCTCATCAAATAGAGACATTCTGTGAGTCATCATCATTTTGTGGGTAAAAATGCTTAAGAAATGGTGACAGATACTCTTATCAGAACGTTAACTGTACACTTATTGAAAGAGACATCTTAGACTTATCTAGAAATGTATTCATTTTTATCCTAGCCCTAGTGAAATGGATTGGTTGAGCTATTTCCAAAGCATCTTTGGAGAATCCAGCTATCTGCTTTTTAACTGGGAATGGCAAGACTGGGATTTTCAGATAGCATCATCCTTGGTGATCAAGTGTTTATAATGCAGTTTTGCTCAACAAAGTTGATCCCTTGGTGCCAAGTTCTTTGTGTACTTATATAACTGCTAAACTGATCTTATTCTCCATGGCCCACTCCCACTCCTGCTCATTTGTGTCCCAATTGATCACTGTGCTACTCTCTTTGAGATTCTCCTCCAATCTCTTCAATCTATTTACACAGGTTTCCAAGTAGAGGCTTTAGATATTTATGCATCCTCATGACTGCTTCACAAACAGAGATCGCAAGGCTCCAATGATTGCTATTGATCCATGGTCAGATGTGCTAAAAACATACGCAAAAGGACTTCCTCTTAGAATCAATAAGATGTGATGTTTGATCTTAATTACAACTGATAACCTGGATATGTGGTTATCAATAAAGTAAGAGAAATAGGCCAAAAAATCCAGTAAATTTCATAGAAGTCTTTTTACCTCAAACCAGTTGCTTCTTTTGGAACAGAATTGTGTTTTGGTTCAATTTTAGTTCTCCTTTATCCTTCTTTGCCATATGGTCTCTGGTAACTCAGTTTCCTTTGGTGAAACTTGAACATTGAATTAGCTCCATATCCTTCCGTTAGCAAGCAAGATGTTCCTGCCAAGAACCATTGAGGTTTTCACTCAAATATTATTTAACAGGTTTTCAGGAAGTGCTATTAAGAATGGTACATGGTTTGAGACACAAGGACAAATATCCAAAAAGGACAGCCCAAAGAATATTCTTTATAATCTACAACATTTATCAAGATTATAAAGGTATGCACTGCCCCAGTCCTGTGTCGGTATCAGTCTCCCATGACTTCATAATTCAGTGGTATCCTGACTTCAGTGTCCACTTCAGAAGATTATTCTCAATCAGCTAGGAGGAGCGTGGGAGGCTTTCAAAGACTCTCTTAACTTTGAAGACACCATCATACTATGTTTTATAGGTTGACTTATCACTGATCGAATGAGGATCTATCAATGTCTGCCCAACATGGCATTCTCTAGGAGTAATCATGGTTTAAAAGCTTTCCATGGGACCATAACAGTCTAGTGGGTCCTCAGTCTGCTTTTCTCTCTTTCTCTTTCCCAAGCATTAACTCCCCATCCCCCCCCCCAAAAAAAATCCCATCTGAAGCCAGGTGCAGTGGCTCACACCTATAATCCTAGCTACTCAGGGGGCTGAGATCTGAAGATCATGGTAGGGCAGTAGACTTGAGCTGAAGAGCTCAGGGACAGTGCCCAGACCCAATTCCAACTCCACAACTGACCACCAAACAAACAAACAAACAAACAAAGAAAACCCTAAACATCTGTATTTCTAATTCTACCTCAATATTGACTTAAATTTTGCTTATTGATCCTCTTCAAAGGACTTCTCCTCTCTCCCATTCATTCAAGCTGAACTTCCACATTTCCAAAGGATGGATACAATGTTGAATTCAAATTGTACAAGACCATTCAGTGTTGTATAGACCTTATGGAAATCTTGGGATGTCAGCTTATGTTGGACATGAAGGGAAGCCATTTAAATAATTTTTCCATCCTACTATATAACTACTTAATCAGGATTGGTTGTTTTCTCCACATCTTGAAGACATCTTCCACTGGTGTGGGACAGTCTGTGTGCCCTGTCCAGGTTCCCTGGGGATCTTACTATTGTGTCACTATTGGTGGAGCAAACCTCTTCAACATCCTTCCAAAGAGCAGCTCCTACATATCTTCTTCCAGCACTGCTCCCAGACTATTGGGGCCACGGAAGAGGAATCAGAATTTCCTACATGCTTACTTTCTGTTTTTATTCTACCTTCTCCATGCTTCCCTCTCCATCTGGTTCTTGAATCTGTTCATCAAGGACTGTTGGACAAAACCCCAGGAAAGTTGTCATATTTTTTTTCAACTCTAGGATATAAAATTACAATTTAGGATTTCCTACATAATGATTTTAAAGGCTATTCTCTGGGGACTTTATGCTTACAATTGCACAATTGCTTATCTTCCTCATCTCTCTGTCCTTCCTCCACTTCCATTTTGGTTTATCATGGAAAGTGTTTTTTTTTTAAACTTAATTGTAACCAAATATTTATCTCAGAGTCTGTTTCTAGAAACTTCAAACTATGATAACATATCAATTATTAGAATTAATTGAGTCTAAAATTTAGGTACAAAGAATCACTACTGTTTGATGCTACAAAAACCCACAAAAACAAATCCATAATTTTTGTTATATAACATCAAATTTTATTGATAAAACATTTCAGTTATTTTCACTGAAGATTTGTTTTTCAGTAAAAGAGACAACAGAGTTTTATATAATTTAGTTTATCGCTTTTCCTGGAAGCAGATGACGGATTCAGTGGTCTCTTAAGGCTGTTTCCAGTCCAGCATTATGAAGATGTTTTGAAGACTAATGAGGACATCCTTATTCAACATCATCCTCAGTTTTATTTTCACACAAAAATAGAAGCCTTTTGTTCTCTGGTGGCTTTGTAATTAGACATTATCATGGCTGGCTTTGGAGATTGATTTTTGGTCAGGAATGGAAAATTTTTACTTCCTAACATAAAAATCCTATCTCTTTCACCACAAATACCTATTGCATTAAAGAAAGCAACTTTCACACAAAACGTTTAAATTGTGAATTATTGAATTACTGAAATTAGCAGTCTCTAGTTCATTTAAAAATATTTATTGGATAGTTTACTGGAAAAACAAGTATAAGACACATTAGGGATTGCAAAGGTTTATAAACTTAAGTTATTCTTTTTGAGGGGTTTGAAATCTAAATAAAGTAAGTTTCTAAATAAATCATTTGAAAATATGTTATTGAACAGGAAACAAAGGCCAAATTTTCTCACTGGAAATTTGGTGATAGAGAATAATATGTCAATTCAATGAATATATTTCCTGCATCTTTTGAGTACAACTAATTTTATTCTTTAATATGTCAATTCAATAAATATATTTCCTGTGTCTTTCAGGTACAAATAATTTTATTCTTTAATAGTCTTTTGACTGATTCCAGCTTTAAGCAATTTGTGTGTCCCTAAGCCAGTGCTCAGAGTATTCTCTTGAAATCTAATCAGTGTGTTGTTGTCACTCAAATTCAAAACAATGTTTTCTTCTGCTTGGATAAAAAATGACACTAATCAAACATCTTAGTTGCTTTATTTATTCCTCTTAACCAATGTAATTTAGCAGAGTTGCATCAGCTCCCTCCTTTGCTGGAAACATTTACATTTCTTTGAGAAAATATACTTGATTTGTGTTGCTTTGTTTTAAGGCACTGTCTCCCTTTCTAGCCAAGGATGGCCTGGAACTTTACAAATGCAGTGTTTCAGACTGCTGATCTTCTCTGAGCCTCCTTAGTATTGGACTTTACAGCTAGGTACCAGCATTCTTCAGCTAAAAGCCATAAAAGCCCATATATGTGTGTGTGACATATATGGTTATCTCTGGTTTAGCATTCCTCTTTTTTACTTTGCTCCCCATATTCCAGATACATTAAGCTCTTTTCCCTTCCTCAAAATTTTCAGATGTACTTTGCTTCTAGCCCTTGGTACTATACATGTTTGTACATTCTTTTTCCAGATCTCTGCAGTCTCCTTCCCTGTAAAAGTGTACTGAGTCATCTATTTCTTTAAAAGAATACAGAACATGTAGAACAAGATTTCTGTTTAAAAGCTGATTTTTGAAGAGTTCCCTTCTACACAGTAGACCAGGCTATTCGTTTCATTTGACGTAATGTGCACTTCTAAACTGATTTCAACAACTGGTTTAGGTGAATTCCACAGTTGGTAGTTGAGAACCTAATGAAAGGTGGTATGAACACTGATTCCCAGCACAGAAACATCTTCGGTGGGCGGGAGGGATCTCAAGTTCAACCCAGCAGATTGCTAGGGACATTGTGGTATCCATTTTCTGCCTGGTTTTTCCTTGTTGTCCTCCAGGTTTGGGGTTAATCCCAGACTCCTTTATGGTCATCAGATGAAAGTTACTGATGCACACAGGTGAAATAGTTGTAAGAAACAGCACACAATAACAATTGATCTAGTGATAACAATCATTAATATATCATTTGAAACCTAAATAGCTGACACTAAGAACTGAAATGATACTGTCAATAGTTGAATATACAACAATATTGTCAAATGAACAGAGAACATAGATAAATGAATGGAAAAAAATGCCTTGCAAAATAGAGACTGAAAAGCATGAATGACAAAGCATGAGGTATATGTGATACATAGTTAAATTAGAGCCCCAGAAAGAGAAGAGAAAGAGCAAGCAGCCTCAATTAATATTACTCTCAGAGCTTCACACATTTAGTAAACCTCTATTAGGACAAATAAAGATATCCTCAGGTAGATTTGTGATGGTAAGTCATTTTCATCACTGATAAATACCCAAGACAAGCCATTTGAAAGGAGGAAAAGTTGATTTGTGCTTATTGTTTGGGCAATTATGATCTGTGGTTGGCTGGCTCCATTGATTTGGGCCTTGTGGTAAGACAGAATCTGGGAGTGGCAAACATAGGTTGGGGAGTGTGCTACCTCATGGTGGACAGGAAGTAATGTGTGGGAGCTGAGGACCAAGCTATGATTTTCAAAGAGACACCCCCACTGAATCACTTTCTCCTAGTGGTCTTCAATTCCTAAATATCCACCACCTCCCATAATGCTATCAGATCATGACTGTGATTCGTGAATTAATGTGTTGATGGGCCAGTTTCCATCAGCTGGAAACCAAGCCTTTCCTGTGAGTCATTGACTCAATTGATCATATAAAATAATATTCTATGAAAATAACTCCAAAAAGTGGTAACAAGAAGCACTCTTTAGTTGCCAGTGTTACTGCTTTTGTTCTCTTCTCCTTTTGTGTTGTTTATTATTGTATTTGTATTTGGGAGGGTAAGTCAGGGCACATAAAAGGTGGAACAAGGATGAACAAATACAACAGTGATACACGCCAGACACTATGTGGAAAATGAAGTGGATATCTTACCAGTGAGGAGGGGAGGGCTAGATTGTGAGAGAGCAATGGAAGGGAGAAATTGGTTCAAAAAGAGTTGTATTGATTGGACCTGATTCATGTAACAGTAACCCCTCTGTATATCAACTACACAAAAACAATAACATTTTTATAAAGGGCCTTTGGGGAACATTCCAATTCAAATGATAGTGAACATCACAGTGGAATTTCAACAACAAAAGACAGAGGAAAAAAAAAAACAGAAAAGAGGTAGATTAACCTTCAGCAAAAAATACCCATTGAGCATTGACTTCTCAAACTGAAATAAGTTTGCCAGCACATCGGAACACTGTATATTCAAGCTGAGATAGCATAAATGTTAAACTAGGGTAGAATTTAGAATGTCACAATCAAATTATTTATGGAGACATAAAAAAATTACTGTCATCATAATAAAAAAAGAACAAAATGATCCTTTCTGGCACCAGCAGGATTTTAATCTATGGAAATTCTGGGAGACATATAAATTGTCAAAATACTGAGAAGAACTTGCAACCAGAAATATATTTTAATGTGGATCTAGAAAATTTGAAAGTAAGAAGCTACAAATAAAAAGTGAAGTTAAAAAAATAGTAAGTTCCAGATGGTACCAATGGCTGTGCTCACACCTATAATCCTAGCTACTCAGGGGGCTGAAATTTGAGGACTGAGGTTCAAAAACAAGCCCCAACAAGAAGGTTTATGAGACTCTTATCTCAAATTAACTACTCAGAAAAATCTGGATGTGGCTCAAGTGGTAAAGCACTAGCCTTGAGCAAAAAGAAATTCAGGGAGAGTACACAGACCCTGAGCTCAGGCCTAAGGACTGGCAAAACGTGAAAAATTAAGTCCCAACAGCAAACAAGTAAAACAGAGTGGAAAATATATACACAGTATAGCTGGAAGCTACATTAATAGCACTGTAAAGCAAAATATATGGTCAGATATAAAATCACTTTGAAGTAGCAAATGTCTTATTACATTAGAAAAATACAGTAACTTTAAGTTTGCATGTACTTTGCAACATGTAACACAGCCTCAATAATCTAACATAACGCTGAGGCTGGGATGCAACTCAGCGGCAAAGACTTGTCTAGCAGATAAAATGTCCTAGGTTTGATCTCCAGTACCAAAAAAAGGAAAAAGACAGAAAAACAAGTAAAGCTGACAAAAAATTAATAATCTTTAAAAAAAAGCTTCAGTCATGAGGAAATTTGGGGGCAAATGGACAGTATTAGTGTTTGAACTTAGAGCCTCAAATTTGCTCGGCTGATATACCACTGACCCACACACAGACTCACTTTTTGCTGGTTATTTTTAGAACAGGATCTTGTTTTCCACCTGGGTTCATTTCTGATCTGTGATCCACCTACTTTTAGGCTTCTGGGGTTCTCAGATCACAGGTCTCTTTATCTGACAGGAAACCTAGCTACCTTCAATGGCGGTGGAATCTCTCAGAATTTTTTGCTTGGGCTAACCTGGTACTGCAACCCTCCAAAGTAGTTTGGGGTGGTCGACACAAGCCATTGTACCCAAGTATTGGGTATGATCAGTCTGCCTTTCAACCACTGTCCACTTGTTCTCCGCCTTCCAAACAGCTAGGGATGAAAACCTCACTCTAAAGGAAGATGTTAATACACCTTTTCAGGAACATGTACATGAAGAAACATTGTGTTGGGATAGAAAACACTGAACTGCCTGATCAGTGATACTGGCCTTGTTGACACAGGAGATGCTATCTGAAACAATCTAAGCAAGAAAGTATGTGCATGCCTTTTAAATATGCAGGGAACGGGGAGATTTCCTCCACCCTTGACTTGTAGGGAGTTCTGGAGAGGAGCTATATTCAGATGTGAGCCCTCTGGGGGAAAGCTTAGTTTTTGATCAAATGTGTGTGCTATTGGTGCCAGGCTGTCCTGGGATGAGGTGAGACTGGAGCATCTCAGAGCAGCCCCTCTCAGCAGTCTGAGGGAGGCTGTCCTTGGAGGAAGTAGGCAGTGACACATCCCAGTGGCAGCCGGGTTTCAGATGCACTGGCCCATTAGGGTTGATCTCTTCTGGGGTTGACACTTGCTTCTTAGGCTGCTCAGAACCATTTGGTCTTTTGTTACTTCCATCTAGACATGGTATGTCTGGGTTTCTTATTCATCCCATCTATGGGCAATTTGTAAGAGCAGACTTCCTGATTGAACAACACCCTTCTCTTGTCCCTGTTTCCCATACAAGGTCCTTTCCCCTCCACAGTCTGTCACTGTACTGACCTCAGAACTGGGAGCAGCTGCAACCACCAAGGAGGCAAGTTTTTCTTATCCTCTCCACAGACCTCTCCTGTCCACAGGCCTCTCCCTTCTCCGCAGACCTGTCTGTCTTCTCACTTCTCGCCTTATCACAAGCCTGTCTCCACAGGTCTCTCGCCCCTCTGCAGGCCTGGGCACTCCTCAGCTCCAGGAGCTCCGACTTGGAATGCTCAACTCCTTTACATCCAGTGCCCTGGCCCAGTAGACTTACTGCTCTCAGTGTTATCCAATTGAAAACAGTTTAACACAGATGAGGATAGTACAGCCTAGACTGGCTGCAAACTGCAGTCCTCTTTGCCTTTGTTTCCCACTTAACTGGGATTATCAGCATGCACCCCTATGCTTGGCCCCGCCCCCAGTGGTGACATCTGGGTGAGGCAGGACTTCCCAGCTCCTCTGGTTATCACACCACCTTTGGGTGGTTTGCCTTACAGCATGACCAGAGCACAGAGGGCTTGCCTGGTTATCAAGCACTTACTTACATATTTTACACATTGAATAAGCGCTTTAAGGTTAGTTTTAGAACTCAAAGATTTATTCTTCCCTGGTGGCAGCTTCTATTAAGTAGTCAAAACAGGCTTCATTTTTATTACAGAGTGTTTCATTTGAGACGTGACCTTTGTTTTTAAGAAGCCATCTCCTCAGAATGAATGACTCTGAGACTGCCTGTCGCAGTGAGGCCTTCATTTTGCTCCTAGCATGAGAATTTAATTGGTACTACTGCTTATTTTACGATCTCTCAGCCTTCCACTTTTTCCCCTTCTAAAACCAAGTTTTGTTCTGGAAAAACTATAATCTTAAGGTAAGGCAAAATGCTAAAGAAGGAAATGTTTTCAATTAAGCACTGAAGGGTACAATGTGAAGCCCATACATCTAACACTGTGATTTTCTGAGACCAGGTAGCCCTCTGCAGTCTTCCCTACAGATGAGATCACTTATACTTCCATAGGAGAAATCAGTTGCCTTCCTTGCCCCTGCATATTTCTGCCCAGTCTATGAGCCCGATTTTCTGTCTCTTTAAGGATTCATACTTCCTTTTGAAATCTTTCCTTTCGAAGGGCATTTTAAGCCTATCTTCCATGTAGGCTGAACTCAGTGTAAGAAGGGACTCGCTTGAAACATTAAACAGCCGTATGACAACTCTGCCGAGACCTCAATTCCGACACAGCATTTGTTCCTTTACCGCCCAGTTGCACTCACACATTTTTAGATCACACAGCTATAGGGGAAAGGCGGGGTCTTCAGGGATTGCAGAACTGATGCAGTTCCCCTATGGGGGGGGGGAGGCACAGGGGATTTACAGAGGGAAAAGAGAGAAGTAAACCTGAGGCCCCAAGCTTGGGAAGGCATGCCTGCTAGTGGAGTGCAGGTAGGCAATAACTGAAACAGGGATGCCAGGGAGATACTTGCACCCTGACAGATGCTCTGTTGGTGCCACCAACTGTAGTTCTGAATCATAATCTTCAGGACCAGGCTCGTCATAGCCCAGGTGATCCTTACTATAAAGGAAATTTCAGAAATGCCCCTTAGAGAAAGTGTTAGATACACTTGCATTTGAAAAGCCATGCAATGTTCAGATTGATTCAAGACATCCGTAGAAAAACACTCCCCATCCAAGCACCACAAAAGGCCCAGAGATAAGAATTGCAGCAAACAACAACAAAACTCTGAATGGTAGTTGGGAAGATATGATGTTTGATGGTAGACCCAGGAAATACTTTTTAGCCCTGATTGTCAAGATGGTTGGATTCTGGGAAATCTGTATCCCGATCATCCCCCCCCATACCTGGTTTGCTTTACTTCTGTAAACGAAGGCTTTGCTAAGAATCCCCATGCCGTGAGGCACCTGCCTCGAGGTGGATTTTGCCTTTAGAAGTATTGTGCTAACAACATTGGGGCTGCAGGTTCATGGGCACAGGAGTCCACTTGCAGTTCTGCCTTTCTAATCCAGACCCCTGATTCGACCTCTTAAGGTTTGGCTTCACTCCATCTCACTGATCCAGTTCCCGTGTACCACCTTCAACACCCAAGACAGGACTAAGGGGGTCTTGGCAGCTGCGCAAATCTCCTTTAAGTGCCACCTCTCTTTCCCCAGAGCAAGGCAAGTCAGCATCCTGGTGTATGTACCATGTCCTCATTGAAACATCAGTTCTCTCTAGTCAGAATTTTGTACAGGAGAATCCACATCAGAGAGTTAGCAAGCAGCAAATATCTTCCTCTTAGCCTCTTTTTTGTTTTTATTTGATCTGCGTGTCTGCTTTCCTGCCTGCCTGCCTGCCTACCTGTCTGCCTCTCTGCCTGTCTGTCTGTATGCTGCCTGCCTGCCTGCCTGTCTGCCTGTCTGCCTGTCTGCTTGTCTGTCTGTCTGTCTGTCTGCCTGCCTGCCTGCCTGCCTGCCTGCCTATCTGCCTGCCTGCCTGCCTGCCTGCCTATCTGCCTGCCTGCCTGCCTGGCTGCCTGCCTGTCTGTCTGTCTGTCTGTCTGTCTGTCTGTCTGTCTGTCTGTCTGCCTGTCTGCCTGCCTGCCTGTCTGCCTGCCTATCTGCCTGCCTGCCTGCCTGCCTGCCTGCCTGCCTGCCTGCCTGCCTGCCTGTCTGCCTGCCTGCCTGCCTGCCTGCCTGTCTGTCTGCCTGTCTGTCTGCCTGCCTGCCTGCCTGCCTGTCTGTCTGTCTGCCTGTCTGCCTGCCTGCCTGCCTGTCTGTCTGCCTGACTGTCTGCCTACTATGTATAGCTCTATGCACTTACTCTCCTTTAGAGTAAGCTTCATCCTGCTTCCTCTCTCCCTTAGGTACCTGCGTCCACGAGAGCTAAATCATAGGCCAGACATCACCTGGTGATTTTATATCTGACCTGGCATTCTATGCATCTCTGGACAGCGGGGCCGATCCGGCTTCTCTGCCCTGGTTCTGAGCTGCTGCTTAACGTCCACCTTGGCCCAGAACCTGCTCCATCGGGAGCCCCGGGAGACCCGAGCCTCATCCATGGCTTGTGAATGGACTTCCAGTCTCCTCTACCTGGTGACATATCTTAAGGGAAAATGTCAACCTATTTAGGAGATGGGACAGATGCATTCACAGTGTAGCCATTTCATTCATGATACCCAAGGGTGGAGCCGATCTCTCCGCATCCCCACAGCTGACCCTGTGTGTGATGGCTCCCCCGGGCCTCGCGTGTACCCCGCAGATACAGGTAGGGGGCGGCAGGCAGGAGCGCTGCTGGGGCGCGCTGGAGACGCCCCGCAGGCCTGGGCGAGCGCCCAGCTGTTGCTGCCTGCTGGCTGCGGTGGAGAAGGAAGGAGCCCAGTGCCCGCCCGGGGTGGCCGGCCACCAGCCACAGCGCGGGGCCCCCGCTGCCCTGCGGCCAAAGCCAAGTCCACAAGACAAACGAAAAAAAAATCACCAAAGGCCGGGCGCCCGCACACTCCCCGCGCCCCGCGCCCCGCACCCGCTCCCCCGCGCCCCGCCCCCCGCGCCCCGCCCCCACCCCGCAGGGCCGAGCGGAGGCGCGCGGAGCCGCGGCCCGGCCCGCCGAGCGCGGCCCGAGCAGCCCCGGGGGTGGCCTCGTCCCCGCCCGCCTGCTGGAGCTCCAGCGCCCCGCACGGACCCGCGCCGTCCTCACTCGCCCGCGGGGAGCCCAGCGCCCCGCACCGACCCCGCCCGCCCGCCGCCCGCCGCCCACGGAGGCCGTGCGCCCCACACCATGACCGCTCCGAACGCCCGGGTTACAGGTTGGTCACCGACGCTGGTGCCCAGGAGGCTGCGGGGGGCCCCCGCCCGCGCAGGAGGCCCGGCTGGGCCCAGGCGGTGCAGGGCAGCGGGGCCTGGGGCGAGAGACGCAGGGTGGGAGCGGGGAGGCCTCGGGGCGGCTGTGCGCCCACGCCGCCCAGCGCGCCACCTGCCCGGGGAGCCTGCGGCGCGGGCGCCTTGGCCTCGGAGACCCAGACCCGGGCAGCCAGACCCGGACCCAGGTTCCCCTCGGTCCCCAGCCCGGCCCGCAGGTGTGTGTGGGGAGTAGGGGGGGAAGCAGGTGGCCTGGATGGAGCGCGGCGACCCTGGACCCGGTGGACGCGGCTTGGTCAACCTTGGGGTAACCCGGGGTGTGCCAGGCCCCTGGGCCCCAGCAGGTTTCCGGAGGGGCTCAGTTCCCCTCTCCCCGCGCTAAATGGCTCTGGTGGTGTTCGTTGGCCTGGCTGAGAGGCTGTCACAAGCCCTCAGGGCTGTGTCCTGCCCTGGCAACACGATTTTGTTATTGAACCTTTGAGGGCCCAGCATGGATGGAGGACTGGAATGCCCTAAACCAACCGTGCTGAGCAAGGGGTCCTTTCCCGAGGGCCTGTTTACCTGTGAACTCAGATCCTGCATTCCCTAGTCTCCAACACCGGTGTTATCTTTTAGCCTCAGGTACCATTAACGGTTCAAGGTCTGTGGTGTGGAGGACATGTGAACACACTCAGGCCTTGGGAGGTTTAGGGCTTACTTTGCTTTTTTAGACATCATCTAGGCCTCACATCCCTTAGGGAGAGGGAAATGTCTGCGACCGGTGGATATCTTCCACAGAGCATCAAAAATTAACAGGTGGATGGTTCCTTGTTGGTTTGTTAAATTTCCTGTGTTCATAGCTACAACTGTGGCTTGAGGGATTATGGCACTTATCTCCAAGGCAATAGGTCTTGTCTTTCTTTTGTTTGTTATTTTTTCTTTTTAGTTTTAGTTTTGCTTCCATTCAATGATTATTTCAGCAGTTCTAAGGAAGAGCCATGGCTTTCCAAACCTGAACAACAATATGTGTTAATGGGTTAGTTTTCATTCAATTTGCCATTCTATGTTGGAGTTTTAAGTCCTGTGTTCCTTTTCTTTTTTTTAAGCCATTGCTAAAACTAGACAGTATGGAGGTGAATAGCATATTGTGGAGAAAAGTGGAAAGGCCCATTTACTTGTCTTACCTGCTTATTGAGGAATTAACATCCTTACAGTCTAGATAGGTTGTCACTGAAAAGGATTATGCTGGAGTCCTCTAGTAATTGAAGAGAAGCCATGTCTTGAGGAATGATTGCAATAGTATTATGAGTTTGGATGTAAATTACAAGTTATCTAGAGGGAAAATGTACTTTTAAAAGATAATAGAAGCATTTTCTTACAACTTGGCAAATTACCGTTAATATAATGTTGGTTTTTTTTTTTCTGAGTATGCCATTTCTTTGCGGTGTGTTCCAGTCACTTCTTTTTTCTAAGCCTGCATATGTGGCTAAGTCTATGTCTGTGTACATGCTTATATTTTGGTTTTATTGTTTATCAGTAGCAAGACGATTTCTAGAATCTTTATGGCTGTATAAGTTTATCCTTGGGAAAGAGACATGAGGATTTCAAGATTGTGAAGAAAAGCAAATCACATCTACACTATTGTATTCTGAAATAAGCCATGCACTGGGCCAAGACCTGGATGTCCAGTAGGAAAAAGATGAGCCCAATGAAGAGTCACTGGGAAAGAGATAGAAAAACAGTTGCATGCACAGTAAGATCTTCTGTCTTCACCTTGGGGTTTAGGATAAGATGGTTTTGAGCTTCAAGAAAGGATACGTTATTCCCCTGAAAGGTCATCAACAATGTTTAGAATTTGACTGTCCCGTGTGATTCTTTCCTGGCTCGAGGGCCTGCCCAAGATGGTGTATACTTTCAGAATCTTTCCTGTGGAAATATTAACATTTCTTTTGAATTGAAAAGTAAAGAGGATAGAAATGACAGAAAGTTGGAGAAACATTTATAAAAATCCTATCGTTCTGATCAGCTAGCACATCTGATTGACATATCTATGTAGTCTCTCTAGTCTTTTGAAGATCAAGACTGTATTTTCACACTGGCCTTTCTCTTTAGTATGTCCCATACACATTGAAAACATTTATATATAAGTAGCTGTATAGCAGTATACCATGTGTTAGATAGCTTTTGCCTGTAAGGCATTTGCTATATCCAATTTTATTTCATTATAAACAATCTTCTAACATATAATACAATGATTTGTTACTGTTTATGGTTTTTTGAAAAATCTAGTTATGTATTCCTATAAAAGAGAGTATCTAAATGATTGTGAATATATGCATATACATTTCATATATGTGTATATTTATATCAAAATATTATTTATACATATATAATCAGATCTATATCTATCTACATATACATATCTTCAGAAAGGCTTCCTAATGATATGTAGATAATGCTATATAGATAAATAGTATATAATTTTGAATTATATGCTTAACATACTTTAAATCCCTCCTTTTTAGAAAAGTTTTGTGAACCTCCTTCCCATAAATATTATGGAACTTACAGAAGATAAAATAATTTGATATGACTTTGGTACCATATAAACCCTTGATCGTTAAACTCATCTGAAAATTGGATGATAAGATGCACTTCTTGCTGGGCACTGGTGACTCACACCTACAATCCTAGCTACTCAGGTGGCTGAGATATGAGGATTGCAGTTTAATGTTAGCCCAGGCACTAAAGTCCATGAAATTCTTATCTCCAAGTAACCCCTGGAAAACCAGAAGTGGCACTGGGGCTCAGCGTGGTAGGGTGCTAACCTTGAGCTAAAGAGCTCAGGGACAATGCTCAGGCCCTGAGTTCAAACCCCATGACCATTCCCTGTCCCCTTCCCCACAAAAAATAATTTCACCTCTTATGGTAAAAGTAGGAATGTCATTAAAATTAAAATCTGAGGAACCAGGAGTTTGGCCTAGTGGTCGAGTGCTTGCCTAGCATGCATGAAGGCCCAGGTTCGATTCCTCAGTACCACATACAGAGAAAAAAAGCCGAAGTGGTGCTGAGGCTCAAGTGGTAGAGCTCTAGCCTTGAGAAAGCCCAAGGACAGTGCTCAGGCCCTGAGCTCAATCCCAGGACTGGCAAAAAAATATTGAAAGCTGAAAAAAATAACATAAATGTAATAGATTTTAGGAAAAATGGCCGTTAGGTCTGGTCTAGTGTTGCTTTTGCTTTCCTACTTAGGCTTATGTGAATGGTCATAGGAATCTCATGGAGTTAGCCATCACCAACAAAAAAGCCACAGGAATAAATCATTTCAGATCTGTGTAGTAGAGGTGGAACTGGACTGGTGGGTGAAACTAAGGGTCAGTTCCTAATATTTTTTTTCTTTCTTTCTTTTTTTGCCTGAACTCAGGGCCTGGGCACTGTCCTTGGGCTTTCTCAAGGCTAGAGCTTTACCACTTGAGCCACAGCACCATTTTTGGCCTTTTGCTATGTATGTGGTACCAAGGAATCAAACCTTGGTCTTCATGCCTGCTAGGCAAGCACTCTACCACTAGGCTAAACATCTGGCCCCATAGTTCCTAATATCTTAAGAGAGTTGTACACAAATGATGTCAGATAGCACCAAGAGACCCTTCCCTCCCATTGTGAAGGAGTGAAGGTTAAAGTTGAGACAGGCCATTGGAAAGACAGATGTTTGACTGCTGCAATGAGATGCCGTCCTCCAGGAGGTCCCAGAGCAAGTGAAACTCGTCCAAATGGAACGTGCTCCATGGTGGGCCCTGACCTCATGAGACCAGAAGTCTGGGGCAGCAGCAGGACGCCAGGGAGGAAATCAAGGAGAACTACAAGTACAAAAGGCCAGAAGCCTATAGTCAAAGGAGAGGGAGCGGAGTGTAAGACTAAGACTGTGTGTTTGTGGTGAAAGCCAGCCAACAGAGACAGGGACACCTGCTCCTAATGGCAGAGAGCAGAGCAAGTAGAACAAATCCAGGTCACCAAGTGAAGCAAGTAAATCTAAAAGTGATCCTTTCAGATTAAAAAATACCCAACTATTTGGAGCAAAATGGGTTATTTTGTGCCAGGAAAGTAAGGAAAACCTAGTCAGCACCTACATATGTATGCATATACAGTATATATATATATATATATGATGAATGCTTTGAGTTTGAAAACAAGATGGAAAATAGCCCTTCTGCACACTGGTCCGACTTTGGAGCCATTACCTCTGCCCAAGTGGACCATTTACACTAACTTCACAGCCCTCTTCCACATGGGCAAGGAACAGCTCAGCAATGATGGTTAAAATGTATGATGGTGACAATATCAGAGGAAAATACTCTTAGGGGTCAGAAATAGGAAGTAAAATCATGAAGAAATGCATGCTCGTCAAACACTTCAAAAATAACAATCCATGACCGTAAAACCAAACAAAAAGCAACAACTCATGCTGCCATGTAGCTCGGGTGTGGAATGTTGGCCTAGCTTGCTTGAGGCCCCCAATGGCTTGCACACACACTCACACACTTCTTTTTTTAATATATTTTTATTATAATTAATAGAAGGGTTACATTATATTCACCAGATAAAAGGTGCATTAATTCACAAACATGGATACCCTTTCTCATGTCTTGGCCTCATTTCCTTTCCCACCTTCCCCCCTTATCTTGTTTTCCCCCCTTCCCTATCCTATTTCAAATATCTGTAAAATATATCAGATAACAAGGTAAAATACTGTAACAATATGAGATAACCAAGGGACAGCAAAAGAGATGAGACATGACATAGTACATTAAGGACAACAATCACTCCTTATATGCACACTTCTATACCAATGTCCCCATCATTTTTCATAGGTAATAGTGGCAGCTCACCTCTCACTGGAGTATTGAGGAGTGAGAAAGTTGGAAGCCTCTGGCACTTTGTAAAAGGTGGCAGAGGACAAGGGCTTGTGAAATTGGCTGCCCAAATTTCCCGAACAGAGGTGGGGACTGACTACAAAACCTGACTTCTTCACTTGGTATCCAACCTGGAATCTAAAATAATTAAACTCTTAGAAGCACAGGGTAAAACAGAAGTCTCCAGGGGCTGGGAGGTAGGAATACCAGAAAGTTGTTAATCACTATGTAGAAAGCATCAGTGTTGCAAGGTGTGTATGTTCTACAGACCTGGCATTCAGGTCTGTGCCCACAGTTAATAGCACTGACAGCACTGACTTAGAAAATCTGTTCAGAGTTGATCTGTGTGAAATGCTGTCATCACAATAACAAAGAACAGTCTACTGCAGTAGGCTGAGGAAACACAAAGCAACCTACATCTTCTTCTCAACGGTACCTGTGTTTTACTACGGGCACATTGAATATTGGGTCAAAGTAGTTCATTCTCGATTCTTTTAACAAACCCAATAATACTTAGAGATTAAAGAAAATTTATTGTTTACAAGTAAAAAAATCAAATAGAATAATCCTCAGTGAAGAAAAAGATGTTTTAGAAAGTACTGGTGCATAGGTGGGGTGAGGGGAGATAATGTATTGCTTTTCTTTGGAATTTAGGAATCCACTTCAGTAGAAAGATGAGGCTTCATTTTCCGTTTCTAATCAGTATGCTGACAGAAAGCAGAGGAAGAAGAGCCTATCTTTAGAGATGGGCCTTAGCAACCTGTGGCTTCCTTTGCTTCCTTTGTGCGTTCATCTACCTTGGGTGGCCTCGGCAGGCCTGCTTGCTCTGCTTTTGCATAGATAGCTACATGCTGATTTAGTGAGGGTCACAGAGATGAGCAAGGACTTCCAAGCAAAAGTGGCATTTGGAGGAAGGAGGGAAGAAAAGATAGAAAAGAAAAAGGAGAGCGAATAGAAGGAGAGAAAAACAAAGGGGAGGGAGGATGGGATGGGGAGGGAAAGGAGGGCGGGAGAACTGTAATAAATCAGGCTATTTACTCTCATACAAACCGAGACTGAGAACAACCAACCACAAGGCCCCAGTAACTACTGGAAATGGGTGGTCTGGGAAGAAACTCCTCAGCTGTGCCAACACACATTGTGGCTTTGATATGCCAGGGGTCAACTTTTTTGAGAGTGTCTTCTCTTGCTAACAGACATGCTCTCTGCACTGGTGTTGCCTGGAAACACAGGGCTGCAGGCTGTGTCTCAGAGTGCAAACAATCCAGCTGCCTGCCTTCTCTCCAAGCAGAGTCCACATGAGAGGAAAGGCATTTCCAGACCACGGGAGGTCATGAGCTGAAGGTCTCCAGGAGACTGAGGGAGGGAGAGAGCAGCACAGGAGAGGGCAGTGAGGTCTGCACCAAAGATCAAGAGACAGGCATGCCCTCCCTCTTTTTTTCCACCGAAACCTAGGGGAGACAGGCAAGAGATTCCTATCCATATTCCCTGGGAAATGAGATAGCTCTTGGAAGGACTTGGCTAATGGATGACACTCCAAGAGTATCGTGGGGATCCATGTTGACAGGACCTGACTGCTGGTGGCTGGACACTTAGGTGTGTGATCCTGGCAGGACACAGACCTACTCCAGACCTCCATTTCATGGTAAAATAGGAACAAAATGCTCCTCTGCCTCATGGAGCATGGTGAGATGTAGAGAAAATAGTTCACGCAGAGTTCTTAGCTTGCCCAATGTTAAATGTAAGCAGTTTAAATTGGTTCTTAAAAATACTTTATCAGTCAGGTGCAATGGCTCACGCCTGTAATCCTGGCTACTCAGGAAGCTGAGATCTAAGGATCATGGTTCAAAGCCAGCCCGGGCACTAAATTCCATGAGACTCTTACTTCCAATTAACCACTAGAAAACTGGAAGTGGTGCGCTGTGGCTCTGGGGTAGGGTGGTAGTCTTGAGCTCAAGAGCTCAGAGATAGCACCCAGGCCTAGAGTTTAAGTCCTATGACTGACAAAAAAATATATACTTTATTATGTATGTTTCCTTATGTATTCATTTATTTATTTTTGAGTATACCTAATTTTAAAAATTAGAAAAGCATTGAGCATATCATCATTGCCAAATGTTTGCAAATACAGTGTATCAAGATGCAAAGGATAAATTCTCCATCTGTTCTTTCCCTCATTTCCCTACCTTTCTTCTCCCAGTGAAATGAACTATACTTGCTTTTAAGCTTGCTTCTAACTCTCTATGGTCTGGACATGTTTCCTTCAGATTTTTAACCTGTGCAGTGGAGATAATACTTCAGACGATAAAAGCTTAGAATGGTCCAAATAGATATTTCTTTGTAGTTTTCAAACAAAAAGCAATAAATATGTAATGTTGAAACTTGCTTCTGTCCTAAATAATGTGCAGGAGTAATAGACCACTATTCTATGAGACATGACCAAATAAATTCACACATGAATGCATGTCTTTAGTAATATTCATCTACTTTATGATTAGAGGTCACCTTTGACACAGTCTATTGCAAAAGCTTCAAGCCAGCTCAAAAATTCTCTTCAAACTCACACCTTCAATCTGTAGTGATCCACAGAGCAGCATGAGAGAAGGCTGGAAATCTTTTAGGTGACAGTTCTTTCCATGGAATAAGCAGCCATTTCTAACTAGTGACTTTCTTTTACTCTGGAATTTTCCTTATGAATAAATTCTAAAAAAATGCCACTTTCATTGTATTTTTTCTAAATATTGGAAGAAAATGAGCCCCGGTTTTTGTTTAACATTTACATATTGCATACTCTCACACCAGGGAGCAGAGGAACAGAGAGCATTGCAGAGGAAAATAAGGTAGACTGAGCCCCAGACTGCATTTTGAGTCTGACAGAAAGACTTCTTTCAATAAATACCTTTTTTTATTGCCCTCATACAATCTTCACAGCAGACACCCATTCCTTTGCCTTATATAAGAGGAATATGTTTTCTAGTCTTACAATCTTAGCATATTCAGTTAAGAATTTATGAGACTATTGCTAACTCCAGGAAATTAAGAAATCTATCACTTTGGGAACTGAAGAAATCTGTCTGTACTACATATGGTGAGGTTATCAGATAGAAGTATGAAAATTCTTTTGCTCTTTTCCTGTCAAAATTGAGAAAAAATGTAGTAAAACTACAGCAGAACACATCTAGGATTTATCTTCAAATGGAAAAATATGAATAAATGGTTAATAGCTTCAGAAATTGCATCATTTGAATTAGATGAGAAGCTTAGCTTTCTTACCAGGAAAATAATAGACATCCTCAATAATTATGTACCAGGAAAAATCTATGGAATCAACCAAATAAAAATAGATTCAGTTTTATGAGATGAGAAATGTCTGTATTATGTTCACAAGAATGGATTTTAAAGTGTTTATAATTATAAGATAGCATAATTAAACTATTTAAAAGGTAACTTTCTTATAATCTCCCCATTATATGACATGCTTTACTTAAATTCTGTGGTTCCAATACATTACTTTGGGCCATATCACTGATAATCTTAATGAATAAGTCTTCTCAACTTATAAAATAGCTCTCATAGGAATTGAAGAAGATGCCAATATGTCTAAAGCCAGGTGTGGCACATAATAAGTCCTCAATAAATATTTTTTATTAGAGTCTGTTTTTACATTGCAGGAAACATACATGGGATGAGACAAACCAACAAATTCACTATTTTACCATTTTAACTGCCATGTCTCCCAGGCATTTTATCCATCTGTGTATGAGTATATGAGTGAGATTGATGTTTTCTTTAATTTTTTAGGAAAAAAACCATAAAATATAACTTCACTGAAATGCTGTGCTGTTCTTCTTTATACTTTTCTTTCAGTTACTACAAATTACATGCACCTGCAATGATTGTTAGTGAGCTGAATTAAGTAATTAGGGATAACGGATATGTGTGTGATTGGCCACAGTCCATCAAGAAGTCACAGGTTTTGATGTAGCAGAGGAAGGTTGGAGGAAAGAGTGCTGGAATGGTTGTTTGGCTAACTTGAGGTCATCAAAGGGAGTTCAGGTAAAAACTGTGGATTCAGTGCCCCGTTAAATAAAATGGCAAGAAGGCTTCTGTTGTTCTCTGCCACACATTGAGCACAGACCACTCTCCGGGTGTCCTTTCTGTGTAAATGAATGAGTGGCTGAGTAAGTGAATAAAAAAACAAGCTGAGTTTTCCTGGGTTGTGGGAGAAGATTGCATCAGAACTGTTAAGAAGTTCACTTTTAAGCAATATAGACATTTGAATCTATGAACATGATAAATCTTTTCATTTACTCTTACCTCTTCATTTTCTTTTATCCTTGTAATCTTTGGACTTGTTATTGGTTTCTTTTGCACTTCCTTGGTTAAATTTACTGCTAGATATTTTAATTTTTTTCTGTGATTGCAAATGGGCTTGTTTCCTTTTACCCCCAATTATTTATCAGTTAGTATAGAACAATGCTGCTGATTTTTAAATGTTACTTTGTGTCTTGCAAGTTTGCCAAATTCATTTGTTAACTGTACAAAGATTTTTGGAAGAGTCTTTAAGGTCTTCTATATAAATTATGTCATCTGTAAACAGTGACAATTTAAATTATTTCTCTTGTCTGATTTCTCTGGGTATGACTTCTAGTACTTTGGTGAATAACATGTGGAGAATAAACATTCTTGACATTTTTAGATCTTAGAGAAAACTCTTTCAACCATTGAATAGCCAATGTAATTTTTACCTGTGGGTTTGTCATTTGTATTTTTATTGGTGCATGATTCTTCTGTATCCGCTTTTAGGGATTTATCACAAATAAAAGTTGAATTTTATCAAGATATTTTTTGTAGTCTAAAATGATCATATGGGAAGTTAAATTTTGATTTAAAGGAGAGGATATATTACAAAGAAAGCCCAAGAGCTGGCAGTGTAGATCACTGGTAGAGGACTTGTTCCATATGTAAGAAATCCTGGGTTTATTCTCCAGCATTAAATGAATGAAGAAATGAACAAATGAACAAATAAATAAATACAAATGCAACTCAGACTTGTATTCCTGTGGCCTAGAATGAAGCCTAGCAATTGGAATGAATGTATATTTAAGACACACACACACACACACACACACAAAGAAGTCTCTCTCCTAATCCTCAGCAGTTTAGCAGCTCCTTCTAGGAAGAGTGAAAATGCCCATTGAAAGTTATGTTCTTCTATCTAAGTAAACTGCCTGATAAAGAACACATCTGTAAACAGATGAAATTGATGAAATTGCATTGGCTTATAAATATAAGGCAAAGACACACAGAAGCAATTTCCCATCAAAATACAACTTTACCTAGAATATTGAAATATCTCTCTTGGTCTTTGTCAGGGGAATAATGGTCTCCCTGTGCTCACTTACATTGAGTCAGTATGAATGGAGGCAAGAAAAACAGCGTTACTGAGTGCAAAGGAAAATAATCACAACCAACTGTTTTCAAACTAACATTGATCGCTCGTGTTTGTAGTTAACTTCTTTTACTGACTGAATATCTTATGTAAGAATTAAATATCTATTTCTTTATATAAAACAGTATTGTTGGATCACTTAACATTTCATGGACTCTTAGATCTTCATATTGAGCCTTAAGTGACCTGTGAAGTAGCAGACAGACTCTTCGGATCTTTCCTTGGGTATTACTGGATTTGGTGGCCTCTTGGCTTTGGGTACAGTAGATCTCACATTCAGTTATTGTCATTCAGTTATTGTTGTGCTGCTTTGGTAGACCAAACGTTGCCCAAGCGGATACTATTTTTTTTATTCTAAATTCTAGGTGTCTGTTTCTCTAGATAAATCAATCCAAAGCAATTTTGCCTCAGGTAGCACACTGGTGGTTGTGAAAGATGAACAGAATGTTCACCTCCCTCCCCTGGCTCTATGGAAAAAAAGTGTATTGCTAAGGCAGTAAGATTTCATCTTTGAGACTCACTGTGAGACTTCTGTTCCTTCTTCCTTTGGGTGTGTTGTCGTGAAGGATTTCCAGAAGATGCTTCATCTAGTCTTTGCAAAAGCCCAAGAGAGTCATTGAAGAGGCTCCTCAAATTGAGGCCACAAGATGTTTTCCCCCCATAGTAGATCAGAGAAGTTTCATTTGAACATTCTGTAAGAGTCCCTCACTCCATTTATATAAAATTAAATTAATTAGTAAAACCTACAGCAAAGCACATGTTTAAACTCTGTGTTCAAGTCAATAAAAGTCTAGAAAGACTTAGCACATCTTCAGCATATCTTCATCTGGGAGTAAGAGCGTTAGGCCCAGGCATCATGTCAGGTAGACTGAGGTGGAGTGGAGTTGATGCTCAATCACAGGACATCAGATTTGAAGCTGCTCTGTCCTGAGCTCCTCTTTCGTATCCTCTTTCGCCGTGAAAGTTGCATCTGTACATGTGCACACAGAGTGCAACATCCTTGCATTCTTAGCCCCTGATGAGGATTGAGTAGCACTCGTTGGCCTAGGGTTGTTTTTTGTTTTGTCTTGTTTTTTTTTTTTTGCCAGTCCTGGGCTTGAGCTCAGGGCCTGAGCACTGTCCTTGGACTTTCTCAAGGCTAGAGCTCTACCACTTGAGCCTCAGCACCACTTCCAGCTTTTTTCTATGTATGTGGTACCAAGGAATTGAACCTGGGTCTTCATGCATGCTAGGCAAGCACTCTACCACTAGGCCAAACTCCTGGTGCCTGTCCTAGGGTTTCTTATCCCAGCTCCATCCTAGGAAAGTCTATGATCTTCCTGGCATTTTCATAGCCACCCATTGCTGGGAGAACTCTCCTCCTCCTCTGATATCTGCTGTTAATCCTAACAGCTGTCCGTACCACAGGACCAACTCTAAACACTTTATACTTCATGATCAAATAGTTTGATCTTAGTCAAGGTAATACATACTTTGAGGCTAGAGTTTCCTATTCATGCATCAAAAGACAAGCTGTCCCCCTTTTTATCTCTATTGTAAAGATTAATGTTTCACTACCATATTCTCCAAACCTAATATAAATTCAAAAAATTAAGATACTTTCATTAAGACTTGATTGATCTGAAAAGTCTCTTTTTAAGTCATTAGTCCATTAATTAATTATTTCTTTGAGGGTTTATTTTTGGGAGTTTAATTTTTTGAGCTCTAAGTAGATTTGGAAGATAAAACCTTGTCTGATGAAAATCTTCTCCCGTTCTGTGGACTCTCTTATTTATCTTGTTAGCTAGCTATGTCCTTTGCCATGCAGAAACTTTTAAGTTTGATGTAATCAATCCTATTTATGCAGTCTTTGATTTGTCGTGATTTTGGATCATTACTTAAAAAGTTTGAACTTGTGAGAGGAATCCTAGTGTTTCCTCTACCCTTTCCTATAATATGTTCATGGCTTCTGGCCTACCTTGTATTGAGGTCTTTGAACCAGTTTGCATTGATTCTGGGACATGGTGATCTACAGGGATCTGGCTTCAATTTTCTGCATGTGGATAGCCAATTTGGCCAGAACCATTTGTTAAAGAGGCTATTTTACTTCCAACTCCTGTTTCTGGCTCCCTTATCAAATACTAGATAGCTTTTGTGACTGGTGACTCAGAGTCACCAGTGCTGTCTTGACCACCTCTCCTCTTATTTTATATTTCTCTTATTTGCTGCTTTTATCTCCGGGCTGACACCACAGACCATCCTCCTTCAATAGCTGTTGAGCTGTGGGAGGTAATCACAATGAACACAGGGAGGTGACAAACCGACAAGCTTGTAACTGAGAATTGTGGCAGTCCAGATTCTCATCTCTTCAGGGCACTTTGATGAGGAATCTACTTCAGAGTGGCCTGAAGACTTCAGACTATCTCAAACTTCATGAGACTAGATTATCTCCATGTAGAAGTGCTCTCTTTTGTCTCCATCCTTTCTGGCAAGGATAAATCGGGACTTTAACTGAAGATTACTGTCAGAAACAGATATGTGTGAAGTTGTATTAAAACAATGCGGGAGAACTAGGCAGTCGTAGTTCACCCCTGTATTGCTAGCTACTCAGGAGACGGAGATAGGAAGATTGAGGTTAAAAGCCAGCCTGGGCAGTCAAGTCTATTTTTTCTGTTAACTAGAAAAAAATCTGGAAAGGGAATGTTAGCCTTGAGCAAAAAATGGTAAGGGAAGCCAGGCAGAGTGGCTCACGCCTTTAATCCTAGCTACTCGGGAGGCTGAGATCCGAGGATCAAGGTTCAGAGCCACCCCAGGCACAAATAGACCTGAGACTTATCTGCAATTAACCTCTAGAAAATGGAAAGTGGGGCTTAGGGTGGTAGCCTAGGCCGAGTTCAAGCCCCATGACCCACAAAAAAAATGGTAAGGGAAAGCACTCAGGCTCTGAGTTCAAGCCTAGTGCTGGCAAAGAAATAAAACTTTGGAGAAAACCCTATGGATGACCTGATAGCTCATCTGAAGTAGTTGGGATTGTTCAGGCATAATCTGCTTTGCAGTACAGGCAGCTCTGGAAATGTATATGTGTAGTTATAGTTTAGAAAAGTTTCCTTCGAATATGTATATCTTGAGAAGCAAGTTATCTTACCCAAAATGTCCAACACCAGTCGTTAAGAAGCTACTTAAGAAAAACTTACTCAAAGGAACTTAGGCTCAATGGTTTCCCTCATTTGCCATAATCAGTAGAAACCTTGGGCTCTCCTAGCAGAGATTTGCAATAGAGCAAAACCTTGATACAAAAGGCCATATAGTAGGGCGCGAAATGAAAGGATCTCCAGGATATAGAAACAAAAGCCATATAATGAATGATGGTTGTCCTTAATGTACTATGTTATCTCTCATCTCTTTTGCTGTCCCTTGGTTATCTCATATTGTTACAGTATCTCACTTTGTTACCTGATATATTGGATATATTTGTATTTGGTTATTTGAAATTGGATAGGGAAGGGGGGAAAACAAGATAAGGAGTGGGGGCGGAGGGGAGGGAAATGGTGACCAAGACATGTGAAAGGGTATCAATGTATGGGAATTAATGCACCATCTGTCTGGCAAATATCATGTAACCCTTCTATTAATTACAATAAAAATCTATGAAAAAAGAAAAACTTACTTATGAAGTAAGTTTACTTATGAAATAAGTAATTGAGGTTCGTGGGAAAACACCAAGCTTACATGAATATTAATTGCATCTTATCCATTCAAAATGTCTCTGTAAATGTCTTTGCTACATACACTAGAACCACATATATGATCTTCAGATGCACAAGTATGTGTGAAAGAGCCAACGTTTTGATGAAGATGAAGAAGGATTCCGTGGTGAGTGAAACTCTCTCTCTCTTTTCCCAGACTGCGGTTTTGTGACTGTCCATCAGAGTTAAGTTCAGTATGCTGAAAAGGAAGCAGAGTTCCAGGGTAGAAGCCCAGCCAGTCACTGACTTTGGTCCTGATGAATCGCTGTCAGACAATGCTGACATACTCTGGATTAACAAGCCAGTAAGTTTTCTGAGGACATGTGGTGAGGCACATGCTGCTCTTAGGGAAATTGGATTTATAAATTCAGAAACTCACAGACCTTTGACTTTGAACTCTCTGTATGTGAGCCGCAGGAGAATCTGAATGAGTCTTTGAGTCTGGAAGTTGGGAACAATTCAAATGGAAGGATGAGGTACCACTGTGTGCTACTCTGTGCTCCCGCCCACCAGTGCACTGGACACCCTGTCCTCAAAGTCGCATTGTGGAGATAATTCTGCTCCTCAGGCTGAGTGGTGATAAGCCAGTTTATTCATAACCAGCCTCTTTTCTTTATTGCTTTCCATGTGCAGGTGTCTGTGAGATGCTGCACACGTGTGTAGAATTAAACAGATCCCACATTGTATGCTTCATGTGGAAGCAAAAGCTAATGGCGTCCAGGACAATACATCTATACAGTGTTGTCATTTTATCTGCTCACTTAAGCCAGTGAGCTACCATATCAGCTACCGCTATACTTGGCAGTAGAGCTAAGCTAGGGTCATTCCCACTGTTAGGAGCTCAGCTCACGGCCTTTGTTTTTCCCCCAGCAGGATAGTGGTGGACAGGACAGGACCCTGCTGGCCTTTCCTGTCTTCCCTTCTCTAGCCTGCCCTCCAAACACGTTCCATCCTGCTCACGTGTCCCTCTACTTTGCTCTTTTTGCTTACATTATCCTGATGCTTTGTAATTGCTGCAAGATCTCTTATATCTACACTGCAAATGCAAATACATTGGCCTTTCAGTCCAGTTCTCTGTGCACTCCAACCTGGCCAGAGACACCCTCTGTTGTGTCTCCCTGCCACCCAAGAGTTCTCAGCAGCCACCTCCTGCTTCTGTCTGGTTTGGCCAAGTTAATTCTGTGCTTATGCTGTTTCCTAGCCTTCAGAGGCCTGCCCCTGCTCCTTTCCTCAATAAAATCCTCCCCACTAATCTAGATTTCCCACACTGCTCCTCATTTATTTTGTGACAGATAGTATAACCTCTTATCTTTCCATTCATCCTATTGTAAACATGACTATCAATATAAATATATATTTTGAATAAATATAAATACAGTGAGCTTTCTGTATCTAGAGGTTCTGCATCCACAAATTCAACCAACCACAAATTAAAATCATCTAAAAATATGTAAATAATGAACACGAGCAGACTCTTACCTTGGATAACAAATATTTACATAGAATGTAAGTAGTATTAATTATTAGAAATGATGTCAAGTATACAAGAGGTAGATAAGTCATATGCAAATAGTATCCTTTTTTTTTTTTTGAGTCATGGGGCTTCAACTCTGGGCCTGGGTGCTGTCCCTGAGCAATTCAGCTCAAGGCTACTGCTCTACCCCTTGAGCCACAGGCCCGCTTCTACTTTTCTAATTATTAATTGGAGATAAGACTGTCATCTTCTTTAGTGCCCAGGCTGGCTTTGAACCTTGATCCTTAGATCTCAGCCTCTCGAGGACTACAGGTATGAGTCACCTCGCCTGGCTTAGTATCCTGTTTTATATAATATACTTGAGTATACTTTGATATCTGAAGAAGAAACCTTAGCCACATTCCCCTACAGATGCTAATGGATAATAGTATATAAAATGTATATACGTCCTTTTGATGCTGTAAAATACATATGAATCAGACAGTATTCTCCCATCTCTAAGTCCTCAGAGTCTAGCACCATTGAGGGGTCATCCTCTCCTGTTTAAAGAAATGAATGGGATGGAAAAGAAACTACATGCTCATTTTTTCTTGATGTTTACTCTGTGGAGAAATTTCTGAGGACATCTGAAGACAAGATTATAGATTCAGTATCAGAGACACTAACTGAAATTATTAATGCTTGATTATAATTCTTTCAACTCAAAGCAGAATTACTTTGTAGAGGAAAAGAAATACCTTTTGAAGTTCCTTGGGTAATTACATTCTTTATGTTGGAAGTCCAGATGGGGCTGAATTCACATACTGATAGCTTTTGAAGGTCTTCCAAAATGCATGAAAAACACATCAACTCTTAAAATAAGTTGAATCATAAGTGGCTAAATGTGGTATGAATTTGTTGGCATTACATTTCCATGAAAATGTTGCAATTCTCAGAGAAATATTTGAATTCGCTCCTTAGCTTAAGGCTTCTGAAAGTTCTGTCTTTCCTGCTTGCCATCCTAAGGGCAGCAGTGTCTGTAGGTTGTCCCACTGTCACCTTACTTCTTCAGAAAGAGAACAAAAATTAACAAATCAATACTATCACATATGCCCGAGTGCCAGAAATAAAAAATAACATTATGATTAATAATACTGTGTTGAATAATACTCTAATAATAGTAATTTTGTCATTCAGTATACAGATGCAACAAAGCACTTTTTTATGCTGGGTATTTTTTTTTAAGTCAGGGACTTAACATATTCCAGGTTATCCTGGAAGCTGCTATCTTACAGCAGGCAAATTTTATGAAAAACTTCAGCCAATTTTATGAAAAAAATATCACGCATGAATGATTGCATGTCCTATCCATATACATACAAACACACATTTATCCTAAATGATTTATTTTGGAGTTAATGAAAATATTCAAACAGCAGACATACTGCAAGTATTGGGCAAACCTAATTTTTAGAATTGTGAAAGAGGGTCTGGGCTCACTTTGTAGAAAAATACTTCACAAAATAAAGTAACAAGCTCACTCATTTCTTTATAGAATTATTACTTTTAGAAAAAATATTTTAAAACATGTCTTTGAAATGTATTTTATGCAAGGAGATAAGATCATAGGAATTTTTCTCAACCTTCCCGAGTCTTAGTATGTTTGAGTGGAAAATTATACATGACAAACGTGTGGAAATACTTTGGAGGTAATAGTCACTTACTGCAGTCCACCTCCTACTTTTGCCCAAGCCCTGGTGAAAGATGTGAACCTTAGTTTGTATTCTCCCACTGAGTGAATATAAATGCAAAGTCTGTCCGCCTCACTCTGGACCATTGTTTCAGTGGGTGCACTCTCTGCTTCGTGTCTGCGCCATCATCAGCGTCATCTCTGTTTGCATGAACACGCCCATGACCTTCGAGCACTATCCTCCTCTGCAGTATGTGACCTTCACTTTGGATACGTTACTGATGTTTCTCTACACAGCTGAGATGATCGCAAAAATGCACATCCGGGGAATCGTCAAGGCAAGTATTTCCATGTCGTTTGGGTTCGTAAGCAAAGTACACTGAACATCTTGGTATTCAAATAATGCTCATTTTATTTGGGTTATAATATTTTTTAAATTCTATTTTTATTATCTTTAAGTAGCTGCACAAAGCAGTTATCCTTCAACAAATTAGTTTATAAGTGCAATAACCCTTGACCAGGGTCAAACTTTTTCTTAATGACATAATTCTAGAAATTGATAGAAATGTAGCATAAGAATATTTTTTAAATCAATTACAATCTTGTAAGATACAAATTTTGGAAAATCTGGACAGAACAATGGGTGGTCAAACCACAAGCTTCATGAATACAGAGAGGGGTTTGTCCTGATGCCCAGAGCTGCACACGAGGCCTGGCACAGGGAGTAGTCTCCAGGAAGCATCCCTGTGTGTCTTGATTTATGGAACACAGGACGCAGGTTACAGGGCAGAGTCAGAATGTGATGATTTTCAGAAGTATGTCATTAACCTGAGATGTTCTGATGATCTACACAGGTAAAAACATAATCTAAGACTTTGAAACTGATGCATCAAGTGACTTCTCAGGGTAGAATTAAAATACACTTAAAAATTTCTGGATGGCTCTCAGAAGAGATTGGTTAGCTACATATTCTATAAATGGCCCCAGAAAATATACACAAGGATCTCAGTGAAAATGAGGTTTTTGATTATGTTGTTTGCGGTTCTTTTTATTTTTAATTATGTTTCCTTCCTTGTTGCTTTGGTTTGTTCTCCTCTGTGGCTGTTTTTGATTTCTGTACCATTTGTCTTATATATGAGTCTGTCTGATTTGGGGAGGGGAAGCAGAATCACAGAAACTGATTCAGATTAGCAGTGAAACCCACTAGACATGCACTGTACAACTTTTGCAGGAGAGAAGTCAGGAAGTCAGAGACTGAGGGAGAATGCTGGTGACTTTGTTCAAAAGGAAACATACTCATTACTTGACTCACGTTACTGTAACTTCTCTGCACATGATGTTTACAATAAGTTTATTTAAAAATAGGACTGGGAGTTTGGCCTAGTGGTAGAGTGCTTGCCTAGTATGCATAAAGACCCAGGTTCGATTCCTCTGTACCATATACACAGATAAAAGATGAAAGTGTGCTATGGCTCAAGTGGTAGAGCTCTAGCCTTGAGAAAGCCCAAGGACAGTGCTCAGACCCTGAGTTCAAGCCCCCAGACTGGCAAGAAACTAAAGTTTTGGCATGAATCCCATAGGAAACCACTGTCATAGAGCTTTGTTGGTGAAATCCTTTACAATACATCCTGCTCCTTCTATGGAACTCCATCTGTTGAGATTTGCCTGATTTATTGGGTTCTGTATGATAAAATATATTTTTGGGGGAAATCACTATAGTGATTTTTAAATGATTTTTATTTTATTTTTCATATTTTTATTATAGTGATTTTATTTTCCCTTTCTGAGGTTCTCACCCAATATTCCACTAGTATGTAGTAGTAATGCCTCTGTTTTGTAATCCTATTGGTTCATGGGTGAAGACCCACAATGGTCTCAATGAATGGATTTGAGGTAACATATAAGATGTCTAGGTCTTCTGCAAAGTTGTCTCAACAGTTTCTGCAAGCATCAGGTTTATATGAGCATGGCTTCAGCAAGTGGGTAGCTTCTGAGGAGGCCAACTCAGAAAGTTAATCTTGGGAGAATACTAGCCCATCTTTTCACTGGGAGTCTTAGCCCTGTTCCATCTATGTGATCCATACATGAAGGCCCTGTCTTACAGATTGCTCTCAGAGCCACAGCAGTTTCTGCCAATGAACTTAAAATGCTGCACAGTCTAGGTGTAGACTGTGTGATTCTAATCATCATGTATTGACTTTTTTTTAAAAGATTGCAGCTTGAGTGAAACAAACGTATGACATTTTCCAAGAATAAAACTTTTGTTTTGTAGGTGTTTAACAAATTAAGACATGGGTTTCACATGACAAAGAAGACAGCAGGCACCACTCTACCTGTCACAGCTAAGGATGACAAGTACAGAGGAGGCGGGTGTGATACGTAAATTACATATTCACTGCAAGTGAACACAGCCCTGAATGAACAGGAGTTTTAATCATTTAAATATTAGAAGTTGAATCAATAATATAAAAAGAAAAAAAACTTGGTTGATACCCAATTTCTTTTTTAAATGCCATCGATTAGCTATTTCTACTATTTTCCCCACATTTTTATTAGCATCAGTTTTTGATACCAGAAGGTCCCATCTCCATATGTCCGTATTTTCATACAAGGTATCCTTGTTCTGAGTTCCCCATCACATCATTCTTCATTCTCTTCTTCCACCTTCCCAAATTCATCTGATTTCACTAGTCCATGTTCACACCTTAACAAGGGCTTTGGGCATTATCAGCCTCCTTTAACTCCTCTTTTTGCCCTCTCCTTATCACACTAACACTGCATGCTGGACAGGACCTGTTTTAATTCCAGTGTGTGCTGATTATTCAGAGGGGTTCATTGTTGCCTTTTGCTTACCTATGTACAGAACTTAGATCAGAACTTTAACTGTTCTCATCAACATTTGAATGATCAGTTACTTGCTAAAAGTAAAAAATATCTTATTTATTTTTGTCTGTAAGAATGGAAAATTGAAAATCACATATGGTTTTTATACTTTCCATTCTGGAATGATTAGAGTAAACACAAATGCAATGCCAATTTTTAGTAATATTGCTTTGTTATCATCTTGAAATAGTCAACTCATCTCTCATTGAAACTTGTACTCAATATTTAAGTGCTAGCTAAGGCATTAGATGCATGAGGTCTGATTATCCTTAACCAAGCGTCAAGTCTATCACATAAAATACCAGAGATGCCTCATATTATTTTCATAATTGGTAATTTTATTATACTGTATGCACTGTCTCTTCCAAATAGGCATATCCTAACAGACACAGGGCAAAAAGTAATTGGGTTTGATACTATATTATTGTCTTTAAAATAATGAGCATTGATAAGGCTTAGTTTGAGCAAAGTAGCACATTAAATTTATGGTACTAATTTAAGTTGCATTGCTTTATAGTTTTGTATTTGTTCATTTGCTTTGAATTATTTTATAGTTGTATGAAAATATGGCCATAGTATAAGGATAATAATAAAAAATAATGAAACATTTGTATTTCTCTCTCTCTCTCTCTCTCTCTCTCTCTCTCTCTCTCTCTTTCTCTCTCTCTCTCTCTTTTTCTGTGTGCATGTGTGTGTGTGTGTCCATGCTACTACTGGAGTTTGAATTCAGTGCCCCTGCGCTCTCCTTCAGCTTTTTCCCGCAAGGCTTGTGCCACAGTCCACTTCTCATTTTGTTTTGGTGGTTACCCATTTTTGATGCATAATTAGAGATAGGAATCTTACAGACTTGCCTTTCTGTGCTGACTTCAAACCACAAGTCTCAAATTTCAGGCTCCTGAGTAGCTAGGATTATAGACATGAGCTACCATTGGTGCCCGTTTTCTTTGTAACTTTGTTACAGGCATACATTTGTTTTAAAGATTGCTCATTTTTTATATTCCCTCCATATGCAGGATTCTGTCAGTTCTTACCTGCTAGTAATTTGTTACTAATGCCACCCCATATAACTCTTTGTGGAAGCAAATTACTCACCAAAATCCTAGCATAACACTAAACCGGTAGCATGATATCAATTTATATTGTTGTAGAGCTTTCCATGTATTGTAGACTGAGAATTCTTTCAACATTCACAGCTGTCTCTTTTTCATCAGCCAGCAGGCCTAGGTAAGAGTAGCAGGCAGCCTTTGAACGCTGAAATAATAAATAATAATTCTAAGACACAGAGGAGGGCTCTGGCAAGATGGGGCAATTAATCAAGCACTCACAAAGGAATGGGTGCATGTAATTGTGAGAACTCAAAATATATCCTCATACATGTATTGGTTGCTTTGCCTGCTAAATACTTGCATGACACTTTTAGTTACTTTCCTATACTGGATAAGTGATGGACAGCCTCCAGCTGTTTCCCTCTGTACAAGTTGACAGACAGGCCTGGAATAGCTAATCTCTCCACTGTCTGCACGTTCATATCTTCCTGTAGCTCAGGCGCTGTTCACCCTCCATTCTGTTGATGCAATAAAGCAGTTAAAATCTTTGAAGTATGTGTCAGGTTCTGGTCACAAATTTTGGAAGACACACAAAATGGGATCCAGGGTTTTATCTCATAATGACAGATGGCAAAGTCAGTGTTGCATTTATTTTCCAAAAAAAACACATTTAAATGTATTCAATCTTACCAAATATTGATAACGATAATAAGATAGTGATCCCATTCTTACAAATTCAATTCAATTTACAGCTTCCCTGCAATGCAAAATTATGTAAAGCTTGACACTTTTTCTCTCCTCAGCTCTTCCAGGAGTGCAGCTTTTCCTTTCTTTGGGTATAAACCATATGATAGCCATGACATTTTCTTAAACAGCCTCTTAGTCTTCCTTGCTTTCCAGAGCCAAGTCTGCTTTCAATATATCTCTTTGTCGGTGTATTCATAACCACGAGTCACCAAATTTTGTTTATTGTCTTGCCTCTGATAAGATATTTGCACATTAAGTTGGGAGCTAGCAGTGTTCCTCTAATCGCTCCATAGAACTGATCTGTTCATTTTTCCTACCATTTCAGCGTTGTTATGAATTATTATGCCTGTGTGCTACCTGGCTTTGTTTATATGTTTCTCAACAAGATTTGTGGTAGCAGTTGTTTTTGGTGTTGGTAGTGGAGGTGGCGGTGGAAGCAGTGGTGGTGATAATTTGAGTCTGTTTGTTAGGCATTGTTATCTTTCATAAAACATGTTAAGTTTATATTGAATATCTACATCGGATATATGACTATACCCGAGGTAACCTTCTATACATACTTTATCACCTCTTGTTTTGTGAGCAACACATCATTTCTAGTTTTTCAAAGAAATATGCTGCTAATCCATTATGTTTTACTAAGCATGGAAAACTATGGGAATTACTTGACAAACTATTGTGCAACACATTTTATGTGTTACTTAAAATCTCACATTCTCTTCTATTTGTATTTCTTTGTGGGTTCTGAGGTGGGAATGGTTGGTGACTAAGTTGAAAACTGAGGCACATAGATGAGAACAGGTCTAGAGGCCGGCTAAACATAGTCTGTTAATGTTTCTAACTCTAACCTAGAGAAGCACCCTGATTTGCTATTCCAAAGGAGATTTCTAACATTCTTCTTTTATTATAATATTCATTCTAGCATCAGAATGGGGTTCCTACTAGTAAACGAAGGGACATCTTCTTTGTCTTTCTTTTACATCTGACATTCAAATTAAATTAAAGTCAACATAGTTGTTTCTTTTCCAAGTAAGGCCAGTTTTTTTCCTTGCTTTCATATTACTTGAAGTACATTCCTGGCTAGTTTTCCTTCTGGTGCCTGTTCACTCAGCAGTTTTAAGGACCTACATGTTGATTAGTGCATTCTCTTTCCTTATGGGAAGAGTGCTAGCTGAGGATGCAAACAGCTTAGCAAGAATGATCTTCGTTCCTTAAGTGGAGGCTAGGAGAATAAACAGAGGGATTTTTCATGCACTCAACAACACTTTATACTCAGAGTTATAAAGTATCTCATACCTCATAGTCAATTCTCTTGTAAACAAGATCATTTAAAAGTATTACAATTGGAGAGGGACAAAAACATGAGAAGGGATATCAATGTGTGAGAAGTAATATGCCTATTAACTGGTGAATATAACTGTAATCCTTCTATATTTTACAATAAAAAAGTATTACATTTGGAAGTACATTCTCTTATGACATAGTAATTGTACATTTTTTTTACTTGAGTATTTTCTTCCAGAGAAGTTTTTTTTTCTTAACTGTTATTCATTTTGTCAGATAATACATGTGCCTTTTCTTTCTAGGGGGATAGTTCCTATGTGAAAGACCGTTGGTGTGTTTTTGATGGATTTATGGTCTTTTGCCTGTGGGTGTCATTAGTGTTACAGGTATGTAAATGTTTTGTATCACATTCGGATGTTTTCCAAAACAAACATTATTTCACGTTAAAAGTATTTTTGCTTTTTCTCATGGGGCTTGAACTCTGGGTCTGGGCACTGTCCCTGAGCTCTTCAGCTCAGGGGTGAGCCACCTGGCTTTGAGAGTTTAACTAGAAGCATTCCTTTGAGGTTTTAGACTTTTTAAAATTAAAGACACACACACACACACACACACACACACACACACACACACACACATAGGAAATGTGTGTAAATTCACACATAATTAATTTTGATGTACAGTGATAGAAATGTCTAGTTGTTACATTTTAATTACTGTTGGCTATATTTACAGACTTTTTCTTAGAAATGAAATTCAATGCTTAACCAGGCAATGGATCAACCTGATCGGTTGATTAGCCAGGCAAATATTAGCTATGAGGTTTGAAGTTTTTCTGGGTAGATGAGTCTAGGGGACTTTTTATCACCAATCAACCAGCATAAATTCTTAAGTGGTAGAGTATCAACCTTGAGAAATAAAGCCAGGTGAGACCACAAGTCCCCGAATTCAACCCCCAATACTAGCACCAAAAAAAAAAAAAGAAGACAGAAAAGAAAGAAAAATCAGTGCTTGTGAAATCAATATAATAATGCAGTCACTGAAATCAAAGAATATAGACTAAGACCTATTTATAAATGTAAAAAATGAATTTATTTAAAACTTTAAATTCTAATCTCTCCTATGATTAAATACTTATTTAAAACAGTTAACTAAGTTAATACCGATATGCAGAGGTCAATATAAAGTACTAAAGTGCAAATAATTTATTACAAGAAATAAAAATATATAAAAATATTCAAAGAAGGACTATATTGGAAAATAGAATTTAATTCCACATATCCTTTCATTGCTTCTTGAGTTTTTGGCTAAGATCAAGTGAAGTTCTGCATATTTTGTCAGATAAAAATTTATATTTAGGACTGGGAGTTTGGCCTAGTGGTTAAAGTGCTTGCCTAGCATGCATGAAGACCCGGGTTCGATTCCTCGGTACCACATACATAGAAAAAAAGCTGGAAGTGGTGCTGAGGCTCAAGTGGTAGAGCTCTAACCTTGAGAAAGTCTAAGGACAGTGCTCAGGCCCTGAGCTCAAGCCCAGGACTGGCAAAAAAAAAACTTATATTTAATATTCACTGGAAAACAAAAGCTCTTTTAATCTGATTAGTTTTTATTCATTTTTATTTCACTGATTCTGGTAATGAAATGCAACTTTTAAAACAAAATCTCAGGTTAACAGTACATTTTGCTGACTAAAGCTGAAAAGACAAAGGCAGATCTCTACAGGTTACTTATCTAGTCTCTGTTTTAAAGATTCAGGGTAAAAGAAATTCTCAGCTCATCTTGCTAATCCATTGCAGTGTTTGTTGATAAACTGTCTTCCTTACTTTTATAAAGGTTGCCTCTGTGACAGTCTAATTTTATTCATGTATTAATGTGTCCATTTTCTTTTTCTGAGTGTAGTATGATAAACACCTTCTAATGATTATTTTTTCCTCTGTTAAAAAGTAGTAAAATTATCCAGGAATCATTGTCTTACCTCTGTAAGGTATGATCTGATGATTGCAGTTCAAAGCCATCCCAAGCAAGAAAGGCTGATATTCTTACTTTAATTAACCACCCAAAAGCCAGAAGTTGAGCTTAAGTGGTAGAGAAAAAAAAAATTAAGGGGAAACATCGAGGCTCTGAGTTCAAGCCCCAGGTCCAGTGCGCACACACACACACATGTACAGTAAGATTCTTTTCTCATATTTATTGTAATAGTTTAATAATTTCTTCATTCTTTTCTAGATATTCAAAAATTTCCATCAAAGAACATTATTCATGAGAAACATTTAGCAGCTCATTCTGAATTCCAAAGAGGCCTCTGTTTTCGTGATGAAAACTATGCCTTATGAATTAGGAAACAAACAAGAGGAAGGGCCCTTTCATTAGGGTTGTGTGCTTGCTTGTTGTAAGAAAGCTACAGCTTCAAAATGTACTGAGAAGGAAAATGGATTTTGAAGTGGACGTGAAAGATGATACTTATCATCTTAGCAGCTTAGAAGCCTGAGACTGGGACTACCCTTGTTTTTCAGACAGAAAAGTCCATTTCAAACTACACAGTGCCATGCGTGGAAATCCACAGCTAGGCATCCTGGGGTGATGACTTAAGCAGGACACACAAATGGCAGGCTGACCTCACCAAAAAGATGGGCAGATGGTGTGGCCCAAGAGGTTGAATGCCTATACAGGAGGAGCATAAGGTCTAGGTTCAAACCCTAGAACTACAAATAAAAAGAAGAGAAAATTGATTTTGGTGGAAAAAGTATGGGGCAGGCAGGGTGACAGGTACAGTTCCAGCTTGTCCCTGTGCATTCATGGCTGCAGCCTTGTCTATCCTCTCTTCTCGTCCAGGTGTTTGAAATTGCTGATATAGTGGATCAGATGTCACCCTGGGGCATGTTGCGAATTCCACGGCCACTCATTATGATCCGAGCATTCAGGATTTATTTCCGGTTTGAACTGCCAAGGACCAGAATCACAAATATTTTAAAGTAGGCACAGTTCATTGTATACTTGTTAAGGAAGGAAGTTTAGGCAATTTTTTGAAATATTATGTATGTTACCTCTTTTTTTTTCCTTTTTTAACCTAGGCGATCAGGAGAACAAATATGGAGTGTTTCAATATTCCTACTTTTTTTTCTACTTCTTTATGGAATTTTAGGAGTTCAGATGTTTGGGACATTTACCTACCATTGCGTAGTGAATGACACGAAACCAGGGTAAGTTTATCCAATGACTGCATTTTAATCTAGGTAATAAATAAGAGCTTTACTGTGACTTTTTTTTTTCCAGAAGTTTTGCTGCCCAGTTTTTAAACAGTGTCTCTGATGTCGAGGCTCTGCGTTCTTTGATTCCTCAACACAATTTTATCCATTTTCAAAGGCTAAATGTTGCAGACAAGCCACCTTGACAACTACAAACGTCCAAGTATATATTTAGAAACCTTCCTCAAAGTAGCACAGGAAGTATGGGCTAACAGTACCAGTGAAAAAGTCTTCCTGATATTAGAGTGGGCTACAGATTAAGAAGGGTCTTCATTTTTATATTAATAACTGTATTTCCTCCCCCAAAGCAGTGATATCAAACCATTATTTTATAATATCATTTCTAGATAAAACACTTTTGACTATTGCTTTCTTTAGCTTTATTTCTTCCCTTATAAAATCTCACTACTGGTGAATATAAATGTAATCTTTCTATTATTTATAATAAAAAAGGATAAAAAATCTTACTACTTCCATAAAGACAGTTTTGGGGGGACTGAAATGTCTTTTTTTCCTGAGGGAAGATTTTTTTCCAGTATGAAAAAATAAGTTTTCTTGTTCTGCAAAGTTTAGAAATTTCATTTTTTAAAGAACTTACACATTTGTTGAGGGTATCAAAGCTAGCATAATATTTATAAAAAATAGTCTAGTTATCCTTTTAACCTTTCTCTCTAAAACCCAGGGGAATAAGCCACTTTTAATGTGTGACATTAATAATTTGTATTTTTCTTTCTGTCTTTTGTTTTATTAGTTGTATTCATACACACCCATCTTTTTGGACCACTTAATTTTTTTCTGCTATCTATATATTTTCTATGCTGGTTTCTCATCTTTATTATTTCTCTTTCTGTTTTGCATTTCCTTCTTTTATAATTCAAACAATGAAAATGTATAAATGTCTTTAAATATTTCTTTTTTTGTTGTATAAGTGTTAAGGACATGATTTTCCTTCTGCATTGCTACATTTCTAATTTCTTAATGTTTATTACATTATTTAATTTTTTAAAAAATTTTATTCCTGGTTATTTCTTTTACCTGTAAGTTATTTTTATTTATTTATTTATTTTTGCCGGGCTTGGGCTTGGGCTCAGGGCCTGAGCACTGTCCTTGGACTTTCTCAAGGTTAGAGCTCTACCACTTGAGCCACAGCACCACTTCCGGCTTTTTTTTATGTATGTGGTACCGAGGAATTGAACCCGGGTATTCGTGCATGCTAGGCAAGCACTCTACCACTAGGCCAAACTCCCGGCCAACCTGTAAGTTATTTAGAAGGATTAAGTTTGGAGTGGGAGCTGTGTGTGTGTGTGTGTGTGTGTGTGTGTGTGTGTGTGTGTGTGTGTGTGTGTGTGTGTGTTGTTTTTGGGCATACGACCTGTAACCTCATGAATGCTAGGTCAGTACTCTATTAATAAGCTACCTCTCTAGCTCCAAAAGAGATTTTTCTAAGTGTTCTTATTGGAATGTAATTTTATTCTATTGTGATCAGACAATAAGCTCTGTAAAATTTTAACTACTTGAAATTAATTAATCCTCTTAAGTACTAGCATTTGGTCTAAGATCATGGCAATTCCAGGAGACCTTGAAAAGCATTCAGGTCCACAGTTTTTGAGTGTCATTTTATAAATACAATCTTAGTCAATTTTTCCTTAGCTGTAGGTATTTATACTCATCTTTTCTTAAAAATTTTTTAAAAATAATTATAGTTGGTCTGTAAATTACTGAAGCTAAATTGTTGCATTTCTCAAATAAGTCAAAATGTTCACTTTCTTTTTTAGTTTTATGCACTTTTGCTTTATGGAACTTGCATCTCTAATTAGGTACACGAACAGAAAATGTCATTGTGTCTTTCTGATGAGCTGACCTTTTTATCATTGTAAATTTGAAACATACCGAATTAGCATCTCTGAATTCAAGGTATGGTAGATCAAGAACTTAATCTTTCGCATCTCTCCTTAACAATAACAATTAAAGCTTATAGCTCTATTTTAACCAGTTTTTATAGTATTACCCGACATATATCTCCTCATATTTACTGATAATTCAACACGGTAATATGTATTCCTGGGTTTACATGGAAAAGAAATGCATCAGTAATTCCTGTTTAGTATGAGTCATGGGATTTTGAACTTAGACTGAAAGTAAGAGAATTAAACCCAGTGTTGGGATAAAATGAAGAAGAGACCCAGCAGTAATGCAATTGGTACAGTTAGTCAGGTGCTTTAATTCACCTCTCTCATTCCATCACCAAACTCTTAGACTTCAGTGACTTTTTTTAATAAGGGAAATGAATCAACAGTGTTCACCGATGTATTTTGCCCTTCCCTGTACTCTCTGTACTGTCCTAATTCAGGATAGGAAACGACTGGAATTCCTGTATATCAGGGATAAGGATAGAAAGTGGTGTATCTACCTGAATTAATAGCTTTATTTAAAAAAATGAATAGTCGTTCACCCTATCTCTTATCCATTCCACTCCAGTCAGGAAAAATGAGAAGTATGCTACTAAGAAATATGTTACATTTGCACATGGATGTGCATACCAACTTTATTTGTAATAATTCAAACTGGTGACAAAGTAAAAACAGACTGAATGTAACATTGCATAAATGTATAAATTGCAAAGAAGTACAGGAGTCTTCCAAAACCATCAACCTTCAGCCAAATCACCAGCTATCCCACAGGCAGCTCTATTCTACACTCAATTTTCAAAACAGAAGGACACAGATAGATGTGGCAAGACCTCTTGCATTCTGACCGTTAGCTCCAGCTCATTGCATTAACCTAAAAATAGACTTCATGATGAGCAATTCCATGGCTGCTGACAGAAGGTTCTGGAGATGACACCATGGTGGGATATCTACATTTTCTCTTTCTCATAGACAAATCTGCCCACAGTGTGACCTGCACACATTCATCTTTCCACTGACACTTACCTTACTATTTAAGCAGGAAATATCCTAACTAGCTACCTGGCACCTCATAATCACAATTTTCATGGGTCTGGTGACACATTTCAAGAGCCAGCTTTCTACCTAATTTCTTTTCTTTTTCTGTGTTACTGAGTTTTCAAGTCCCACACATAAGCAGAAAATCTGTCAACACTATTTTACCATTAATTCTAGCCTAGACACCAATTTAACTTATTTTTAGTGATTCAAAAACTGCCCACATTCAAAAGAAGACTCAGGAAAGTCTCAATTTGTGAAGAATCTCAACTTTCTTTCTTTCCATGTGTGGCTTCTTAAATCCAAATTGTGTGGATGAAACTGCAGGATATTTTGTGAAAGGAAAGAAGCCAGCCACGGAGAGAAACTGGTAGATGTGGGATAGAAACATGCTGATATACAGAAGTAGCAAATAGAATGGTGTTTATCAGAATCCAGGGGTTGGCAGAAGTGGCAAAGGAATGAAGAGTTTCAGCTAGACAAGGAAATATAGTTGGGATCTCATACAAAGTAGGACAATTATAGCCAATCAACATAATCTATAATTATCAAAAAAGCTGGGCCCCTGGTATGGGGTTGGTGCACAGCTGCAATCCTAGCTACTCAGAAGGCTGAGATCTGACAATTGTGATTCAAAGCCAACTCAGAAAGAAAGTCCATGAGACCCTTATCTCCAATTAACCAGCAAAAACAGAAGAGACACTGGGGTTCAAGTGCCAGTCTTCAGAAAAAAAAAGCTAAGGAACAATGTCTAGGCCCTGAGTTCAAGCCCTGATACTGGTATACCACACACACACACACACACACACACACACACACACACACACACTTCAAATGTACCACCATCAAAAATTTAGATATTTAGTAATTTAGATATTGATTAGCTTAATTGGATTTATTTAATCGTTCTTTTTGTACACAAATGCCAAAATCTTGCTCCAAAATTGTAATTAATACATTTATGATGAGTCAATTAAAAACAGTACTGAAATTACTTTCTCATCAGCATCCATGCTTGCATTTTTAGCAATTGGTACTGCCGGATATTGCAATCTCTTTAGCAGTGTTTTGATTTCAGGCTTAATTGATTTGAATGCATGATAGCCTAAGAAGAGAAGTGTTTTTTCAGACCAGAGGCTTGAACATTTTGGGTCTCACATCTGACCCCAGCAAAGGATTCTGTTTAATCTGTGAAGCAAAGGGGATAAAGAACGAAGCAATTCAGTGCATGCAATTTTGCTTTTAAATGGAATGTATTCCTTTAAAGCTCACAAAAAAGGAATCTTAAGGTGTCTTCAGCAGCATTACCAATAAAGCTTTAGATTCTTTTCTGATAATGAACTGGCAACCTAAAGCAATTATGAACAGAGTAATGAAATTTGACTGACCAAAGCAGTTCATTTCCCAAAGAAAGTTGAGAAGAGAAATGTCCTGTAGCAGAAATGGGGGATTCAAAGGGTCAGACATAATAGTAGCCATCTCCCTGGAGCTGAGACAGGAAGATGTCAGACTAAGAAAAGATAGGGACTCATCTGACACCTTATTATCATTCCTGAGAAAGTAGGGAAATGATTCATCATTCTGTATCAAATAATGAAATCTTTTCCCAAGAATAAGATAATTAGAAAAGCTTTAAGGTACATAAATTTAAGTACTAAATTTGTAAAACTTTACCATAGAGAGAATAGAATCTCAATCACAAGCCAGATCATTATGAAGGGCAATAGTCATAGTCAATCAGTTGTAAGAAGTCGAGCAAAGGCCATCCCTGGCCAGGACGACCCCAAGCTGTCCCTGTTGTGTGAGAGTCATTCCTGAAGGCTGCTGCTTCTAGGCATGGCTTAAACACGCATGCTGTGGCTTATATACCCTTCTTAGGAAGAGCTTATAGAATTGAGTGATATAGTACAAGATGCCATTAAGAGTTACGTTAGCCATGTTAGAAAGCTGGATTGGGAACAGTTTGTTACTACCACCTAAATATTTTATAGGTACTTAGTGAGTCAACTTAAAGTTTTGTCTTATAAACTCTTCATAGAACAAGGATTTTGTGGTTTTGTGCCAGTACTACAGCTTGCACTCGGGGTCTGGGCACTGTTCCTTAGCTTTTTCAGTCAAAGCTAGGACTCTACCAGTTGAGCCATACTCCCACTTCCAGCTTTTGGGGAGTGAGATGGAGATAAGAGTCTCACAGATTTTGCTTTTTAGGCTAGCTTTGAACCGTAATCCTCAGATCTTAGGCTCCTGAGTAGCTAAGATTATAGATGTAAGCTACAAGTGCCTGGAAAAATAATAATTTATTTTGTCCCTGTCCTGAAGCATAGACTCAGAGTTTCAACACTGTCTCTGAGAATATTTGCTCAAGGCTGATGCTTTATGGCTTGAGCCATACATCTACTATTAGCTTTTTAGTGAGTAATTAGACATAGAGTCTCATGGACATTTCTGCGTGGGCTGGCTTCAAAGTGTGATCCTCAAATCTTACCTTCCTGAGTAGCTAGGATTACAGGTATGAGCTGCTGACATCTGGCTAAAATAATGATTTTTAATGGATATATCAGAAAAGTCAAGTTATAAAGATAGTGGATCTTAGTATAATTTCTGAGGACTTTAGAAAGATAATTCTTAGAAATTTCGTAAAATCTTAAGTACCTCAAGATTCTTACAGAGGTCTGTAAACTCTTCTATTGAAATGTCTTTTGAAAAGAGGAAAAGTGATAGCTGTGTTTAACTTTCAAGATCTACACAGAGATTTCTACCAAGATACAAGTTGCAAGAATGTTAGGGTAAATATTGCAATAATAAAGTAGTGCAAATAAGTATATTGTATAAATTAATATTTATAAATACCCTGGTATTTTGCATTTGTTAGTATTTTTAGAATGATTTGAGAGGAATTATTGCTTCCATTTTGCTGATATAACTTGTGTCCATTTGAACCAAGCTTATTATATAGTTGGAACAAATATTTTCTTTTCCACAATTAGAAGCCTATGTACACACACAGTTCCATGTATGTATGCCTAACCCTTTATGATATATGTAGAATACTTCCTACATGTAGTGTAAATTAAAAACCATATTAGATGTTCTCCCTATCCTTTCTGCAGACTTTAAGTTCTAGGACATTTAGCCTTATCAGAATCCATAAAATAAGATAGGCGGTACATTTCAGTACCCCATATGTTTCTTTTGAAATTATTATGCTCATCAATTATGGATAATGAGCCATATGGACCACCATTTTTGTGTGTGATGGCTACAGTTCTCCCAGAAATGAGTAAAGGAATAGAAAATTCATAGGAAAATAGTATAACAACAAAGAGAATTTCTTAGTAAAATGTCCTGATTTAACTTGTTTTAAAAAAGTGATGTTAATATAACTTTCTACCTCCTACAACATCATTAAAAGTTGTCTTTCAATATAAAATAAATTGTCTTTGCAGATAAGACCCTTGCCAGGCCAGTAGAAGAGATTTTTAAATTAGCCCTGGCAAGAGAAGGCTAGACACTGATGAAAAGGAAGCCAAGTGGTACTCTACAGTGAACCTTGAAGGCAGGACACAGACAGGGTCATGCAGGGAAGGGGACAACCTTTAAATCCAGGCTTAGCTTTCAGCAAGACAATGGACCTTTTTATTATCTGCTACTAAGTACAAGACATGCCATATGAGATATCAGAGGACATGTTTTCCTGGGTATAAAAGTGTGAAATGTCTGTATGTATACGTGTGTGTATGTGTGTGTGTGTGTGTGTGTGTGTGTGTGTGATTCTCATAGGTTTAATTAGAATTCTAGAATTAGAAATCTCCATTTATATACAAAAGAACCCCTATTGATGCTATGGAAAAGAAAATATTCAAGTTGCACTGTTCTCTGTTGCATATGGATTTATTGTGCTATATCTTTCTTTCTTTGCATTTCTTTATGCACTATTATTCTTTATTGTAATGAATAGAGTGTTTACAGTTACATTCGCCAGATTGTAGGTACATTACTTCTCACACACTGATATCCCTTCTCATGTTTTTGTCCCCATTTTCTTTCCTTGCATTCTTAACAAATTCTCATGGATTCACACCTTCAGAAAATACTTTGTGCTTGGTTTATTAGTTTATCTTTTACAAGAAATGGTCCAAATTTGGTTAATTAAGCAGTCAACATGATCCCTGCTAATCTTTGTGTCTTCAAAGAGCAAAAGTAATAACAAAGAAAACTAAATCACTATCCGTAAATTTCCACCAGGAGTACATTCTGTGAAACCCTAGTAAGTAAACTTACAATGCCCTTTTTTATAATAGCAGCACTTTGTTTCATGATGGTCATCAGTCACATTCTGGCATTTGGGAGAAAATGTGTCCCTGCCTGTTCCCTCCTCTACAGATTTCTATGACAATAGTCGAATGTCTACTCTATAAAAAAATGTTTGGTGTAATAACAAGTGTTTGTTTACAGACCTTGATTACACACTTGATACTGCTACCTATAAATGACCAGATACAAGGCTTTCCTTGTGGCTCTCATGTTCTTTCTTTCTCTCCCTCTCTCTCTCTCTCTCTCTCTCTCTCTCTCTCTCTCTCTCTCTCTCTCTCTCTCTCTCTCTCTCTCTCTCTCTCCTGCCCCCTCCCCTTTCTTCTCCTCCTCTCTTCTCACTTCTCCCTTCCCCCCTCTCCCCTCTCCTCCTCCTTTCTCTTTCACTCTTCCCCCCCTCATTCTCATTCTTAGCATGAGTCAGTCTGTCAAGAATACTGATTTTGAATGCATATGGATTCAAATGCAATAAAATCATACTCATTAAGAATATAGGAGGGATGGGAGTGTGGCCTAATGATAGAAGAGTTCTTGCCTAGCATGCACAAAGCCCTGGGTTCTATTCCTCGGTACCACATACATAGAAAAAGCTGGAAGTGGTGCTGGGGCTCAAGTGGTAGAGTGCTAGCCTTGAGCAAAAGTCAAGGATGGTCCCCAAGTCCTGAGTTCAAGCCGAGAGAGACATGACATACTAACTGTATGTTATGAAGTGCATTCGCTTCCATATGGAAAGTGAGGACATCACCCTGGAAACTTCCTTCCCTCCTTCCTTCCCTCCTTCCTTCTTCCACTACTGAGGTCTTGAGATTGCTCTACCATGGAAGCCATTCCCCCCCGGCCTTCCTGTGTTAGTTATTTTTCAGATGAGACTTCATCCCTCTTCCCCAGAGCTAGTGCTAGACTGCCCTGGCTCAAGGTGCAGAACAGGAACGCATGAGATTGCCGATACTGCTGGTTTATGGAGTGAGATGGTAACTTGCTAACTTTTTGCCTGGGCCAACTTAAAGCTACAATGCTTCTGATAAATTCCTCCTGAGAACCTGAGATTATAGGCATGAATTAGCATGCTCAGCCTTTGTAATTGCTTTCTAAATTGCTAGAAAATTGCAGATGAGGAAACCAAAGCTAAAATGGTTAAAATGAGCACTCAAAGTAGTTAAGTTGGATAATCGCTGAAATGCAATGATAATTCTCGGTTTCCAATATGCAGCTCACTGCTATGTGCCACTAAGATTAGTGGTTAATTTAAAACCATAGATCTCCGAAGTCCTAAGGCATTATTTGGAGCTGTTATTATAGACAATTTTAGCAACAGGCTCATGACACATTTTCTTAGATCTCAAATTCCTCCATAATTTTATTTGTAAATAGGGTATTTTGTTAAGAATTTTTTTTAAAAAAAACCAACCATATGCCAGGAGGATAATTAAAGCCTTTTGAGAAATAATTAACTTCTCAGAGGGATTCCAGTACTTGTTTTGAAATGTGGAAACTACGAAAGCCAGAAAGTTAAAACATCGAAAATCTAAGCCAATGTGTAGGTATCATACAAGAAACAGGATGCACTTATCTGAGAGTTCCTTTCTGTAGTCACTTTAGGGTAGATGACTCCAGCATTGATTTAAATAATGGTAGAAGGTCATATTCATTCCTTTTGTAACTTTAACACTCCAATTAGGCATTTTAATCCTCCAGAGAAATACAACTGTGTATTGGCTCAACAGAAATGTATAATAAAGAGATTTATTCTTAAGGATTTCACCTATGCAATCCTGGGGTCTGGCAAGACTGGCTTAAGGCAGACTGGCCAGCAGGAATTCTGGCAGGCCAGTCTTGGACGTATGTCCAAAGGCAATCAAAATGCTAGTGCCTTCTTTGGAAGACCCAAATCATTCTCTGAAGGCCTTAGGCTGATGAGATGATCTACCCTTGTTAGGCGAAATCATGTGCTTTACTCAGTGTCTACCAAATGACACATTAATCACCTCTAAAAATTACCTTTACAGAAGCATCTAGGATGGAGTCTTACCAAACAACTAGGTGCCATAATCTAACCTGAAGTTGACACATACATTTGACCATAGTCTAAGGAAGTTGACACCTACATTTAAACATTTAACCATCACTGGCTATGTTTCAGGGATTACCTGGACTTAGAGGTTATACTAGGGAACCACTGACTTTGAGAGAAACTCAAGGAACAGATGAACCACACAAATATGAATCACCCTCATCCCAAGAGTCAGAAGCCAAAATCAGGGTGCTTTGAGAACTTATAGCAAGGACATGTAGCCTGGTCTGAGAGGCTTGAAATGGCTTCCTCTAAAAAAGTGACATTCAGGATGGGGGCTACAGGCTCCAAATAATGGTTAACTAAAGGAAGATGGGAGGAAAGATTTCCATGTAGGGAAGACTCTGAAGTAAGTGGAGAAAACTGCTATGTGGAGGCTCTTGGGAGGACATTATAACAAAGATGTTTTACAGTGTGGGAGGAACTGGGTCCTTCAGGAATTTGTGTATCATATTGCAGATTTGCCAGTAGTTAAGTAGGGCACTTACAGTGGTGAGTCTTTCTATACATTCACACAGGGTGCCAGATGAGATTCAAAAACTAAATATTCATTTTGATAGGTTTCTTTGCATTTTTGGACTTTACTTAGCCCTCTACTAGGACCTCTACATGACTCAAGTGGTAAAGCCTCTCCAGAGTAAGCACGAGACCATAAGTGTACAGCCTAGAACTTCTAAATCTATCTGTTAGGAGATGTAAAGTTTGTGCCTATAATAGGAGCAAGTATTTTGTGAATAATAAAGAATCCGTAGAGATGCTAATGTTTCTTGCAACTCGCCACCAAATTTTCATTTTTTGTTGTTGTCGATTTGGGATCTTATTCTCTAACGACAATAATCATTCATTGGTGAATTTATCTAAGGCACTTTAATGGGAATGATTGAAGCATCATTTGTGAATGTTTTTCATGACATTGATCGTCTTCCTACTATCCATTAGTCGTGAAACTTAAAACTCTCTCCACATGGAGTAGTTGTTAATAAAAACTGATTCCACTAGTTATTTCTAATGCTGTGTTGCATTGTTTGCAGGAACGTGACCTGGAACAGTTTAGCCATCCCTGATACACACTGCTCACCTGAGCTAGAAGAAGGCTATCAGTGCCCGCCAGGATTTAAATGCATGGACCTGGAAGAACTGGGCCTTAGCAGGCAAGAGCTGGGCTACAGTGGCTTTAATGAGATAGGTCTGTCTTTCTTGTAAACACATTTTTTTACTGTCTCCTTTATGATATTGATGACATAGAGGACATAATCCTATAACTGATATTTCATATTGTGACTACAGTGTAAGAGTACAAATGCAACCTTTACTTCTGTGACAATATAACAGCCTATTCTACCCTACAGACTGCCAAACATCCGCTGTCTATTTATAATCCTCAGTGTCTGTGTGGTTAAAGGGTTGTCTTTTTAGCCTCTTTTGATTCTGAATTATAGCATTTAAAATATTTTTTGAAGAAGTTTTAGAGTTTTTTGAATGAATGATAAACAAGAGTTCTGCTCTCTTTATATGTAACTCTAATGCAGTAAGCAAGGTAAGTCTCAAGAAATTGTAATAGTAGACATTTGCAAGAGTTGAAAAGTACACTGGAGTAGACAGCAGCTAATAAAATACTTAAGGAGTGGAGAATGTCTTGACATGAGTCTCATGTGCCCCAGGAATGCATTTCTTCTCAGGATGTCCTGTGACATCCTGAGTATGCCACTACCTGTGTGGTGAAAGGAAGCTATTATCTTCCATCTACTGGATTCCGTTGTCTTTATTCTACTTCTTTCCAGTTGCACCTATTTCCTTAGTAATGTAAAAACAATAATTTCTAAGCAAGTATTTTGTACTTGGAGAATTGTTACTGAACTCAGTTTTAAAGCAATCAGTGATTATTGTGCTGCTAGGGCTTGGCCTTTACTAGGCTTTCACATCTCAGTGAGAAGTGACAGTAGGAGATGTTTAGCCAGGAGTGAGCATGGGCCCATGTCAGCACTAGAATTGTGTAATGAACTTTAAAGTGGAATTTTAGGAAGCATGTGTGATCATCTTGTATTGTTTGAGGAACATTTTCCTGGTATATTAACGAAACCGCACATAGAATGAAATACCTGAACTTGGGCTGAGAAAACCCAAGTAACATTTTTAAAGTCAAATTTGTAAATAACACCTCTATACGTAATTCCTATGTTTTTCTGTACCTATGAAGAATTTCCAGTATCACAGCCACATGATGCTCTTCATTTCTGTTGAACAGTGGCATTGTTTTCTATGATGTTTTTCTATGATGATTTTTTAGGTGTCTCAAAAACCTAGAAGCCAGCTAGTATGAAGAATTTCAATTTTCTGTATTCAACGCCATCTCCTTTCTTAAAAACAATCTTTTTTTCTTTCTTTTTTTTTCTTTTTGGCCAGTCCTGAAGTTTGAACTTGGGCTTGTGCTCTGTCCCAGAGCTTCTTTTTCTCAAGGCTCGTGCTCTACCCTGCACCACTTCTGGCCTTTGCTGACTAGTTTATTGGTGATAAGAGTCTCACTGGACTTTCCTGCCAGTGCTTCCAACTGTGATTCTCAGATCTCAGCCTCCTGAGTATCTAGGATTGGAGGCAGAACCACTGGCACATAGCCCTTTGAAGCGATCTTAAGTCCCCTCCAGTGTCTCTCAGGCACTAAGGCCTTTTAGAGATTATTGCGATCACTTACAGGTATGAGCTGTGGTGTAGGCAGTGAGATGTATAGATTTGGCAGACTGCAGAGAACAAATTCCAGCAATCCTACTAGCTAGGCTGGGCCTACAGGCCTGCAGTTTATGAGGCTCAGTGAGAGGACCCAGGTCCCTTATGAAGAGTGGCCAATATTCCCGAAGTGCTCATCTGGCCTTTCCAAAATACCTCTCATCACACCTGGACCACTTAAAATGCAGCAACTCTGCCACTGTTCAGCGCACTGATCAGCACTGGTTTATACTTGGTCACTATGACTCATATAAAGGGTATAATCTGTCATTGAGAAATAATTTCCTTATTAAGAGTGTTGGCTGGAGAAGAACAGTTCTAGGAGATAATTTCCCTGGAAACAGTAGGCTTCCATCAGGTGATTGGCTTGCTGAGATTAGACTGTTGATTTGTATTTATCTCTAGAGGATTTAAGATACTTGAAAACAGGAGGTATAGTTACATGTCTCCAGGGCTTCCCACAATGTCTGCCACACAGGGAGCCCTCCATAAATATTTACTAGTCGTTGGGGCCCCTCTGAATCCAATAACAACCAATCATGTTTGTATTAGGATATGGAGCACAAATGGAGAATTGAGTTGTTTTCTTGTTCTTTTTCCTATTTCATCTGCTTTTGTTGGCAATTTTCTGTATTCCTCGTAACCTTTCTTTCAACATAAGCTAAATTAGTCTATGTGCTTCTTTGTCTCAAATGACAATTGAATTCATCATCACTGTTTGCTATTGAAATGTTGTTGACTTAGTCCTATAATCAAAAACTATTTAACTGGTCATTACAGTTGACATTAAAATGGATAGCTTTTTCCTACTATGATGCATCTCTGTAGATACACAAACTGCTATGTTTTGGGAGATCAGTTTCAAAGGTTTTATGGAAACAAACATCAATGTTTACTCCAAAATTAGGCAAAGAGAAACTTCTATTAGATGTCTATGAATACATTTTTATGTATTCGGTTCAATTTTAAAGTGATGTCGCCTCTCTGTACATATGAATTTGGACTGTATACTTGTATATGTGAGTAATGATAATTAAAGTGGAACACATTCCTTCTTATTACTAACCAAGTTACCGACTAAAACATTAAATTCTGATTCATTTATGAAATGTAGTCACTATTGATTTTATCTATTTGCCACTCCTGGGGCTTGAACTCAGTGCCTCAGCAGTGTCACTGAGCTTTAGCCCCAAGACTAGTGCTCTGCCACTTGATGGACAGCTCCACTTCCAGCTTATTTGGGGCAATTAGAGATAAGAGTTTTACAGACTTTCCTGCATGTGCTAGCTTGGAGTGGTGATGCTCAGATGTCAGCCTCCTGAGCCATGAGCCACCAGCATTCAGCTTCTACTCATAATTTTGTACTATATGATTACTTGCTGTCACCCATACTTACCTCATAGGACCTTAGGGGTTAGTCTTCCTATTGAATTACATTTTACCTGCTAACCACATTCTCTCTCTCCCTCCCCAACTTCTGCAGTCTCTATGAACCACTCCTTTATTCTCAGCTTGTAGAAAGGCAGTGTTTTATAGCTTCTACACTAAAGGTGTAAATTTGGTTTTTGCAACTATCTGACTTTAATATAACATCTAGCTCCACTAGCACTGTGACCCATGACTTAATTTCTTTTTTCATTGTTATGCCTGAAGGTTGTTTTATCATATATGGGCACATGTTTCTTGATCCACTTATTTGCCAGTGGACATTTTGGTTTCTTCCTTATCTTGGCACTGTGAATAGAAGTGAGATAAACACTAGGGCACATGTGACATTCATAGGATGATTAAATAAAAATCCTAGAGTACTTAAAGGCACAGGTGCCTTACAAAAACTCTGCATGAAATTGCAGTGTGCATGTGGAGTTGTAAGCCACTGGACTGCAACAACATGTGCGTCTGTCTTGCACCAAGTTTTACCTCTGTCTGTCTCAGTGCATTCACAATGCTATAAAACCAGAGATGGAGTAGCATCTGAGAACAGAAAGGTGTTCTTCTCAGACATTGAAGCTGGACAAATCCATCACCGATACACTGACTTATTTTGTATCTGGCAGGGACTTGCTTTTTGCTGTGTATTCATGTGGGGGGAAGTGAGAGCTCTCTGGCCTCTTCTGCTTGATTCCCCATATCACTGACTTAGGACTTACCTTCACTCACCTTCTGAAGGGCCTTCCTCCAAATACCACAATACCGGCATTTGGGATTGTATCACAGGAACTTTGGAGAAATACAGTCACAGTCCACCACACCTTACTGCACTACTCTCCTAATAAAATGGGGCAGATACTTGATTTTGAAGACAAATACCAATAAAAGAATCATAGTCACTTCTTTTCAAAATTTTTTCCATATATTTTATTGTGATTAATAGAAGGGTTACATTATATTCACCAGATAGAAGGTGCATTACTTCACAAACATTGATACCCTTTCTCATGTCTTGGTCCCCGTTTCTCCCCCACCCCCATCCCTCATCTTGTTTACCCTGCTTCCCTATCCTGTTTCAAAAAAACAGATAAACATTTATACTAGTCATTTCTATAAAAATGAACTCGAGGTACATTTAAAAGTGAACAAAGATTGAGATATATACCTCATTAAAAAATTTACAGGAGGGCAGGTAGTATGGACTAATGGTGCATGCTTGCCTAGCATAAAGAAGGCCCTGGGTATTATTCCTCAGTACCACATACACCAAAAAAGCCAGAGGTGGTTCTGTGGCTCAAGTGGTAGATCACTAGCCTGGAAAAAGCTGAAGGACAGTGCCCGGGCCCTGAGTTCAAGCTCCAGGACTGGCAAAAAAATAATTACAGGAAAAAGAACAGAGTATATGTGTCTCAACAATAAAACACAGATCAGTCAACACTGAGGCATGTGCTAATAAAATTGCTGGACCTGAAAACTAAATAAAATATTCATTGGGCATCCAGGTCAAAACATGATCAAGCAAATTTTAGGGGTCGTATTGGTACTTGGGATTTCTCATTAATAGTCAACTTTAGGGTATAATGATATGGTACTCATAAGTTCCTTAGGAGGACAATGGATCAAACTCTTAAATATTTTTAAGGGACAGCTTCTATAATTTATGTAAATATTTTTGAAGGCATTCAGCCAATGAATGGTTTAGTTAACCTGGTCACTAGTACTAATTTGTAGTAAGAGCAAAATTAATAAAGCTGTAGACTTTATTGGAATATAATATAAACATCAATTTTAGTTGTTATTTTAATTGTAATTGTTATTGAAAGGGGAACATTCGAAGATCATAAAGTCTGTTATAACACTTTCAGATTCCATGGTTGAGCGTGGTGAGCAGTAGTTGTTGCCCAGTGGAAAAGTTTAGAGACAGCACCAGCGTCCCTCTCATGATTCATTTGCATGATCTCTTTAACTTGCTATCTTTACCAACAGTGGTCCCAATTAATTTTTTTAATAAAAAAATTGTATTTACTTAGAAGCATTCAGAATGTCAACAAAATAGCTGCAACTTTTTTTTTTGCAATTACAGAGTGGTATTCAGTTAACAGAACAACAATTATTTCGTATAAGCTGCGTCAGACAACTGAAGATGAAAAAACTACTGTCCCCATATATAACTAATTTGTGCTGTGCACCAACAAGAACCTGCTTTAAATTTCCATGCCAATTTACAACCCCCATACTGTACCAGGCAAGGTTAGTGGCTATTGAAAAGACCACCAGGACAGGGCTATCTAAAGACACATTCGGTAGTGTGTTAACTATACAAAAAAAGACACTGTACAGTTTAAAAACAAATCTTACACAGCCTTACATTTCAATTTTTTTTCTTTAAAAGGAGTGAGTTGTGTACAGGGGGGTTAAATGCTTTATAGACAAGAAAAAAAACTGCGCTAGAACCAACTTATTCATCATCATCCTCTTCATCTTCATCCTCATCCTCTTCATCTTCCTCCTCTTCCTCCTCTTCCTTCTTTTTCTTGCTCTTTTCAGCCTTCACAACACCCTTTTTTGCTACATCAGGCTTTCCTTTAGCTCGGTAGGCAGCAATATCCTTTTCGTATTTTTCCTTCAGCTTAGCAGCCTTCTTCTCATAAGGCTGCTTGTCATCTGCAGCAGTGTTGTTCCACATCTCTCCCAGTTTTTTTGCAACATCACCAATAGACAGGCAGGATGTTCCCCTTTGATTTTAGGGCGATATTCAGAACAGAACAAGAAGAAGGCCGAAGGAGGCCTCTTGGGTGCATTGGGATCCTTGAACTTCTTTTTTGTTTCCCCTTTAGGAGGGATGTAGGTTTTCATTTCTCTTTCATAACGAGCCTTGTCCGCCTTGGCCATGTCTTCAAATTTCCCTTTCTCTTTAGCAGACATAGTCTTCCACCTCTCTGAGCACTTCTTAGAAAACTCTGAAAAGTTGACTGAAGCATCCGGGTGCTTCTTCTTGTGCTCCTCCCGGCAAGTTTGCACAAAGAATGCATATGATGACATTTTGCCTCTAGGCTTCTTAGGATCTCCTTTGCCCATGTTTAGTTTTTCCTCCGCGAGGCACAGAGTCGCTCGGTGCCCGTCCGGCTCTCACTTGCCCCTGCGCTGTCTCTATGGAGCTCAATGTACTGCAATGGCTCTTAATGAAGAAAAATTCAAGATAATTTTCTGACTAGTTCAGCTTTTAGTTTTGCAAAAAACTGCCAGCACTACTCTCACCTTTGGCAGAAATTGACCACCTTCTAAGCAGATGTGCTATTAAAAAGGAAAATAAGTAATACCAACTCTGTCATGTAAATCAGAAAAATACCATTAAAATATCCTTGTCATGACCTTTCAGAAGAAAGTAAGACTTCTGCAGGAGATGACTACAAAATGCCTAAGGAAGTGGTCTCAACTCTCCACTACTTTTATAGTTTAATAAAACACAAAGCATGTTCAGTTTTGATCAAATAACCAATGAAAGATAATTTAATGGTAAGGTCCTGGAAAGTCATCAGGAAGGAAATTGACAAGAGGCATTTTTTTGTTAATCATCTTTAGAAATGGGAGCCTAAAGAAGTCCAATTTAAAAACATCCAGAATAAGTTAAACAACTGCAATGCATACAAGACTGAAAGCATATATTAGTTAAAACCTTTTCAGAATGCCCTAATTTACAATTAGATCTCGCTTAGTGGTTTACTATATATAATTTACACCTGCATGCATTCATTTCTCTTGTATACTTATTTTCTCTATTTTGAGATGTAAATATTTAATTTTGCTTCCTAAATCATCACAAATTAGCCATTTAATCCAAAATTGCTTTGAAAATATATACTAATTTATTATGAATTAATATTTATTTAAGCCTTACATAAATATCATATACTTTATTACTCTTCTTTATTAATCACAAAGCTTTCCTTGCCTATGTTCTTCTAAAATATTAGTTGCCAAGCTACAGATTATTAGCTGCATAGAAGTTGAAATGTGAATTTTGGATGCTTATAAAAATTGAAAATGATGACTTGTAACATTTGAAAAGTTTGTTTGACATCAAAATTAACTGGGTCCTGTAAGAAAATGTGGACAGTACCAGATTTTTGGGTTTGCTCCAAATCACTCTGGAAGAAGGCTGACAGGGGTTGAAATTTGAACACACTGTATTTTCCAAAAGGAATACAGCACATTTCAGCCATGATTTACTTTAGGGCATTTTTGTCTCTTGCCTGCTAATGCTTCCAGTAAGCTATAGATTCTCATCCTGCATAAGCCATAAATCAGTTTTATTAAACATTGATGCAAAGAATCTGTAGCTTCTCTCATCAATGGTGGTGTTGTATCCAGGGAATGACCCCATAGTATGCCACAATGAAGCAGGTGTAATGTCTCTCTTCTGATACAATAGAGGCTTTAAAATTCTTCCCTGTGTATTTGTATTCTTTATTCTAATTTATTTTTGCTGCCTCTGATATTAAATATGGAGATGAAATATGAAGAAAGACAATTAATTTGATTCAAATAATAATAAAATATAAATTGACCTTTGATGATGCTGCTGCCAATTGATGTTTTAGATTTAGATTTAGTTAAACTATATTGCAAGCTGCTTACTAGAAATATCAGATGAGAAAGCAAATAGAAACGGACTTTTTACAAAGTGTACATGTTTTATTGCAGTTGCATAAAAAACATATTCAGGACTAATTTGTAAAACATGTAACTGAGATTCATATTGCTTTCAGAGAAAGCGCCAAGGGTGTGTTTGCATTTATCTTCATGTTTAGTGCTGCTGTTGAAATTATGTATTGATTTTTATGAAAAAAAAACACGTGGAAGAGACAATGAGAGTAATAGGATTCAATCCGAAGGGTGTGAGCATATGTTTGTTTTTTAAGTCTAATATCTGTCTTCTGAAGAAATTACTCTATCATGAGGCAAGGATAGTCTGTCTTTTTATTTACTCTTGTCGAATAGAGAATAAGGTCATGAGACTTGCAAGAAAAATTGTGAGTCAAACTGATAAAACCCTGCAGCAAACACCATGATTTTATCGTATGTCTGGGATGTATTGCAGCCTAAAGTAAAAGTTTGTTTTTAAAGGCCTGAAGTCTGAGTTTTATTAGATTCTGGTATTATTCAGAATGTTAGGAAGATGGCTGCTTTATAGGTAGAGGCTGTAAATGTGATTAAGAGAGATAACCTCTGTCTGGTGAGGGGTAGCTGCTCTGGAGTAACTATTAAATAGATTAAAAAAAAGACAACTGCTGGAGGGAGTTTTCATCACTAGACAGTGAAAAGAGATTTAAAAAGTAGATTTCTGAGGGCAAAAAGTGATGGTGTTTTTTCTTACAACACATGGAGAATAATATTTTAAGCAGTATATAGTGGTTTCTAAGAAAATAGCATTTGTAGTTATATTTTATATGCTTATAGCATATAAAGTTAGGACAGAAGCGCTATGTGATTATTATACAGGAAAGCACCAGGAATTGTGTCATTTGTTATTCCTTCCTTTTCCCCCCTGTTCCTCCTTCTTTTTTAGAAATGGCCTGGCATGAAGAAGGGTGCTTTCAATCTTTCCCTTATAAAAAACACTTAAGTGCTTGTTACTATTTAATATAATAGTACTTTGCTAAACAGATCCACATTTTAGAAGGTGTACTAATACAGAACAGATATAGTTTCCTTTCTCATCTTTAGCTCATTTGAGCACTTTAGTCACACTTTTTCTAGAATATTTTCCCCGTTGTTCTGAGATTTTGAAATTTCCCTTGAGGTAGTCCATTTTCTTGTGTAGGTCTTAACATTTGGCTGTGAGTTTATCTTCACTGGGGTTCCGTTTCAGAGGCATCCCACCTGCACTGATACCTGCTCAGGGTTTGCTGATAGATTTGCTCATAGATTTTTTGTCACGTTTTTATTGTAATTAATAGAAGGGTTAGAGTTATATTCGCCAGATAGAAGGTGCATTACTTCACAAACGCTGATACCCCTTCTCATGTTTTTGTCCCCATTTCCTCCCTTCCCTCATTTTGTTTTCCCCCCTTCCTTATCCTATTTCAAATAAACATATATACAATATACCAGATAACAAGGTAAGGTACCGTAACAATATGAGAATAACCAAGGGACAACAAAAGAATGAGAAATTACACAGTACTTTAAGAACAGCAATCACATGTTATCTGGCTCTTGTTTTCATATCCTGGAGGTCCTTTCCGAGCTTCTTCCCTGAGCTGTCATGGAGTATGATTCTCAGATCTGTCTTCTGAGTAGCTAGGATCACAGACATGAGCCACCAGCCTCCAGTAGCAAGGGTAATTGTTGAGCACTGAAAACGATTCGGATAGATTACAATTTAAGGTGCTTAATTCTTTTCATATTAATAGTAACAAGTGTTCAAATATGTTCACCCTCCACCTAATAAGTGTGTTGGCAAAGAAAACATAACATGAAATAAAAGCTTGAATCCAGAATTAACAAAACCTAAAGCTAGTACATTTTCCCAGGCAATCCTTACTGTTCTGTATATCATAAATGAATCATGTGTCTTTGTTAGTATAGATTCACTAGTTTCAAATGAGTGGGGTGGGAAATTCTTGACATCACATGGAAAGTGAACAGGAGGAGCTTTTCAGGCACAGAGCATGTGTGAGTCCTGGCCCTGTAGCACACTCTTCCAGAGTGAGCTGTACTGGCTCCCTTCTCAGGGAAGGGAGCTGTGGTTGTAGCAAGGGCCAGCAGCTCCTGGGGGCAGGGATAAGAAGCTGGGATTGCAGTGTCTTGTCTCCAGGGTAAAGCCACAGCCAGGAGTTTCTAAGCTTCTCAACATTAGCGGAAAGTACAGTTTGGGGACACAGTCAGTATCTTACCAGGATTATCATGGACATGTGCCTTAGCCTCTCTATTTTGTAAAAAAGGAAAAACTTCATGCATGGTACATGCTAACTGGACAGTTAAGTTAGCCTATTCTCATATTGAAACCCAAGATTTCTCAATCAAATTTAACTATGATTATAATTATTGTTTTCCCATGGTACAAAATTACTAAGTAATGAGTAAAGGAATTATAGTGCAAACAATTAGAGGATCATTCAAATAGAAAGTAGGAAAATAGCATTTTTTTCTACAATATTATATGACCTCTTAGCAAAAAACTCACGATCATATAACATAACTCTTAAAAATTCTTGCAATAGCTACTCAGGAAGCTGAGATCTGAGGATGAAGGTTCAATGCCAGCCTGGGCACAAAAGGACCTGAGACTCTTATCTCCAATTAACCTCTACTAAACGGGAAGTGGAGTTTGGCTCAAGGGTAGGGCGGTAGCCTTGAGCTGGAGCCCAGGCACAGCGTCCAGTCTGAGTTCAAGTCCCATGACCCACAAAAAAAAAATACTTGCAATACACTATGTGAAGTAAAGTCTAAACTGATAAATAATAACATATTTATCTTAGACATCTAAAGAGTTTGAATAAATTCTTAAGTCTCGACTAAATTTCCAAAACCCAGCTGCTACCTTTGTTTGTTTAAGCAAAATACCTTGAATTAATTTTTGTGGTTGTTTGGTAAGCTGACTTTCATGAAGTTTCCTTAAATGAGGCCAGAAGTCACAGAAGTTGGGTCAAAATAATGGATGGCACCTTTTAACGTATTCTTACCATCTTGTGTCCTGGCCACACTGCATTTTTAACCTAAGGGAAGACACCTGGAGTGGCTAATTACCTTGCATCTGTCAAAGATATACTGTAAAGCCTCAGAAGAAAAATCACCTCTGAGACCAGCTAGCACAATCTGGACACGCAACAAAGGAAAGGAGTAAACGTGTAACAAACGAGGCTGACACCTTTACAGAGGGGTTTAGAATGCTCTAGATCACTGAGAAGAGAACCTGGGGGAAAATCTTGGCAGCAGATGCACAAAATCAACGGGCAGCACCTAGCACTTGCACTTAATGGTCTAGACTCAGTGCACAGGGAGCCAGGCATGGTGGGGCATGACTGTACTTGGAAGACAAGAGTTGGGAGGACCTTGATTTGAGTTTTGCCTAGATATAAGCACAACACCTTATCTGAAGAACAAACTAAAGCCAAAAGGACTGGGACATGGTTCTAGAAAGTGGTAGAACACTTGCTAAGCAGGTTCAAGACCCAGAATTGAAAATTCCTCTATCGCAAACAAGATTAATGAGTTGTGAGTGCAGTAACCATTTCCCATCATACGCAGGGAGGAAATGAAAATGTGTAAAGTGGTGGTGGTATGCCAGGCAAAGAACTGTTGCTCCAGTAGAATACCTTGGTATTCAGGCAACCCTTCCGAGTGTTACCACCTACAGATCCCCATTGTTCAGGAGAATAGTTCATTCAACCAACCCATTGGCTAGTTGACGCACACTCTGCCCTTCCTATGCAAAAGTGCTCTATTTTTGTTAGCATAAAGTGATGGAGTCTTCCTGGTAACCCATGCCTCCATGAAGTAACCTGCCCAAAAATTAGTCCTTCAGGAGGTCAATGTGAAACACAAGAACACGTGTCAAAAAGCAACAATGGTGATAGTTGTTGGGGGAGAAATCAATTTTAAACCTATATATTGCATAACCGGATAAATATTTTAAATTCTAGCATTAAGCTTCAGTTTGCCTTTGTTGTTTTTTCACAAATGAAGCCCACTGAAGTTCCTTTTTTTTTGCCAGTCCTGGGCTTGAGCTCAGGCCCTGAGCACTGTCCTTAGACTTTCTCAAGGCTAGAGCTCTACCATTTGAGCCTCAGCACCACTTCTCGCTTCTTTTCTATGTATATGGTACTGAGGAATTGAACCCGGGTCTTGATATATGCTAGGCAAGCACTCTACCACTAGGCCAAATTCCAGGCCCCTGAAGTACTTCTTGTTAATACTAGTTATATTTACTTTAATTCTTAGAGTTGAAGAACTGTTTCACAGTAGCATCAGTTCTGTATTTATCATTAACTCCACTATCCATCAGTTAAGATAGGTATTCAATTTACTTAAAATTACAACCTTCAGAAATAGTAGAATTATAGAGCACATAAGTCATTTTCTCTTCAATAGTAAAATTTTGACCTTTCCACTACAGTTAAATAGAATGTTATTGATAGTGCATATTTCTTGAATGTTGATATCATATGACACGAACTGGTTCAGTTTCTGCTTCCTTGGTCGGCTGGGGCAAAATGTTTATTCAATACAGACATGTGCTTCTGTAACATAGAAGAGCCTCGGCATTTACTTCACCACGCTGCAAACAAGTTAGGCATTTGGGAAGCTAGCATAGCTAAAGAAGTGCAGATCCTGGCTGGGAATTTGGCCTAGTGGTTAAAGTGCTTGCCTAGCATGCATGAAGACCCGGGTTCGAGTCCTTGGTACCACATATATAGAAAAAGCTGGAAGTGGTGCTGAGGCTCAAGTGGTAGAGTTCTAGCCTTGAGAAAGTCCAAGGACAGTGCTCAGGCCCTGAGCTCAAGCCCAGGACTGACAAAAAAAAAAAGTGCAGATGCTCAGCTGTCCATAGCACCAGCATTTGAGGACACAGAGTGCTTGATACTTCATCTACGTGTAGAATATAGGACTGCTTCCCATTTGTAGTTCCCCTGAGAAACTCAAGATACCTATTTGACTTCTTTTTTGGGTTCCAGTAGAAATGCTCAGTTTTCTAGGTTATAAATTCGAATCCATCTTTCAGTTAATGGTGATGAGAAATGTAGGTAGAAAATCAGAGTCAATTAGGAGACATTATGTCACATTTTTTGTACTGGGTAATTTTTAAAACATCATTGACTTCATCATTCACTGAGGAAAGTTGATCTTAAAATTAAATTTAGCTGGGCACCGGCAGTACGGAGGTACTCTGAAAATAGCAGTTCAAAGCCAGCCTAAGTAACAAAGTCCCTGAGACTCTTATCTCCCGTTAACCACCAAAAAGCTGACAGGAGAGCTGTGGCACAAGTGGTAGAGTGCTAGTTTTGGGTGCAAAAGCTCAGCGAGAGCACTCACACCCTGAGTTGAAGTCCCTGTCAGTACAAATAAAATAAAATTGAATAAAATAATAGATGTTTATGAGGGGGAAAATCTAAGACATATTGTATTTCTTCTGAGTGTGCAAAGTTGCACTGTGTTGCTCACACTGGAGACTGAGATTGTATTGATAATGTCAACAGATGATGGCACTCTACATTTCTAATTTGCCTGGCAAGTTTTGACAAGGCAGGGCCATTTAATCTAGCGAAGAAAATGGCAAAGATCTGTGCTTGGGGATTCTGTCAGCCTCATCATCTGCCAAGAGACTTGGCAATTTCATTATTTTTTGTCACTGCCTACTACTTCAAATTAATTGTAAGTTTGACTTTTTGATGCATTGATGCAATGAATAGTACATTTGTATGTTACATAAGCATATATGAAATAAGATCACAAGTTTCGTGATGATGAGAACTATTAATAATGTAGGCTATCATGATTACTTCTTGAATTGTATTCCTAGAATTTAAAAATTCTAATTACAGGATAAAATAGCATCATTGTTTTACTTTAAAATGTACACATAGAGTTTTAAATTAAATTATTTATAACATTCTTTTAGCAGTTTAAATAAATGGCCCTGCATAAAGTATAAGAGATAGATGTTAGCCATGAAATGAAATATTGAAATCATCAGATCCAACCTTTGGCTGACAGATAGGTCCTCAGAGACGGCTTTATGCCAAATATTAAATGGATGATTTCTTTTATGCTCTTTTTAAAGATGCTAAATTCATGAGCTGAAAGTGTTTCTTAATGTGTCTTTGGGAGTTGGTATAGAAGTATATCTTAAAGCAAAGGATTTTACACCAATGCTAATAAATAAAATTATGTACTTACAGCCTAGCATTTGTTTGTATATGAGGAAATAATTTTTGCCCTATTATTTACAAACTTGAACCATATAATTTGTTTTACATTGCATAATGTGTAGATTTATTCGAGGTAGATTTCAATGCTGAGAAAAATAATCATGGTATCCTGTTTGTGTGGACTCCTAATGTTCCATATGCCTGTACATACTACATATATATATATATATATATATATATATATATATATACAGAAAACACACTCCAAGACATGAAATCTAGTTACTATGTACAAATGTAATGGCATTTGCCAGGCATGGTAATAAACACCTAGAGCCTCAGCACTCAAGATACTGAAGCTGGAGGATGGAGGCCAACCTGTCCTATATCATAAGACTCAGTCTCCCAAAAGAAAATGAAACAAAATCCACACTCAACACAACACAACATGGGGTGATTTTATGATTGTAGATATGATATTTCATTTGTTTGACTTGTAAGATGGTAGTAGTGAGGAATGAATGACAGCCATAAAATCTATATATTTTTGAGTTAAAAATCTTGATTACACAAGCAAACATGTCATCTGTTCTTTAAACTACTATAACAAACAATGTCTGTTTTGATGACTACTTCTTGTTTCAGTCTTCTCCCAGTATCTCCAAAATAACAGTTTTAATGAGTTAATCTATATTCTTTTAGAATTTAGAAATAATTTGCATATGTATACATATGTATGCTTATATAGAATATATGAAATGTTTATATCTTATACATTTGAATAAATAGGCTCCATTTTATTTAGTTTAGCTATGACTATTGCACACTATTCAATGTCTTCATCTTTTTGGGTGTGATTACAAACACGAGGGTATTAAATACCCATGCATGAGTCTTGTGCAATGAATTTGGAGTTCTATATGATAAGTGAAAATGAAGCTGCTAGCTATACACATTTTAATTTTTTAAATATGTACATCTGTGAAAATCTGGTGTATCACTTATATGTATTATCAAATGCTTTTAAGTTTAACCAATGAAACAGGTGAGGACATTTTTAAACATTTATAATAAGTTATGAGGTTATAATCAGGTTTAAACCATTTTATGCACATATGTTTGTTTCTGATAAACTTTTCTTGGCCTATTTTTCCAGGATTGTTCTTATTTCTGCTTTTATACATGACCTTTGTATGTAAAGTTATAGGGATTTTTTTTGAGTTAACAAAAGATAGAATGCCAGAATCCCAGAATTCAGAATTGTGTGTGAGATTCCAGAGAAGCCATGTTCTGACTCGGGATCAAGTTTGTGGACAAAATGAATAGAGTATGGGTTTGAAAGATGGCACAAAATTAAGGATGACTTTGTCCTCTCATCAGTGTCAAATGGCATTACTGTTGATTCAGAAATTAGCGGTATTGCTCTAATGACTAGAATTTGGGATTCACTTTCTTTTAACCCTGGGAAAGCATTATCAGGGTAGAGAAGATATGTGACAAGGATTGTATTAAAAAGGTGTTAGAATCAAGTAAAAGGGGAATGGCTGTACTAGAGGGGCAGATTTGATTGCTGTCTCCATTCCAAGAATAAAGTACAAAATAATCGTGAGTAGGTCCATCATGCACATCTGTCAGGAAGAAGGAGGGAGCTCTGAAGGCTGACTGCTGACAGGCACAGAAAGTCTTTTGAGAAGGTTTCCAAGAACTAGAAGGACAGGTAATGGACCATTCCTTATAATTGGTTATCTTAAAAGGCAGTAAACCATCTAATAGGAGACAAAAATAGGGTCTTTTTCTTTCCTACCCTAATATTCTATAAAAAGCTAACTTTATGTGGCAGTGGAAATAATAGCACACAGCAAGAATTCTACTTTGTGACATTATCGAGCATCTCAAGTGTCTAAAAGGTAAAAGCTAAAAACCAAATGACTTCAGATGGAAAATGTCCCAGAATCTGTGATTTTTATTTCTAAAACAGAAATACAGAAGGAAAATACCAACTTTAATCTAAAATCAAATCTAAGTGGCAACCAGAGGCTTCCAGATTGTATTTTATTTTAGCATAATAAGAAATTATAATTCGTTCACTTAAAAATTAATATTAGTGAGTTATAATTTGAGGAAGCTAAGAGAGATTTCAAAATTCTTTCGTGGCTGAGAAATTGCCACATACATGTCATTAAACAATTCCAATTTTAAGAATCTAATGATGAGTTATTGAAAATTCTAGAGGCTTCTTTAAAAAGTTCTTTTAAAGAACTTTCCTTAATTGCATATAATTCTTGCCTTTTTTGCCCATTATAGATTAAAAGGACCTCAAATATACAAGTCTGGGACTTAACTGTATTTTTGGTTAAGACAGAGTCATTTGGAAAAGTCAATCTCAGTTAGCTCCCTCATAATAAAGAGTGGCAGATGCTTCTTTTTTAAACTTTATTTAATTTTTTAAACTATTTTATACCAAGATTGGTATAGCTTGCATTTTTTTTATCTTTAGCTGATTGGTTGTTTTGTGTATTTGCTCAAGTAGAGAAGAGAGTTTTGAGTAATTGCTGGGTTTCTGTGGGTAATGGCTGAAGATGCTGAATTGGAGGTGGACCATGAACATGAGATTGGGGCTACACAGTGATGGACCATGCAGGCTATAACACAGCATCTGCCACTGAAAGAGCACAGCAGTAAAAGCCACCTGTTCCTCCACTGATCTGACCTGAGAGGGGTGTAGTGGAGTTGACAGGGAAAGTTCCATAGCAAATGAACAATGAACAAGGAAGGGAATTGGTGAAAAAGACCAAAAGGGAACATGATAGAGAGTTTGAAGCCCATGTAATGCCTTTGACTTGTGCTTTATTTTTCTTTATTGAAGAGTAGGACTGGAATTTAAACACTGAACCCAGAGCTTGCGAGGCAGGCACTCTATCACTCGAATCCGTCCTCTCCACTTTCCCCCTAAGTAGCTACTTAGTGTAGCTACTAAGTGTAGACCACTGGGGCCAATGCTGGCTTTTACTTCTAAATGGCAATGGGAACCCATTGGAACACAGAGACAAGATTGATTAGAATTGTTCTGCCTATTACATAGTGACTCAAGGAAAGCCACAGCAAACTACACAGGAGAACCTATTGCATTCCAAGGGAGAGGCGGCAGGAAGGTGGTGGGGAGATATTTGGGAAGATTCTGATGCGCTGTGCATGGTGTATATGTGAGATTTACTGAGATGGGCTGTGTGTTAAGAGAAGGATCACCCAAGTGGAGGGCAGAGTTGACAGACATTTCCAGAACAGATCTCTGTTTATTATGTGCTAAGTTTGAACAGTGTGCTGAAGTTAAAAGTGCTGTAGCTGCCAGAGCTTTTATCACTTATCTTCATATTTTATAACAGAAAATGTGACTGGATAATGAAAAAGGCCCAGGCTTAAATTTTTACAAAGTTACTTTGACTAAGGAGTCATAATGACTTGTTTATTTTTTTTCTCAAAAGTACAATAGCTGAAACAAAAGTCTTCCCTATACCATAAAATGGAAGCATTTTCACAGGCTAACTAAGGAATTTCCCTTCAGTCAGACAGCATTCCTCTAAACTTTTGCTGAAAGTCCAGATGAATTCTTTCATGAATTCTTTGCAAAGACAAAAAATAGACTTTTTGGTTGGTGGGCTGGCAGACAAACACATGGATCTCTGTATCCTCATACACTGTGGTATCCTGTTCGGCATGTCTGAGGAATCTGTGCTTGTCTTCATGAATACTGCTTCAACAAACTTGCAATGATTATCTAAAGTATTTTCTTTTTCAATAGTAAATAATTCTCATGTTTTTTTGCCTAAAGTAACAAAGTGCAAAATTGCTACTCCTTCCAAGTAAGTGAATTTCTGTGAGTGTGTTTGACTTTGGTGAAGTTGGATTTTGTGGGTACAGTTAGGGGTGTGTGTGTGTGTGTGTGTGTGTGTGTGTGTGTGTGTGTGTGCGTGCGCGCGCATGCACATGGGTGTGTTTGCTATGTTAGGACTTTGCCTATGTTCCAACATTTCCTTCAGTAAGAAACAACATTGCTTTAAAAAAGCTTTTAAGAACCATGAAATGAGACAAATTAAAGTCTTGAGAAACAATTTTATCTTTTCATGTCCCTGAATCATACTATTAGTCACGAAACCAAAACCCTATACTTAAAAAGTATTCTCATATGTAAAGTATTTCTTTTGTTCATTTTAAGAAACCATAAGCAAATCTTTATAGCAAATCTTTATGTGACATTGTATTGTAAATTTTGCCTTGTTATCTTAGTTCTCTGCTGGGAATTCATTCTTCAGGGGATATAGAAAATGAATGCCTATTGTTTGGCAAGCCAATAATTCAGGGCAAGGTTAATAGAGTGACTTTGTGAGGGACAAAAAGAGCTATTTTACAGAAAACTATTTCCCTGAAATTTCAACTCTGACGCATACATTTTATACGATCCTAAAATATCAGCATACTTCATTTTAGATAGGGATTTGTTACCTTTTGGAAATGGCTGATTTCTTTTGAAGATGAAGCCGTTTCTGAGAACTTTGCCCATGGCCCATGAAGCTACTTTAAACAAAGGAAGTCTGTCAGAGACGTCTCCAAAGATAATGGCTCAAGCAAAACACAAGTTAATTTTTTTTAAGTCACTACCCTGAGTAGGTGGGTAGATAATTGTACTCTGACCCAAGAAGTCCCCCTGAAGTCTACGTGTGCTCACCAGCCCTCCCAACCCCAAGAAACACATGCCAAGATTGGCCTCGGAAAAGCCTCCTCTCTTGGCTTGGTAGAAAAGGATTTTTGTCGATGACTGGAGGTTATCCACAGGAGCAAGAACTTTTCTCACACAGGAAATTCCAGGAAATAGATCCCCAGCTGGACAGCCACATACCCAGGAAGAAGGAAAGAACAACGTGTCTTAAACATTAAATGCGCAAATTTCTGCCACAGGTTTAAATAAGCAAACCATAATATATTCCTGAAATAGCCACTTGAGTTAAAATCAAAACAAAGCTGTTCTTATAAAATATTTTCTCTACTTAATCTTTACTTCTCAAATGAGTATATGTGTATCATGAAACAGGGCCGTAGTTAGAATTTCAGTAGGAAAATTATGACTGGAAGGAAAGTCTAAAACTAAAGAGTCATTTGTGAAGTTTATGTTGCTTCAGTCTACCTAGTAGATTAGTGAAAGGAAGAAAAGTATCTTGCCGGAGACTGTATGAAACTGTTTCTATACATTCTTGTTTTATTTTATTGTTGGGGTGATATACAGAGGGGTTACATTCATTAGATAGTGGGTAAATTACTTCTTGAACACTGTTATCCCTTTCCATGTTTTTCTCCCACTTTCCCTCCCCCCATCTCCTTCCACTTCTCCTGTCTTTCCCTTATCTTTCCTTCAAATAAACAAATATTAGACAGTAATCTGAGGAGCACTGAGAGAGTAGAGAAAAGGCAGGAAAAAATTTTTTCACCACCATAAACAGAAACTCAAAGGAATTATTGCTAATCCAAACACACAAAAAGGAATTTTTTTCTTCCCCTCCCTTCCCTGTCCTTGGGCTAGTCTGTTTAACTTTAAGAGCAGAATTTTTGCTTCTACAAAGTGTACCAGACAGGAATTTGTTCAGATTTCTCAAAACCAAGCCAGGAAAAGTGCAGACGTTTTGGGCATGCATGGCAGAGGAGGAGGTCACGTTGTGGTAGCAAGGGTGATTCATTAACCTACTGCTCCAGGCTTGCTTTTCCTGGGCAAACTCAGGACTGAGCCTTGATCTCCTCATCGTTAATATCAGACAAATAAGAAATTAAAACATTGAAAGGGACCATGTGTGAGAGGATAATTCTCTCCTTGGCATATTCTCAGAAAGGCAGAGGGAGTTTGGCCACAGCGTTGTCTGTGGTTTCCTGGGTTAGGGCTGTGTAGTAGAGCTGTCCATTGCTTTGTTGTCTCAATGCCTGGAGCTTTTCAACAAAGACTAACACTCACAGATCTGAGCTGGCACTCAAGGGTAGACAAGAGACCAGACCTTCTTCCAGCTGTAAAGGTTACAGCCTTCAGAGGTGGTTAATGATTACCAGTAGCAGGTTCACCATGCCTGACCTGTATCTGTCTCTTTCAGGAGCATCTGTTTGAAGCTCCACTCGTTATCCTATGAGCTACAGAAAGGAACCTGGCTTCTCAGAGACCAAGGAAATATACTTGATAATAGTATCAACTTTCCAACACATAAGGAAGATCTGCTAGCAGAGTATTCAGGCAGGAGTGGAGGGAAATTCCAACCTGCAGGGCACCTTCCTAGCTACGTTGTCTTGAACAAATGACTTCACTGGCTACATTGTGTTTATCTCTAAAGCGGGGTCACTAATACTGAGGAGGCTGTGAGGACAAATGAACTACATTCTGACCCACACCAACTCTTTTCGTGTTGAAATTCCAGTGGGTCTAATGACATACATGCTGAGGTGGTGTGTGACAGTGTCTTTCCACCTGTCAGTCAGGTGGGGGCACCAGGAGAAAGGTGAGCACAGAGCTAAGGATGAAGAAGAGCTGTGTGCATCCTAGTCTACGGGCCCTCAAAGAACTTCCCCACATGCACAGTGCAACTGTTGTCTATCTTCCTAAGCACCAATAGAAGTCATGAGACACAATCAAATTGGGGGTGCAGAGAAAACGGAAACCAGGCCTAGGAGAAGTAGAGCCACAGAGCTAGTCATCAGTGATGCCACTGGCAGGGAGGTGAGCAGTGCTGGTTGTACCACTCAGCAGGTGGTGACCCTGGATACAAGGGCTGTTGACCTTGTTCACACCACAGGTAAGGTCTGCTGCCTTGGGCATCCAGAACTCTAGCAGATGATTGGCCTCAGGCACTGTCTCGTCACAGAAATGTTTAGTACAGTTGTCCCTTTCTGGAGACTCTCCAAGTTGGCAGATGTGCTTTCCGCCTATTGACATCTGTAATGGTGGCTCTCCTCAGTCTCCCACATTCCCTAACCAGTAATGCTATCCTGAATTGCTGCTTGCTTTTCTCCCTGACCTATGCTCCCAGTTCTCTTGTAAGTGGCGACTTTATGAACGATTATGTGTTCCTTCCCCTGTATGCGCTTCTAGTATTACTGTACTCTTTATTTCAGATTTATTGAAACTCATATTTGACTAATATCACTAGAGTATCTTTTTCATGTAGCTCTGAATTGGATTTTAATATGCTTATGTGAACAATGCTAATGGTTTATTGGTAAAATTGGTCTATGGGTTATTCTAATCTTGTGATTGTAGCTATTTTCAGGGAGATCAACTAAGTCTATCTCGCAGTCGGTTTTGAATTTTTTTTGTTTTTTTCTGCTTGTACATAATATGAACTATTTTATCCCTCAAAAGAAAGAAGTAGTCATTTTTTTTCCAAATTCCTGCTTCGAAATTTCTGGATTGTGATGAAATTCTTATGACATTATTGTTAAGTTCTGGCCTTTTTTTGCTTTGATTTCTTTTGGCAGTAGTTCTTAATAAATCTTTCAAAAATGCATGGCAACAAAGCCAAAGAAACCAAATTCCTGGCATGATATTTCAGGCTTTCTATTGAAGAAAAAATAAGAGCTTCTAATAAACATTGATTTCATGTCCTCATCATTGTCCCAGAGTGTCCATGGGAGATGAGGCCTGGGTTGATAACCTGGTTGATTCCACACCATAGGAACAAGAGAACACAGGATACCTTGGGTGTTCAGGAAGGTAACTGTAAACTATGTGTAGGTTTCTTGAAATCAGCTTGGAAAGTACATGTCCAAGATAGCTTTGGATGTGAAATCACTACTTCTTAAAAGAAAGAGGGGCAATTCAAAGGCAGACAGGCCTCTGGCAGGATTTCATTGCTGTCTTCCCTCACAGTCTACCTGGAAAGTGCCCAGCCCCAGAAGACAGGAACTATTTGTGTTGGCAAATGGGTCTGTGTCTCTGGAATGTTTCTGCTTTAATACCAAGCTTTGCTGCCAGCATCAGCATCCAGCCTTGTCCACACTTCCTTACCATTGGTGAGCACTATGGCTAAAGACTTCACCTCTCCTTGTCTACAAGCATTTTCTCTGCACCACATGAAAGTTTAGACAGTTTCTAAGTTGGCAGAAATAAATTTCAACTAACAATTTCTATTATAAAAATTATACTGTAAGAAGAGGGATATAAGCATATATACTTTTTAAATCAATATTAATCTTTTTTACTGTGAAATTCTAGAGCTAGCACAGTGACATTTTAGGTTTTAGTCAAAACTAAAATGCAAACTGAGAATACAAGGCTCATAAATACATCTTAAAGTATTTATAGTGAAATAATTATAGCTGAGTGCTGGTGGCTTATGCCTGTAGTTCTAACTGCTCAGGAAGCTGAGGTCCAAGCATCCTTAATTAAAGGCAGCCATGGAGGAAGAGTTCTCAAGACTCTTATCTCTAATTAACCACCAAAAATCCAGAAGTGAAAGTGTGTCAAAATGACAGTGCAACAGCCTAGACAGAAAAATCCTGGGGGAGAACTTGAGGTCCTGACTCTTCAAGCCCCAAGGTGGCACAAAAACCCTCTCTTTAGTATTTGTTCTGTGTTCTAGAATATCAATTTTTTTTTGCCAGTCCTAGACTTGAGCTCAGGGCCTGAGCACTGTCCTTGGACTTTCTCAAGGCTAGAGCTCTACCACTTGAGTCTCAGCACCACTTCTGGCTTTTTTCTATATATGTGGTACGGAGGAATCGAACCCGGGTCTTCGTGCATGCTAGGCAAGCACTTTAACCACTAGGCCAAACTCCCGGCCCTCTAGAATATCAAATTTTAAAATGTTTGGTTTTGCTTTACCTGGTTTTGTTATTTTGGTGGCAGCATTCAGTTCTTAGACTGAGTGACTAGTGTTCATGATTAAAACATGTGGACCTGATATTCTTTTTGAGGGGGGATGTTATGGGGCTTGTCCTGGGCACTGTCCTTGAGCATTTCAGCTCAAGGCTTACCACCCTACCCCAGGGCCTGGGCATTGTCCCTGAGCTCTTCAGCTCAAGGCTACAGCCCCACTTGAGCCCCTTTGAGCCATAGCCCCACTTCCCATTTTCTAGTGATTAACTGGAGATAAGAGTCTCACATTCTTTAGTGCCCAGGTTGGCTTTGAACCACAATCCTCAGATCTCAGCCTCCTGAGTAGCTAGGATTACAGAAGAGAGCCACCGTGCTGGCTTTGGACTGATGTTTTAAAAATAATCATAATTCTAAGATTACATCAGAGCCTACCACAAGCTTATATCATGGAGGAAATTCTGGACATAATTCTTCTGGAAGTTCATTTTAGCAAACTGGAACAAGATTTTGAAAAATAACAAACATCATTCATGAAGAATTAATTCACTAGTATAAATTTTTCATTAAAATAATTAGAAAGGTGACTTCATTCCAAATAATGTAATTTTATCTGGTGTATTGCTCAATACACATCTGCAAGTTAGGATAGGCTTGTTTATGTTAATGTCAGTCTGTTGATATGCTCATTTTCTTAAAATGGTTGGTTACATTGAGCCTTAGTGACAAAGTTTGGTTTTGTTGAAACCAAATGTCTACCTGAAGAATGTACTTTTCTTGCTTTTGTTTTTTCAACTTGACTCCTGACAAAAAGATTTATTTTATGATCACTACTTCTGGGTAAAATTTATTCTTGTACAGGTCTTATTGTCAGGATTTGCGTTTGAGTTCCTATGAAGTTGTAAGTGTTGAGATGATGGGAGCATGTTGGTGGGAGGGAAAAAAATAAAACAAAATACACTCAAGAGTGAATCTCACCCATAGCTTCAGTTTTTTTTTTGATTCTATGTCAGAGATTTCATAATTGAGAGTGGACAGATTATGAGAGTGTAAGGGAAACAGTTCACCAAAACAAAAAAGACTTAAAATATTAACTTTTGTTCTGGCATGTGGCCTCAAGCTACAATTTAATTAAATAAGAAGATTCACAAAGGTAACTTCCTGCTAGGTCTGTTTCCTTGTGAAATCTGCACATTTGATCCCTGCACACTCAGGGATCTCTGGGAATAGAGAAATTAAGACTCTGGGGACATCACAGATTAATCATTGGAAGGGGAGGGGGAAAGCTTGACAAGGAGCAGGTCACACATTTGACTTGTGTCCATTTTTTTTTTTTAACAGTCGTGGGGCTTGAATTCTAGGCCTGAATGCTGTCCCTGAGCTCTTCAGCTCAAGGCTACCATTGCTCTTGAGCCACAGCCCCACTTCCGGTTTTTCAATGATTAATTGGAGATAAGAGTCTCAGGTCCTTTTGTGCCTGCGCTAGCTTTGAACCTTGATCCTCAGATCTCAGCTTTTGAGTAGCTAGACTTATAGGCATGAGCCACTATGCCGGGCTCATGTGTCCATTTAAATACTTGTCAGCCATTGGAAAGTAGTTGCAGAAGTGATCTTTCCCCTGAGATTTTGCCAAGTCAGAAGCAGGGAAGAGATGAGGAAGGTTTTTCATGTTAAGTGTCTTTCGCAACTATTAGGGAAAGACAAATCATCAAAGTCCTTTTTGCTGATGAGGTTCCTAAGGATGAGAAGCATTTCCTTTCTTACCCAGTTTTTATTTTCCTGTGGAGATGTTTTTGGTGGGTTATATTTTCACAATTTTTCTTTTCGCTTTGCATCCACAAACCTGTTGTTTGGTCTGCACGATGGTTTCTAATTTTTTTCCCTTTTTCAAAATAGGAAAAGTGGCATAAAAGTCTCAAGGTGACATATTTCATGTCATATTATTCTTAATTCAAAACAATAATCTTCCCCGTAGATAGTTATGATGAAAGATCTGGACAAGGAGGGGGAGGATAATTTTCATTGTTCCTCTCTGATTTAATCTTATATTGACAATCTTCATATTTTAGCCAAAATGCTGAAATTGTAAAGCTATTAAACTGTATTGCTGGTCCATAATGGTTTTTGGCAGTTGGTTTTCTGTTTTCATTCAATAACTAGAAGAAAATAAGTGACATAAATTATTTGTTTTATGTTGAAATTGTCCTTCATATTCAGTCCACAAAAGCAAAATTATTGTACCTTTCCAGTGCACATATGTCATTATCAGGAACAGGTCCTTCAGTCTTCTGTTTGCACTTTATTCTTTGTAAGAGCTGTTATTCTCTGAATTCTGTTTTAAAAGCCATCTTCTTGCATGATTTCCCTGATATACTATGTGTTAACCTTTGTCTTTCAGAAAATAATTAACTTTATTTAAATTCGGGGTACAAGTAGAAAATAATCCCCCTCTCTCTCAGTCAGTCATGGACCTTGAACACAGAACTTGGGTGCTGTTCCTGAGGTTGAGGTTTTCTTTTTTTGTTTTGTTTTGTTTTGTTTGTTTTTTCCCAGTCCTGGGCTTTGAGCTCAGGGCCTGAGCACTGTCCTTGGACTTTCTCAAGGCTAGAGCTCTACCACTTGAGCCTCAGCACCACTTCTGTTTTGGCCAGTCCTGGGCTTGGTGGCTCAGGGCTTGAGCATTGTCCTTGGATTTTCTCAAGGCTAGAGCTCTACCACTTGAGCCTCAGCACCACTTCTGGCTTTTATCTATGTATATGGTACCGAGGAATCAAACCCAGGTCTTCGTGCATGCTAGGCAAGCACTTTAACCACTAGGCCAAACTCCCAGCCCCGAGGCTGAGGTTTTTAATTCAAAGATAAAGCTTTACCACTTTGAGCTACAGCACCACTTCTGATTTTCTGGGTGGTTAATTGAAGATAAGAGTTTCATATATTTTCCTGCCCATATGGCTTTGAACTGTGATCTTCCTTAGCTGAACATGCTTCGCAAATATCACTTGTTATAGCAATGGCTTAGCAATATGTAGATATGTTTCATCACATGAGAGGCAAGGGTGAGGGGTGAAAGTGGATAAAGGGTACAAGGAACTAACCACGCAGTAGGAAACATCTAATGCCCTGTATTACATTCAAATCACTGTAGTTGATCAGCAGTTAATTCTCTTTGAAAATAGCCATTAGGAAAAATTTTGACTGACAACCATCCGAGTTGAAGGATATGCTAATTACTGTGATCTAATCATTACAACACATTTTACACGTGCATTGCATTGTGACGTCATACACATACCTCATACATTCCTATAATTGTTATGTATCGATTAAAAAGTGAAAATATATTTAAGAAAACAAAAGAGGGCCAGGAGTATGGCTTAGTGGTAGAGTGCTTGCCTCTCATGCAGGAAGACCCAGGTTTGATTCCTCAGTACCATATACAAAGAAAAAGCCAGAAGTGGTGCTGTGGCTGAAGTGATAGAGCTCTAGCCTTGAGAAAGCCTAAGGACAGTCCTCAGGACCTGAGTTCAAGTCTCAGGACTGGCAAAAAAAAGAAAGAAAACAAAACAAAAGAGTCAGCACATATTGAAAGCATAGTCTAAGTATTAAGAACATGAGCATACATTAATGCATCACAGGCTTCAATTGAATAAGGCTACATTTTCCTGTTTGTCTCCATTTTTCTTTTAAGTCTCCTCATTTTCATTGTCACCTTTTGCAGTGGCTTGCTGCATTCATCCTTGCTTGGTTCTGCTCTGGTATTTTTTGCGTGCTTGTCCTCATTCCATGCACAGGCCCAGAGGCAGCGCGCACCACATGTAACACAACCCCATCCCTCTCAGTTTGAGTATTTGGCCATGTCATCACCACCTCCGTGGGCAGGTGTTCACTTATACCCTACAATTATTGCAGACCTTTATGGCAGCACAATTTCTTGAGGTCCTATGTATGCCAGTTTCATAAATAGCACAAATCACATTTGCTTTACAAATAACTTTGTTTTGACAGTGTATATATTTATTTGTAACTTTGTCATAAAATGTTCATAGCATTGAGCCAGAGTTTTCTGTTTTGCTGAAATGTCCAAGGCATGACAACATGCCAGGACTTAATAGTAGTCATCATTTCATCCTCACAGCCCAATGAGGTCTGTGCATAAAGGATGTCAGGAGGGGAAAAAAGTCCTTGCAGTTAGCTGAGTAGACCATTCCAGAACATCCTTGCAAAATGGTTATGTTAATCCTACTTCTATTCATCATCGTACAACCTGGTTACCCAGTTTTCCTGTCTTAGTCTCCCCAACTGTAAAGTACCTCCGAATGTTCTAGAAATAAAACACGTGTTTTCCCCATGGAACAGCTTAAGTTCTTTTACCAGAACTCTAAAAATCTACCCAAATATTTTTAAAATTTCTTTCCAAAGAATTATTTTTCCATGAGACAATACTTACCACGTCCCCCCAAATGAAATAGTCTGTTGTTTTACAACCTTACATCTAGGTGTTCAGTAACATCGTGGGATGTGAAGATAGACCCATCACATGAATTTTAAGTACTGATCAACACTCTCCCTGTGAGAAAGTGATTTCAAATGCAACTCAGTTTTCAGATTTACTTCATTTTGGTTAAAGCTGTGACAGTTGCTTTACATACTCAAAAAGGGAGGGCGCATGTGGTGAGCTTACTGCCTGACATGCCTTCCCTTTAAGTTATATCTCTATCTATAACCAGTTTGAATGTTCATTGTTTCCAATAGTAGACTCACAGATAAAGATAGAGCAAAATTATATTATCTCTCTGGAAGTTCAAGTACCCTCCTGTGAAGTCAAATACAAGAATAAGAGTAGAAGCTGTTGCCTGGGATTTTAATCTCTCTAAAGGAGCGCTTGTCATTGAGAAACTAAGCATGAACAAATACGTATTGTTCCCTGAGCAATGTTTCAAAGCCAGCCATTGCTCAGTCTGCTCTCTTCTCCTCACAGGCACCAGCATATTCACAGTCTATGAGGCGGCTTCCCAGGAAGGCTGGGTGTTTCTCATGTATCGAGCCATTGACAGCTTTCCCCGCTGGCGTTCCTACTTCTACTTCATCACTCTGATTTTCTTCCTCGCCTGGCTTGTGAAGGTACCAGAAACCATTGACCTTAAGCAAGTTTAGCTAGTGTACTGTTTCTGCAGGTCTTTTGTCTGTTGGTTGTTTTCCTTTGCTTCCACATTGCCAGTGGTTGGTAAGTGTGGTTTGCCATTCTCTTTCAGAATGTGTTTATTGCTGTCATCATTGAGACATTTGCAGAAATCAGAGTACAGTTTCAACAAATGTGGGGATCACGAAGCAGCACGACCTCCACAGCCACCACACAGGTATGGTGCCACACGGGATGCCACAGCTCACTCACAAATGCAGATTCCCAATGGTTTCTCCAAAGCACCTTGAGGGGAACACTGATGTAAATGGAATACTGTCAGGGAGCTCTTTGAAAACTCAGATGCAAGTGTTCGAACCCGGAACACCTCAGTGACACCATGAGGTCATCTGTAACTCTTCAGCAGCTCCACGGGAGCTTTTACTATGACCAATTGATTTGATTCTGATACTACAATTCTCAAAAGGGGCTTGTAGGGCAAATAGAGCACTAAGGAACTTCCTGCTTTTATGCACATTTATTTATGTACTTGGAAACTAGCTTATTGCTCCTTATCGACAGGATTAGCAATTTTGGAATGGAAAATGTATTTCATTCAGTATAAAATCAATCATAATACAACAAACGATGAGGAAAAATATCCTTTACCAGGGGGTCATGCCTGTGGTTATTTGAGGAAGTATTCTCATAAGCTCCCAAGACATTGGAAGTGATAAGATTTTACCAAAAGTAGCTGTGAAGTTCCGTGCACAGAACCACAGAGAGTAATTGAGTCTGCATGTCTTGCTTTGTTACCTTTGGTTGTATGCATGTTTGGTTGGGTGATAGGAATGGCAAGGTCAGGCAAAGGCATTTTTTTTTGTATGAATCCTTATGAGAGAAAGGAAAAGTTTCAAGACTAAAAGTAAAATGACTTAATATCTAATAATTATTATTTTCATTCCAAGTTGGAAATGAAATGGAAGTTTCTACATGTATGGATTTATGACAAAGATTTGTAGAAGGGTCAAGGTAGAAATTTTACTTGGGAAAGTTTGAAGTTAAATATGTATTGATGATATATTTAGATGCTGTCAAACCATAAATGTTTAGGAAAGGTCTTAGATACTGTAGCATCTTAATGAGTCTGTGGAAGTCTTGCCAGTTCATTATGGGTTAAATCATACTGTCATTCCATTTTGATAAGCAACATTTCAAACTTCGGAGAAAGAATTTCTTTTAATGCTCTCTACTTTCTAGATTTCCACATAGAGTCACCATCATCTCTTTTAGCCAGCTGTGAGTGTCCATTCTGAAGTGACCAGCACTTGAGAAGTATGTTTTCTATCACAGACATGGAGACATAAGTAGAACCTTGAATTGTGAACTCAGCATACAGCATTCAGTGCTCCTGAGAGATGACCTACAATGTCGTTAAACCCTATTTTCTTTATTAAGTAACTCTGATGGATAGACTCACAGCTGGAAAGGGAATGTTTAGATGCACACCTCATCAGCTAGCAGTTATAATAGAAACTGAAATGTGTAGAGCTTGAACAAAGTTGTACAAAATTATTTTAAAGCAAAATTGCACTTAATCAGGGAGGCATAAAGTCGGCAATTCAGAGGGAATGTGTCTAGATGCTCAACAGAGGTAATCACACAGAGAATTGTGAAAAACCTTCATTAAGAAAAATGCTGTGACTGAGGACCCAGTTGCTAAGCAACTGAAGCTCCTGCAGACAGCCTCCTGGTGAAACACCATTTAGGCAACCTAGCAACAGGCCTCAAGCCCCGCCTACCCTAATAACCACTTTCAAGCCATCCCAGATGCTTTTTTTTATGTGGATGGAAAGAAGAGATATCATTTGCCATGACTCTGTTACATTTATAAAAATCTAACCAGGTTCTGTGAACAGGACTTTGTCATAAGCACTCTGAAACACCCAACCACAACTTTCTAATTCCAAGAACACAGAGATAAAATAATGATGATGATTGTAAATCACACTGTTCTAGACAGGAAAAACATTCTTGCTTTTCTCTGGAAATGTGGTCGGTCCACAGTTTTATAGGTTTATTATCACCAAAGTGTTACAGAGGTCCTTTAGATGTCTCTGCAGATTTCCTCTGACAACCATGTGTAGAAGCACACTCATGTACACCTACGTGTTATGAGGGTACAGAATAAGCACTTCACTGCGCTGTCGCTCTGACATGGATCATTCAGAGACAACAAGGAATTAGTGAGGAGAATTGCATCTTTAAAATATTCAAACAGCTGGCGGCCAGTGGCTCCCACCGCCAATCTACTCAGGAGGCTGAGATTTGAGGATTGCAGGTCAAAGCCAGCCCAGGAAGAAAAGTCCATGAAACTCTAATCTCCAATTAACCCACAAAAAGCTGGAAAGCTGGGAATGGGGCTGTGGCTCAAGTGGTAGAGTACAAGCTTTGAACAAAATAGCTTAAGGACAGCACCCATTCCATGAATTCAAGGCTCAGGACCAGCACAAAAATAAAGGAATAAGGGCCGGGAGTTTGGCCTAGTGGTTAAAGTGCTTGCCTAGCATGCATGAAGACCCGGGTTCGATTCCTTGGTACCACATACATAGAAAAAAGCCGGAAGTGGTGCTGAGGCTCAAGTGGTAGAGCTCTAGCCTTGAGAAAGTCCAAGGACAGTGCTCAGGCCCTGAGCTGAAGCCCAGGACTGGCAAAAAAATAAATAAATAAAAAATAAAGGAATAAATAAATGGCAACATTTTTCAGATAAGTGATCATTCACAAAATGCCCCTAAAATACTTCACCGAAATAAATTACCCCCCCCCAAAATAATGTGAAGGTCTTATGGAAATATAATTCAATATGTAATAGCAAAATTGTAAATTGTAAATGGATAGAAGTCACGGAACAGGTTTCAATCCATTCTTAACTTCTATAAACAAGTCAGGCTCCAGTGAGATTTTACTAGAGATCTGATGAACAAATATTGTTCAGATTATGAGAGCAGGTATCTTCTAGATCTGTTCTGTGTGGTTGAATGCCCTTGCAGGGGTGGTCTCTGAATTATTTACCCATCCTTAACACAGAAGATCTTCAGGGATAGAGCTGATATAGGAAAGGAAGCTGCTTTGGAATTCTTTCACCTCTGCCCTTGAATCAGCAGGCTGAGAATATGCCTAAAGCAGCTTATATAGAGAGAATGTGCTGTGCTCTGTGGAAAGACAGAAAGGCACAGAAGAAAAAATGTATGAGCAAAAATGGAAAAACGTCTCCAACAACTATCAGTGAAGAATGCACAAATCAGTGTTCAAAGACTTTAGCAATATTTTGTTTATTGTGTCCTAAGGCCATCAGCTTTTACTTGAATATACATCATTAAATATGTAAGACGGCAGTTAATGAACAGGATTTCAAATAGGCCTGGGGCGATAATGAACTCCTTCCAGAAAGAAGATGTAGGAAGAGAACGAGGCATTCACCACAGGAACCAGAAATGAGAATAACATGTAGTTAGATCCAGCCATTAAGTCCATTACATAATAATGAGATCAAAACAATGCCCACTCATTATTTTGTGTCACAATTTTTACCCATTTCTTAAATCATTCATTTGGAAAGAACCCAAGGCATGTATTTTAAGAAGTTCAAAATAAATTTTAGATTTTACATTATTAATGTGTGTATGCTTGTGTGTTTGTGTGTATGTTTTGCATTTGTAAGTTTATTTAATACTTAGCAATTTCCCTTGTTTCCAAGATTTTTTTCTCTTATTATCCCTCAATACATAAACTGATTTTAAAGATATGTTGCCTGTAGGAAGCAAAAGCACTGAATTGTCATGATAATATTATAAAGTATATGTATAAATATATATTATAAATAATATATATATTATTAGGGCTTGAACTTTGCAGACTAAAAAATGACAGACTGGAAAGTTAATTTTCTTACTCAGCAATACATATCCTGGTGCTCAAAATAAATTCTGTTTTACCCAGTATATAGTGTTCCTTTCTTTTAATTTACTCATTTCAAATGCTATTATTCTCTTGATGTCTTTTAGTCCTTTATGAGATTTTATTTTTCTTAGAAATAGTATTATTGTTGCATAGAAGGGGTAAACATATTCTCATATATTGCTATTAGAGAGTAAGCAGGAACATTTTCTTTAGAAAACTGTTTAACAATATATAACAAAAAGCATATATATATGTGTGTGTGTGTGTGTATATATATATATATATATATATATATATACAAGAGAATCCTATTCTAACAACTTGTCCTAAGAATTTTGAAAAAGTAGTCAAAGATTTACATTTGAGAAGGTTTATAGGAGCATTTTGTTAAAGAAAAACAGTTTGAAAAGAGGAAGAATGAGACTCCAGTGAAAATATTCTTTGCTTTTTCTCATGAAACTGGAAACATTGAAAGGCTGGGTGGGGTGGGGGAAATGGAAGAGAATGGAGAAAGTGGGAACCTTGTTCAAGTGCATCACATTTATAAACGGATTTATCAGTGGTGACCCCTTCGTACAACTACTTAAGGATAAAATATACATGAAAACTTTTGAAATGATCATAATGATTATAAATTATGAAAATGAGATCCATGCAAACCATTACAATAATGATTGATTGTGTGTGTGTGTGTGTGTGTGTGTGTGTGTGTGTGTGTGTGTGTGTGAATGCAGGGCCTGGATACTCTCTTTAGCTTGCTTGCTTAAGGCTTTTGTTGGTTAATTGGAGATAAGTCTCGGATTTCTTTGCCTGGGTTGGCTTTAAACTGTGATCCTCAGATTTCAGCCTCTTGAGTAGCTAGGATTGTATGTCAAAGCCACCAAGTTCCGGCTAAGATTGAATTTTTATTCATATGAGAATCTACTGACAATATATTGCTATAGAAAAATGAGAGGTGTGTGCATGTGTGCGATATATGTTTCTATAAGATACTTAGAAGTTTTGAATGTTTGTGGAGGTTGTCTCTGCAGGGAATAAGATGTTTTATATCTCATCTACATTTTCTAAGTGTTAAGAGAAAACATGTTTAGTGACATAACAAGATGGAAACAAGAAATCACTGAACTTCTCTTCCTAACGACAAATGTCTGAGCTTCTGCAAAGGACAAATGTTCAAAATAAACAGTGTGGGCAAGATAAACATGTGGTTTCTCTCAAGTAATGTTGACAGAGGTTGTTTGAGTTGGGGAAAGAATTCCTTCCGCCTCGCTGCCTCATCTTGCCAAGAGCTGCCCTGTGGATTGGGATGCCTGCTGTAGCTGGACTTCTCCCATGGGGATTAGCAGAAAGGAAAGGGGTTTTGTTTCTTTCATAGGCTAGTATATCGTTACAGGGTCAGAGCAAGCTTCCAGGACAGGGCAAGCAAGGGTCCTCCCTCCTTCTTTGAAGGCTTAGCGACACTATGAAAATTCTCGGACATTGTAAGGCACTGGAGACGACAGAGACATAGCCAGCTCCCATGGTGGTCTACTGAAGGACTTGAGTCTTTAGGGTCCTGGCTTTGGCGGACTAGCCAGGCTTCAAAGACCTGTTGTTGTCTAAACCAGTGTAAGTGTGTTATAAGTGAGGAAATAAAGAGAAATCGAGCATGCTTGCTTTATCGTTATTCCATACAAAGGAATGACCTTCTAAGAACTATTTTACTGACAATTAAATTGATTCATTTGGTTTTAGCCGGCTGAGGAAAAATAATATAATGGAAAAATTAGTTTGGAATTGATCAAAGCAAATAAAAGCCCCAGGATTACTTTGTGTTGTAATAAGACAGTACAAGGTATATCAACAGAGGATTCCTAACTACTGAGTGACAGGATTCGATTTGTCTTTTGTCTTTAAAAGGAAAATCCCAGAATTCTGACAGGGACTTTGTAAGTCACATTATGCAGGTTTGCATCCACCCACATCTGTGTTCTCAGGACGAGCACATTGACAAAGGATGCGATTGATTCTACCATGAAGGATAGCTTTGAAATTTCATCTTAAAGGAAAACTGGATCCTGGAAAGGAACAGCATTTATTGTGACACTGAGTTTCTTAATTTTCCTATTTATAAAACAATAGTAGGGCCTGTGAATTTGTGGTTCCTGTCTCTCACTATCTCATGTAATTCTATGGAGGACATGTTTTTCTTCCTGCAAATGATCGGCTACTTCTGGCTAGGATTATAAGTCCTCAGCAATGCCCCTCACATCATCTCATGCAGATTTCCCTCAGCAATTACACGTTTCCACACAGGTCAAACTAGCAGGAGAAATAAAGATGGCAAAGGAACTGTTTGCATGTACAGAAAAGAGAGCTGAGATAGGAATAAAAGAAGGAGGCTTGTATTAGTATCTTTATATCTCTCACTCTTTCTCTCCTTCACACTTCTCTCCCCCTCTCTCTCGCACACACACACATGCACACAATCACCTGTGTGCACACATACATACCTAATGAAGTAGGAAGAAAAATATATTTGTAGGAAAACATTAATCCATAGGAAATGTCTTCCAGTTATTGATGGACCAGTACTCTTTTATGATAACAGAACATTCAATAAAAAGGTCACATAGATATCCAAAGGAATAGATTTCCAATTTTAGATGGTTATGGTATCTTGAATTTTATCACATACATTTTCTAATCCAAAATAAATTTCATCATTTCCTTCAAAACTGTGTGCATGAAATTTGTGTTGGGCAGTGGCTCTTGCTTAGTTAAAATAATTGCACCAAGTCAGTTAAGTAACATGCTAGTCTCCTATCATTTAAATAATACCAGACTCCTTCCCATGGCACATACATGCTCTGATAATTTTCTGAGGCCATTCTTTTAATTAACTCAGTGAAAAATTCCCACTATGTAAAGAAAAACATCCACTGCCTATAGTAAAATAATAGATAACCCAATGTTTTAGAATTTTAATTTACTTTTTATCTCAGATCTACTAAATCATCATCAATATAATGGGGATTAAATACTAGAGAATTTCTCTTGTAAAGTACACCTGAGCAATCATACACAAAGCCTGTGAAAGGTCAAAACTGCCTGGCACCTAACAAGTACTCAGTGAATGTCAGCTATTCTTGTTGCTCATATTGTTGTGATGATTCACTCACATCTTCGGTGTTAAAATGAACATAATGGAAATGATTCAGAATCCAAGTATACATCCATAAGAAGACACAAATTTTTGATAGCATAAAAGATATAGAAAGCTGGAGACACAGAGTTCTCAGTGTTCCTTATTAAATGTCTCTGACTCATCTCCCTCTTTGTCTTGAAGATGTTTCACGAAGATGCTGCTGGAGGTTGGCAGCTGGTAGCTGTGGATGTGAACAAGCCCCAGGGACGCGCCCCAGCCTGCCTCCAGGTGCAGTACAAAGCCATTTTTAACCATCACCCAGAAAGATCGTTGACTTGTATTTGATCCAAGGAAATCCACAGCCTCCAAGTTCTAGATTTGCCAGACTTCCCCCTGAGAAACCAGGGATGGGAATTTCCTCCACTCTGTACTTCCAGGACCTGGCATTCTTTTAGAGGCACAGTAGGGACTTTTCAAATTTGCACACCGGCAAGAGAATCTCAGCAGCCCCAAATCAGTAATGAGAATTATTGCTGTATTCGATCTTACTTAAGTATTTGGGGGAAGAGAAACAGGCATCATCAGATTCCAGTGAATCTTTTACTAAATACCTAGGAAGGAAACAGGTGTTAATTCTTATTTCATGGCTCCATATTTGAAAGATTGAAAGCAATAGGACCTGATGGTACTTCCTCACCAAAGCACACGCACGACAGGCATGGGGTAATGAGAGCCTGAGTTCCCTAGAGTCTTGGTGAGACTTTCCTCTCAAGGGACTGAAAGACGGGACCTCTGGTCCCAACCAGTGACCTTTCTTGATGCCTCCTCTATTCTAAGCAGCTGACAAGGCCCAAGAAACCCTTTTATCTCTTCCTCTATGAATAGCCATGGCATCTTTTCTTTCTTTGTCCTCTCCCATGATCTGAAATACCAGTGACTCATTAAAAGTATTTGATAAGCTGATACATGTACATATTGTGAAATGTTTACTACCACTGTGCTGGATAGCATGCACATAGACTTGCCGGGTACTTTGGTGTAGGTCTAAGGGAGATGGTTGTGTGAGCGTGTGTGTGTGTGTGTGTGTGTGTGTGTGTGCATGTTGAAAACAACCAAGTTCATTTTTTAACCATATTTTAAGGATACAATGCAATACTAAATTTGGTAACCATTTTGCCTGTTAGAACTTCACAAATTAGTCATCTTGCGATCAAAATGTTGTACTTTTCTAGACGCTCCGAATGTCTGTCCAACCCTTCCCCACTGTAAGGCCACAGGGAATTACCACCCTACTCTCTGCTTCTAGATGTTTCTTGTCTTCTAGTCTACATAAAAGCAAGATTAGAAAGTCTCTGCTTTCCTGTGTATTACCCTTAACACAATGTCCTCCAGATTCATCCATACTGTTGCCAGAGGGCAGGATCTCCCATAGCTGAACGTTCTTCTCTTGTGCAAATTACCAAATGTCCTTTATCTTTTATAAAACATATATAGCTTATTGCTGTAGAATATAATCACTCTGTTGGGCTGTAGCACTCTACTTTTCCCATCTAATGAGATCTTGAGGCCCATTACTAAATGCTCTTTACCAGTGACCTTCCTAGACTCTACTGACCATAATTCCTCTATCTGCTCCTAGGAAGCCAACTCTTTTTAAATCGTGAGATCATATGTGATATGAGTGAATGCATGGAGCATTTATTCTTCTGTGCTTGAAATTCCCATAAATGAAAAAACTCATTCTTCATGCAGTAAGAATATTCATTTTGGTATTCAGAAAGCCTAGACATTAACACTACTAACAGCGTCTCTGCAGAAGTAATTATATTTGGCATGCTTTATCTATCTGAAAGGATAGGTAATAAGTTTCAATTGATTCAATTTCACAGCTGCTCCTAATTCAAACTTTCCAAACTTCACTAGAGACTATGAAAAGTACGGTGAAAATGAAAAGTAAGATGACCAAGGGACCATCTGTTTGCCAATGGGCAGAAAATCTGATCAGAGAGAAACTGTGTTTCATGTCTGTTTCCTTACTAATTACATTAGTAATTAACAGCCAAGTAAAATAGAGTGATTAAGACAACATACTTGATGTGCAATGGCCAAAAACTGTGTGCTGGTATTTACAGGTGAGCAATGCCATCACTAAGTAGGTTTGATTTGGAGCACACTCACATTGTCACAAACTATAATGACACTTCATCTCAGGCAATGAATATTCATTATTCAAAATTAGCCATTGGCTGGGATTTTAGCCCTTTGGTAGAGTGCTTGCCTAGCATGCACAAAGACCTTCCTCTGGCCACATGGAAGGTATCCAGTTTATTAGTCTAAAACATGTCTTGCCATCAACTATAAGTAGGTAATTTCATAAAATAGAATTAGTTGATGTGACTTCAATTTTTCCCATGTGTATTAAATTCAAAAAATGATGTCATTGATGGTTCTCTGATGGAGTGTTTTATGTGTAGCACTTCTCATTTTGTGTTTCTCTCATAAATCAATAAATCCATTGAAATGTACATTCCAATGAATCTGTTTCTCTATACCTATACATCTATATAAACATTCTACCTTATATCAAATATTCCTACTATTGCAGGATTTCTGCTAGCCTCTTCTGTACATTAAATGAATAATGCAATCTACTTCTTCTACACAATAATGCACGCTACAGAGCCATTTGTGGAGGGACAAATAGGCAGCTCTGGCCTGTAATTTGAAACTATGCAAATCCGTTCTGTGTACTGAGAGAAAAACTGTAATTATAATCAGAGTCATAATAGATATGCTCATTTATTTAATTGCAAAATCCCAAATTCAGAGGCAGGGAATGAGTACAGTATTGTTGGTCTGGTCAGGTATGTGTATAAGCTCTCTAATGTACTTGTTGAATTTTTAAATCAACTTAATATTCACTATGTTCATTTTGCTAGAGTACTGCTCATACTTATTGAGTTTTTAAGGAAATCCATACCATGTTTCCTAAGATTGCTTAATGTGATAGTTAGTCATGGTAAATATACACATTGCCTCGTAAATTTATTTCTAAGTTAGGAAAAACTAAGCAAAGGACTCTGTTGCCCATAAAATACCCCCCTGTATCATTCTGCCTGTCATGTCCCTCCGCTCGGTCTCCATCTCCTGTGCTCATCCTCTGGGATACCCTTCCTGATTCTGGTTCTTGCTATAGGAACAAGAGGTCTGACAGTGAACGGGAATCCTGGCAACATGCAGAAGCCAAGTCTTGTGGCTGGTTTCTCTCCCCTTGTGGCATAATTTACCTCCCCCCATATGCCATCTTCTACCATATCTGCTTTGTTCATTCTTCCTTCCCCAACTTCAGACAACCTCCTCCCCACTCTACAAAGTAACACCTAGTAGAGCATCTTCTTTGATGTGGAAGAACCCATTCTATTATAGCCTCTTAGAGGCTCTTAGAGAAGAAGCTCTAGGGGCAGACATTTAATAGCTATGATACTTACTAGTGGCGTGACCCTGGGCATGCTAATGCAAAATGGGGACTATAATACAAATAATAACCTGTAAAACCTCTTTCCTGAGTTTGACAGGATGACGTATTTGGGTTTCCATCAAGAACTTTTTAGTTGAAAGGAACAAACCACATGCTCACATATCGTTGTAGGTGTATGACAGGTAACTGCTCTTCCTGTGTCATTTTCTCTCTGTTTTGGACCACATGATTTTTCCATTTCTATTTCTGTCTGTGCATTTGTCTATTCACTCACCTTGAACACTCTACCTTTCTCCTTGTTCTTACTTGTTAACCAACATGGCTGATGATGACTAAATTTAGTGATATCTCAATCAGGAAGTCTGAAAGAAAATCACAAGAAAAACATCCATGGCTGAAGGTGAACAAAAGGAAACCATTTTTATAGGCCACAAAAAACAAGACTTTGATAAGAAGAAATAGGTCATAAGCTACAGGTCTACCTACTTAAGCAAAGTAGAGTCATCTTTTAGTATCAGTGGGGCATCAGAACCAGGATGGAGCCTTGTTGAATCCCAAGTTTGATGGATGTTCAATTTTCTTATATAAAATGTATAGGCATATAAACTGTGTGCAGCTTGCTGCATAGTCTGTATGATCTCGGGGTGCCTTAAAATACACAATTACAGATTGCTTAGAGAATAACTACAAGGAAAAAATGTTTACCTATGTTCAGTACAGGTACAATTGTTTGATTTCATCTGCAATCTATTGAAACAATAAACACAGGTCCCATCTACACAAAGGACCAACCATATTGTTTTCCTACAGCATACACTTAAAGTACTATGAATTTTTTCCTTCTTAATCCTGTCTGAAAACTTGGTACTATCTCTGGCTGCAGAAGCCACTGCTCACCTAGCATCATGAGCATCATGCAGAAGCTAGAGAAGAATTCACATTTTAGTATTTGTGAAGTAAGACTTCACCTCAGTAATTGTAACTCAAACACATAAGTCTATACAACTTGAAATACATATTAAATGCTAACATGGCTATTACTGTCTAACCCAAATCTCAAGTCAAGTCCTTCCATGTAAGATAGATTTTTTAGGAAAACACTACATGATTTTCATGTACCTACAAATGAATGATTTGTAAATTGGTGCCATTTTAAAATATACTAATTCATTGCATTACATTATTTTAAAATGTTACACAATAATTTAGAGAGGCAGATAATGAAGAATATTTATTCATCTATCATTATGAATAATAATAGCTAGCATTTATTGGCTACTCACAATGTGTTAGGTTCATGGTGTTTTATAGGTTTTAAATTACTGAGTGTTCACAATAACACCATAATTCTAGCTACTGGCACAACAGCAAATGTAACTCAAAGGTTATATAGCTAGTTAGGAATTGGGGATTTCATTTTGGGCAGTCTTTCTTCTATAATTAATCACATATTTTCTTTTCTTTTTTTGCCAGTCCTCGTGCTTGGACTCGGGCCCTGGGCACTCTCCTTGGGCTTTCTCAAAGCTAGTGCTCTACCAGTTGAGCTACCACAACAATTTTGGCTTTTTCTGTGTATGTGGTACTGGGGACAAGTCCAGGGCTTCACGCATGCTAGGCAAGCACTCTACCAGTAGGCAATACCCCTGGCCCTCTTTGTCTTTCTTTTTTGGTTTGTTGGTTGTGGGATTTGAACTCTAAGCCTGGGCTCTGTCCCTGAGCACGCTACCATTTTAATCCACAGCACCCCTTCTGGTTTTCTGGTGGTTCATTGGAGATGAGTCTCTTCGACTTCCCTACCCCAGCTAGCTTTGAACCTCAGCCTCCTGAGTAGCTAGGATTATAGGTGTTAGCCATTAGCACCCATTTTATTTTTCATTACTGTATAATATCCTTTTATAAAAATATATGACAGTGTGGTTATTCATGTTCCAACCTGTGTACATGGCCTTTTCTTTTTTGCTGTTGCAACTTTCTGTAACCCAACTTCTCCATGCCTCTTTATGCCCAGGTTTGAGACTGGAGTAGTAAATGCTGAGTTTAAGGATAAGAACACCTTCAGCTTTTAGGAGATAAGGCCTATGGCTCCTGGTGCCAGTGACACATTTTTTTAAAAATAATTTCTAGCTTCTTGAAAGTGATCTCATTGTTTTACATCCATTTCCACACCTGTTGTCAGATTTTTCTACTTCATGGCACACCATGACACCAAAGGATATTAAATTTCCATCCTGCTGATTAGAGTCTTTATAGGTGTCAAACTTTTTAAATCTATGCCTAGACCACTTCTGACTTGCTGTGGATTCGTGAGAAATCTGCAGATTGCCTACTTACATCATTTTCCCACTTAGAAGATGATCCTTCTAAATGGCTTTCAGAAATTTTGCATATTTCTAAAGGTTGTATTGCTTCTATCTAAATAAGGAGACATCAAAATATCAGATACAAAGATGAATGCAAAATATTAATGTTGGATGCATCGATACATATTTTACTCCCTACTGTCTCATGGCAGCATTTCACATAGTAATACATAACCATTTAGAAAGTTCCTTGAATGTGTGCTTAAATGTAGGTCTCAAAAAAGCAAAAGAAAATTCTAATTGACCCTATCAGCCTCAAGCAAACCTGCTCTGGAGCTATTTCAGTGCCGCTTTTGAATAAGCAGCATCTGCTTGAAAGGGTCACTCTAATGTGTGATAAACAGAACTTCATTAAGTGGGCTCTCACTCACCAGCTACTGCTGTGAGCAGCCATTTTCCCTTCTCAGGCAGGAGTTTTCATCCTTGACAATTTGACAGATGTGGCTGCACACTTCATGTCGTCTTCTCACATGCACATGCCCAGTGATCTATTTTCATAAATAAAGGCTCTGACAAGAAAATGAAGGTATACACAAGATCTGGTGTGAGCTGGCTTGGTTTCCCCTGTGAGCATCTCATGGGGCACCTTCTGTGAAGCACTGAGGTAATGGGCTCTTCCCATAAGTAGGTCAAATTGTGGGTGAGAATATGCCTATAGAGTAATGCTTTGTGAGAAAATTTCCACTGGAGGTGGGGATGAGGAGGAGATAGACTTTGAGACAAGTATGTTTCAAGTGCTGGTGTGACATCCCAGACACTTCTTGGAATGTCTGTCTTCTTAATGAATCCTTCCACAGACAGACAGATGTTCCAAGAACTGATGCAGCCCATGAGAATTTATTTCCTTCCACAAACTAACCACTTCTATACTCACGGACACCCGTGAGGAAAGCTCACAGTGTCACTAAAACAGAGTGCCCAGTGAGTACTTGGGATAACTTATTGCCTCTCTCTGAGCCTTCATTTCCTAACCTGAAAAACAGGGTTAAGAGTAGCATATGTATTTCATACGTATTTGAATCAATTTATCAGGGTACCACATGAGTTTTGTATGTATTAGAATTGATTCACATGCACTGTCACGCCAAGGATGTGAGAAGGAATAGAGCACTAAATGTGCCACTTCAGGAAACAGCTTCTGCAATGTCTCCTTCCACACAGATCTGAAGTCCTCTCGTGTACTTCCATCCCTAGATCTTAAAAGTATGTTTCTTTTTTCCCTAATTGATTACTCGGGAGTGCATTTAGCGACAGGCAAGGTTGTATGCATGTACCTCGTGTTGCCTTGAAGCCCATTCAGTGCAGATTGTTTAAATCAGCTCATTAGCATTCTCTTGTGTAGACACTCCCACACACATTCACACTCAGTTTCCAGCATCAGAACAAAACCAAATGGTAGAGTAACTTTGCCTGTCTACCATTATTTTTCTAGACACAGGGAACATGAGAGGAGAAATTTATGGATGAGCTAATGTTTTGAGCAAAATGAGGTCAACATGTTGATAATGAAATAATGTAGGGACACACAGCGGTGTTCTGTAAGCTGGTGTACATCATCAGTGTCCATTATGACATCGTATTCTGGAAGATTATGTTGCCCTATTTGAAGCTTCCATAAATAAAATGCACTGGGTTTTAAAACAATGAGGAAAGACAATTTAATTGGGTGGATAACAAGAAAAGTTCCATTTACATGTTCCTTACTTCTACAACCAAATCATTGCTGCCTTAATTACAGTCTCTACATGCTTAGGAATAGAGTCTGTGTCTCCTAATACTTAGAAGAGCATCATATTGGTGTACATGCTGTGGTGTTATGGGTCGTGATGAGTCCATGATGAGAAGGAGACTGTGTCCATCCATACTGTATAACCTAGAATAATGAGCTAAGCACCTTTGAAAGTCCATAAATGGTCTTCCATTCACCCATGGATCATTGTGGTTTTTGTTTTTTGTTTTGTTTCGTTTTTTAATATGAGCACAGTACCCAGATAACAGCACCACTCCATGGAAGGAAGAGTCAGAAGGGCTGTGGCAGCTAGATGCTTAACAGCCATGCGAATCGGGGTTGTTTAAGCCACTTAGGCTTCTAGAGTAGTTGTTAAATTTTACTCATGAATACCTCTGGTGGTCTGAGCTGATCACAGCTGAACTCATTCAGGCTTCTGTGCTCAGCTACTCATGAGCTCACATCTCTGTTCCTAGGCGTGGCTTCCTGTCAAATGGCACAAAAAGATACTGGGGTCCAGAGCTAATGTGCAGCAGTCAGGATGGTGTGTCTGTGTCACAGCTCCAGGTTCCAAAAGCAGTGGAAGTTAAGCAGTGGAACTATGTTCTAACCCCAGAGTAGGCAAGGCCTGTATTATACAAGTCCTCCAGACCAAAGCAAGTCACATGAGGAGTTCAGAACCTGAGTCAGTGTGGAAGATACTGCCAAGGGTGTGAATACAGACAGAAAGATTCAATTGGAAGCCACCAAACTCTTCCACACAGATTAAAAGAAACTTGAAAGTGACTAAAATCACTGGCTTCATATTATAACTCCAACACAGCACTTTGGCTTTTCCATGGAGAATGTATCCCTTCTTGTGAAAATCTCATTTATGCTGCTGAGTCGGATCTAGTGATGGAAGTATATTAACCCTTACAAATACTAGCACATCAATTTATAACATCGAGGCTTACTTTCCTATGGTAAAAGAAAGGCTGCCCTCATGCCGGCCCAAACATATTTTTTTTTAATAAAACTCCTCCTTACTTCTCCAACAACTCACCTTCTTGATGTGCAGGATTCTCTTTCTCTCCCTGCCCTCCACCACCTCAAAATTAGATTACTTGTAGAGTGCTGCAACTGAAAAGGGTATGTGTGGACTCGGCACTGATATGGCAGGGAAGTTACTTTGGGGTCTTTTTCTACCCTGGCTTGCCAAGGACAGTACAGTGGGAAAGAGAGCTTCCAGAGATGGGTGTGCTTTCAGTATAGATGTAAACACATTTCTCCTGAACCAAAATTTTTTTATGTTAGATGCAATCCCTTTCATCATCGCTTTGATTAGAAAGACAATAAGCAGTCAGATATCTTCTCAGTCAGGATGTGCTATGTACAAAGGGGAGGGTTATTTTAGATTTTGCACAGTTGGTCTTTGACATTATTATATTCTTGTTCTTACATTTGTGGCTGACATGTAAGATAGTTTCTGAAATTTTCACCTTGTAATTGTTTTGTTCTCCAAATGTTTATTTTGAAAAGTTTATTTATCTGAATATTTATTTCAAAATGTAATTAGAATGCAAAGGTTAGTACATGAATAATGTGATGCTTCATGCACTTGTTTCATGCACTCAGCAGAAAGTAAAAGAAAGATTGAGCAGTAATTTTTTTATCCTAAGTTACAAGCATCGAGTCCTCTAAAGCCACTTGTGTGATATGTTGGATGTTTGTCTATGGAACTTTCATAATCTTTAATAATTATTGCATAGGAAAAATTATTACCTAGAAGATTTAATAGAGTTCTCATAAAGTGATTAAACCTTTCTACCACTAAAATGAGACAGTTTTAGGTATTTTGAAAGTCGAGAAATTCTTATGGTTTACCTCAAAATTTGTTATTCTTCTGCTTGATTTTTCATTTTAAACCTTCTTATCCATTAGTCACTAGTTGTTTGTCTGGCTTTAAATTATCAGTGATTTTCCAGTATGCCATACAAGAATTACAGAATTCAAGATGCCTAATCTGGACCAGGTTATGGGTCATCTATTCCCACCTGGAAGTCATGTCTTAATCTAAAGACATACATGTGATATCCATGTCCAATGTGAATAACCAGTGTGACAACGAGGTTAAATCAAGGTCAGAATCAAGAGTTCAGTTCAGCTCACCTTGTCTTCTCATGGGTAATCTATCACACTAGAATAATCTCAACACCATTCGACAAGGAACAGATAGCCTTCACAGCTTTCAAATCAGCCTTCCATTGGACCACAGACACTTGGGGGGAGGGATTGTGATTCTTATTGGTTCTACTGTATAAGCAGCACCCTCAAGTGTTCAAAGTACTTCAAGAGAATATGTTCTTTTTTTAATTGTAATTAGTAAAAGGGTTACATGATATTTGCCAGATAGAAGGTGCATTAATTCACATACACTGATACCCTTTCACATGTCTTGGTACCCATTACCCTCCCCCCCAAACCCCCGAAGAGAGTATGTTCTTAAAATACTGGCCAACCATCTTCAGTAAGTCACCAAAAAATTATACACTGTGATCAAACAGGATTCATCACAGGGATGCAAAGCTGGTTCAACATACACAAATCAATATAATTCAACACATCAACAGGAGCAAAGACAAGAATCACACGATTGTCTCAATAGATGCCAAAAAGGCATTTGACAAGATCCAACATCCCTTTATGCTAAAAGCTCTGGAGAAACTAGGAATCCATGGAACATTCTTCAGTATAGTAAAGGCTGTGTATGACAAACCCACAGCTAGCATTATACTTAAGGACAAAAAGCTAAAACCATTTCCTCTAAAATCAGGAACAAGACAAGGATTCCCATGCTCTCCACTCCTCTTTAACATAGTATTAGAATTCCTAGCCAGAGCAATAAGGCAAGAAGTAAACATAAAGGGGATCTAAACAGGGAAAGAGGAAGTGAAACTTTTCCCTCTTTGCAGATGACATGAATCTGTATTTAAAAAACCCTGTAGACTCCACTCCCAAGCTGCTTGAGCTGATTCAAAACTTTGGAAAGGTAGCAGGGTATAAAATTAACCCTCAAAAAGCAACTGCCTTCCCATATGTCAACAATGAGAGGAACGAGGCAACAGTCATGAAAGCAATTCCTTTTGCAATAGCCTCAAAGAAAATAAAGTACCTAGGAATTAACTTAACTTTAAAACCCTGAGAAAGGAAATTAAAGCTGATCTGAGGAAATGGAAAAACCACCCATGCTCCTGGATTGGAAGAATTAACATCATGAAAATGACAATGCCTAGGGCTATCTACAAATTCAACGCAATACGCATCAATATTCTGAAGTCATTGTTTAAAGAAATAGAAGAGGCAATCCAAAATTTCATATGGAATAATAAAAGACCCCGTATAGCTAAAAGACTTCTTAGCAGAAAGAACAGCGCTGGAGGAATTTCAGTACCAAACTTTAGACTCTGTTACACAGCTATAGTTACCAAAACATCTTGGTACTGGCACAAGAATAGGCCCGAAGACCAATGGAATAGAACTGAGGACCCAGATATTAAACCACAGACCCATGGCCATCTAATCTTTAATAAGGGAGCAAAAAATATAGAATGGAAGAAAAACAGCCTCTTCAACAAGTGGTGCTGGCAGAACTGGTTAAGCACCTGCAGAAAACCTTCTTTGTCACCCTGAACTGGGATTAATTCCAAATGAATCAAAAATCTCAAGGTAAAAGCTGACACACTGAAAACGTTACAAGAAGGAATAGGAGATACACTAGACCTCTTTGGCACAGGGCTAAACTTTCTTAATAAGGACCCAGAAACACAACAAATCAGAGAAAGGCTGGATAAGTGGGACTGCATTAAACTGCAGAGCTTCTGTATGGAAAAGGACATAGCTAGCTAATAAACTAGAAAGCCTACAGAGTGGGAGATCTTCACTAACCATACAACAGACAAAGGCCTCATATCTAAAATATATCAACAGCTCAAAAAATTGAATCACTCCAAAACTAATCTCCAAAGAAACAACCATCCCATCAAAAGATGGGCCAAAGACTTAAAGAGAGTCTTCTCTGAACAAGAAACAAAAATGGCCTATAAACACATGAAGAAATGCTCAACATCTCTGGCCATAAAAGAAATGCAAGTCAAAACAACATTAAGATTCCACCTCACTCCAGTTAGAATGGCCAGGATCAAGAAATCTAATAATAACAGATGCTGGAGGGGATGTGGCCAGGAGGGATCACTACTACACTGTTGGTGGGAGTGCAAACTCGTTCAACCACTATGGAAAGCAGTATGGCAGTTCCTCAAAAGACTAAACATAGAGCTCCCCTATGACCCAGCAATTCCACTACTGGGCATTTACCCAATCCTCTAGAAACAAGGACATACTAAATCCACCAGCACAACAATGTTCATTGCAGCACTATTTACCATAGCAAAGATATAGAACCAACCCAGATGCCCCTCAGTTGATGAGTGGATCAACAAGATGTGGTATTTGTACACAATGGAATTCTATGCTGCTGTCAGAAAGAATAACATTGCCCCATTTGTAGGGAAATGGAAAGACTTAGAAAAAATCATATTAAGTGAAGTAAGCCAGACTCAAAGGAACATGGGCTCAATGGTTTCCCTCATTTGTCATAATCAGTAGACACCTTGGGCTCTCCTAGCAGAGATTTACAATAGAGCAAAACCTAGATACATAAGGCCATATAGGATGACACTAAATGAAAGGACCTCCAGGATATAGAAACAAAAGCTCTATAAGGAGTGATTGTTGTCCTTACGTACTATGTTATATCTCATCTTTTTTGCTGTCCCTCGACTATCTCATATTGTTACAGTATTTCACCTTGTTATCTGATATATTGTACATGTGCGTATTTGGTTATCTGAACTCAGATAGGATTGGGGGAAAACAGGATGAGGGCCAGGGTGGGTGGAGGGAAATGGGGACCAAGTCATGAGAAAGGGTATCAATGTATGTGAAGTAATGCACCTTCTATCTGTTGAATATAATGTATCCCTTCTATTATTACAATAAAAATATAGGAAAAAAAGAGCGTGTTCTTGACTCTGAATTTGAGAGGGATGTGTAGGGAGGAATTTTGATATATATCTTTGTATAGATGTATCCTAATGTACGATCATAATATTATTTAAATCTGTATGTGTTTTATTCTGTTTTGATCTTGACAGCATTTTAGAATTGTGTAATTGTGAAATGGCAAATAATGTGAGAGGTCACCAAAATAATCTCTTTCAAAGATGTTTTTCAATCTTGAATTTGCCACACAAATCACTTGGGGACAGGTGGCAAATTCAGATTCAGTAAGTCTGAGGTGGGGCCTGGGATTCTGAATTTCTAATCATCTCCCAGGGTGTGGCTATTGGTTTAGGAACCACAGTTTCAATAGAAAGGATTCTGGCATATTTTTATGCCTTAGAGATAATTCTATTCTAGTCTCTTCTTCATTCTTTGATAATTGCAGCTGTCACACAAACAAGTCATTTTTGGAGTTAAGCCAAATTTAAAACAGCAGAACTTGTGTCTCATTTCCATAAAGTGTAAACTGAAATGATATTGCAATTAAAAAGAACTTAAAAATTGAAATTCATCTGTCTGAAAAGGCTTATATTTAATATAGAGAACTATATTCACATGTGCATCCATATCCATATATATGTACAAATATATACAGAAACATATATATGTGTTTGTATACAGCTCCCTAAAAATATGTAGGTAGATTGTATCCTTGTGTTGAATAAGGCAAGAAATCTTAAGGTAGATAATTTTTTGTGGCATTGATTCAACTTGAAGATTTGTCTTCAGCTTTCATACGGAAAAAGTAATAGAATATTCAAATTTAGGCTTCCCTATAGATATAAACGTAAGTCAGAACACAGTGTTACTAGCCATTCTGCATTATGGAAAACAATGACAGCCAGTTTCAAATATCGGTTGAATTTTCTTTTTATGTTCAAGTGTATGTGCTACCAGCTCTAGTATTAGGGCTGGAGTTCCTGATTTTAATGTCTAAATTTAACTGCTATACATACTTATCACCTTAATTGTTATTTAATATTTGGAAGTTATTACCTTGGAGAAAATCACCTAAGCAATGGTGATTATAACATATCAAAATCCATTGTAGGTGATTATTTTAATGACTCTATACCAACAGAGACGTGTAGACATTCAGACAAAAACCAGCCTAATTACAATGACAGCACCGAAGTGAAGCTGTGACAGTTACAAGACCAATTTAAAAGTTTTTTGACAGCCATGGATAAAAGCTTTGTTTGGACCTTTCAGTAATAACAGTTTATTTAAGACGTAAATACATGGCTATGGAAAATAGAAAGAAAAAGTTGTGGCTTTCCTGTCATGCAGATGAAATGGAAATCAGTTGAAATGTTTTTTAATAGAACATTATGTGGAAAAAAATATAGAGAGGGAATAATAGTTAAGGAATTTATCTCTCTCAATGCAAAGAAAGACTACATAACAATAGAAATTCTAACAGGAATAGAAACTCACCCACTAGGTGCTCATCTCTGGTAGGAAGGTCAGTAGTTCCTGCAAGTGAATTCAAGTGCATATAAGCGTGTTGATTGGCAGTTCTGGAATTTGATTTTATATTACCTTTCAAATAAAGGCAAGTGGAAGTAAGAATGCATCTACACCCATGGTGACATGAAATCACAAAAAGTCTGTCTTTCCCATGGCTATGACATCTCCTGGTTTATTAGAACTCCATCGCTGTTTTATCCCTTGGGTCTGCACTCAGTCAGATGCAGTGTAATTAATTCTTTGACATGGAAAAATTAATTCCTCCTTCCTGACAGAAAAGAAATACCCACAGAATTGCTCTCATTTTTCTGAAAACCTTTATAAGAGCATCCGTAATATGTAATCATTTCTCAAAGCACTTTAGATATGTTGACCCATGTTCATGTGACTGAGAAGAACACCGAAGCACTGAGAAGTTCAAGTACATCCCCTGGGGCACAGCATCCATAAGAGGTGGTGTGCTGGCTCTAGGCATATTGGCCTGGCACCCTGCTGTCAAGGGAGAAAGTGACAATGCAGCTTTGCTGAAACCCCACTGTGGATGGATGCATGTGGGCAGTATTTACCTTACTTACCCCTTTGCAGGCTGAAGAGTTTCCCAGTCACATCAAGTGGCAAGAACATGTGGCATGTCCAGCCACATGGGAAAGAAGCAGGGCTCCAGGAAGAGGAGCCATAGGGCAGAGGACTGAGGGTTGGTGTTCAGGATTAGGCGCTTGGCTCCTAAGCATGGACTTCTCCCTCTACTTCTCATTGTCTGGAGCCTTCTATCATCAGCTCTATTTAGATGTTCTCTACTCCTACATTACAGGACAGACTTTAAACAAGCTTATGGGCAGAAACTGGTTCTACAAAGCTCTGAGCTCTGTAAAACACGAGTCATATATCCTACAATAGAGAGTCATGGTGGAAATTAAAAGAAACAAACCAAGTCATGCATGTATAACAGGTGGAACATAGTAACATTCAGTGACCATTGTAATACTAACTTTATTTATTTATTTTGCCAGTCCTGGGCTTGAGCTCAGGGCTTGAGCACTGCCCTTGGACTTTCTCAAGGCTAGAGCTCTACCACTTGAGCCTCAGCACCACTTCCGGCTTTTTTTATATATGTGGTACCGAGGAATCGAACCTGAGTTTTCCTGCATGCTATGCAAGCACTCTTACCAGTAGGCCAAACTCCCAGCCCTGTAATGCTAATGTTTTGAGTGCTTATTTAATCTCATCCTCAACACGGGATATAGATTTGGACAAGACACAAGTCCAAATCCTGGATCAATCTTCAGTACTCACATGATACCGAGGAAGTTATTTTACTTTTCAGAACTCCAGTGTCCTGAGTCCTAAAAATGCAGTCACTTCTTGGGACTGTTATGAATGTGAATTAAGCCAATCTCTGAAAAGTACCTAAAACAGATCCAAGAATTAAACAAGTATAATGTAGATATCAGCCATTGACATTATAAATTGTACTTTTCCCACAAGTATTTATGAGATAAATAAGAATATATGTATATATATATGAAAGAGAAATTGAAGTGAGCTAGATGATAGATTTCCAAATAGTATTTCAGTTTGTCCCACTTTTCCAGCTTTTTTGGATATTTCTAAAATATTTTCATCTTCAGTCATTCTCTATTCATTCAGAAACACAGGCTAAATACATACTTACATGGTCAGTGAACATTAAGATGCAAGTTGTATACGAATTAATGGAAATATATTTTCTGTTTGTAGCTGAAGGTCCCTGAAGCGATCTTTCTACTCATCCTTTAGTTTCTTGAAGGAAAAGACCTGGTTTCTGTCTGGTTAGTGGAAAGGACTGTAATCCCGTCATCAGGGAAGCAGGGCGGGGCAGAGCTTCGTGCAATTGGGTGGCACTCAAGACTTCAACACATGAAGGAGGTCTCTATGTGTTTAGTAAGAATCTGTTTCTTTTGCCTCCTCAGAAAATGATACGGTCATCGGTGTTCCACATGTTTATTCTGAGCATGGTCACCGTCGATGTGATTGTTGCCGCCAGTAACTACTACAAAGGAGAAAAGTTCCGGTCACAGTACGACGAGTTCTACCTCGCAGAGGTGAGTGGCTGACCAAGGTAACAGGGAACCCAGGAGAAGGCCTGACGTGCATGTTCAATTAATTTCAGCACATTAATTACTTGACTGCCACCAAAGTCAATTCATTGTGGTTTCCATAAGTGTTCCTCTGGTCACTGTGTTGTCTGATTCATTTCCTGTCACCAGGAGCCTGAGCAATCTTCTCCACATCACATCTTGTTGCCAAGGTAACCCTTGTTCCCTGGGTCTTTCTGGAACTTTTGCTGTTTTCCATTTTCTCTGCCTTTCTCATGTTGCCTTAGCTTGTTTGCTACTAATATAAACAAGCACAGCTTTAGAAGATTATAAATAGGCAAGCCACCTCAACAACACTAAGGAGGAAGCTAGGAAGAAATTGAATGTACTAGTACAATAACCAGTGCACTAGAAACTGAGGTGTAAAATCTGGGCGAGAGGTTCCATATCATCACAAAGAAAGAACAAAAATCTGAGTTGGTGGATATGCTAATTGTCTTGATTTGATCTTTACACAAATACTGTAATACAAATACCATAACATCACACAGCATTGAAGGATTATTGTATGTCATTTGAAAAGGAAAGAACACTGAAAAGAAAAACTACTGCATCAGTAGCAGGTAGGATTTGTGATTCAAAAAGCATCTCAGTAGCCTCTGATGCTCAGAGTAGTGATTGTTTATTCGAGTGCCTTTGTTAATCTTTGATCCTTAAATACATTTGATAATATCAAAAAGTTATTCTTCCCATTTAGTGCAGAAAAATATCAGATTTATGGATAAATTGATTGGAATACAACTGAGATACACATATGTAGCCACACCACACTTTAAGAAATCTCATCTGTAGAAAACATCTGTGTGAATATCAAGGCACTTACGGAGTTATGTACGCATATCCTCCTTCATGAAGGGTTCTTTCATGTAACAGACTATTAATCCTACACTTCCATAGTTAAAGATTGTCTGGACACTTACCTGCTAGTTATCCATTTTATTCCATTAGAGTCCAGCAAGAAATGTAGATAGTACATAGTAATAACAGGACTGAATGAAATTTTACCTAGAGAAACACTTGAACTTTTTCTATGAATTGGGTGATAGAAACATGATCCAATAATTATTTTTCCAGATAAAATTCTGACACAGAAATACCATGTTGAGGATGCCCCTTGGTTTCTATATTCTAGGAAGGAGGAATAATCCTAATATATCCAGGCTGATGCTAAGACAAAATAGTGGGAAGCTTGAGTATAAAGGGGAGAGAGAGTCACCAAAAATACTGATAGTTAAAGCTATGGTAACTATAACACTGAAGATCTAAATGAATTTGAAGCTTATAAATTTATGGAGTACTAGTTCTGATCAGCAGATTCTGGAGGAACACCTAAAGAGAACCTTATGCAGTGGTATTTCAGAATATTTTTAAATTAAATAACTAGTGTTCCAATACCACTCTTGGGGAAGGAATGCGTTTAACCCACAGACATGACAAAACTGATGATATCTTTCCCATCCTGTGCTTTATGGGCTCAGAAAAGGACAAGACGCACTAAGACAAGTAGTTTCTTACAGTTCCAGGATACTAGGATGCACTAAGCTAAGTTCATATGGAAACTCCTCCTGTCTTTTGACAGGAATACTGCAGAAGGCCAAACACTCATACTCCTGCATCCTTACTCAGACAAAGAATAAACAATCATATAACCAGGGTTTTCCACTGGTTATCATTCATGCTTCAAGCACACTAGCCAAATCTCCTGCAGCTTGGTACTGTCTTCACCAGACTCTAGATTTCCCAAAACAGTGATACCAATTTAGAAAGAGAGATGACATTTTTAGATCTTGTGTAAAGAAGGGAGAAAAGCAAGCTTGAATATATCTGGCTTTAGGAAACTTTCATAGTATGATTGATCTGAGACACTAAAGGATAAAAAAAAAAGAGTCTTCGTGACTCACAAAAGACTTTAAATGAAGACCAAAAGGTCTAGATTGTATATGAAAGGAAAAAAAAAATAAGAGAAGCTCAAGGGCCACACTTGGTGGCTTTTTTGTGCAATCCAAGTTAGGTAAGGGGATTTGATCTGAGTCCAATCTGGGGAAAAAATGTGAGATGCACTTCGTGCTGACAGAAAACTCACCTCTTTCCTAGTTTATATGTATCTGAACATTTATCATCATGCTGTAAGAAAATCCTACAAAAGACTAAGCAGTTATACGATGGAGTTCACCCATTACTGTTTTTTAATTGTACAGATTAAGACCAGGGGTATTAGATAAATCATTTTCATTTTCCATTTTTGCGTATGATATCAAACAATTGAGGCACAAGATAGCATAGCAGAAACTAGGATATAATGTATGTCCCATATTTGTTATCCCTTTCTAGATCACTAAAATTAGATATGGTAAACTGTGTCATGAGGTAAGATGTGGAGATTTGCTACATATACTGCAAAGTATCCACCGCTAACCATTAGATATTGTTAATGCAAAATTTTCAAAAAGTATAATAATAATAACAGCAATAATCTTAACAATGAGGGTGACCAGAAGACAATCGGAAGGGATAAATGTGGCTATGGCATTGATGCGATGGTTTGAGTATATGTTTAGCCTCATACTCACTTAGTGAATACATTGCACAAATACAGGTTTTTATATAACATCTCCAGAAAGTGATGTCAGTTAATAAGTAACCCACTGAAATCCTAGAAAGAAAGAATGTGACAGTGACTTACTAAGATCAAATAGAAAATAAAGACCCATTTGTTTATTCTTGAACTGATAAAGGATTCTGAATTTATTCCACTGGATGGTAGACTTTGGCTATATGCATTTCTCAAAACATGTTTGGTCTTTATTCAAATTAAATTTTTACTTCTCTTCAAATCAAACTTTCATACAAGTCAAAATAAATTGTTTTAAGTGAGTATGGATAAATCATTTCATTGCATTCGCTCTTAAAACAAACTTCAAGAGTTTTTTTTTTTAATTTTAAAAACCTCTTGAGTTTAAGGCAAGGGTTACCAAGGTATCTTAGTGAGATACCATTTTAAGCTTTGCAGACCATCTGCTCTGTCTCAACTCTTCAATTTTTGCCACAAAAATAAAATGAATGTTGGTCTTGGGATGATTTAGTTCCAATCAAACTTTGTTTACAAAAGCAAGCACTAGACTGGAACTTGACTTAGCTATAGAACTAGAGAACATTTCCAGTAACATTCTCACATGTTAAATTCAAACGGATGATTAACAATGGCAGTGGCTGCCACTTTTTGGAGAGCCTTTTATGTGCTTTAAGGAATTCATTATCTCATTTAATCCACAAAACTGCCATAATGACAGCAATTGAAGTTTATGGACTATAATGATGCTGTATTTAAGGCATTTTAGTATTATGTAACCATTTGAAAGCATATTTTAAAATAGATCACAAAAGGCCATGAGCTTTTAAAGATGTAATTTCTTTCATAGGTTTCTACATATTCCAAAGTGAATTATTTAGAAAATCCAAAATAAATCAGTGTACCCATTAAGAGTCAACATAGAGTCCCAAAAGATTTAAAAATAAATTAAGCTGGTTACCTTTTCTGGTGAAGCTGAGGTGTTGTTTTACTACTTTGAATTAATTAGTCTAAATTTAGAATTGCTTAAGAAAAAGGAAAAATTTTATTTCTATCCTATGCATAAACATGAACAAGACTGATATTTAATAAGAACTTTAATTGTTTTATTTTGATTTAAAAGAAGATAGAATTACTGCCTAGAAACTCATTTTATACTAAGCATAATTATATTTCTAGATATATTTTTAAATTTTCTTAATAACAAATAATAGATCTATGACATTGTTTTCTCTTCTCTTGGTATATAGAATATGAAAGTATATGACATCTAAGTCTATTATATGCTTAATCAAAACTCACTGGCATGGCATGATGAGCAAGTTCAACAAAGGCCCCCTTAACAACAACAACAAAAAACAAACCCAGCATTGCATGCTTATAATCCTAGTTACGCAGAAGGCCAAAATGAGTTCTGAGTTCTGAGGATCCTGATTTAAGAGGTAAATCTGCAACTAACCAGCAAAAGGCTGGTAATAGAGGTGTGTCTCAAGTGATGAAGTGCCAGCCTTGATTGAAAAGGCGAAGCAAGAACACAGGCCCAGAATTAATGCCCCAGTATGAGCATAAAGATAGAAAGGAAGGAAGGAAGGGGAGAGGAGGCAGGGAAGGGCAGTGGAATATTGGAAAGATAAATTGATGAGGTTATAGGGAGCCAACAATGTAGGGGGGAAAAAAACTCAGTCTTTGTATTGTCCCAAGTAAGTGCTGTTGGTATTCCCAGTATTATCCACAGGAACAGAATCTGCTTTCTTCTGGACTCACCTGAATAAAGAACATGGCTCTCTTTCTGCTCCTGAGGTTACTTTTGTTTTTTGTCTTTTTTTTTGCCAGTCATGGGGCTTGAACTCAGGGCCTGAGCACTGTCCTTGGTCTTCTTCCTGAAGGCTAGCACTCTACTTGAGCCACAGTACCACTTCTGGCTTTTCTATGTGGTACTGACAAATCGAACTTGAGTCTTCATGTATGCTAGGCAAGCTCTACCACTATGCCAAACTCCTGGCCCTTGAGGTTACTTTTTAACAAGCATTCTTTTTTTTTCTTTTTTTTTAAATTGTAATTAGTAAAAGGGTTACATGATATTTGCCAGATAGAAGGTGCATCAATTCACATACATTGATACCCTTTCACATGTCTTGGTACCCATTACCCTCCCCCCCACACCCCCCACCCGTCTTGGTTTTCCCCCCTTCCCTATCAATTTTCAAATAACCAAATACAAATAAATTCAATATATCAGATAACAAAGTGAGATACTGTAACAATATGAGATACCCAAGGGACAGCAAAGGAGATGAGAGACAACATAGTACATTAAGGACAACAATCATTCGTTATATGGCTTTTGTTTCAATATCCTGGAGGTCCTTTCAATTAGCTTCATACTATATGGCCTTATGTATCAAGATTTTGCTCTATTGCAGATCTCTGCTAGTAGAGCCCAAGGTTTCTACTGATTATGACAAATGAGGGAAACCATTGAGCCTAAGTTCCTTTGAGTCTGGCTTACTTCACTCAAAATGATTTTTTCTAAGTCTTTCCATTTCCTAACATATGGGGCGATGTCATTCTTTCTGACAGCAGCATAGAATTCCATTGTCTACAAATACCACATCTTGTTGATCCACTCATCAACTGAGGGACATCTGGGTTGGTTCCATATCTTTGCTATGGTAAATAGCGCTGCAATGAACATTGTTGTGGTAGTGGATTTAGTATGCCTTAGTTTCTGGATGATTGGGTAAATGCCAAGTAGTGGAATTGCTGGGTCATAGGGGAGCTCTATGTTTAGCCTTTTGAGGCACTGCCACACTGCTTTCCATAGTGGTTGAACGAGTTTGCACTCCCACCAACAGTGTAGTAGTGATCCCTCCTGGCCACATCCCCTCCAGTATCTGTTGTTATTCTTAACAAGCATTCTTATGGTTAGTTCTTAAGTAATAAATTCAAGAGAGAGAGGCCAAGAGAGAAGCCAGTCCTACTTCTCAACCCAACATGTGTCATTGCACTTCTGCTCAACAAAGAAATGTGCAAAAGTTCCAAGGAGCACAGAACACCATGTGTGAAAGGCAAGCATCCCACGAGAGGCCTAGCCTGCATTCTCCAGTACATCTCCAGTACATCCACTCATAAGATAACCCGGTAACCCCTTTTCCATTGGGAGGCCATGATAATGGAGGATGACTGCTGCATGTCTAGAATGTGCAGAATGCTCAAGGACTGGACACTTGCTCAGGTGCTTCTTGAGGAAAATGCTCATAGGTAATTAGGTTCATCACACAGCCCATCTTGCAAGACCTGGACAGCTACTGCCAGGGTAGTAGCGTTCCCACTGAGAACAGGGCTTCCCAACGCAAGCTTTCTGGCTGCTTCTACTCTGGTTTTGCTAAATAGTTTATTTTCTTTTGAATTTAAATCCTGTGCCAAACCTCATAACCTACACTAAAATAATTAGTAATTAGTTGAACTAATGTAATTTTCCTAATCCCTTCCTATAAATCCTGACATAGCCTTCCCTTTGGCAGACTAACCCATAATTGAAGTGCACTTGGCTTATTTTTTATTCTTTTTCTGTAAAATATTACCACTTTGGAGTTAATTATGTTTTCCAGAGCTACAATGTTAGCTTTTAAAAATTAACAAATTATGGTAAAAAGCAAAGCATTTGATTGCAGGAGAATCTAGAATCTGGAATTCCGATAGGAAAATTAGTGAGAATATGTATATTTAGACACCATAGTTGGCTAAATCTCTTACAGTACATTTGAGTGTGTTTGAAAAGGTCATACTTTTCCCATCGTGCAAACAAAAACGCATAGATTCATCTGCACATGTGATTGTGGTCATCAAACAATATTATTTTATCGGTTTTCCTTTTTGTGCTTTTTACTAGCTTACATTACTTATACGGGATATGATTACATTGTTACATTTCCATTTACCATGTGTTCCAATCAATCTTATCACCTTCATCACTATCTTGTCCCTCTTCTTCCCATCCAAAAACAAATTGAGCAAGCTTCATTGTTCGGTTTTCATAGTTGCAAATAAGCAATTTCAATAATATTCATGTTCCTTTATTCTCCTCATTATCCCATCTGTCACTCTTCTCAATCACCGATGAGAAATTAGCAAAGTGCTTATACTTATATGTAACTAGATAATGGTCTATTGGAATATATTTTAGACGTTTGGTACTAGTAACCTACCTTTTAAGCTCCTATTGAAATGAGCCCTCGCTCTTCTTTGCAGCAAAAGTCTTGGTGGGGAGAGGAAGGATCATGTAGCTCAAGTAGTAGAGAAACATTAAAGACGTAAAGGACATTAGAAGTGCAAGATGAAGAAGCAATTCTGTTTGGAATAATGTACTATAAATTCAGGTCTTAAAAATCTGGAGGAAACTGATGATTACCTGGAGAAACATAACAATTTGAATTGGTGGAAGATGTTTGAAACTTAATATAAAATATTGGGGAGTTGTTTTTTGTGTTGTTGGGTTTTTTTTCATTTTTGTTTTTGTTTTTTATTTTTGTCCGTCATGAGGCTTGAACTCTGGGCCTGGGCGTTGTCCCTGAGCTCTTCAGCTGAAGGCTACAGCCCTCCCTCTTGAACCACAGTGCCACTTCTGGATTTCTGGTTGTTAATTGGAGATAAGAGTCTCACAGACTTTTGTGTCCGAGATGGCTTGAATTGTGATTCTTAGACCTCAGAATCTTAAGTAGATAGGATTACAAATGTGAGCCATGACATGCAGCAGGACTCTACCCAAGTGGTTTTTACTATAATCTACCTATTTTTAGGCTATCATTGTAGTTTTATTTGAGAAATTACAGATTTTATAAGAAAAAAATAGAAAATCTCTGATATGATTGACACAGCAAAGTAGTATTGATCAAACTGAATAATGATATACAAAAAGTCAAATTAGGGCGGGAGTTTGGCCTAGTGGTAGAGTGCTTGCCTAGCATGCACAAAGACCCGGGTTCGATTCCTCGGTTCCACATACATAGAAAAAAAAAAGCCAGAAGTGGTGCTGAGGCTCAAGTGGTAGAGCTCTAGCCTTGAGAAAGTCCAAGGACAGTGCTCAGGCCCTGAGCTCAAGACCAGGACTGGCAAAAAAAAAAAAAAAAAGTCAAATTACCGGCCAAGTTCATTTTTCACAGTAAAAATATAAATAAAATATTATCTAGTAGTACCTAATGAGTTAGCTTTAACATATATAGTTATTTCAGGAATAAAACAATAGTTATTATCAAAGAATCTCCTGACATGTCCTCATCACAATGAATTGAGGGCTAAACTCCTCAAAGTAAAATAAGAAGAGAGGGGAAGTCCCTCTGGATGGTAGGAATTAAGTACCAAGATCCATTTTAACTGTTACATATGAGTACATATTTTCACTGAAAATAAAGAACAAAGATTCCAGTATTTCTACATTATTATTCAGCAGCCACTATATGACTATACCATTATATAAAAAAGAATAGTCTTATTTCACTTACAGATTAGGTGCATTTAATAAAATTACTCCTCTACTTACTGCCCACACCTACATTCACACACCTGCAATTGCAGGGCTTGAGTTGCCTTTCTAATTCTCTCAAAAACCTTCTCACAACCACATCCATATCTCCAGGTTAAAAGATAAAGGTACTATCTACTTTCTTAATCAGCCTAATTTTCCATAGTGTTTACCATTTCTTTAAGGCAATAACCTCCTGGCTGACTCAAGAATGGGTGGTACTTGACATTGAAGAGATCATTAGAAATATAGCCATTTTGCTATTTTCAGTATAACTCACCTAACCACCCTTGCACATATTGGTGCTTACTGAGGCTTTTTTGTTTGTTTGTTTGTTTGGTAGTACTTTCTTTTAAACTCAATGCTTCAAGTTTGCTAGGCCAATGCTGGACTAATTGAGCCGCAGTTTAAGCCTCATTTTGCTTTGGGTGGAAGTCTCCAGTTTTTTTCCCTGGGCTGTCCCTGTACTGTGACTCTCTCAATATTCATGTTGTGCTAGTGGATTTAGTATGTCCTTGTTTTTGGACCACTGGGTGAATGCCAAGTAGTGGAATTGCTGGGTCATAGGGGAGCTCTATGTTTAGTTTTTTGAGGAACTGCCATACTGCTTTCCATAGTGGCTGAACGAGTTTACATGTTCATTGCAGCACTATTTACTATAGCAAAACTATGGAACCAACCCAGATGCCCCTCAGTTGATGAGTGGATCAACAAGATGTGGTATTTATACACAATGGAATTCTATGCTGCCATCAGAAAGAATGATATCGCCCCATTTGTAAGGAAATAGAAAGACTTGGAAAAAAATCATATTAAGTGAAGTAAGCCAGACTCAAATGAACATAGGCTCAATGGCTCCCCTCATTTGTCATACTTAGTATAAACCTTGGACTCTCCTAGCAGAGGTCTACAATAGGGCAAAACCTAAATATATAAGGCCATATAGGATGAGGCTAAATGAAAGGACCTCCAATATATGGAAACAAGAGCATATAATGTGTGAATGTTGTTCTTAATGTACTATGCTATTCTCATCTCTTTTGTGGTCCCTTAGTTATCTCATATTGTTACAGTATCTTACCTTGTTATCTGGTATATCCTATATATGTTTATTTGTTTATTTGAAATAGGATAGGGAAGGGTGAAAACAAGATAGGAGGTGGGGTAGGGAAATGGAGACAAAAACATGAGAAGCGAAATCAATGTCAAGAAGTGATACACCTACTATGTGACAAATGTAACTGTAACCTCTCTATACTTTACCCTGACAACAAAATATAATTTAAAAAGAAAGAAAAAATAGGATCTGCAATTTATTGAATAAAATAACAATGATCAGCTTTATAAAAGTGGGTAGATGGTACTAGAAACCCACTTTGGCATAATCCTTTTTGTAATTATAGATAAAACTCTCCAATATTGGTAAGTAGTACATATCATCCCTTAGTTTAAGTATTTTTTTCTCCAATAAACTCATCAATATCCTCCAGATTTTCAAGACCTGAGTTTGTATCCACTAAACATGAAACATCTTCTTAGATGGCTATATTAAAACTAATCTAATGTTTACCTTACCTTCTCTCATGGGGCTTAGGTCAGCACTCCTCAGCTCAAGGCTACTGCCTTACCCTTGAGCTACGGCCCCTTCCCCTTTTCTAGAGGGTAATTGGAGATAAGAGTCTCAGGTTCTTTTGTGCCCCATCTGGCTTTGAACCTTGATCCTCAGATCTCAGCCTCCTGAGTAGCTAGGATGACAGGCGTGAGCCACCACACCCAGCTTCACCTTATGTTCTGAAAATATAAGTCAATCTAACATTGCATATTTTAATTCTAGTTACAACCTTCTTTACAAAATGAGAATTCTTACCTAGACGACAAGTAAAAGAAAATAAACATTATCTCTATATGTATGTTTTCTATAATTGGAATTTGTAATAATACATGGAATTTATAGGAGAAATTAAAAGGTTAAATGAACTCATAGTGATATCAACTATATATTCATTAATCAGTAACAGTAACATTTTAAGTGATTATTCATGCAAGGACACATAAATTTCTTGACATTGAATTCTCATTTCTCAACTGTCATTGTCCTCAAAGAGATGGATGATATTCTGCTTTACTCTGGTTGAAGTACGGTAGGTAGTAATATATGTCATTTTATTTGTTTATTTATTTTGTCCATTCATGGGGCTTGAACTCTGGTTTGGATGCTTTCCCAGAGCTCTTCAGCTGAATGCTAGCACTCTTCCCACTTGAGCCACAGTGCCACTTATTTTTTTTCTTGACGTTTTATAATATGGCATGTACATCACAGTATAGTTTTCACATCATTTTACATGGGGATTTCAGTTTAATGAGCTCCTGCATGTACACAGTTCATCTTGATCCATCACCCCCCATGAGAAATTTGATCTGTCCTAAGAGAAGTTAAATATTTAAAATAGTTATACTTCAAAAGTTTTTCTTTTTATTTTAAAGACAGAGGTATTTCATTGTACTTTTTGTGGTTCTGATTTCCTTGTTTCCTTTTTTATTTGATTTATTCCCTTCTGTCATTATTTTTTGATCTGGGTACCCTTTGTCTTATAGATAAGTTTATCTGATTTGAGGAGGGAAAAGGAAAGCACAGCAACAGTGGGACAAAGGGTGAATCAATTCAGTAGGGAAACTCCCTAGACACTAACTTGGAAATGAACTACACAACTCTGGGGGGAGGGAAGTAAGATGGGGAAAAACTGGGAGAAGATGAGGGAAGGAGTAACACTGTTAAAAAGGATATAAATTCTTTATCTGACTGTAACTGTAGCCCCTCTGGACATTAATTTTACAATAAAAACTTTTATAACTTTTTATTTCAGTGTATAGAGAGGTTACAATTATAGTCATCAGAGAGAGGGTGCATTACATATCACACATTGATATCCCTGCTTATGTTTTTGTCCCTACTCCCCTCCCCCAGCCTCTCCCTTCATTTTTCCCCTCCTATTTCAAATAAACAAGTAAACATCTATATAATATACCAGGTAACAAAGTGGGATACTGTAACAATATGAGATTAACCAAAGGGCAACACAAGAGAGAAAAACATAATACATAAAGAGTAGCAGTCACTTATAATTAAGCACTTGTTTCCAAATGTCCAGAAACAAGACATACTAAAGCCACTAAGCACAACTGTGCTCACTGCAGCACTATTTACCATAGCAAAGATATGGAACCAACTCAGATGTCCCTCAGTAGATGACTGGATCAAGAAGATATGATATTTATACACAATGGAATTCTATGTTGCCATCAGAAAGAATGATATCCCCCCATTTGTAAGGAAATGGAAAGACTTGGAAAAAATATTAAGTGAAGTAAGACAGACCCAAAGGAACATAAGCTCAATGGTTTCCCTCATGTGTAATAATTAGTACACACGTAGAACTCTCCTAGCAGAGGATGACAATAGCTCAAACCCTAGATACATAAGGCCATATAGGATGAGGCCAAATTAATGGACCTCCATGACATGGAAACAAGAACTTCAAAAGTTTTTCTATGTATCTACACAAGTTCAATAAATGGAATTAGTTTTTTAAATATTACCAAATTGTAGCTGGGTGCCGATGGCTCACCCCTATAATCCTACCTACTCAGAGGCTGAGATCTGCGGATTGAGGTTTGAAGGCAGAAAAACCCCCATGAGACTCTTATCTTCAATCAACCACTCAAAAAACCAGAAGTGATGCTCAAGTGGTAGAACCTAGCCTTGAGCACAAAAGAGGCTCAGGAACAGTGCCCAGGTCCTAAGTTCAAACTGACCAAAAGCAATACTACAAGAAATACTACTGCTCAACCTTGGGCTCTCCTAGCAGAGATTTGCAGTAGAGCAAAACCTTGATACATAAGGCCATATAGTATAACACTAAATGAAAGGACCTCTAGGATATAGAAACAAAAGCCATATAGTGAGTGATTGTTGTCCTTCATGTACTATGTTATCGCTCATCTCTTTTGCTGTCCCTTGGTTATCTCATATTGTTACAGTATCTCACTTTGTTATCTGACATATTGGATATATTTGTATTTGGTTATTTGAAATTGGATAGGGAAGGGGGGAAAACAAGATGAGGGGTTGGGTTGGGGGGAGGGAAATGGGGACCAAGACATATGAAAGGGTATCAATGTATGTGAATTAATGCACCTTCTATCTGGCAAATATCATGTAACCCTTCTATTAATTACAATAAAAATATATGAAAAAAAGAAATACTATTACTCACAAAATTCAAAATCTGGTATTTTTGCTAGCCCTTTAAGATAGCTTTGTTCTAGGAGGTATGTTCCAACCATATCTTTTAAATGAAAATGTCATGTTTTTACTTACACATTTCATGTAATTGTGGCTGAAATCCATGCATTGCTTAATATATGAAACAAAGAGTGTGAATTTCAATGTTTCTTGTTTCTCTAGGTGGCTTTTACCGTACTGTTTGATTTGGAAGCACTTCTGAAGATCTGGTGTCTGGGATTCACTGGATACATTAGCTCATCTCTTCACAAATTTGAGTTACTTCTGGTCATTGGAACGACTCTTCATGTATATCCAGACCTTTACCATTCTCAGTTTACATATTTCCAGGTAACATAAATAATGCCTATTGATTTTTGTTTCTGTCCAAGGTAGATAGAACTGATCTTATTATGACAATATATAGTCATATTCTACAGATATATGTTACTGGGAGAAGTCCATTGATATATTTAATATGTCATGTATATGCCTTTATATAAACCAAAACAATGACTTTTTAAACTTCAGAAACTTTAGTTGAGTCTAAGAGGCTCACATCTATAATCCCAGCTACGCAGGAGGTTGAGATCTGAGGATCACAGTTGGGAGCTAGCAAGAAAACAAATCTGAGAGACATCTCACATTAACTAGCGAAACTCCAAAACTGGAGGTATGTCTCAACTGTAGAGGACCAGACGAGTGAAAAAGCTAAGCAAAAACCTAAGGCTCTGAGTGAAAGCACCTGGGACTGGCAACAAAAACCAAATGACAAATTTCTGAATATTTATAATACACTTCCTCTAAAATTAAGTATGTAAGAATATGTGGATATGGTATGTCTTGATCTGACTAGAAAATTTTATGCCAAATAATGTTAGCACAAAGTTTAAAGATGTATATATAAATTCAATTCCAAGTATATATCAGCCTTATAAATATATTGGTTTAACAATGTTTTAAAATAGAAATAAGAATTTATAAATGTAAAATCCACCTTTACTGGTTTTAATTAGCCATACATTATTTATAAGTGACTATTTCTTTTCTCTGAAATGAATAAATAAAAGATTACAATTTAGATTTTCTAAGTGTATATCTACTTTAATGTGATATATTGAATCACGTTTCTCAACAATTATTCAATGATTTGAATTATTAGTTATAGTCACTCTAACTGTAAGTGGAAGCAATATGCCTATTGGAGGTAAATTCTACTTAAAATGATAACATGCAAATATGGTATCCCAGTATAAACATATGAAATACAAGCATTTTTATGTCTCATTTATTGTCATTGTGATAAGTTATCATGGAACCTCCACAAGTTTTTTCTATGAATATCTTTTAAATGCTCAGCATGATTAAATGCAAATTAAAAATGTGTATTAATGTTTAACATTGAGTATTGGCTTTATTGGCTTGAGAAGCACCTGGCGATTAGCCAAGCATACCTCTGGGTGTGCCTCATGCATTCCCAGTGACAGCTTAGGAAAGGAAGAAGACCCAAATTGAATGTGGGCAGTACCATCTCTGAAGTTGAGACAGAATCAAAGAGGAAAAGGGGAAAGCTGGATCGCTTCTCTCTCACCCTACTCTCTCTCTCTCTGTGTCACACTCGGTCACACACTTTCCCTATTTCACTGTATCTCTCTCTATCTCTGTCTTCTTCCCCCCTCTCGCACTCTTTCATCTTCCTCTTTCTTCCCCCTCCTTTTTCCCCTTTCCCTTACCTTTTTTCCTCACCTTCCTGACAGCCCTGAGATAAGCTGCTCTACTCTCCCATATCTTCCTCATATGATGGACTAAACACACTTGTGAAACTGAAAGCCAAAATCAATTATCCTTCCCTTAAGTTTATCTTTGATATCTTGTCACAGCAAGGAAAAACTAACACACAAAATATGCATGTCACTACCTGCTCATATATGCTTTGTCTAGACTTGAAAAATGTTTTATTATAAATCTGTTAAATAAGATTAAGAAATACATTCTTACCAATTTTAGCAAATTATAATACAAAATATAATCAGTGCATTAAAATTGCTATCATAATGTACTTTATAACACTTTGCAAAATTATGATTGTGATTTCTACCAACTTTCTAAATTTGATAGTCTTTTATTTGTGGAGCTTGGGGCTTGAACTCTGGGCCTGGGCACTGTCTCTGAGCTCTTCAGCTCAAGGATACCGACCTACTCTTAGAGCCACAGCCCCACTTCCCACTTCCCATTTTCTAGTGTTAATTAGAAATAAGAGTCTCACAGTCTTTAGTGCCCAGACTGGCTTTGAACAATCCTCAGATCTCAGCCTCCTGAGTAGGTAGGATTCAGGCATGAGCCAGTGCACCTGGCTTAAATTTGATAGTCTTAATCAAATGAAAACCAGTTTAAAATTCAATATATGTAGAAGTATGTGATTATGTGTTTCCATATATGTATATTTTTACATACCCATTCATATGTATTTTTATACACATACATATGTGTGTAAAATGGAAGTTACCACTAAGAAATAAATCAACTCATTCTTTTCTTTCTACTGGTTATTTTCTACTACAATGATTTACAAACGATTTTATTAGTCTGCAAGGTTCTTGACATTTTATGAATATATAGACCCAATCAAGCATGATATATATGTTTATGTATAGTTGTGTTATTATTAAGGTATTATATAGAGGAGTTACCATTTAATGAGTTCATCTCTTTTTTAGACAATTTCACCCTTTCCTTTGCTTTCCCCAATCCTTGCCCACAAGTTGCACAGTTCATTTCCACAAAGATAGTGAATTTTTAATGTGTTTGATTCTGTATTAAAATGTACATTTTATATTTTAATGATTAAGTGATTTTTATTTGCATTTCTCTTCATGGACGTATTTTCCTAATGAAATAAATGTAGATGATCTCAGTGATTTATACCTGGAAAATTAAATCTCTTGAAAAGCTTTTGTGTCACAAGAATTTTTACAGATTCACCTATGGAGTCATTCGTTACCATACTTAACAGCTTAGATCTTTGTGGGCACATTTTCGTCTCCCTTATTGGACTTCACACTTCTTATCTCACAAGATACCATGTTCCCAATAGGTCATTCCATACTGGATGAAAGGAAGCAAGCTATGAGAAGGTCTTGTAGTAGCCATGAGAAGTGCTGCAGGTAGAGAGAACCCCATTGCACAAAGCAACATTGATTGACATGTTCAAGGAACAGCACAAAACCCACATGGCTGAGCTGGGATAGATCAGGACTCATGGTCTAGGGAAGGCCTATAACATATGGTGCTTTCCTATGTCTCTGCAATGGTCATTCTCATGGCTGCTTTGTGTGGGGCACTTACTCTGTGTCAGGCTCTATGCTTTATCTTATTTGTCTCTCCTCACCATCCTGTATGATACAGGTGATGCTAGGAAACCAAAGTTCCATGAGAGCAGAGACTTGCACATGACTTTGAATCTAATAAGTAGGAGAGGTGAAGCTTATTTCCAATGTCTACAGCACCCCCATTAGAGACAACCACAGAATGTTCTGAAGTAGTTACCTTAGAAAGTATGGCTTGTTTTATTTCATATCCATAGTACACAGAAGCAAAAGACTCTATTGATAGAAAAAATGAAAAAAAGGTACAAATAAATGGAAGGCACAATTAGAGTCACATATAAAGGATTTATCTTTCGAGGAATGTAGAATAAATGCTTTGAAAGTGTTAATTAAGTTTAAGGTAGGAATTGAGTTCTTTTTAATCAAGCTCATGAAATAGGGACGTATCTGAGTTGTACAGATGTACATAAGTTGTTTTTATTAATATTGAGGATGTGATTCAGAGTTATTTACATAGTTTTAAAATATAATGTTAATACAAATTAGAAAACCAATAGCATTGAACTTTGGGCTAAAAACAAGTTAAATTATCCTTGTACAAGTTCTCAGAGTCAGCTGTTCACAATTAGATACTGGAAATATATAATCTAAGAATATATAAACCTGGTAAAATGTGAAAATATGCCAGATTATGATTCTACAATTTAATGTAGTTAGTATTTTGATAGACTTAGTGATAGGTGGTTTCATTGCTCTTAGAAAGAGAACCTAAGTATAATGTGCACAGATTTGGAAAGGTGTATTCATAATTACATTAGGAAAATATGATGACTCAATCATGGTTGACAATTCAAGCAACTTGAATTTTATATGAATTTTCTTCTTCAAATACTGTGCTAAGCTGGGCGCTGGTGGCTCATGCCTATAACCCTAGCTATTCAGGAAACTGAGACCTGAGGATGTTTGTTTAAAACCAGTCTGGGCACTAAAGTCCATGAAAGTCGTACATCCAGTTAACCACCAGAAAAGTGGAAGTGTGTTGTGCTCAAGTAGTAGAGCATTAGCCTCTAGCTGAAGAGCTCAGGGACAGTGCTCAGAGTTCAAGTCCCACAAATGACCAAAAAAATATATATATAGAAATAAAATATAGGTGTACATATACATATATATACATATACACCCATACATATATGTATATGTATATATGGGTATATATGTGTATATATACATATATATACATTGTGTTGAGATTTTGTAAAGCTTCATAAAAATTTCTTTAGACATTTGTCTAATCGATTTACTCTACATGCTGCAATAATTATTAGTGTTCTATACAAGAAGAGTGGCCAGACTCACCAACGGTATCTCCTGTGAGACTCCAGAGCCTTCAAAGTCCAGTGACCTTAGTGAGGAAAGTGCAGTGGCAGAAATGCCGACTGTCATTCGAATCATGCGTTCCTTCCCTTCCCTTCTCTTTCATGCTGCCTTCATTCACAGTCTGGCTTGTTCCAGGTGGTTTGCAGAAATGGCTCCCACAACCCAAGCCAAACTTTGTGTTCTAATTCTCAGTGGAATTCACTCAGACTAAAAATAAAAAGGCTGTCTAAAGAAAATATCAACCAATCCACAAGTAGGACTTGAGATCCAACCCAATGCAAGCAATCAGCAATTTTGAAATGAATGGGCAAATTAGGTAATTAGTTGTGAATGGGCTTGATTTTACAAATATTTTACAAATAATTTGACAAACTTAACAAATACACACATATACAAAACTATATATAGAGTATAGATAACCAGTTAAACATATAGGAAACACACAAATGTGTAAGGCTCGCATGAGACAAACCCTTGTGTCTTGCAGTAACGGGGGGGGAAGGTGTAGAGCAGACGCTTGTTCTCTATTGAGTCACCCAGCAAGCTAGATTAAATCTGCCCTATTCTCTACAAAGCTTCTATTGCTGGTGCAGAGGAGGCACCATTCTAGTATGTCTCCATTTCTAGGCTAGATGAAGTTATAAAAACTATACCTAGGGAAAACCCCTGAATGTGCCCCAAATTTCCTTAGTCAGGTATTGGATACTCATGTCTTTAATCTTGATCATGGTTTGAGGTGAGTCTAGTCGGAAAACATTTCTAGAATCAGCAGAGCTCTAGCATGGCTCATGTAGTATAACACCAGCCTAGCAAGTTCAAAGCCCTCAACCCAAAGCCCAGTACTACCAAAACAAAAAAATAAAAACAAAAAACAAACACTTATTTTTATATCCTTAACCCTAAGCCCAGTTCATAGGATGAATCCAGTTGCAAAGAATTGTGCAAAGGCTGGAAGGTGGATTCCAGTGCCCAGGAAATTTTCCAGGAATTTCTATTATTTTAAGGACATGGGGATAGGAATCTGAGCTAGAAATCAAAATTCCTTAATACAAGATTGACTTTTTCCCATATCTCTATGAATGTGAAATATGTAGGGAGGTTTATTTTATGAAACATTAACTATAAATTTCACAGCATTAATGGATTTCTTAGATTTTTCAAGCAGTAGAAAACTATCACATAGTATCGTTCATCACATTTTGATCACATGGTATGTTAAAATGATTCCTTATGTATGATTTGTGGGATTTATCATATGGCAGGTTCTAAGCTAGATGAATGTCTCAGTTACTGTTTCAGTTTTAATACCTTGATTCTCAAGGTATCTATAAGGTGCTATGGAAAATGATATTTTAGTATGGATTTCATTAAGACTCGGTGTAAATAAATGATTAAAATTCTGTGTGTGTGTCTGTGTCTGTGTGTGTGTGTGTGTGTGTGTGTGTTTTAATGTCTCCTGATAGGTCCTTCGAGTGGTTCGACTTATTAAGATTTCACCTGCATTAGAAGACTTCGTGTACAAGATATTTGGCCCTGGAAAGAAGCTCGGAAGTTTGGTTGTTTTTACTGCCAGTCTTCTGATTGTCATGTCAGCCATTAGTTTACAGATGTTCTGCTTTGTTGAAGAACTGGACAGATTTACAACTTTTCCAAGGGTAAGAATTAAAAACACAGTTACAGTTATTTTCTTGTATTACTAATAATGATTTACAGAAAAGTAAATCATGACATAGTCATGATGATTTAGAAGCGTTGTATTTCTTGCAACTTGAAATCATCATTTTTTAAAATACTTACAATGGTCTCTTCAACAGAGTGCAGGTGTCAGAGCATATTTTCTGTGGGGTCAAAATATATATCCATTCTAAAAATCCAGGAAATACTATAATCAGATGCCAAAATGATAAAAAAAAATGGAAGCTAGTGGTCTCACCAATAAATTGCTATCTAACAGGATTTTCAAGTGGTTTTTTTGATTTATGAGAAGAAATGTATTGTGTGTTTCTGAGAGGAAGTATTTTCTAAAAATGATTTATTGTTCTGTAGCTAGATATTTTATATCAGGCATAATCTAAGAGGAAAATTTGGTTTTGAAAATGTATGGTCTTCAAATTTGAAATGTCTTTAAAAGGTCATCGTATTCATCTCGCTACATTCTCATTAGAATTCACTTGAGCTAAAAAGAAAGTTGAAATCAATAACTTCATAGCTAGAACTCCTGTGGAAGATTCAGCCCCTAAACAGAAGGATTCTGAAATTCAGCTCTATGTAAACTTAGAAACATACAAGTATAGTGACTAAGACAATTAATGTTAACTATTTTCACCATAAGTTAAAATAGTATGGCCCATTTCTGGGAAGAATAAATCTTGGAGTAAAAACTGAATAGAATATGTTTTTGAAGTGAAACTCAGAGAAAATGATGTATATTTTTACTGTACTCCTAAAACTTTCTTTTTCAAAGTTCACGCAGAATTTCCTACATTAAATACCAATGTTATTTTTTACAATGCAAATTGTTTTTCATTCACGCATCTCTGTTTGTTGAGTGCTTCTCCGAAGTTTTGATGATCTCAAGGTGAGGAGTGTACTAAGGTCCCAGACCTCAAGAAAGGCTACATTGAAGGTGACCAATGAACTAATATGAGGCCCTCCTGGCTTCGTTGAAAGCAGGCACGTGGTGCCCTTGATAAGGCCCAGAGCCAGGAGGAAAAAGGTCAGGAAGCTTTGTTGGATTGTTCAGTGAAACCTGGAAATATCCCATGTTTTGGGCCCTAGGCAGAGGGCCTTGGTCTGGAAGAAACTGATCAGGTATAACTGTAATGGGAAAGTGAGGAGAGACTGAAGTTGTGTGCCATAGAGAGAGAGCAGCAAGGGTTCATGGGGAGGCAAGAAGGTCACACTCAGACCATCAGCATGGGATGAGATTGACCATCCGTGGTTTTGTTGCCAGTGTTGCCAGTGGCATCATAAGGATGCCAGTGGAAGTCACACTCAAGCTTCTGTTCAGTCACTACACATGGCAAGCTGCTAAAGTAAACCCAGCCCCCTGGTTTCCTGTCAAACAGCATGAAACAAGGGCTGGCAGATCCCAGCAGTGGTCAGGGGTAGAGTCATTCAGTTCATTTCTGAGAAGTTCTGAACAATACCCTCTTGCCCTTTTATGGCCAGGGGTGGTAGTGGTGGTGAAAGAGTAAAGGGAGTGGCATGAGAAGTACAGAGCCACGCAGAACAGTGGGCTTCATCTGGACCCCAGCAGGAAAGCTTCTGCTCTGAGGTACCGAGACTAGGAGCATGGCAATCCAGGTGTGATGGAGCCCGAGTGTCTCGCCTCCTATCACTCCATAAAATCATGCAGGAATGTGCAGGCTGTCCACTTCGGGGATAGCAGCCAGGCGAAGCTCTATCATTGACGGTGGTCTTTCTTGAAGGATCTCACAAAGGATGTTAGTCTGGATCCAGGCTCTTCCTGCAAGGTTAGAGGTATGGCAAGCGAGAATGAAAACTGTAACATAAATCCTATCTCCTTCTGGTAAATCCTGTGCTCTCCCTGGTAAATCAGAATTGCAGATGAATACTGTAAATCGAGGTCAGTATTCTCTTGGCCAGCATTCCAGTATAGTTCATCACACATTGCTGAAAGTCTCAAATTCGCAGGAAGGATTTGTGTGGCAAGGCACAACTTTCAGGCAAAGGATAATGGCAATAGATAAAGAAAAATCTTAGGCTAGATCAAATTCTTCCAGTCTTTTCAGATCTGAGTGGATTTTAAAATAAAGGCTGTGGGTTTCTGTGAAAATTTGGATGCATGAGTCTGCTCCTCTTTCCACACAGGTCTAATTTCACTTCCCTGTGAACATCACACTGGAAAAATTTTACTCTAATATTTTTCTTTAACCAAAATATTGGTAAACATAGTGTTTTTCTCCTTTTTTCTGTATATTGAATAGCACACAAAAACAACTCTATTAGGTTTAGTGAGCATTGCATAAAGGTTCCATTATATACCCCAAAGAGTGGATCTGAATTTGGTACTACTGTAGCCTGTAATAAAGGAAAGGCTGTTTTCCAGATCCATCTGTAATTTAGCTCCACCTAGCTTTATTCTAATTAGCACCATAATAGTAATCAAGTCACATTACACTTCTACATCTCCAGTGACTCAGCTGTGGCTTTCTGCCTGATGACTCCACCATCTTAATGAAGGACCTCACAGGTATGGGATCTGATGAGAAGGGCGGGGTTTCTTCTGTATGTGCATCATTGAAAGTGAAAGCTCCATAGCACAGGCCAAAGCAGAGCACAGATTTTCTGTAAGGAAAGTCACGTGATATACTCTACAGTGAAATGGCAAGTGGGAAAATCAACACTTGTCCATATTATCTTGACTTATTTAGCCATACTGGGGATTGAACTCAAGGCCTATGCTTGGTAGCCCTAGGTGTTTCTTCCCAAATCAATAATATTCTATTCTAGTTTGGACCAAACAGATGTTCTGCTGAATAGAAATGACAAGTGGGATTGAATCCTGTTATAAGGCAATATCCAACAGTTCCTGTTTTGTTGGGATGAATAAATTATACCAGAAGGACAATTTAGATGAATTCTTCATAATGAAGCTTCCAGTACAGGTCATAACACAGAGTGGCATAAACATGAATAATCATAATCTTTCTTTGACAAAGAAAAATGCATGTTTACCTCTAGTTCTCTGATAAAAAGCAATAAGCAAAGTTTCAGTAAGGTTTTAAATGTTTTTTTGTTTAAGCAGAACAACTGCCTAGAAGTTATTAAGATCTATTCAATAAACAGGTAGCCAGCTCAATATCCATATTCCTTCTTCTAAATCTCCAACAAGTTATAATAAGCAGGCCTCATTTGTTTATAATGGAGCAAATGAAGATCATTTTTACTTATAAGTAATACATTACCCTCCATAACTAGGGTACATAAATTTCAATATTATTTATTTGATGAAAGTTTCCTTAGTTTGCATTTCCAAATGCTAATGACTTGTTCTATTAAATTTTCACTTCGAAACTAATGTCCAGAAGAGTTATTAGGCACTTTAAAGCAATAAATGCTATAAAATACTTAATTAAAGGTTAATGTCCCTATTTTTCTCAACCATCAAAATAATGATTTAATGATAAAATTTTAGTTGGATTAAACACTAACTGGGCAATCTGAAGAAACAACTTGCTCTTTAATTTTTTTTTATTATTTTCCAGGTATAGGGTATGGCTACATTTTCAATAAATTCAAAGTCTAGTACTCTTTCAAAAGTATTATGTGATTAGGGTCTCTGAATCTTTATTTAATTATTTTGTCTTCCATGTATTTTTAACATGAAATATGTCAGATATGCAAAAATATATAAAGAATAATAAAAACAATGATAGTTTCCTTAGAATGCACAATATACCCTAGGTTTGATCCCCCGCACCACACAAAATATAGCCACATATGTAGAGCTTTCCATGGAAAATAAGACAGTAGATGTGTTCTCTCTCTGATCACGCTTTCCTCTTTCTATCCTACAGAGAATCACTTTGCTGAACTGGATGTTCATATTCTTAGTACCTTTCTTTTTGCTTTTAGCAGATTTATAAATACTGATTGAAATCCTTTTATCTTTTGTGCATGATTTTCTTTCTATGGTATTAGACTGTATTATTTCTTCTGTTAATTGCTTTTATTGCTCACATTATTTGTGAGATTTCCCTACATAAATACGTATAGCTGTATTTCCTTTATTGTCATGGCTATGCAAGATACAAATACAGGTTTTATTATACGTGCTGCAAAATTTATCTAAAGACTACACAGGTTGTATTTCCATTTTCCTCTTGTCAGGTAAATTCTAATGTCATCCCAGTGATATCTCCCTTGTAGTGAGCATGTCCTCCTCTTGGGTTAGAACTCAAATACCTTATTCAATGGTAGAAATTTTTAGAATGAGCCAAACTAAGTCCACCCATAGAACAGAACAGCTACAGAACAGAAGTACTCAGTTTGAAGGTAATACCAAATATGCCCCGGATGACATTAAAAGATTCTAGGAACAGACTATGCCCAACTACAGTGCCTCTAAATATTATCTCATTTTAATGAAAAGCAAAGATTGCTTTCAATAAATGTGATCTGGAAAACTTCAGGGGTAAATACGATTTTAATGGGCAAAGATTTTATGTACTAAAATGACATTTCTTGGGCAACTTCTATAGAAGGAAAGCAAGACACAGAGAATCCTGTGGTGGAGAGATGAGATGTATGCTGCAGTGGACGCCGAAAGTGACTCACAAAGGGTCTTCAGTGGAATTCTAACCAACTGGAGACTCATTTGAACACTTTTTCTCTTTTTGCTTATTTCTCTTTCTGGAGTTGAAAATAAGAAATATTTTGAAGAAAGTAATCTTATTTCTCAGAGGAGGTGTTTTTACTGAACAAAATTCACTTTTATTGAACAAAAACAAACATTTATAACCAGTTAAGGAATTGCAGGCAAGTTCTGAGATCATTTTTTTTCTGGGAAGCTATTACTGTGTCAGATCTTTCACAGACTCATAAAGTGAGACCCCATCTAAAGCTTCAACCTACACTGTTTTCCATGCCTGGGCAGATTCTGCAAGAGGAACCAGCAATTTGGTTTTGGTTTTAGTGATGTCATGATACATTTTAATGTCTGTTTCCTGCATCTCTACCAAAAATATGCTCTTAAATTTAATGTTTCCCACTGTAGGTTTGGATGTTGGTGTCATTGTTGTGGTTGTTGTTTCTGTGTTGTTTTGTTCCTGTTGGATTTATTTTTTGATCAGTAACCAATGTCAGTGGCACAGTGGTAGAATAATATCCTATGACTCTATCTTTAGCAAATAGTTTGAAGGAAAAGAAGGAAGGTGAGAAGAGAGGGAAGGAGGGGGTGGAAGAGGCAGGGAAGTTGGAAAGAAGGAAGGGAGGAAGGAAGGGATTTTAAAGTACTATCCATTTTGTGTATGTTACTAAACTATTATTATATCAGAAGTAAAAGAGATATTATTGTCTGTAATCTTATAACCCAAATTGCCAATGAAATGTACCATTTACATTATGAAAATTTAATATGACTGACATTACCTAAATCACTAATTAAGAAATGGAGCTTAAATACTCCCAAGAAACTTGACAGTCTATCCTATGAAGAAAATTAATTCAGAAGCCCTTTATTTGCATAAATCTCTAGGTCTCATTTTCACAGCTGTTTGTTGTGTCAGCTTGATGGTTGCATTTCAAAATTATTTTAACATAATTGCTGGAGAATATACCTTTCTACTAAAAATATCATACCCTTTAAGAAAGATTGTTAGGGTGGAGGAAATCTGAGTGTATTCATTTTATCTTAGTATATTTCTTTAAAGTGTTTCTAATAAGGGAAATTACACAGTTAAATCTTCAATTAGTAAAATATTTTAAAATATATTTTGTCATTTCAGATTCCTAAAAAGTGAAAAGGTTATGACATTTCTGAAAAAATAAATCTTAATGAGTGGGGTTAATTTTAGCAAAAAAAAAAAAGAAAAAGAAAAGGCTGGAGAAAACTGCTTTCAATACATGTAGGGAACATCACATGGAAATTCCCATATGTATGCACTACTGTGCTAGACACATGTGCTAAATTTTTAAAGCATTGCTAGAATAGACAAGGACTTGGTCTGCCATTGGAATAGTAAGGAGAGATTAGCAGTTTGAGGTCTTAAAAATATCTTTAACCCCCACCCCCAACTTCTAAATGCCCAGCAGGAATTTTATATGGCCTCTTTAGCCATATGTGGGATGAATTAACCACTGGAGCCCTCCCTGCTCCCATCGGCTGGAGAAGCCCTAACACCTACCAAACACTACTAAAGATTATATGAAAAGCACCAAACAAATTCAATCTCTCAGCCAAACTCTCTTTTCTCTCGTTCCATCTTTTCTGAAAAACCATCCCAGGAGACTGTCCAACCCACAACCTTGTCTGCAGTCTCATTCATGAGGCTGGATATCAAGGTAAGCCAAGTGCAGGCAAGAGGCAAGCTGACACCTGTTCTAAGTACAAAAGGATTCACTGATGTTTGCGTTATTTTTCATTTATTCTTAAAATTATATTGACTTCCACCTGAAGTCTGGACATCTGCTTTGCTTCTAACCATGTTCAAGCTCATGCCGACATTTAAGGCCAATGATCTTAGTTTCGATTTGGTAAGACTTTTTCCTTAGTCGTCTAAAACTTGGTGGATGAACATTCCCCCTCCCTACTCTCCCTTCTCACTCATTTAAATGGAGTCTTGGCAGCAAGCATATTTTTGGATTTATAAAAGCAAAATGAGTTGTGCTCATTTATTTTGAAAAAAGAAAAGAAAGCAGGGAACTGGTTGGTCTTTCTTGTCAACACCAGAGGCTATCACAGAACTAATAGAAACCACTTTATTCTGGCTCTCTAAAGCTCTAGGAATGAAGCATTAGAGCTTTTGTTGTAGGGACATTGGTATTTTGTATTTTTTGATGTGATGGTGTTTTAAATGTGTCATATCTATTAACAAAAATGTAATTAATGTAAATAGATCTCTAATTTCAAGAGTTCTCATACAGAAAATAAACAAAGATGACTCCAAGAATTTTATTATTTGAAATCTTGCAGAACAGAGCCCTGCAATGCTCCTCGGTGATCCTTGTGTTTTGATGGCGTTGTTTTGGAGATGGGGAGCTAGAATTTGAACGAAGGGCCTCAGGCTTGCTAAGTAGGTGCTCTGCCACTTGCACCAAACTTTTTTTACTTTATTCTTTTTAACCTCAGTGTTTCTGAGATCCTTATATTCTGCCTACTTACTAACTGCTACTTACTCCAGTTATTCATAAACAGCTTCAAATGAGTAAAAAAGTACTTTTATTAGCAATAAAACATTCATTGTAACCTTTTTCTAAAACATTTATAAGCCTGGGTTTGGAGAAATAGGCCAAAAAGTATACTTTTAAAAAACAAAAGTTTTCCAAATAACTGTCATTTTCAACTGCCATAAAACAAAAACTGGAGGCAAGGGCCAGGAGTTTGGCCTAGTGGTAGAGTGCTTGCCTAGCATACATGAAGATCCAGGTTCAATTCCTCGGTACCACATACATAGAAAAAAAGCCAGAAAGTGGTGCTGAGGCGCAAGTAGTACAGCTCTGACCTTGAGAAAATCCAAGAACAGTGCTTAGGTCCTGAGCTCAAGCCCAGGACTGGTAAAAAAAAATGGAGGCACAGCTCAACTGGTAAAGTACCAGCCATTAGTGAGAAAGACAAGTGGTAGGTAAAGGCCTTGAGATCAAGTCCTAGCACAAGCACCATAAAAATAAATAATAGAATAGTAGATACTTACATTTAGAAGAAAGAAAAGCACTTTAAAAACATTTATCTAAAGGAAACATCTTAAAAAATACAATGTATTCTATAACATTTTTGAACTTTAGAAAAAATAGAACCAGATTGTATATTACATACAAATTTAAGTCACAGAAACTCATAGAAATTCTAAACTTAGACCAGTGTCATAGCTGCTCTTTATACAGATGTCTTTAATGCAGATTTGTAACTTCTCATTTAGAATATTATCGGTCTGGTGCTTTAATTTTCATCGGTTATTCATACATACTTTATTTTGAATCTCAAAACAACCTCAGAGAATGACAATAAGATTTTGTCATGATTGCAGATATCAGGAAGGCTAGTCTCAGGCTGCACAAAAAGCTTGATCCAAAGCCACTAAGGCAGTGAGCAGTTCCTTCCCACATGTGATGGTGATTGGAGACGCTGGATCTTGTTTGTGGCCTCAAATTACAGAGCATGGTGGCCCTTTTAATCAGGCCAGTCGGTCTCTGAACCTGCAGTCCTCTTCATCATCATCTTGAAAGGTTATCCCCTTAGGGTGAGAGCAGAGATAGGGATGATAATATTAAGCAAAAGGAACATTTGAATAGCTCTTGGCTGATAACTATATTCCTCAGAAAGCAGATGTGAGGTGTAAAAGGCTCATAGGTATGGTAGGGACCTATTCCCAGTGCACCTCAGAGTTGGCATTTTTCCTAAGACTTCGACAAGAAAGATGTGGTAGAATGGATAGAATTTGGAGAGCCAGGAAAACATGATTGGATTAAATGGAATTCCACCTAAACTGTATAAGGTAGGATTTGAGGTAAAGGAAAATGATTTTCACATTTGGGATATATATATATATATATATATATATATAATATATATACACATCCTCACTCCAGACTTTATATCTACAGTATTTGTGTTTGTGTGCAATTCTGTTTAGTCACAATAGAGGATGATTCTTGTCTTTTATTTTCTGAGTTTTTAAATACATTAAAGTCAATTTAATAAATTTTCCTGAGGGCCAGGAGTTCGGCCTAGTGGTAGAGTGTCTGCCTAGCGTGCACGAAGACCCAGGTTCAATTTCTTGATACCAAATACATAGAAAAAGCCAAAGTGGTGCTGTGGTGCAAGTGGCAGAGCTGTGGCCTTGAAGAAAGCCCAAGGATAGCGCTTAGGCCCTGAGTTCAAGCCCCAGGACTGGCAAAAATTAATTAATTAATTTTCCCAATGTCAAATTATCTATTAAGACTTATACCTTGTCGGTTCTGATATTATCAACCAATTTAGAAACATATCCCTAGTATTAGGTAACTTCATTCTTATTACATAGTGATAACACTTTGAATATTGTAAGCTTTAGGTAGTTAAGTATACTGGAGAAAGGGTTTAAATAACATGAAATATAATAAATATTAACAGAATATTAAAAGATCATGAGATCTTTGGGCATTTTTAGATGATAAACTCCTCTAAAAATTAGTGGTATTTGGATAGAAAACAAGGAATTGAGTGAGTAATTATGGCAATTAAAACCAAAGCAGATGTCACCTGGTGGTCAGTGAATCCCATGTAGGCAAGTCTGTTTTAGGGCCGCCTGGTAGTAAGACACAGCAGGGACCCTCTCGGTAAATGGTGGAGCTACTATGGAAGCTGTCAGGTGATTGTCATTTTGAAAGCAAGTCTTTTGTAGAGAAGCAGTTCTTGAAATCAGCTAAGAATTGTGTGTGTGTGTGTGTGTGTGTGTGTGTGTGTGTTCCATTGTAAACGGAATGAGACCACAGGATTCCTCACCACACTTTATATTTATATTTTTAGAATATGTATATTCTAAGTGCAAAAGAAACATACATCTTTACATATACTTCCATAAGAACAATAAAAACATATTTTTTGCCAGTCCTGGAGCTTGAACTCAGGTCCTAAGCACTGTCCTTGGACTTTCTCAAGGTTAGAGCTCTATCACTTGAGCCACATCACCACCTCCAACTTTTTCTTCATATGTGGTACTGAGGAATCGAACCCGGGTCTTCGTGCATGCTAGGCAAACACTAGGCCAAACCCCTGGCCCCCCATAAAAATATATTTAAAAAATAATTTTAGAAGATATGTGATCACACAAAGACTTGTATACGAATGTTTAGAGCAGCATTATGTATGATAGCCAAAAATAAGATTATCATACAGATAAGCCAAACCAATGAAGAGAGAAACTGTGGTAGATGTTGACAGCGAAATTTTATTGGACAATAAAAGGGAAAGAAGTGCTGAAATATGCCACTATTTGGAGGGGCCCTGTGACCTTGGTTGTGATTTCAGTTTCAAAGCCACTGGGATAAGAAGTACACTTGTGACTATTGCAAACTCACTCCCACTGTATCTTCTTGCTCCATATTGACCACAGGCTGACAAGCTTCCCCTTCTAGTTTCTCCAAGTATTTTACTATGTTTGGTCTACATTAATGTCCACCAGAAATATGCAGGGGGTCATCAAATTGCAAATGTCGTCCATGATATTTATTGACGGGGTTAAGAGTCACATTACTAGCTCAGGAACAACATGTTGAGTTTTTAACATTTTGAGTGCTGGTGAATACCTTTGTTGTGTTTTCACTGAATGCAACAATGAGTGATTTGGGGTCCAAAATGAATTATTAGGAACAATAGAGTAAGAGGTTTTCTGTCATTGAGCCTGGAATTGAACTGCCTGGCATGCTCACATGGGCTGCCAGTGGCCCAGGAAGGAAACACTGTCGGGTATACCGATGATTGATATTTAAAGGATGTTAAGAACAAGAGAAATGATAAAAATACAGCTCATTGCCTTTTCTTCCACTTTGGGAATTTTATTTCCATCTAAGCCTCAATCTTGGTTTATAAATGTAGGCTCTGCTAAAATGTGGAGTCATTTTAGGGGAAAATATTAACAAGTACAGACATTCTATTAAAGAATATCACAGATGATTGCAAAACTGGGGTCAAAAATTAAGGTTGGGCTCATCAGAATTCCTTGAAAGATGGCTAAGATGTAGGAAGAAATGAGAAAGGCCAAAGATGCCCTAAAATTCCTTGGCCTGAATAACTTGAAGAACGGAGTCTTTATTTTCTGAGAGGGTGGGAAAGAGGGCAGAGCTGGGGAGTGGGCCATAAAGAATGGAGATGTGCGATATATGTGATTCCTGGTGAATGTCCACGTGGGGATGTGGACTGGATTCTGGAGAGAGAGCTGGAAATACAAGTGTGGGAGTCGTCTGTTACACATATTTAAAGGCAGTGAAATGAATGAGATAAAGTAGCTGGTTACATGTAAGAGAGAAGTAAAGGATTCTGGGATCATACGGGAGCTCTGTGACCTTGGACACTGAGGAATTGAGGAGAACCCAGTCCTGGGAACTGAGAAGGGTGTAGGCGGCACTACTTTGTTCCACTCATTCTCTGCATTTAGATGTGTGCCCTCCTGTGCCACTGCTGTGTCTGTTCACCCTGCACACGGCTTTCGGCTTCTATTCTGAATTTCTTGCTCTTTGTCTTGTTCGTATTCATCCAAAGAATATGGCCTCTGATTAGAAGCAGAAAGTCACTAAGCTAATGAGCCTCAAAACCTTTCTTCTGAGAAAAAAAAATCCTGGCAATCTCTTTCTTCAATCCTATTCTTAACTTCTGTTCATTCAGCGCTTCCCTCCTTGCGTGGGAACATGAGTGAGTATACTTGTGCTGTGATTCTGTAGTTTCCTTCCACGGCTCACAGTCAACTGCATGGAAAATCACCATTCATTCATTCACCTCCAGATTCTACTGACAGCAGGTGATTTTCCTCTGTAGTTTCCGTATGAAAGTCCTTTACCATCATTCTTTTCTTGGCTGATTTAGTTCTTCCTTGAAGGTGAAGAGTTGCTTTTTCAGGAAGCTTAAGCTGGACCATTCAACCTGAGTTCACTTAGCAGCAAGGAGGCACCTTCCCTACTACAGGGACTGCTCCCCAACAGTGATGCTTAATATGCTGTGATCTCATTACATATTAAAAGGAACATGAAGGGGTAAGCAGTGCAATAACAAATAAGCAGCAAATAACAGTGTTACTCATACTTTATTACACCATTGGGTGGAGAACTGAAGGGTAAAACAGCAAAATCAATACTCCCCTGGTTGAAATCTAAGGGACTTAATAGACAAATAATTGTCAACCTGAAAAACTCCAAACAAGTGAAGAGCCACAATAGCATACCATTTTATTTGAATAATAGCTACCAGGAAGAGTGGAAAGTGGCAGGAGAAGAAGTAGAGATAGAAAGAGGCAGGAAGAAAATAAGAAAGACCAAGAACTAGCCTGGGAAAATAATCAAACATTGTCTTCTGAAACAAGTTAAGAAGAAATAAAGTTGAAGAAGCAGATCTTTATAATATGCTCACATGCCTTAATCTCAGACAATTCCGGATGAGGGATACTGCACATACTAGCTGAGTGTTCCTCCACAATAAAGCAATACACACACACACACACACACACACACACACACACACACACACACACACACAAAATTAAGCTGATTGGTGTCTAAAGTAGAAGAAAGAGCTGAATGTTGGGTCTTCAGGTATCAAGAAGAAATCTCTTGTGTTTAATCATAAGTTTTGTCATTACTCCTGAGCAAAAGGAAAGCCATATCCAATTAAATGTTTTTAGCACTTGTGGGTCCGGTAATGGTTTGCCTACTGCTATTGGATCTAGTGTGTGCACAGACTTTCACCTCAACCATGCTGAAAATGAATTAAGCACCATGCAGAGAGGAGGCTAAGGAGAGAAAAACTGGGAGAACACAAAGGATAAGGTGACATTGTTCAAAAGAAATGTACTCATTACGTAACTGTAAACCCCTCTGTACATCACCTTTATAGAAATAATAAAAAAGAAATTATAGAGAGAGGAAAAAGGAGAGAGAAATATTTACAACATAAAATCTCTAAATTGCTGATATTAAATAGCATTAAATCTCATGAGTCAGTCTGTTTTTATAATAAATTAATTTAAAAAGAAAGACTTTCCCATTGACCTCACATAGGATAGAACAATCTGATGTTTTCAGGTGCTTCCACTTGGGCATTTGTGCTCCTTGACATGGCATGTACCACATAGAAAACAGAAAAGACACAGGAACAACTAATTGTTCTTAGTGTTTAGTTCTAATGTACTTATTTAAGAGCTTAAACGATGTGTTGTGGGGAAATGTCTATAGCACTTTTAGAATGAGTTGAAGCTAATCTTTGAGATGAATGGCTATCTAACCGTACCAGGCAAGGAACATCTATTATTTTTGGTAATGCTGAGGTCATCTCAGTAAGAACATATTCACACTTCTCGCAAACAAACAATGCTGTTGGGATAATGGGATTGCAGAAAGTGTTTCCCACCTGCACACAGGTTGAGTGGGAGAACTACGTCCTGACTTAACATTCGATTAGCAGCTAATTGTTCCTTTATTCAAATGCTTCTCTGATGCCCTCCACATTTGCACTTCTGAAAAACATAATCACCCCTAGCACAGGAAATCAAATGACAAAAAGACTACTATGCTATTAGAATTGGGAATGGTGGATCCAGAACTTCAAAGAATGTAAGATATAACTTGGAAGTTTATTTATATGGGTTCATAATTATTTTTTTTTTGCCAGTCCTGGGCTTGAGATTAGGGCCTGAGCACTGTCCTTGGACTTTCTCAAGGATAGAGCTCTACCCACTTGAGCCTCAGCACCACTTCCGGCTTTTTTTCTATATGTGGTACCGAGGAATCGAACCCCGGTCTTCATGCATGCTAGGCAAGCACTTTAACCACTAGGCCAAACTCCCGGCCCCTTATTTTTATTATAGTACCTGGCTGTTACTTCTGTTTGTTTCACAATTGAGTGAACTTGGGCTACTCACTTCTCATTTTTGAGTCTCAGTTTCCTCTTAGTTCTAAAAACCCTTTCACTATGATTCTATTTTTATCTTGGCCCCAGTCCTTCTTTATGTTATCCTGGACTTTATTCTTCAATTGACTTGATGTCTTTATTGCATCGAAGCAATTGAAAAAAATTGCAAAGTCACAGGCTATAGTTGTCCGGATTTGCGAACACTATCATAAAGTCTCATCACAAAGCATTTATGAGCTGCACACAGTAGCTGGCTTCTGAGAGCCATCTTAACCAATTAAAAAAAGAGAGACCCCATCTCAACCAATTAAAAGCAAAGCCTCAGGTAGGTGCCTATGGTTCCTGCTGTGTAGGAAGTATTAATAAGACAATCAAAGCCCAGGCTGGCCCATGCCAAAAAAAAATAGATGATATTTGAAGCGCAGAAGATACCTGAGTCCAAGATGCATATGGAAATCATATATAGTCATGCATATGTATATAATATAGATAGTATGATTTAATACTACAACCATGTCAGAATCGACCTAGCCAAAGATTTTTGCAGAAAGTATACCTCACTCTTAACTAGACTGCTGTTTGAGGAATAGCCTAGATGTTTTCTCAGTCTTCTTCTGCATGCTTCATTCTGCCTTGAATATTTTTTAAACACAAAAAAAGAATGTGTCTTTGTTAAGTTGCACAGCACAACAGTATTGTTTAGAAATATTTCTTTTTAAGTGAGTCATATGTTTAATATGATCGCTGAAATAACTAGATAAATGAGTACAATAAAAATAAAATTAGGGTCATTATTATTCTCTTATAAGCTTTAGACAATCAAATGCAATTCACTATAAAATAATAAGTTTCTCCTGGCAGCTGCAGCAAAAGTAAATAAGTCTGTTGGGAATGGGAAATCATTTTCTTATAGAAGGAAGAAAACAGTAAAAGTCAAGCAAAGATTCTGATTTTTTCTAATTTGTTTAATAATATTTCCCAACACCAAGGCTCATTTTAAAATCAGTATCATTATTTTTTTTTAGAATGGCTAGATATGATGCTTTAATGATTTTCTCATTGGATGCATCTAGACTGCTCTTCCCCTAATTAATCAGATAAGAATCAATAACACTGAGAGAAGGGTTCTCAGCAGAGCACCAGAGACGAATTTGAACCCGCATTCCCATCCCCAGCTGGTATTATAATCCCGCCATTCTTTTCCTTGCTAGGCATTCATGTCCATGTTCCAGATCCTCACACAGGAAGGGTGGGTGGACGTAATGGACCAGACTCTCAACGCTGTAGGACACATGTGGGCGCCTGTGGTAGCCATCTACTTCATTCTCTACCATCTCTTTGCAACTCTGGTGAGTTTAACTTTTCTTTTCTGTTCTATTCTATTTTAACATTCTTAGTGTATTAGCATCAACTAATATGTGTCCACATTGTCCATTTCAAAGTGAGAGCTGCAGGATAGACACAGAGTATTCCCCTGGGATCAGAGCCTGGCAGTTCTGAATTTGACAAGTCAGAACTACATGAAGAATTGTTTGTTTGGTCAAGAGTGTCTCTTTTAGTCACAAGTGTTTGCACGAGAGTACATGAGACAACACAAACAGAAATCTCATATTTGCACAACAGCTTTATAACCTGCAGGTCACACTAGAACTCTGTGATTACGTTCTTTGTCTTGTAGAGAGGCTGTCTTTGATTTCAGTGCTGCCTCTTCACAGCTGTAATTGCACCAAGGACAGAAGGTGCAGACCTTAGGGTATAGTCATTTAATTAGAAATCAGCACAGGGTTTTTGTAAAATGTGTAAAACACATGGGAGAAAAAAGACATTGCTGAAAATATTGTCAAAGTACTAGAAAACTGAATACCAGATCCACATATAACTGATTCCTGTCACATAGACTTTTCCCTTCAAGGTATTTATATTAAAAATCAAAGAAAGATCCAATACAGATTCTGACATACCGGAAGTGTAGTTCTTAGTTCTTCCTAATACCAAATCTATATCTGCATGTCATTAGTTTATATTTACAAAGAAAAGTTATGGAAATGTAAAGACTTAGAAAAAAATTATATTAAGTGAAGTAAGCCAGACTCAAAGAAACATAGGCTCAATGGTTTCCCTCATTAGTCATAATCAATAGAAACCTTGGGCTCTCCTACCAGAGATTTACAATAGAACAAAACCTAGATACATAAGGCCTTATAGTATGACGCTAAATGAAAGGACCTCCAGGTTATAGAAACAAAAGCCATATAATGAGTGATTGTTGTCCTTAATATACTATGTTATGTCTCATCTCTTTTGCTGTCCCTTGGTTATCTCATATTGTTACAGTATTTCACCTGATATATTGTATATATGCGTATTTGGTTATTTGAAATTGGATAGGGAAGGGGGGAAAACAACATAGCGGCGGGGCAGGGGAGGGAAGTGGGGACCATGATATGAGAAACAGTATCAATGTATGTGAAGTAATCACCTTCTATCTGGTGGATATAATGTAACCCTTCTATTAATTACATTAAAAATATATGAAAAAATCCAAGTTATAGTTTATAAGCCAATATTCAGGAAAAGTTCAAGAGAAAGTTACAAATACAAGTTAGAAGCTAGGCGTTGGTAGAATTAGATTACTTTTAAAAAAAGATGTTTATACTTAAAATACATCCTGACAAAGGTTAAAATTATATTCTATTTATATGAGAAAAGTATGCATGATCAGTTTAATATATCACGTAAGCCCCCTTTTAGATCCATTCCCTTTCTCTCTTCTTTCTTGTCTCTACTGTCTCTCCCTAGAAAAAGCAATGATGAATTTAGTATGAGTCCATATTTTAGTTTTAAAATTATATTTCATTCAATTTAACATATTTCCATTATAGAAAAGCTCATTTTGTATAACATTAAGGAAGACAACAATTGAACTATAAACATCCTTGGCAAGGTACATTACTATTTCAGATTCATAGAAATGTAAAAGAAAGTATGTAGTTTCCAATCAATGAAATACAGAAAAATATAAAAAAAATCTATTAAAATGATGTGTAGTATTCTAAATATAAAGGTATGATTACATCTATTTTATGTTGAAATTTTTGAAAATTTAGTTTTGGGAAGTGCTCTGTTATGGCTGACTCTCCATGTCACCCCATGTGACAAGGCTGAGCAAACAGCAACTTTGGTCATGAGTAGTCTTCCCCCAAAATCTTTTATCAAATATTAGTTTTTGTTTGGGGGCTGGGAGTTTGGCCTAGTGGTTAAAGTGCTTGCCTAGCATGCATGAAGACCCGGGTTCGATTCCTCGGTACCACATACATAGAAAAAAAGCCGGAAGTGGTGCTGAGGCTCAAGTGGTAGAGCTCTAGCCTTGAGAAAGTCCAAGGACAGTGCTCAGGCCCTGAGCTCAAGCCCAGGACTGGCAAAAAAAAAATTTTTTTAAAATATTAATTTTGAGATCATTTCATCAATATATGTGGAGCTAGTACAGTTATCAGTGTATATAGCCATATACTAAGCTATTGATTAAATAGCCCCTATTTATCAGTTACCTTCCTTATATCTATTTAGACTCTCTCCCAAATCTAACTCCTCTGCAGTCTTGCCATAAGTACAGTGTCCCTGTCCTGAATTAGCCCAAGTTTCTCTATTGAAGTTTTCAGGTGCAGATATGAATCCCAGTCTACCAGATATATTTATAAAGATAGTGAGTTACAGATGGTTTCTGCATTTTAATTTTTATTGTTTTCTCATTGGCATTTTGAGATCGGGTCTCACTATGTAGCCTCTGTTGGCCATAAGCCCATGAACATCCTGCCTCAGCCCCTCGAGCGCTGAAATCATATCCAGCTCTGTTTCTGCATTTTCCAGTGGTTATTTAAGCAAGTACTTGCCTAACCTGGATATGGCCTAGTGATCCTCAAGACCTGACATCATCACTACGTGGATCATTAGTGATGAACATGTTAATGTGTCTGGTGCCGGAAAACTGTACTAAGCCAGCCCTGAAACAATACAGTAGTTAGCATTCCTCCTCTTTTTACACTCTCAGTTATCCTTGATATGGCTTGGCTTTTGGGAGTCTGAGGTTCTTATGAGTATATCTTAGGTGTATCATTTTTCCTAAAACTGCATTTTTACCCTTCAGTGACTATTAAAGGAGGTCTTCTTTTTCTGACTCACCTGATCACTTGCTTTATGTGGTTTTTCCATGGACCAGGTTGTGTTTTTAAGTTCATTTGTGACAGTGATACGCACTCCACATGTCAGCACTTTGACTACTCCCTACATTGCAAATATCTCCTCTGAATATTCCACTTTGTGAAGTCTTTTCACATATTTTGATATGGTTAAAGCATTGATTGTTCTATTAGATATATAATCTATTTGAACTTGCGCTTACATAATATCAATATTTTGCCTCCTTGTTCTTTTTAGTAAAAAGTGTTTCTTCTCACTTTGACCCATCTAGCTTAGTATTTATTTATAACTTACATTAGAGATACTCTATGACTTAAGTATGGCTTACGTCAATTTATGGCTTGAGTTTTCAAGCCAATTTTTCTCACTCAGATTTAAGTGACAATTTCAATGTTTAGAATACTTGTTGGATTTATCTCATTATTAAATATAAGAACAAATGATTAACTATTTGATATTTTTATTTAAATAACATTTTAACATTAGTTAATAAAAAGAATTTTGTTAACAAAACAAAATACTATGCCACTAAATTAAAATCAAAGTATGGCGTGGCCACCACCCCAAATTCTAGGCACTACAGTCACTTCCTACATCTCACTGAGATTTTGTTTAAAACATGAAGAGCAATTGTCTCTCTTGTCCTGTATGCCCTTAAAGGCTGACAAACAAATAGCCTCTATCAGGTGAGCTCTAGTTCACTGAATCCTTCTACTGTCATGTGTAAGAGCTAATTTATATTTTGGCCAAAGTGTTAGTCAACTAGTTGAGAATTAGCGCTACTCCATATGAATCCATCAGCAAACATTAAAATTCCTGCCATTTAAGGAAGTGACTAAAGTAGGGGGTAAAGGGTATTGTATACTAGTACTTGCTACATGTAGTTGATACTCAAATGATGAATGTCTGCTTCCAGGTTGTTTCAGAGTAGACTGCTGTGAAATATTCAAATATAATCAACAAAACAACTGGGGGTTTGTTTCGGAGATTTGGGTTCTGGCAGTACTTGGTTGTGAACTTGGGGCCTTGTGCTTGCTCATCAGGTGCTTCACTACCTGCGGGAGTTATTTGGCTCCCTAGTGGTTCAGAAGCCCCTCCCCCTCCAGCCCATCACATTTTTGTTGTACTTTGCCTAGGTTAACCCAAACTGTGTTTTTCCTATTTAAACTGTTTCCCATGTAGCTGCAAAGACAGGCACCTACCTCCATGTACAGCATTTCATTGGCTGAGATGAGGTCTCGTGCATGTTTTTGGTGGTGGTGATGGTGGTCCTTTGTTGGTTTGGCTTGAACTCGGGGCCTGGGTGCTGCCCCTGAGCTTTTGTGCTGAAAACTAGTGCTCTGCTACTTTCAGCCCACAACTTCACTTCCAGTTTTCTGGTGGTTATTTGGAGTTAAGAGTCTCATGGGCTTTCTTATCTCAGCTAGCTTGGAATGGAGATCCTCAGATCTCAGCCTCCTGAGTAGCGAGGATTACAGGCGTGAGCCACCAGCACCCAGCTTCTCGTGTACTGCTTTTGCCCGAGTTGACCTCAAACTGCAGTCCTCTAGAGTTCTACCTCCCAAATAGCCAGGATAAGAGGCACAAGCCATTGCACCCAATCATGTATGCTAGCATTCCCTGACACATCACAGGACCCTAAAACAGAAAACATGTTTCAAGTTCAGTTCTCTAATCCATAAATCTGTCTATAAGCTTCAAGTGAGGTGTTTTTTTTTTCATTAAGTTTTATGTTTCTGTTTGTAAAACATTTCAAAACACCTGAACTCAAATTTGGGGAAATCTACATAAATACGGGATCTGAACTGTGCCTTTCATCCATGCCCACAATGGGGGCAGTGCAACATGGTGAGTTTCCAATGCAGTCATCTCAGAAATAGGCAGGTGCCAAACCACCACCACCACAACAAAACGTTTGCCTGCAGATTGTCCTAGAATAAGAAACAGCAGGAAGTTTTATCACTCCTGGGGATACCAATTTGTCAGCTCATAATGAAAATCAAGCTCACAAATATAGCAAATGCATATTCATAACAATCATCTATTGTCCCTTTAAAATCTTCCTTCTGCATATATGTGCTCTGTTTTGCTGCTCTGATTGATTGCAGTTTCCCAAATGCTTGTTGAATTTATCTTTCCTATCCCTTTTGCCGATTTGCAGGTAAAGAAGAGAGATGTGACTGGTGGGGAGATTCTATTTCTCCCCCTTTGGTGTTTCTCCCTTTATTAATGTCTCAAAGGAAAACCTGTGATGTGAATATAAAAAGGAGAGAAAATGTAATTAAGCATTTATTGTGGATGGTCTTTTTGTTACCTTTGAAGTGCTGAAATTAGCCCAGCAGTCTCTTGATTCTGGCTTGGTAGCGGCAGCTTGCTGAGAACAGTCATATTTTGCTGATAGAAATGTGCATACTAAAGTATAAATTAAATAACTTGATTTTATAGAATTCATCTAAAAGTGCATCTACAATGAATGGATCACATTTTACACTGCTCTGATTACATTTGACTTTTTGTTGACCCACATAAAAAAGAAATGGTTTCATAGTACAGACTGTAAGACAGCTTAAGATGGCCTTCTTACAAAGAGTAGGAGGGCAAGTAAGAGAGAGGAGAGACAGAGAGAGGAAAGAAGAGGGGAATAGAAAGGGAAATGCAACACAAGAATGGAGGATATTAATTTGATACCTGCTGTGTTTTTGCTGCATACTTGGAAATAATTTAAAGATAGGAAGAAGAGAATTTTAGCTAAAGAGCCAGCTATAAGCTATCAAAAAGATAAAGGAATAAAATCAAGCTTCAGGGAAAGAATAGAAAAAGGGAACAATAGATAGGATAAGGTTAAGACTGCATGAAGGCTAGAGTTAAAGAGAAATCAAAATTGAATATGTTACTATAGTGATTAAAAAAAACTACGTGCTAAGACTGTTTAAAAAAATAAAATATAACTTTCAGCAATCCGAATCATTCTAGTTCTAAAGTGAGTTTTTGTTTTTATTGTTGTTATTTTTCTTTTCTTTTTTTTTCTGGTGCCAGTTCTTGGACTCAGGGTCTTAAAGCCTTTCACAATTTTTTCTCTCAAAGCTAGCACTTCACCACTTGAGCCATAGTTTCACTTCCCATATTTTATTGATTAATTAGAGATTTTTCCTGGACTTTTCTGCCTAATCTGGCTTCAAACTATAGGCATGAGCCACTGGTACTCAGATCCTGAAACTTATAGAGATTGCTCGATAGATGATAGATAGCTAGATAGATAGATAGACAGACAGAAAGACAGACAGACAGACAGACAGACAGACAGACAGATAGAAAACATACATACATACAGATACAAGTACAGATACAAATACAGATACAGATACAAATACAGATATAGAGAGAGTAGAGCCATAGTTGGTTGAAGAGGGTGACTGATGAAATAAAACTTGGAAATACAAATATGTTATTTATTGAGTGTAACTAAAATGCATCATGCATAAATGCAGAGAAACAACTCTGTGGTTAAATATATAAAACAGTAATGCCTACCAAATACTTAGATCAGGTGAGTCTGTTCAAGTAAGAGGTCCTGAGTCCAAAAGAAAGGATGGATGGAAGGAAGGAAGGAAGGAAGGAAGGAAGGAAGGAAGGAAGGAAGGGAGGGAAGAAGAAAAGGGAGGGTTATATAATTTACAACTAACAGCTTATAAAAGTGTTTCACGTACATGTTGAAGCTATTATAGCCCAATGTGGAATGTCCCTATTAAATAATCATTTTTGTATCAATAGTATTTTACTCTAAACCTGTAAACCACACATAATGGCCACAGAAAACCTTTTAGCACAGCACCTGTGGCAATGGATGAAAGCACACTCCATACTGGTGGAACAGATTCAGATTATTAATGAGTATTCCCTCAACTTTATATAAAAACAGAACCAACACAAATGCCCAGAGAAGTGAAGAATGAGTCTTACTTTCCAAATGATGGCTTGTCACTCATTCTCATGACTAATGATGCCATGTGTTGGTAAGTGCCAGAAACCAGGCCAATTCCACCCTGAGTTTATAGGAAAATAATATATCACTGACAAGGTAAATGAAATATGATGAAATCCAAGCTGCAAGCTTTCTCTCACCTCTGTTTCTTGGCCATGGCTGGTTACTGTCTCCTTAATAGAGTCTACAAAATGTAATTTCCACCATCTCATAAACAGACTCACTCTGGTCTCGCTAAACTTCCATTTCCATTCCAAAGAGCTTAGCTAGCCTCAGTGCAGATTTGCCTCCACTCTCACCCTGGATGACAAGTCCTTCCCTTATGCTGGGGGCATGAAAACAAAGACAGAGCTAAAGTCCATGTCCAAATAGAGCTTTGGGAAGAATCTCAAGCTACAGATTCACATAATTCATTTCCATGGTTAATGACTGTCTGGTTTTGACATTAATGTGTCAGTAGAGCAATGAAACCTAAACACAGAGGTATTCAGTGGATGAAATTAGGCTTAATGCTAGCTTAATACAAAATTTAAGTTTCTTTCTTACTAATCTTACATTTGTTCATAACCTCCCCTTAACATTTTTCTCAGTCCTGTACATTTGGGATTATCTGATAACCATCTATGCTTCTCATAGGAAAGCTAAAGCTTTCCCATGGAACATTTGCCTTCTTTATCTACTCTGAAAGTCAAATTTAAATCTGCCACAATAAGGAGGAAATTCAGGAAGAATCCCATATCTGTCCCCGGTCTTCTTCTCCAAGAATAATACATAATACACTTTATTTTCAAATGAAAGAAAGAACTCCTTCAGTTATCTAATCTTCTTTTGTCAAATTACACTTAGCACCATCCAGTTACTGTTTCAGTGAACCAGTGTGCCATCATGGCATCACAGGCATTAAAAAAAAAACAAACCAACAGAGTAAGTCCAATATCCACCTGTCAGAGATGTAGCAGACATAGTTATGGCTCATTTCTAGGCCAATTCTGCATCTTCCTCAAATCATCAAGTGGCATGGCTATTACAGAGAATAGTATTGGTATAACCCCAGTCAAGTGTCGCAATATCCTCCTTATTATAGACTCCTTATCCTCAAGGAGAGCTAAGCACTTCTGCAGAATGATCTCTCAGGTTCTGAAAACCAAAGTCAAGTTTGCTTCAACTTCCTACCCTTCATACTCAACCACCTAATTTAAAAACTGGAAATAATTTGTTAAGAATAAACTTGAAGCTATAAAATAGGAGTGCAAACGATAATGGCATAAAAATGGGACACAAAAGAATTCCAAATTGAAAGGAGAACTAGAAATTAGAATATTTTGGTGCAATTATATACTTATGTTCTTCCTTCACCAAAATTTGCCTATTCTAAAAGAAGTATATATCCTTTTTGAGTTTAGAATATATCATAGAAAAGAGAAAAACTTGTTATGCACTTCACAAATGGCACCTTAGCATTTAAGTGTCTCCTAACATTTTCTCCATGATTCCTTTTTATAAATAGCTAGACTTCTGCCATGTATAATCTTACTATTGTTTTATAAGCAGTTTTCAATACTATTATTATAAAATTTCATAGCATTGGTTATCTAGTAGTGTGTAAGGAATGATCCGGATGTTAAATATTTGGTAGTAAATTAGTCTTCTGTATTCCGAGTTGATTCTGTGATTCTGTGCATCAGGAACCTGGGCCCAGGTTTCCTGAGCATGTGTAGCTGTCTCACAAAATTTCACTCAAGATATGGCAGAGGCAGCAGTCACCCAGAAGCCATTCTTGGGGTGAGACTGTTTCCAAGATAAGTCACTCACATGACTATTGGAGGAAGACTTCTGTTTCTTAAGGGCTACTGTCAGGAAGCCATCATCACAAAATGGGCCTTTGCCTCCTCATGGAGTGTCTCACAGTATGGCACTTGGCTTCTTCCAGAGCAGACAAATCAGAGAGAGAGCAGGGTGAAGGCTGCATTGTCTTTTATGGCCTCATCTTGCATGATGCCTTCTATTTTTCCTCAACTTGCTGGTTGCACACAGTCGGCGTGAGAGGGAATCACACCACAATAGGAGCATAAGCAGCTGAAGGCCATGTTGGACCTACTATAATGGAAAGTTTTAGTGGCCACATAAATTTTATCATGTAGCTCCCTACACAAGTATCAATGGCTCATTCAAGATTGGATACCATTGCCAGTATTGTGATTGTAAATAATCCCATAAAAAGCACTTTTGTTTTTCATCACAATTTCTGAATATTTTCTGAGCACATAGTCCTAGAAGTAGGATTGTAGAATTACTAAAACAAAAGTAGTTTTCTTGTTTCCCCTATAAATTGGCACCATAAAGCAAATTAATACTTATAGGGCTTATTTCAGTTAGCATATGCATTTTCATCTGTTTTCTAATAACATGACACACTGATTATTTGTATCTCACTTTATGATTTCCATGTGCAATATATCTTACCAGGATATTTTATTTAAAAAAAAACTATTTGGATACTTATCACATATGGGGTTTCTTTCTCATTGTTATTTAACCATTTTATAGATTCTCCTGAGTTTGTTTGTTGCCGTCATTTTGGACAACTTAGAACTTGATGAAGATCTAAAGAAGCTTAAACAAGTAAGTGATATATGAAAAATTTTTCTGAAAACAAAAGCAAAATTTCTAAAGGCAGCCTGTGTTTACAGTAATAGAAACTTTGAGTCCCAAAGAAATGCCAAATAGAATTTATTAAGTGAAGATAGTCTGAGTTGTCAAAATAATATTCTTTCTAAACTTAACCTTTATCTATATAATAGTTAAATTGTATAACTATAAATTCCTAGGGATACTTTTATATTAATAATGTATTTGAGTAAAAGTAAGATGGACATAGCTTTATAAGTTGGACCTGGGACTATTTGATAAAGGATTTTTGGAAATCAAATGACTCAAAACCAGATTGTAATTTTACCTAGTTATATATAATGTTCTTGATCATGATCACAAAAAAATGAAACACAGACTTTTCTGACCTCTGAACAATAAAAGAAAGTTTAATTTGGGTGACCATAGTGATTATATAAAGTAAAATAACTGAACAGATATGTGTCTCTTTATGAAACAGATTATGTGTCATAGCATTCAATAGTCTACCCAAAGTATGGAAACAGAAGTCTTTTAAGATCATGTTATTAATGGTGGAATGGTAGCAGATATGATCCAGTAGCTACTCCCATTGTTTTTGTTCCATGAAGGATACTTGGTTTGCATATTATGCTCTACTGAAAAATACAAATACTTTGAGAAGTAGGGTTTCAGAGAGGAAGAGGGAAAAAGAGACTGAGAGAGAAAGAGACATCAGTAAGGTTTTCTTGGATGACCCTCTACAAATATAACCAAAGTTCAACATCAGTACTACCAGAATGATACAAAGGCCTTACACAGACAAGATTATCAAGTTATCTGTTTTAAACACAGAAATTAAACATAACCTATCAAGAATTATCTTAATTATTATAAATATACATAGTATTTACTTTGAACTTTTTATTTCTATAACCCTTCTCTATAACACCACTTCTTTAACCAAGAGTAATAAATAAAAAAAATACAATTTTATATATAACTCCTACTTTGCACATGCTGAGGAAAATGTTTTTTAAATTGATCTCGAGCTACACAGGTAAATGGTCTGTGGTAGAGGTTTTGTTCTAGATCTTTCACTTTTAAGGTAGCAAGGAGAGTATCTTCAAGATTTAGGACATTATTTTATGCCACTGATGCCAAATATATTATGTGAGTCTTACTTGTATAAAATATTTAATATGTGAATATAAAATTGAAAATAATCAACTTTCCAGATCCAGAGTTTAGATACAAAATTTCCTGAATACCATATTGAGTACGTGTAGATTATGAATATCCCCTGACATAATACATTAAAAATGTACATTAATATATAAAGTTAAAACTATTTAATTTTTTTCCTAACTGGAGCTACAGTCAGACTCAATGTGGGATAATGAAACTACTCATCAAACAAAACTTGCCCACAGTTAAATAATTTTTCTACTAGAAAGGAGTGAAAAATGTCACACATTTTTCAACTTAAGAAAGCAGCAAAATGAACCCTTATGAAAGCTGTCAATGAGGAGATGGAGGAGAGGAGAATTAGAAACATGCTGTAGATGCTAGTAGCGAGACACGTTTGAACCAACAAGGGAGACCAAAGAGGATGAAAGTGGTCAAACCAGATTGCTTGCATCTATGAAAACAAAACAGTGACATCTATGGGTGTTGTTTTAGGAAAGGGGACAGGAGGTGGGGATAGAGAGAGTGACATTCATTAGAGTCCACTGCAGACATGCATGGAAATGTCAGAATGAAATCCCCTCCTGCAGGACTAAGGTAGACTCATCTTACTAAAAAAAAAAAAGTCTTTCTCCTCATTTGAGTGAATTGTTTCCACCATAAAGACACAGAATCTCTCTATTTAGTATCTACTGGAGGTGACATGGTTGAAAATAAGGCCTTTTTCCAGTGAAATCAATAAAAATGAGGTCAGTGGAGTAGGCCTTCAGGAAGAGAGAAGGGACACAGACATCTGTGGGGAAGGGCATTTGTGACCAAGAAACATCTGCTCACAACATGAAGGATGCACAGCCACCAGAAGCTGGGACACAATGATGGTTAGAGACTCTCTTCAGAACTGCCAGAAGGAGACTAGAGTCTAACCCTCAAAGTAGGAGAGGGTGACTTTCTGTCATTTCAAGGTATCCAGATCTCGGTAGTTCAGGAAAATAGCCCTAGAGAATGAATCCCCCTCCACTTCCTTGCCCCAAGAACAACTGGTCATTTTCCAAAGCTGAAAACCCATGCAGCCCTGAGTTTAAGACAATGCAGCAAGCAACAAGGGCAACTTCAGGATTGCAGGCCAGCCCAGAGCAGCGTTTGAGCCACTGGAACCATTTTCTGCTGCCCTGACTCAAACAAATCCTCAACTTGTATGCATGCAAGTCTTCTAATCCTGGAAGAAGTGTTCCTGTATGCCCTTCATGCATTTCACTCTGTGTCCGCGGGTCCCCGGAACCAGGTCACTCCATCTGGGACACGTTGTACCCCCTCTACTACAGAAAGTTGGAGATTTCCATTTTAGTTTAGTTTAGCCCTTATCATTGAATGACCCTAAAGTTACATGTCTAAAATAAGCTCTTCCATTTATATTAGGGAGTTGTGGTTGTGTCGCTCTTTATTGTGTTGGTTCAAAATAACTCTTAGTTTACTTTTCCATAGCTCTCTGAAGAGGAAGTTCCCATTTGCTTTCTTGCTTTTGTTGTTAAAGAGTGATGGGGGGGAAGGAAAACATGCCCAAACTTGGGGACGACTTTCATTGTATTTCCTTTAATAAAAAGAAAAATTTTAAGAACTGACTGCACTGAACCATATATATGTATATGTATATATGTATAATATGTATATATATACATATATATATATATATGAGAATGAAAAGCACTCCAAAACACTCTCTTTGTTTTCTAGCTCTTGTCAATGGGAAGCTAGATTGTTACAACTCTAAGAAAACAGTGTGACAATTGGTTTTTGGTTTTATGCAGCATCTGACAGTTGTTGAATCTCAAAAAGGCACTGGCTACAACTTGCTATGAGCAGTTGGAATAATAAGTTTTATCCTCTGTAGTCTGAGATGCCAGACTTGATCATATCGGGGTCCTCGTCGCTGTCCTAATGCCTTTAGGACTCAAGTTTTTTTGTTTATTTGTTTTGTTTTTTCATTTTTTTCATATATTTTTATTGTAATTAATAGAAGGGTTACATTATATTTGCCAGATAGAAGGTGCATTACTTCACATACATTGACACCCTTTCTCATGTCTTGGTCCCCATTTCCCCCACACACACCCACCCCTCATCTTGTTTTCCCACCTTCTCTATCCAATTTCAAATAACCAAATATAAATATATACAGTATATCAGATAACAAAGTGAGATACTGTAACAATATGAGATAACCAAGGGATAGCAAAAGAGATGAGCGATAACATAGTACATTAAGGACAACAATCACTCATTATATGGCTTTTGTTTCTATATCCTAGGGGTCCTTTCATTTAGCGTCATACTATATGGCCTTATGTATCTAGGTTTTGCTCTATTGCAAATCTCTGCTAGGAGAGGCCAAGGTTTCTACTGATTATGACAAATGAGGGAAACCATTGAGCTTAAGTTCCTTTGAGTCTGGCTTACTTTACATAATATGATTTTTTCTAAGTCTTTCCATTTCCTAACAAATGGGACAATGTAATTCTTTCTGACAGCAGCATAGAATTCCACTATGTACAAATACCACATCTTGTTGATCAAGTTTTATACATCCTCTCTGGTTCTGGTTTCTGAGGAGTTCAAAGACTTTTCTGCCCTGAATTTTACCATCTGATTATTCATTTATTCACAAATATTCTATTTTCTCTATGAACAAGAGACATTTCATCAGGAACAAAAGAAATAAGACTAAACAAATAAGTTCTCTCAATCTAATTTGAGTATGCCTTATCCAAATCTGTGGGATGAGGTGTTTTTCAGATTTCAGAGGTTTGGGCATTGAGGGGAATTTACATTGATTTAACTGGTTAAGCATTGCCGACTTGCTTCCTGGCCTGTTGGTTCAGCATGACCAAGCATAAGTCAAGATGGTTGGAATTAATCATTAAGACAGTGGGTAGGACCTGACACCCGTGCTGTCCAGTTACAAAAGCTAGGGTATGTCTGAAGACAGAGCTGAGCTACAGAGCTGATAGAACTTGATAGGGCCACTGGCTTCAAGTAAAGCACATTGGCTATTGAAAGACAACCACTTTTTGCATAAAATGTGTTGATATAAATTTTCACAGTGCATCCAGTAAGCCCTTTTCTTAAGGTATAAAAAAAATGTGATGTGAAAATTCAGGCATGATGCAGGAAATTCGATCCCATTGCTTGAAAAGGGACAGAGTGCTACTGAGGGGACAGAGTGCTACTGAGATCCAAACTCCAAAATGCGAGGACTCAAGCCTATAATAGGTGTCTTCTCCTTTAATGACTGTTTATTTTGTGATGAATGCCCTTGCTGACAAAACGTTCTGGGTACACCAACGTGAAACAAGGAAATGTACTGTAGATAATGAAAGTCACATTTCACGCTGGCAGAGAAAGGAATTAGAAGTAAATGAAGGAGACAGGGCAGAATGAATCAACTCTGCGATGACAGGTGACGGAAGGATACCGGTGTGAAGTGAGTTTGTTTCAGAAGAAAACAGATATGTTAGACTCTTGGTACCTGTGGAGTGTGGTTCCATAAAGGCTGCCACTTAGGGGACTCTGAGCAACTTGTGTGTGCAGAGGCCAGCCTTGCACCAGCTCAGGCCCACTCTCGTCCTCCACAATTCCACTCAACGCCTGCAGTAACAGGCCAACTCTGGTACTGCTCTTAGGCACACTCACTTTTACATTGTTTTGGGGGCACCATTGGCTTTGATAGAAATTTTTTTCTACAAAATTAACACAATAGCACTTAGTAGTAGATCACATAGCAATTTAAGCACCAAAAATGGGTAACATAGGACTAACACCTCTGCATCAACTGAGCTGTGTAGTATATGTGGAAATTTAAAATACTTGTTTGGGAAATTTCTTTTTACTTATTTTTACCATGCTTGGCCATAAGCACATGAAAAATAAAATCCATTAGTAAGGTGTGTTTCATGTAGAATGCATGCATATAAGCATACATACATACATTATGCATTATATTTGCATATAAGCATACATACATATGCTTTATGGTTATATCAAGCACATACATACACATAGGTACATACACAGAAAACTATATATAGACATGTGCATGAGGGTTAGTACATACATTTCCAGGAAGCAACAGGAGACACTCATTCCCCTTTCCTGGTTTGTCCTTCGTTGGTTTCAGTTACCCAAATAAAACTGTAATATAAACACATTAAATTCAAAATTATAGCAAAATTAATTATTTCTTTTTAGGATTTTTTTTCCAAGAGAAGTTCTTGCTATATTGCTCAGGTAGTTCTCGAATTACCTGGCTCATGGGATCTTATCGGTCTCAGCTTCCTGATTAGCTGGAACTATAAAAAGATGCCACTGTGCCCAGTTTCAATTCATAAGCTTTAAATTGCATACTATGCTACAGAATGTGGTGTTATCTCATCCCATGTCATCCAGCTGTGTCGTGTCTCACTGGAACATAAATTCTCCCTTTACCCATCATATCATGCTGTGTATAGCATCCACCCGTTTACCTGTCTCAGGTTTCAAATAGACAGTCAGTCTAATGCTAGCATGAAAGTAAGCCTTCCTTCCTTGTTAATGGCCTCAAAGCACAAAAGCAGAATTGCTGGCAATTTGGGAATACCAATGCTGTGAATACTTCCTTTAAGTGAAAATACAATCAGGTATTTTGAGTATGGGAGCACCATATTCAGACACCTTTTATTATACTATGCCACAACTATTCTCATATTGTTGTTGTTCATCTCTCACAATGCCTAACTTGCTATTAAACTTTAGGATGGGTGTGTATATAGAGGAAACACATGGTATGTAGTAGGGTAAGTACTTCCAGACAGCCTCTGGAAGGTCTTGATGTGTATCCCCCAGGGATGGGGGATTAAGTGTACTCAGCACAATGAAAGAATCTAGTACTAAGATTCTTGTCCTAGAATTCTGTGATGCCAAAACATTAGGGAAAAGGAGTGGAGGGAGGGAGGGAGGGAGGAGACAACTGAAATTGTAAGAGAAAGAGCTAGGAACTGTAATGTTGTGTCCTAGAGAAAGTGCATTCAGACAGAAGCCTGGAAATTCAAAGTCCTGCACTTTAGTTAAAAGTATTTGTTCAAGGTTATTTCTTAGTTTTGAATATTTGATATGTGGTTACATAAGATGTTAGCATTAAGAAAGCCGGGTCAAGGGTATACAGGAACTGTATACTTCTTGAAATTCTTATGTAAGATTAAAGCATTTCAAAATGAAGTGAATGTTTGTAAATGCGGGTGTGTTTTCTATGGTAAACGCTCATAACAGCATAAATTAGCTATGTTGCATTGCTCAGAAATTTATACATCTGGGGCTGGGAGTTTGGCCTAGTGGTAGAGTGCTTGTCTAGCATACACAAAGAACCAGATTTGATTCCTTGGTACCACATGCTTCTGCATACTGTGGAAGTGGTGCTGTGGCTCAAGTAGCAGAGCTCTAGCCTTGAGAAAGCCCAAGGACAGCGCGCAGGCCCTGAGTTCAAGTCCTAGGACTGGCAAAAATAAATATACATCTGCAAAGCTTTATCCCCAGTTCCTATGAATGACAGTCCATCTTGAGGAGCTAGCTTCACACAACGCATTAAAAGCCAAATGCTTTGGATGATTTTCTTTTCTAAGAGAACATCCAAACTGACTCGTCATTTTTCCTGGAAGATACCACCTGTGCAGGGTAGCAAGCTTAACTCCACATCATAAGGAATTCCAGGAAGACTTAATAGAGTGATGAGAAATATCACAAAGGGCCAATATTTTCTGTTTATGGTCCAGTATTGAGGTGACCTTCTCTGTTCACTTGCTCACTGCGTGTCACCATTGTCTTGTGTGTGGAAATGCACAAGGTAAACCCCAAGGCTACAAAGAGTCCCACTTAATTAAAAATAGGCACCTTAGTAGAGGGAAGCCTGCATAATCAGAAAGCTAGAATGCAAAGCCCTGGGTAATAAGGCAGAGATACAAGGTACACAGAGGAACATGTGTTTCACTTAGATTAGAAGCAGGTCCCAGGAGATGTGTCAGAATGATGAATCGAATTATGTTTAGAAAGTAGGGAAAACTGCTAATAAGAGTAATGCAAAGTACAAAGCTGCAGAAGTACATACAAATGTTTTGTTTGCAAAAATTGTTTGAGGAGAGCAGAATAAAGCAATTGAACCAGAAACCGGGAAGTTTGTAGTCAAATCTCCAGGTTCACACAAGACTAGCTGTTGGGACTTTGCATGACTGATTTAAGCTCCTGGAACCTTGGTTTCTTCATCTACAACAATGTAGGTGTAGTGCTAATTGTAGATCTTACAACAGCAAACTATTTTAATGAATAATGATTATTAGCCACTCCAGGTACTAAACTTAGGATCCAATGCACTTTTGCTATTCAACTACCACTTGTGGTTCTGAGATATCTTTGAGAAGATGATTTTGGTAGCATTTATAAATTAAACACATCTAGAAGGAGTGTGTGCTGCAGAAAGAGAATGAAATATGAGAACTCATATGAGAAATAACTGAATGGAAGGGGTACACAACCTCACTGCAGAAAAGCAAAGGCATTGGAGGATATTGTCATTCATACATATATATGATATTGTCATATATCTACACACACTATAAATGTATGTATAGAAGTGTGTGTGTATGAGTGTGTGTGTGTGTGTGTGTGTGTGTATGTGTGTGTGTGTGTTCTCTATCTGTCCCCCTTGCTAATGTGAAATATAATACTCCTGCAGAACTTGAAGCCACTATGACATAATGAGAGCTTTGGGGCTGGAACTGAGGGCCAGGGTACTTTCCACTCAAAGCTGAGTGGAACTGTACCACTTGAACCACAGTTCCACTTGCAGGTTTTGGGTGGTTAATGGAGATAACAATCCTGTGAACTTTCCTTCCAGAACTGGCTTTGAACAGTAGTCCTCAGATCTTGGACCCCTGAGTATCTAGGATTACAAGTCAGAGCTAACATCAGCTGACTGAGCTTGGATTTTTATAGCACATTTCCCTGGAGTAATTTAAATCATAGGCAGTATGCTATCTTGTTTATATATCTGGCATTTATATAAAAGAGTGAATATTGTCACTATAAGATGGAACCCAAATTTAAATGTTTCATGTTATTTATTTTACTGTTTTATTACACTGTATTATCATATATTTCCTAAATCAAGAAGGAAGGGCAATTATAGAATTATGCACACACAAACATATACATACAGGCTTCATATGCATGTGCATACACATGTATATAAATAGACATATATTTCATTCCTTTTGGTATTGGCTTTTCCATGTTAAGGAGAGTCTTTTTATAAAATGAACTAAATATGCCATTAGCAAAGAACAATGTGTTTTATCATAATAAGAATATTTCTATAAGTCAGTAATTTCCCAAACCAAAACAATGGTGTCTCAATTAAATAGCACAAGGGAGATGTAATGTATAATAGAGGAGTTTGGAATCTAGAACAGAAAGCAGCAAAACAATCTTTATTCATCACCACTGTCTAAAAAGTAATTCACTCCATTAATGGGATTTTAATAGTGGATACATATAATCTATCCACTCAGTATAATGAGGCAATCTACTTTTTAAATAGATTCATATTTTTCTTCAGAATTTATTGAAGTTGCCACTAGCTTATCATTGTTATAAATATTATTTGCCGTGTTGTCCAAGTAACCTTCTGAAAGACATTTAAAAGCTGTAGGATTGCAAGTTCAGTGTGATGAACGTGAAGAAAAACATTTCATGTGCATGCCAATGTCTCACAATGTAATATCAAATCAACAGCTCTTGGTAAGTGCTCTCACCTAGGGGCCAAAAATCACAACACAGAAGATCTCTCTTCCCAGGGTCCAGAATCTCCCAATAAGCACCAACAACTCTCCCCAAACTTCCTTACCTGGCAAACTGGACGGGTGGATGGGTGGGTGGATGGATGGATAGGTTGATGGGTTGCTGGATGGGTAGACTGGTAAATGAGTAGGTGGGTAGGTGGATGGATGGATGGATGGATGGATGGATGGATGGATGGATGGATGGATGGATGGGTGGGTGGGATGGATAGCTGGATGGATGAGTGCATGAATGGATAAGTTGGTGCGTTGGTGGATGGGTGGGGGTAGATGGATGAATGGTCGGTGGATGGGTGGATGGGCAGATGGGTGGATAGATAGATGGATAGATGGGTGGATGAGTGTATGACAGATTGATGAGTAACAGATTGGAATTTATGTGTCAAAGATTATATTGCATGCAATTAATCCACTCATGTGATAAAATTACTGTGAATGTTTCAGGGTACTAGCTGTCATACAATAATATGGTTATTGTGCTCATTGGGCCAACAATGAAATATGGATGGCCTCAGTAGATTTGCCAAAGCAATTAAATCCCCAGTTTAACCATGAGAATACACTATTTGTTAAAGATTTTTCCCTTTTTTAAAATAAACATTTTAGAAGTGTGTAGTATTACATTCTTATGTAATCATGAAAGTTGGCTGTCCTTTTCCCACAGCCAAAAATAATAGTTTTCCCCTTTGAGAAACTAATAGATTTAACAAGCTGCCGGGGATTTTCTTTACTGTTCTGTAGAAAGATTTTATAATAACCCGGGGATACCATTTAAAGTCAATGCATTTGATCATTACTCCAGATAACCATCTGCTGTAACCCAAGAGCCACACAACATGGATCAGAAAACCACATAAACAAATTAGCTAAGGAAAGTCCCTTAAAGAAGTAATAATCCTTTAAGCTTTATGAAGACTACTGTGAATTGTTATGCCAGGTATAGGCCCAGGAAAGTCAGCAAGTTCCATGGTGTCAAGAAGCCGGCATGTGTTCACAGACACAGAAGGAGAAACTCTTCTTTCCCTTGTTGAAAATAGGGTTGTCATTTTTTAAAAAGATTTTATTAACATTGAATTTTACATCATATTTCAAATGTCATGTTTAACAAACAAGTATTGAAGAAGGGAATTTCTATATACAATCCCTGGCACATCGATTGTAGAACATAATTAAAATGAAGCTGAGGATTTGTATGTCATAGACACATATCACTATAAATAAACATTATGTCTATAGAGTATATATCCCATCTTATATTTTTATGTCTATGTAGTTATGTTTATATCTCCAAGGTTATGGATGGGGTTGTCATTTTTAACACACACAAAACCAAAACTGATATTCCAGTTTCATGAACCCACACATCTATGCACATTTTCCCAACTAGCATAGACTTGATGTGAAAATGAGAGTTGTTCACAAGTCTGGATCGTTTTGAGATTGTTTTCATTAGGAACACCACACACGAAAAATATCCCCCTTCCTAATTCTACCTAATGTTATCTTCCAATTCAGTTATTTTCAGAGCCTGCAGAAAGGAAGTGAAACTGAATAATGATTGATTATCTGCCCAGAAGTAAACACAGACAGCAAAGCACGGGATTTAAGTAATGAGGTAGAGCAGATTCTGTGCAGAGCAATGACATTGTAATTTTCTGGGAAGTCCAGCTTAGAGAAAAGCTTCCAGCCACTCTCCGTGCCCTGATACCTCAGGGAGACAGATGCCAGGCTATAGAATAGCATGAGCTCAGATTATTTATATTTTTAAAACTCAAAATTTGAAATGTATTCCTTTGAGTCTAATTTCCTTTTTATTTTTTTGCAAATGTGTTTTTTCTCCTTTCACTAAGTGACTCTGCTACAGAGCTATCATCTGATCTCTCAGTTAGAGTCAGACTTCAGGCTCAGTTGGTGGTATTATCGACTTTCCCTTTTGTCTGTGCTTTACATTGGGGTTTTTCAACATAAAGGGACAAAGCTTAGCATTCTCTATAGTGTGTGCCTTCCCTTCCAAATTCTTGATCTTTGAATTTTTAATGGACATTTGCAATTATAATTACTTTTTTGTTAAAAGGCCTCCTTTTGGAGGGAATAATATAATTATCTTAAATTCATATCCAGTTCTTTTATTGACATTATTCACTCATTTACATCAAAGTAGATTAACTCCTAGAAAAATCTGTATTTCAATGCAGAAAGTAGAAAGAATTTGGATAAAAGGTAGACTATCATTTTATTATCTTTTTAAAGAAACTTTCAAGTGACTTCAAAGAACTATGAAATACTTTCATTTGTCCCTATCTCCTCCAGTCATGTCTAGCTCTGTTTTCTCTCTATATCTTAGTCAAAGTTCACGGGTGTGGAAGGAGAAATACTTGTGTCACTACTGGTAATGAAATAAACTAGCCCCCTTTACTCTTTAGCCTTTCGTTGAACTGGAATATCTAGATGGAAAGAGGAATTGTGCCAATGTTTTACCAACTGAATCCATCAAGAACTATCCAGCATACCTTACAAGCAAGCCCCTGGCCTTGCACCTGCAGGTCTCCTCCCACTCCCCTAGCCCAGCACAGCATTGCCCGTTTGTTGACCTTGCAATTGGTGGAATCTTGCTGTATAGACTCTCCTGTGATATATGGCTTCTTTCTTTTTTTTTTCTGTTATCTAGGTAATGTATAGAGGGTTGCAGTTACATTCGTCAGGTAGTAGGTACATTATTTCTTACACATTGATACCCCTTCTCATATTTTTGTCCCCACTTCCCTACCCCACCCCCTCCCACTCATCTCATTTTGCCCCCTTCCCTTTCCTACTTCAAATAAACAAATAAACATATATCCCATATACCAGGTAACAAAGTCAGATACAGTAACAATATGAGATTCACCAAAAAGAGAAGAGAAATAACACAGTACGTTAAGAACAACAATCACACAAGATAAAGCTCTTGTTTCCATATCCTAGAGAATGTTTCATTTAGTCTCATCCTATATGACCTTATGTATCCAGGTTTTGTGCTATTCTAATCCTCTGCTAGGAGAGGCCTAGATGTGTGCTAATTATTACCAATGAGGGAAACCATTGAGTCTGTATTCCTTTGAGTCTGGCTTACTTCAGTTAATATGATTTTTTCCAAGTCTTTCATTTCCTTACAAATGGGGCAATGTCATTCTTTCTGCTGACAGCATAGAACTGCATTGTGTATAAGTACCACATCTTCTTGATCCAGTCATCTACTGAGGGGCATCTGGGTGGTTCCATATCTTCGTTATGGTAAATAAAGCTGAAATGAACATAATTATGCTAGTGGCTTTAGTATGTCTTATTTCTGGACATTTGGGTAAATGCCAAGGAATGAGTCTCTGCTTAGTTTTTTGATTTCCAGAGTGGTTGAATGAGTTTGCACTCCCACCAACAGTGTAGTAGTGATCCCTCCTGGCCGCATCCCCTCCAGCATCTGTTGTTATTAGATTTCTTGATCATGGCCATTCTAATTGGACTGAGGAGGAATCTCAAAGTAGTTTTGCAGTTCTTTTATGGCCAGAGATATCAAGCATTTCTTCATGTGTCCATATAGACCATTTTTTTCCTCTTCAGAGAAGTCTCTCTTTAAGTCTTTACTCCATCTTTTAACGGGGTAGTTGTTTTTTTGAAGATTTGTTTTGAAGAGATTCAATTTTTTTAGCTGTAGGTATATTTTAGATATGAGGTCTTTATCTGTTGTCATATGGCTTCTTTCACTCCAGACTTCAACCACAGGCTGATGTTAGGTTGTAGTTCACACATTCAGATGTGTAAGTAAACTAAAATCTGTTTTCCATCCCACTGCAGATGTGCTTTGGGTGCTTGACAGTGGGGGTCTTACAAATGGCAGTTCATGGGCCTGTGAGGGCACAGGTGGAGATATGGTCCCCACTTCTCTGTCTGGTACTCAGTTTGGGGCAGCCCAGTGGGGTTCCGAACATGTTTCCTTATTTCAGTTGATGTTGCTTATCTGTTAAGCACAGGAAAAGCTCATGGGAACTGCCATTCAGAAAGAGACCCTTTCATCCTTGTAGGAAGTAATTCACTGCTCCACTGAGAGAGTCAGGTGCCAGCTATTCGAGCTGCCGGTCATGTTGATATCTTTAAACTGAGCATTCTGAAAAGTTGTGCAGCCACAGGGCCCAGAATTTGAGAGAATTCACAGAGCCACGCAGAACCTTCCAGGTCCTCAGAAAGAGCTTTCCTTTTGTCCTGTGTAGTTCTACGGGACAGTGGCCCCCTCCTACTAAGTCCTAATTCATTTCCAGTGGTTATCAGCAGAACTCAGAAAGGGAAAATGTGGTCACGTCTTATTTCTGCATCCCTGTAACAGAGTCCAAAGCCATTGGGACTGGATTCAGAGACGATCATATCAGTGTTATAAACAAACGAGTCAGAAGGTATTTCCTCCTCCCCCCTGCTTCATCCAACTCAGCCTGTCACAGGCCCCACATCACTGATCACCTTGCTGTGCCTTAATAAATAACTTATTTTTAATAACCTAACATTATCATCTTCACTGCCTGAATAGCTTTACTGCATTTCTTTCACCATGTACTCTATGTATCACTGACAAGTGCTTTCTATACCATCTTATCAATGACCTAGAAAACCAGTCTCTCCCTCATAGTCTTCATTGGGGCACTTTTTCTGATAGCCTCAACTTATTTTGTTCCTTTACTGTTGTCAGTGCATTACCTCCCCATCCCCAGAATGTGGCAATGCGCACAGAAGGAGGAGCTGGCAAACAGCAGAGCCCCCTGAGATCACAATCTAAGCAAAGGCCACAGTTGAATTACATCTGTTATACAGAGCTGAAACAGAAGAGCAATTCTTGTAGCAGAATGAGAAAAATCAGAGATCAGGCCACATAATCCACTATGATCAGACAGCCAGAGAGCTAAACGGTCAATCAAATTCAAGTTGGAATCTAAGGGAGGAAGGAAGGAAGGAAGGAAAGAAGGAAGGAAGGGAGGGAGGGAGGGAGGGAGGGAGGGAGGGGAGGAGAAGGAGGAAAAAGAGAAGAGAAGAAAGGAGAGGAGAGGAGGAGAAAAGAGAACAAAAAAGAAGAGAAAAAATAAAAAGAAACACTCCCATTCTTCTGCCCAGTGACTGTTTCCCTATATGAGTAGGAGAGAATCATTGTCTTTCTCTTCCAGTCACCAAGCTTTACTGGTCCCTAGTGCTTATCTTTCCACAGTCTCAAAATAATTCATAATTTGGAAGCAACAAGACACTGCACAAGAGGTAATAAACCAATGGGTTTCAACTCTTCTGAATCCTTACAAAAGGTTGCCTGAATTCAACACACTGTGAATAATATGTGGAGCCAGGACAGAAGGCAGAAGAGACATGGAGAAGTAAGTTCCATATTACAGAGAGGCCACTGAAAAAGAACTAATAGAGGTCTGAGGGCCCTGGAGAAAAGTCAACATTAGAAGGAAGGAAAAAGAGTTAAAACGGATTGACTAAATTCTGCCAAACAAATGAATTCTTGTGTTTCTCCTTAGTTAGCATCACTCATGTTAAACCAATTTTCCTGAAACCCAGTTTGCAGAAATATAAATATCTACTCTTGCATAGATAAACACATAGATGAGGAAGCACATTTGCTGGCTATCTTAAGAATACTTAAAGCATTTCCAGACCTAACTGGAAAAGTTAATCACAAGTACATTGTCTTTATCTTAAGCTTTCTGTAATCTGTCAGATTATGTATGTTCAAGATTTTTCTTTTCAAATATCACCACATTAGTATGGTTATTTAACTTGTATTTTCTTTTGTTTTTCATTCTTTGGATTTCTAATTCTACATTGTACATGTGTCAAACCAATTTTCTTGCTTAAATATGTGAATGTTTGTAAGTGAAAACTGGGAAAAAATAGTGTATGGACAGAAAAGAGACTCATGTTTGTGGATAGGATAATATGAAGTTCTCCTTGCGCTTTCCTCTCTGCTGTAGTTTTCTTGTTAAATTTTGGACCAAGTAGTGCCATCTACATATAGAGACCATGGAAGACAATATACAATGCTTGGTAGGCCTCTGCTACCATCTACTGGTTGTTCATGTAATTGCTCATTATTAGCTCAAACTCTAAAACAGATTTTCTCTGTGGTACATTGTTCTCCAGAGTTCCCCTTTTATCTTTTATTTTCCCTTCAGTTGAAACAAAGTGAAGCAAATGCAGACACGAAAGAGAAGCTCCCCCTACGCCTGAGAATCTTTGAAAAGTTCCCCAACAGACCACAAATGGTGAAAATCTCAAAACTTCCTTCTGATTTTACAGTTCCTAAAATCAGGTATTACAATATTTCTTTCAGATACATAGTAAAAAAAAATCATGTTAAATTGTGGGGGTACATTTTTTCCAAAGTCATAACCTATATATCTCCTCTGTTTTAAAAATTTTGACCCCTGAGAGCAGAGTCTTCAGAGGAGAGGCTGGCACCCCAGACCCTCTGCTACTTGTCTCTAGGGACTCCTCCCAGAATGGCAAAGGATCTGGATGTGCTGGGACAGTGGAAGCAGGCTCATGTTAGGAAAAATTGCCTCTACAAGCCTTTTATTTTCAACTAAACAAAGAACTCACTCATGGGTGGGTTTCTGAGCCATTACAGCACTTGATTAGTTTGCCACATCTGGTCACAGTATAATTTACTTTTTACATTTTAAAGGAATTTTAGGATCAGGAGTGTGGCCTAATGGTAGAGTGCCTATCTAGAATGTAAGAAGCCCCAAGTTCAATTCTTTGGTTACCATGTACACAGAAAAAGCTGGAAGTGGTGTTTGGCTCAAATGGTAAAGCACTAGCCTTAAGAAAGTTCAAGGACGATGCCTAGGCCCTGAGTTCAAGCCCCAGGACTGGCCAAAAAAGGGAAAAAAGAAATTGTAGCATGTATGTGCATACACTTGTGTGTGTATGTGTGCATTTGTGTGCATGCATGCATGTACTGGGACTGCAACTCAGGGCCTGGATCTGTCTGTTTCCTTTTTCACTCAGTACTAGTGTTCTAGCACTTAAACCACAGTTCCAGGAATTATACTTTATACTCACAATAGCTTGATTTTCTACTACATTTACCTTTGGGTTAAACCAATATGTAGAAAGTATTTTAAAACAGCTACTTCTCATAAGTAAATGGCAGTCTTCCTGTGGCAGCTCAAAAAGTTGCAATCAGAAAAACAGGATTTCTTTTTAATTTAACTGATTTTTAAAGATATATATCTTGGCCAGGCAGGTGGCACATTCCTGTAATCCTAGCTACTTGAGAGGCTGAGATCTGAAGATCACAGTTCAAAGCCAGCCCAGGCACTAGACTGAGACATTCTTATCTCCAGGGGTAGGGTGGTAGCCTTGAGCTAAAGAGTTCAGGGAGAGCACCCAGGCTCAGAGCTCAAGCCCTACAACTAACAAAAGATAGATAGATAGATAGATAGATAGATAGATAGATAGATAGATAGATAGATAGATAGATAGGGTTAGATTGGATTTGGTACCATAATATTCTAATTCAAATAGAAAAGTGTAGCCCTATGTCACTGATGGCTGGGAGAAGAGCTGAGAAACCTGTGGATAAACAGTCTCCTGTCATGTGACGGTGTATTTATGCAGAGCATAACAACGACAGTGTCACTGGCCAACCTGACCTCATGTGACCCCTGCCACGTTCACAGCCCATCGTTCAAACACCTTTGCATGACACATATCTTTCTTTCTGATGGAAAAGCACAGTTAACAGTTAATTGGATTTGGTTAATTGGAGAAATGTTATTTGAAGTTTCAGTGTTTCAGAGATCAGATGAAACCTGGTTCATTTTTTTAAGTCTTTACAATTATCTTTCAATGATTTTTCTGCTGAATGGAAATTTAGAGAGATAAATTGAATCGTTCAAACCTTAGAAGATAAAATACCTTATTACTAGCAGAAGATTAATAATTAAAAAATACTCCAGTTATTGACTATCCTTCCTTTAAAGTTGTTTCAGGGACATAGCCTCTTTCAACGGAAGCTGGTTTCTATCCAGCAGATACCACGATGACAGGTGAAAACTTGCTCATATGACAATATTTTTTTGCCCATGAGAGCAAGGAATAGTTTAATTGACAGACATGATTAAACTGAAAGAATGTTTTCCCCATCCTCTGCTTTTAAGGGCTTCCCGGAGTTTGCTTGAGGTAGATTTTGGTTATAGATGCGAGGCCACATTCAAGGGGAGCTTGTTACAGGACTTCAGGAAGCAGTAAGATAAATACACACAGGCACTTATCCTGTCTTTCAACAAGATTACTGCAGAAGGTCAAACACTCAGAATCCTGAGTCATTACTCAGATGCAAGATAGGCAATCATACAATCAGCAGTTTTCTGCTGGCATCCAGCCTTTTCCAGGCATAAGGTTCACTCATCCTTCCTGCACCCAGTCATAGTTCTCACAGGGCTCCCTCAGGTGAGGATGTGCGAAGCTTTCTCTGCGTTAAATGCGTTTACACTGAAACCGAAAGCTCATTCTCCACACGCCTTGTTTCCCGTGACCTTTTGGCATTGCCTTGCTTGCCCATCATTCAAAAGTCCACCCCTGCTTCGTTGCATTTCGTTCACTATGTCCCCTGTGTTGCTTCACTTGCAAGGGAAAGTTTCATGAAGCAGTTCATTGATCGCCAGCAACAAGACACGTGCTGCCTCTTCCGGATCCTCCCTTCTGCTTCCTCCTCATCCTGCGATCACTCCAAACGGTCAGCAATCGAAGACAACAAATACATGGATCAAAAAGTAAGAGCGTCTCCCCTAAATGACCACACTTATAAGTCATGTTTTAAAGTCCTGGAGAAGGTGGCAAGAGAATGCCAATGGAAAGTATTGTATTAGTGGGGTGACTCACTGGCGGCTCATTTTTGAAGCATAGAATTTGAATCTTGCCTTTGTAGAATTCAGTTTTCAAGTTCTGCGACCCTGCATCCGGGTGGCTCTGCATGCTTTGCAAACCCTCAGATCTGCATTTCTCAGGTACAGAATGAAGGGCTTGCTGAGCACAGTGGCTCACAGCCTGTAATCCTAGCTACTCAAGAGGCTGAGATCTGAGGATCTCGGTGCAAAGCCAGCCTGGGCACTAAAATCTGTAAGACTCTTATCTCTACTGAAAGTGGAGCTGTGGCTGAAGTGGTACAGTGGTAACCCTGAGTACCCAAACCCAGAGTTCAAGCCCCATGTTCGACAGAAATAAATAGATAAATAAATTAACTAATTAATTTAAAAAAAGGACTCTGGTCTTCAGGGATCTCCTGGGCTAAGAACAGCGTGCCTGTGGCTCTTGTTAAGCCATGCTCTTAATAATAAGCGTGATTTTCACACTTACATTTGGGAGAACAATCATCCCAATAACTTCCATTAATGTACTTTGTATGTAGAAAGCTGACTCATCTTCCCATGTACCCATTTCTTTATCAGGTGAAGTTTTTTTTTCTCCTTCATTTCCACACTCAAGTAACAGCAGGGGAAAGACCTGCAAGCAGAGCAGATTTAGTTAATAATTTTCCAGAAATATAATTTCTCCTTTTTCACTTCTAAAATTTACCTACAGGATGGAATGCACACAGATACATACATGTGCATATATTATGTATGTCCCTGGTAGGTAGGTATGTTTGTATGTAGGCGTATGTATTTTACTGTTGGGGGTCAGAGAATCCTTTTGGTTTGATAGTAGAATCAGCTAAAGAATTTTAAAAAACACTTTGTAAGAGATAAAATAGTTTGCAAAAGTAGCTAATTTTGTAGCCGATATTCCCTGTGGAATTCCTAATTTTTATTTTCTTTTCTTAAATGGTCACCATCACTTGCCTATTTGCTCTTATTTCATACCATCTATGTGACAATGAAGAACAATAATGTTCCATGCCCAGAACCCTCTGTCTTGTGCCCCTGCCCCACAACAAAGACACATTTAGGTTGCCCTCACCTTTTCTTGGCCTTCTCAGGCCACATTCTCTTATGAATTACCACTATTTCCCATGTTTCAAGAACACCAACAAGTGGCCTTCCCACAATGGTTTAGGTGTTTTGTTGTAGGCCATGTCAGTGATGATTGACTTTCTGGTATGTCTCATATGTTTAAGGTTTTGAGCCCAAGATTCTAGAGAGGACATGGCTGATGTTTGATGTCAATATCTCTTTTTTTCATCTGCAAGTAACTGAGGTTTTTTTGTTTTGTTTTTGCTAGTCTTGGGGCTTGAACTCAGGGCCTGAGCACTTGAGCTTTATCAAGGCAAGAGCTCTACCACTGGAGCCACAGCACCACTTCTGGCTTTTTTTCTCTGTATGTGGTCCCAAGGAATCAAACTTGGGTCTCCCAGCATGCTAGGCAAGCACTCTACCACTAGGCCAAATTCCCTGCCTATAAGTGAGTTTTTGTCTGGCTGGAAGTTTGCTGATGTCTTTGGGGAATGTTGGGCACAATTAGATTTCAGGAACTCTAGTAGGGTGGGCTTCATCTCTCTTCTCTTGTTGGAACTGCCTGAACTGGACAGTCTTCCTGGTTTGTAAACATAGATACTCACTTTGGATTATTTTGTTTGTTATTTAGTCAAGGGTTGCTTTTCCATTTTAGGATCCCCCCCCGCCTTGGATTTTGTGTGTAGTTTTTGTCTCATGCTTTAAGATGATTTTTTTTCCTATTTAATCTTTCTGACCACTCATTTAATCTCAAGGGATGATTCTTTGCTCTAAAATTTGGGGTGTAAAAAATCATGAAATGTGTGATTAATACTTTCAGTTCTCTTTAAAGGCTTCTACTTAATTTCTTAGTTGATCTGATCATTTTTCCTCAAAGTCATAACCTCCTCAGTGGCATTAAGCAGGTCATTGAAGTGGAATTTCAGGTGTCAGAGCATAAACAAGTTGTTGCTTTCAACCATCCAGTCAGAAATCACATCTCCCACACCAGGAAGCAGAGGGCTTTGCTGTCTGGTTGGTGTGTTTCTAAAGCAGATTATAAATCAGAGGTGGAAAAGTTGACCCTCTCCAGTCTGAGCTCTGATTGTGACCCCCTGTCACCACGGGAGGAGCAGGGGCCGATGAACTCAAACTGCCAAATCTATGACACACCTTTTACCTTCTCCAGCAGTACCATCTCCCAGGAAACTGAAAGCTGAAATATCAGCTCTGAAAATGAATTTTCTCTTGAAAAAGAAGTGTAATGTTTCTCACATTTCCTGAGCAAAGAGTTTATCATTTGCTGAGGCAAAAGAAAATGATGCAGGCAGGTGTGTATGGAGAAGCAGAGCCTGGAGGAGCTGTGACCCCCCCCCCCCGCCCCGCCCCGCACGGCCAGCTCCTAGCTGCTGCATACCACTCATTGGTTTAAAATTGCCATTTCTGATTTCTTTACTGTCTTGTGTTTTTGTGGCTTCTTTAAAAACAAAAAACATGTGATTTAAAGACAGTTTTATTGTTATTACTTAGGGGTTGGGGCTAGGAGTTTGGCCTAGTGGTAAAGTGCTTGCCTAGCATGCACGAAGACCCCGGTTCGATTCCTCTGTACCACATACATAGAAAAAAGCTGGAAGTGGTGCTGAGGCTCAAGTGGTAGAGCTCTAGCCTTGAGAAAGTCCAAGGACAGTGCTCAGGCCCTGAGCTCAAGCCCCATGACTGGCAAAAAATATATATAGTAAGGTGTTTTACAAAGGGGTTGCCATTTCATAAATCAGGTATTGGGTGTATTTCTTTTTTCTTGTTATTTTTTGGAACAATATCACCCCTTCCTTCACTTTCCCTGTTTCCCCTCCCATCCCTACCCACAAGTTACCTAATTCATTTTCTACTGTATGCCTGCACCTTCTTGTTCGTTTAAATAACTAAGTAGGATAATAATTTTAGCCTGGCTCTGTAATCTTATACCCAAACCTCAGTCTTCCTCTCCAAAGACATCATGAAGTAGCATAGACGCTGTGGGTCTGTTGCCATACGAGTTGTTTGGAGACTGGTCAGTTTTGTGGAGTCAGTTGATCGAAACCCGGATTATGTGAAACAGACCTGGTATAAATGATGGCCAAGTAGTCCTTTGTCCAGCTATGCTTGCTTGGCCAGTGTATACAGGGAAACTGCAGCTGGAGCGTCTTGCTCACTGCTTCTCACATTCATCCTCAGAGCTTGGAAAATGGATACACCATGCAGAATTCTCATCTTTTCTGACTGTCCTGGGAGCAGGCACCCAGCAGCCACTGAACCATTCTAAAACTGTGACCCTATTTCAAGCTCAAACAAAGCTTTTTGGCTAGTCACCAAACAACTCTTACCTTGAAGTTTCTTCTTCAGCTGTAACTGTGTCATGGATCACAATATGTCAGTCACTAAATAATTTCCTCTACTGTGCATGGTCTGATTTTGATTTTTGTAGCTATTTCACTTGCCATCCGCATTGTCTGCCCCATGCCTGAGGCTCTCCAAAGTAAATTAAATCGTTCTGTACGATGTGTACTTCACAAAGCCTCGTTGATTGCTAGTTAGCATTTTTGCAATTTTCTGTATGATTATAGAGTATTTGTTTGATGATCTGCATTAGTAAATCCACACATACCAAGTTACTCAGCCTGATCTGTAATTTCCAGATTGAACATTTACTTATTCAAAAAAGACATAGAAATGTGAGAAAGAACCGCTTGTTTTCTTTTGTAGGATTTTTACTCTTTCAAAGGAATTATCTAAAATAATGACTTAGCAATTCCACAGAATCGCAAGGATGTAGGAACAGAAGTGGGGAATTCGGGGAAGCTGCTCCATAACCATGGCCCCAGTGTCAAAGATGCCTGGCCATGGGGTATCAACTTGAAGGGTTGCTGTCCATCAGAGCGCGTGGAAAGTCCTTTGCATTTCTCTCCGAACCTTAAAACTGCCGTAGAAGACATCTAATTGTGCAGTTAGGAGCACAACAGTGGGGGAGAAATTCAAAAAGATATAAACATAAATTCAAGGTAGTTTTTCTTTTTTAATATTGATAGTCACAGTCAATTATTGGGCTGGAAATAAGGCATGGCTATGTTAGAAAGCTCAATATTTTACTCAGACGTCTTCAGTGAGGATTATTATGTGCGAACAGCATTGGTACAGGGCAAAACCATGGTCCTCCCTTCAACTAACAAGAGGAACAATTCCCTATCAATGATCACTTTTTGCAGAAAATTTAACTGCATATAACCACTTTTATCTTGAAATTTATGTTTCTTAGGAGTATGTTCAAGAATGATTAAAACTAAATTAGTATAGACTCTGACTAATGTTAAAGTTTTAAAATCAAGCATTCTCTGTACTAACCCCAAAACAGGTATCAAAGAGTTGAGATCAATATGTATATATAATCTTGAGATGATGGATAACTTTGTACATACATTACATACATTATGATGATGGTTTCACAGATGTAGACTTAATTCCAAGTTCAACAGGTTGTGTGTATCAAATATGGACATCATTTTGTATATCTGTTGATATATTTACTAACAGATTCCAACTTTCATAGTTGGGCTCATCTTGCTCTGTCATAACAGTTGTTTGTTAATGATATTCTTACCTATTCCTGAAGTAGTTCAAGAGCAATTTAAATACAATTAGAATCCAAGAACCATTTCCTTGCACTACAGGAATGCTATGGGCTTCTAGATTTCCAAACAGCTGCACACTTAAAATACTGACATTTTTTCTAGGATCATAAATCCAACCTTTTTATTGTCTTGTCATTGTTTTCTTTATCTTTCTGTTTTTATGAGCTATAAATCAAAAGTTATTTTGTCTTTTACTTCAGTGAAAATCTTTCCAGTAGAGCTTCATACCAGAATTCCCCCTCTATTAAACATATTTAAATCTTTCTCAGTTGAAGATATTGCTTTTCTCACAGGGAGTTGCAGTATCCTTGACTATTGCTTTAGTGATCAGACTATTAAAAAAAAAAGTCAACCAACTTTCCAGTCATTTCGTTCCAGTTTTACTAGACCTCCCTTCATATAAAGTGAGTTGACTCTCTTCACAAGAAGTAGTCCAAAACTTACAGGATTCATTCACATTTTTATGATGTTAAATACAACAGAATGTTGTATTTACAACAGGAAAGGAATTAAGATTAAAAGTTAATTTTTAATATTTTTAATATTCATTCTGGAAACAGTTCAAGTCCTAATCACGGTGATAATTCTTGAAAATTAAGTAGATAGCACTCTTACATTATGGAGCTTATGGTCCAGTAAAATTCATAAGATTCCAAAGAAATGTTTCTCATAGGTGGGAATTAACTGGTACCAGTTGTCCCAGAGCCTAGAAAAAGAGTGAAGATTTGGTATCTATGTGTGTGGTGGGGGTGTGTATATACATATCAAGATGCACTTTTAAAAGCAAGCCCTGGTATTTTTACAGGTCCAAATTTATAATATAAAAATAAGGAAAAATCTTGAACTATCATCTAAAACTAAGACATATTTCAATGCTCCATCACATGAGTTCATATGGAATTCACCTTTATATCTGTTACAACATGACCATTTTAATCTTACTATACCTATATTAGTCATCTTTTAAAATTCTTTCTTTCCAAACATTATGCGAATTCTATAAAAAGTTTGTTTCATAGAAATCTCTTGTCATCCACATGATCTGTCATAAGCACTTTGATATTAATTTTCAATTCATGGGTGCATGAAAGTTTCAAATGTAGTCAAATGAGGTACCGCCTTCAACCTATGTAATTTTAAGTAATTACTTTTTTCCAATGACTATATTTTATGTAGGAAACTTATTCAATAGAGTAGCTCATTACAATAATTACACTATACCTTCCTAGCAGAAATGACACTCGTCAAGCCCTATTCAATGGACCATGATTTTGTGCCTGATGGTTGTTATGTTCTTAACACTGCTTTCCAATTAGTGGTCTGCCAATATTTTCCAAGTGAGAAGAGAAAATAGGGCACTGAAACGTTGTACCTGTTGGAAACAGAACTTGATTGTCAATACTGAAAATCAAAAACAATTAAATACTTGCAGGAGCCGGTGTATTCTTTCTCAAGAAAATATTGATGGCATTGGTTTATAGATGGTCACCTGAATGGCATCCCACGTCCAAAGGTCTCTACATGGCATTATGCCAGAGGAATTAAATAGTCCCTAATAGATGCTTAGTTAGTCCCAGGGAACTGGCTTTACTGGATTGATGTTCTGATTAACTAGAAGTTCTGATGGATTTCCTGACTATAAGGAATCAACAAATGCAAAGTAGAAGTACTATGACCATGATACCTTTCATAGGCTAGAAAATTGTTAGACCTCTTTTAGTGCTTTAAAGTTATTATTGTGATAATCAGTGTGCATATGTGTACATGTGTGAAAAATTCGGTTAATTTCGATTTTACATTGAGATTTTGAATAAGTAAAAACGCCAACCAAATCTCTTAAGACTAGCAGAAAATATTGTGTTCTGTTTCCATTTAGATTTTTAAAATTTTGTTATGTCTAATGATGTCTTACATGGATGTCGTGATTCATCGTAACAAGACTGAAACTCTGAATTGTACCGTCCAGAGTTCTAATAATAGTAATTAATTCTAGGGCTGGGAGTTTGGCCTAGCGGTAGAGTGCTTGCCTAGCAAGCACGAAGACCCAGGTTCGATTCCGTGGTACCACATACGTAGCAAAAAGCCAGAAGTGGTGCTGTGGCTCAAGTAGTAGAGCCCTAGCCTTGAGAAAATCCAGGGACAGTGCTTAGGCCCTGAGCCCAAGCCCAGGACTGGCAAAAAAAAATAATAATTCTACATTTATAATGTGCCTGACCTGAAGCAACTTAGTTTTTGTGATTTCCAGATTTCTCCTCAGTAAAGGAAGAGCAATTTTATCGGTAAGAATTCATTTGTAATTTAGCATATATATATATATATGTCACTTCAGCACATACCAAAAAATGAAAAAGATTAAGTAAAATATACAACTTCAGTAGCTGAAGAGTAATGTTAAGAATTCAAGTACAATATATACTTTATAAAATTTGAGCACTGACTTAAATATATACCAAATCAATACACTATAGCACAACTTATCTGATCAAAATGTAATAATATTAGAAACTTGTAACAAGAAAATGACAACTACAAAAGAGATACACATTTAGAAGTTGACATTTTACTTTTGGTAATTAATGGAGCAAAAAGAGGGGGAAAATCAGAAAATAGCTCCAATTGGAAATCAATGAACATATCAAATTTAATGGTATTTTCAGAGAGAAAGTTATAGTGTCATAGGCATTTCTGATAAAGGAACAAAGACTTAAATTAATTAGCCTTCCATGCCTTCAACTCAAGAATTTATAAACAGTATCACCAAGAAAACAGTAAGACAGAAGAAGTAAAAGAATTGTAAAGATCAAATTGAATGGTAACTGAGGGGAGGAAAGAAACAAATCATATTAATAAAACCTTAACTTCATTCTCTACAAGAGCAGTAAGATTGCTCAATGTGCAGCAGAAATCAGCAAAGAAAGGTGGAAGTCTCGCACGAGGGTAGTGCCCGCTTAGTATTTGAATCTCCTTGTTGTACCATGTGAGTGTAAACAGAATACCTCCACAGCAAAACTCTAAGTCCCTAGATGACATTTACAACCAAACTAGTCACAATCAGAGCAGCTGCAGACAAATCAACAGCTGCTGTGACATGGAGGAGAACAAAATGAGGCATGGGGAAGAGGTGTGCCATCTTAGGAGAGGAACATGTCCAGAGTGAAGTCAGAGATGAACAGATGAGAGCAAGGGTAATGAGAAAAACAGGAGATCCAGGTAAAATTGACAGAGGAGCAGGTGGAGCCCTGAAGAATCATCAGAACCCAGACAATTTGACCACAGCGTTAAAACGACAGCAGAGCAAGTTCTGAAGTTGAAAGTGAAATTCTAAAAATCATTTGGGAAACCTAAGTTTGCACAAAAATGAGCCAGAGGAAATGATCAAAGGCAAATGTCCTACAAGTTATATTTACTATAAGGAAATAATTAGCAGCGGGGCCGTGGCAGCTCATGGATGCAATCTCGGCAGGCTGAGATCTGAGGGACACGGTCTGAAACCAGTCTAGGAAGACAAATCTGTGACGCTCATCTCCAACTAGATACCAAAATGCCAGAAGTAGAAGCATGGTTTAACTGATAGAGCAACAGTCTTGAGAGACAAAGCTAAGGGACAGCATGAGTTCAAGCCCCAGTACTGGCATGCCACGAGACTTTCTCAGAAAGCGCTTTTCCTGTACCTTCCTACTCAAAATAAATTAAAAGAACTTTAAAACCATGTAAGTTTCAAATCATAACAAATATGAATTAAAAAAACACAGCTTAGGTGGCCATGGTGGCTCAAGCCTGTAATCCTAGCTATTCAGGAGGCTGAGATCTGAGGATCATGGTTCAAAGCCAGCCCAGGCATTAAAGTCTGTGAGAATCTTATCGCCAATTAATCACTAGAAAATGGGAAATGGCATGGTGGCACCCTGGGTAAGGTGGTATCCTTGAGCTGACCTGCTCAGGGACAGCACCCGGGCCCAGAGGTAGGGCAGTAGCTTTGAGCTGAAGAGCTCAGAGACAATTCCTGGGGCCAGAGTTCAAGCCCCATGACTGACAAAAAAGAAAGAGAGAAAGAGAGAAAGAGAGAAAGAGAGAAAGAAGGAAAGAAGGAAAGAAGGAAAGAAGGAAAGAAAGAAAGAAAGAAAGAAAGAAAGAAAGAAAGAAAGAGAAAGAAAGAAAGAAAGAAAGAAAGAAAGAAAGAAAGAAAGAAAGAAAGAAAGAAAGAAAGGAAGGAAGGAAGGAAGAAAAGAAAGAAAGAAAGAAAGAAAGAAAGAAAGAAAGAAAGAAAGAAAGAAAAGAAGGAAGGAAGGAAGGAAGGAAGGAAGGAAGGAAGGAAGGAAGGAAGGAAGGAAGAAAGGGAAAGGAAACACAGCCTAGCTAAAAAAATAAGTTGCAAATGAATGCAAGGAAGACTTACAAAAGGAAAAAAGAATACATCAGATGATGCCCAAAAAGACTTAGAAAGTAACTTATGAAAAGAAATGTTTAACAATCAACAAGCAATGAAGAAAAGGATGAGAACAGTTTATAAGGTAAAGGCAAACTTGACAAGTCTAGAGCCTACATTTATATTTTAAAAAATAAGTCTGAAGAATGATTTCACTATAAGATTCTAGAACAAGTAGCAAGCCTTTCTAAGGAAAAGGATTTGTGGCTACATACTGAAGTCATTCGCTGCGTACCTGCTGCATCAGCCAAAAACTGAGAAGAAATGAAATATACACCAAACAAATGCAGGGCTTTAAATTTAGAAAAAAAGAAAGAAAAGAGATAATTTGGTACCCTTAAAAAGAACTGTAGGGAGTTTGAAAAGAGAAGTACAGTAGATTATTATTACTCTTCAGCAACCATGTTTCATATTAGAAGGAACTAGAATAGCATCCATCAGGAAAAGGCAAGATGAGTTAGTTTTTTATAATCAGGGAAACTGAGTTTGAAGTTTAAAAGGACAGAAAAACAGTTACAAGATGTCTTCTCCTAGGTAATGTAATGGGCAAGTAATGGGGTCCCCACAGCCTTTTTCCAAAGAAACTACTGAAAGTGTGCTTTAGACTGTCAAATGAACTGCCCACCTGAGGGGCATTGGCAGAGGAAATGGTGGGAAGTGTTCTTATATAGGAGCTGACATAACAGAAGGATAAGATGAGGAAGGAATCAGAGATGCTCTAGTGTTTGGTAGTATGGGAATCATAGGAAAGGACTGATGCAGAGAAGGGCAGGAAGAAGATGTGCGAATATTGTTCCGTCGTCACTGGGTGTCTTGTGCTGGCCGTGGTTGTTCTGAGGTGACTCATGACGTGAAACACTGATGAATGGCTGTGAGCTTGTCTAATGCTCCATCCCTCTGTGCTTGGGAAGCCAGAGTCTTGAAATGAGATTGAGGAAGAGATGTCAGGATGTAAATAGGAAACCTATTAGAAAAAGTTTACCATTCCGAAAAAATTCTGGAAAATGACTGGCTCAGTGACAATAAGCACAATAGCTAAAAATCTAGATTATGTTCTTTTAAAAAACCATTTTGCAAGAAATAAACTCAGACTTCTTGGAGAAAATTGCTGGTTGCAGTGGGCAGTACATGAGAGTGTTGTGTCATTCCTGAGATCAAGACAGCTATGCCAGTGAATTCTGGGGCTATGAGCTGTCCTGCCAAGCTTCCTAAAAAGTGAACAGTGGAGCATTTGTCTGTAAAAGGAATAACAACTGTGACTGTGATAGTCTGAGATCCATCACATATATAGAAACCATCAGTTCATAAGAATAATTACTTAAGAGAATGACAGAAAGTGAACCAACAATATAAAAACTCTAAGTGATAGAGTGCTAGAATTGAGAAAGAGAACAAAAAAAGCTCAGGGACAGTGGCTAGGCCCTGAGTTCAAGACCCAAGACCCCCCCCCCACACACACACACACACACTGTATTTTTGAGTATTTAAATTTAACTGCCTTGTTTTTAATTCCTATATCTTTGATGCATTGAAATACAGAGATCAAGTTCTGATCTCTTTTCATAACAATAATTGACAATTTATGATATAAACTTAACCTGAAATGGATCTGTGTGTGCCTGGTTAGATTTTTTTTTTGGAGGGGCCGAGGCGGGGGAGAGGGGTATGTCGGTATCTTTTGTGGTCAGTAGAGGGCACTCTAGAGTGGTATAGCAAAGCAGTCTGCCTAGCTAAAGGAAATTCACAAAGCTTTACTACAGCAACAAGAGATCTTGAAGAGTTAACTAAATAATCACTATTTATCTTCACCATTAAGAACATTTTAAATATGTTTAAATGTGTATATATATATATGGTTATTCATTTGAAATAGGAGGGGCAAAAGGATTAGGGGAGAGGGCCGGGGGAGGGAAATGGGGACAAAAACATGAGAAGGGGTATCAATGTGTGAGAAATAATGCACCTTTTATCTGGCAAATATAACTGTAACCCCTCTATACATTAAAATAAAATAAAACATTTAAAAAACAAATGCATATATATCATATCAAATAAGCATATCTATACATATATGTGTTTTTATAGATATGTTATATAGAGTCCTTCTTTTGAGAGCACCCAATGCCGATTCTGAAGTTCTTCTGTTACAATGTAGATATAAATTTGAAAACAATTCTCAAGCACTCTCTTTTGCACATTACTGCTCTGTCTTATTTTAATCAGTTCAAATTTAGGACAGAAACTGTAGCCTTCAGTAATTTTGCGCATTGTGGAAATCATGAGGAATTGCTAGGCATTCTTCCTAAGGCTTTGCTGGCACAGGAATCTGTTCCAGCAGTCTTGGGCTCCATTTGCAGGGCAGTCGGAGATGGCTGGGTCTGGATGGCCTGGCTGCCTGATGCAAGATGGACAGCTAGGGCATGTCCCTGGCTACCAGGAGGAAAGAGGCGTGGTGGGCTGCCCTGAGCTCGCAGGCTTGCTGTGAGCTGGGCCTGGGTCTTGCTCTGCGTGGTGATCTCCAGATCCATCCCTTTCGGTGCTAATAACATAATTTCGCTCTTGCTTATGACCAAATGCTATTTCAAGAGGCCACATTTCTTCCGCGGGTTTTGTTTGACACTCCAGCCAGCAGAGCATGGGTATAGAGTTTCATCAAACTGACTCACCCTGTTGCTTGTATTTGCGACTTCACCTACTGCTGCCTTTGCCTTCAGGAGTACTGGCAAGTCTGGCATAACTTCAGCTTCCTCTGTGAGATCACTGACAATGCTTCCAGATGCCCTTTCTTCCCCCAGCTGCAATGTGGAAGGCTCTCCTCCTTTCCACTATGCGTACTGCCCAGTGCTTGGTGGTTTGCTGTGTTGTATACTTTTCATTATTGGCATCGATCCTCGGCTGCCTTCCACAGCTATGGCTTTCTAGAGTCAACTAATCCTGACTCATAGCAACCCTTGGTTTTCCATGGCCACGACCACTCATGCCCCTCTGCCCAGGCAACCTAATCTATTAGTGGTGGTGAGCAGCGTACCTGTCCCCTCTCGCTTCTGCTCTGGCTGCTGGAGTTCCATTCTGGTTCTTCGTTTTGAAAGTCCTCCTGTGGATGCTCTTCCTGTGCTCTCCCCGCCCTTCTCTCTGCATCCTCCGCTTTACTCAGCATCATAGGTTTAACTTCTACAGCTAAGAAAGAAGACAGAGTTGAGTGCATCTTCTGCTTGGCACACCAACCTTTCAGATCTGCCTGTCTTAATTGTCACCTCAGGGACAGGTGTTATTGCCTCCAACTCCAGGGGAAGCGTGACCATTCCCCTCACGTGTCCCCATGCCAAAAGAGACAACTTCAAAACTCCTGTTCACATTAATTGTCTCAGACTGGGAACCTACAGCAAGACAACAATGTGGGTTGGAGAATGGCTTCCTAAACAATAATGAATAAGGAGTCCTTTCTTGGTTTCAACTTTAAATTTTGTAGCAAACAGACCTGGTTGAGATGAAGGCCAATGACACTGCCAGTGACACACAGCCAGCTCATTCTGCTCATTATCTGTAACTGAGACACATAGTTCCACTGGTGTGTTTGTAGTTCTGCTCAAATAACAATAAAAATAATCCTGAAATTAGTCAGGCAATGATGCTTAAGTGTTCATGGTTAATGGGTTAATGGGTCAATATGTGAATAATGCCTATTTAATCATCGCTCAACCTTTTATTCTATTTACATTCCAGAACTGACATCATTTTCTTATCTTTTCAGCTTCGCAAGTCTGTTTTCAGCATCAGGGCAAGGAACCTTTTGGAAAAGGAGACTGCAGTCACCAAGATCCTAAGGTAACTCCAATGAACATTGCAACATACTTGAACATAGGTAGGATTATGTTAGTGACTATGTACTCATTTCCTGGACGTTGATATATACTTTCTGCTAGAAAATAGGTTTTGAGCATCTATGTACTTATCAATAATGTCGAACACATCACCAATGTCTTTCTGAAGAAAGTAATATTTTACTTACACAATAGTTCCATGTCTTTTATATGTGTTTTATTTTAAAGTAAACAAAAAGAATATTTATAAAGAGGTGAAACTAAATTGCCATTATCCTCTGTCATATCTCAAGGGAAAATAAGGGGAAACATGGTCAGAAAGCAGGTTTTTACAAAGCAATTATGGCTGATCTCATCTACTAAGAAATGAGTAAAAATCTATTAAGGATCAAAAAAAGAAAATATACCCCTGTCTGAATGATGTGATTTTTAATTCTTTCTAAGCTCTTCCTGGAAAGGCAGTATCAATAAGGAAAGTTAAGTTACCTACTTAAGTGTATACGATTTATGTTATAATAGAGTAATTTGATTTATTTAAAGGGCATGACTGCTCAGAACAACATTCTGTGCTGCACAGCCGATGTAGACACATGTAAATGGTGGGGGGGCGGGGAGTGCCTGACAAGTTCAGCAGAACATTCACCCTCCCACCCATGGCAAGCAGGAGGAGTTACATGATTCTCTGCCACCCACATTGTTGAAAGCATTTTCTTCAGCACAGGTATTACTATAACATGAAAAACTATAAGGAGGAAATAAAACTATATATATACATGATACGAGAAACTACTTTCCCCTTGTTACCTATAATTTGTGAACAAAAGGAAAATATTCTACCTCCATATGCACTCTATACACTGGCTCACATTTGGACCTAGAATAGCACATGTGTCAAATAGCTTTCAGAGGAGAATAAACATATCTAGGAGTTGAGATTTATCACTACCCGTATGATGAGTTATTAAGATCTAATTGAAACAGCAAGCCTGAATCCCAACACAGTCTTGCTGTGATTGACTGTGGGCTAATCCTGGCATTATCCCTGGATCTTACCAGAAGACTGGACTTGAAGACTTTACAGAACTTCAGAATCATCACCCACGCTGTGACTCTACTACACGAGTCCATGACAGGGTCCGACAGAAATACCAACCCATTCACAGGAAGACACATGCCCCTTCAAACCAGAAATGGTCCCGAAAACCAAAGGTGACTGTTCAATTTGCTGCTGTTCAGCTTCACTGAAGAAGCTTTCTTTCAAAAAACAATGACCTTTTCCCTGCAAACAACTGAGAGCATGCTTTTCAAAGTCCACCACCTCTGCCAAGGCTTCCTCTAATTCAAAGCCCTGAAATCATGCAAAGCACATTATCATTCCTGCCAGGTTCAGTGGGTAGAGAAATGTCACAATGAAATCATTAAACATGTGCACTATTTTTGAAAGTTCCATCCTTTGGTTAACGAGTACCTCATTAGCTAAGACAGTGTCTTTCTAACCTTGCTGAATGCTCAGTCTGTATGATATTCAAATGATGGTATTTTGATTTATGGCATGATTTTCATCATCATGCACATAGAGTAATCTTTTTTTATTTTTGTGAAGGCACTGGGGATTGAGTACGGGCTTAGCAGCTCCACCACGGCTCTACTTCCAGCTTTTTGGTAGTTAACTGGAGAGAAGTCTTTCCTTCCTGAATGGACTTTGAACCAGAATCTTCAGATCTCAGTCTTCTGAATGAGTAGGATTATAAGCATGAGCCACTGGTACCCAGCGAGTAATAATTTTTAAAAGTCTAAGGAATTCTTTTATAGTTGCTAAAATTAAATATACTAAATGAAACACAGAGGGATACCTTTTCTCTTATCATTTCCCCTCATTTATCATTTTATCTTGTTTAGCATTTCATTGGACATAAACACAATTCTTGTACTATCTGAAATCCCTAAACATTTATTCAACTATGATTGTTGAAAGAACACTAGCTGGAATTTTTTTTCACTGAAAGATGTCCCTAAGACATCCATCCATTCATTCATGAAAGATTTTAACTACCCCTTTGGGTTTTTTTCCCATTTGGAAGTTCTTCTTTTAAAATTATTGTTTCCTTAGTCAATGCATCCATTCAGCAACTTTGGATAAAGTCGTGTTATTTCTCTGCAGCTTCATGTTTCACCCCTGACTGAGAAGATAGCCTCATGCCTCTGTGAAGGCCTAAGCTTCTCCCACCTTCTCTTCCTCTCCAGATGAGAGGAAAGGATCCTTGAGGCCAAGGGTCTGGGCCAACCTCCTGACACAGTGGTAGCATTCTATAGCCAACAGTTGGCAAGAATAGTCCAAACATAACAGACTGTTAGGAATTAATATCCTACTCCTCTTTTTGAGTATATTGAGAGTATTGATTTGCTGTTGGTTTTTTTTAAAGATGTTTCTGACACTTGAAAACTCTTGTAGACCAGTGTAATATAAGTCAGAGTTAAACAAAATGAGTTTTTCCCTCATAAAACTTTTTTTATGAAACAGGAAATTGAAGATTTGGAGGTGACAAAATATGACTTCACTAGTTCCCTCATTTAAGGTTTGCTTTGTGAGTGTCAATTACTGCAGTTAAGTAGAGGAAGAAACCAATCTGGAAAGGCTGAATAATTCTTCTACCTGACTCTAAAGACAATTAAGTAAAAGAAAACTTTGTTCAGATAAATATCTGAAATATCCCATTTCCATAGATTATTTGAGCAAAGTGTTTCGACTATTGCTTTTACTATATTATCATTGGAGTGTAAAACAATGTTAACAGGGAAAATGTAAAATATACACCTGTAGATAATTAGTACCATTTCTTTCAATATTTGCACCATTTTACTGAGAATAGTAAAAAGTATGTGTTTTGTGATTTTTGTGCTGGTCTTGGGGCTTGAACTCAGGGTCAGGTTCTTGGAATATCTGCTCAAGGCCAGTGCTCTACCACTTGAGCCATAGCTCCACTTCCAGCTGTGTGTGTGTGTGTGTGTGTGTGTGTGTGTGTGTGTGTGTGTGTATTAATTGGAGATAAGAGTCTCATGGACTTTCCTTCCTAGGCTGGCTTCAAACCAGGATCCTCAGATCTCAACTTCCCAAGTACCTAGATCGTAAGCTTGAGCCACTGGCACCTCGCTTGTCTTCACATATTTCTGAGTCTGTAGTTGGTTTATGAAATTTGAACTTTCATGAATGGGGTAGGGAAGTTCAGAGATTTTTGTTTCTGAATTTTTAGAGATGCATCCAAAACAGATTATCCAGGAGTTAATTCATTTTTGCCTGAAGCACATGCAAATGGCAAATATGATGTCATGATAAAGATATTCAGAGATTATTCTGAAGCTACAGTGAGGCCTTAGATACCCACGTATTTACATATCACTATAGAAGAACATGCTTTAATGAATAATGCAAAACTAGAAAGAAAGAACCTGCGGTTGCTATTAAAGAGCCATATCCATTTATTCGGGGAGGGGCAGAATCTAAAGAAGTGGCGCGTTCGCTGGGATGGATGCACAGTTTTCTGCTGTTCTCAGCAAGAGGCAGTTACCCAGGACCTCCCCTATGACCATCAGCTTGCCGTTGTCTCTCTGCTTTTAATGGTCGTGTTGTTAGGAGTCAGGTAAGAGCTGTTTCCAGTAAATGCTCATTAGCTCTTCTTCACTTGCTCCGTTATACCATCGTAGTTTTACCTAATTACCACTGAAGGACTATTTTCCTGTTGTCTGTGGATGTGATTACATTACATTAGCCAACATCTGATAATACTTTAAAGTGCATTACCTGGTGAAGCTCAGGATTTGAGTCAAACCAAAGCTCCACAAAGCCACACAGAGGTTTCACTAGCTGCTAATTACATTTAATACCAGATGGCATCCTATGTAACTCAACTTTTCTATAATGACTGAAAATAATTTGAAGACTCAGAGGCTCTCTCTTTTCCATTACAGAATGTGCAGTCTTTTTCCCACACCCTTGTTCTGGAACATTAAGAAAGAAGACACAGAGACCAAGAGAGAAATGAAGGACCCCTGCTACTGTGTCTATAAACAACTAGTAGTGTTTAGAGGCTAATAAAGCTCCAAAGAGCTCTCTTATTACCACCATCTTTGGGCCAATTTAAAAATATTTGAGATGGAGAAACGTCAAGAAAAATAGAAACAATTTCTTAAGTCATGATTCTCTTTTCCCAGCCTCCATAAAAGATCACATATGTATATGCCTGTTGTATAAGGGGAAATTTGAAATTCCACAGCACAAAGGCAATGTAAGGAGAGGGGGAGGGAGAATAAATCTTTCATATTTTTTTCAAAGGCTTGGCAAGAAACCAGGGGTAATATTTTTGCAACTGGGAATGTGTGTTTGCTGAAGAATATTCCCACATTCTAACCGTCATCAGGGGTCCTCATCTTGTTTTACTTTCAAAGGTAGAGAGGGCACAACATTAACCCCAGCTGGGACAAGGAAAATGCCTCGCTGTAATTCTCCTCCAGGGAACAGGAATAAAGGGATTACATATGCCTGTATAATGGAGAATTTCCTCACTCACACAAGACAAAAGGCTTCATTATTTTTCACCAGACATTTGAAGCCTTGTGCCCTCCCCCTTCTAGAAGCTGGATAGACAGATCATTTTTTAAAAATATGAAACCACTAGATGGATTTTCTAAGAAACTGGACCTTCTCTGCCATGCCAGTAGGAAGAGAGGCCACAAAGATGTCAGAGACTTGGCCCCTCTGCGCTCCATTGACTTTCCTCCAAGAAAAGCAAGATGGTTCCTGGACCATAACATGTTTTCTCAATTCCATTAGCTTGGATTTTCTTCTGGGAAGCAAATAAATGAATATTTATTTTCTTCTAGAAAATATACTTCTTTTGTTCTTTTATGAAGTCCAAAAGTCATCTGAAACCTGAAGAAAAATTGGAAGTGGCAAAATAGGACTTCATTGAACATTCAAACACTTCTCTTCCTGAGTAGTACTGTTTCCAAGTAACTTGAATGATGCCTGCATCCTATTTGTTGGGTGACAAATGAAAGCTTCCCATTCCTGAGTCTGTCACGATTTCAGTCTTGCCAGCAGATTGCTACAGGGTGAGCGATATGGAGACCATGTTCCCAGGAACTAGTGAGGTCTCTAGTTCAGGAAATTGAAATGAGTTCCACTGAGTATTCTGCTCCACACTGGCTTTCAAGGCCTTCTAAAAGCTTTCACAGGAAGTGGTGCTATGGCTCAAGTGATAGCGCACTAGCATTGAGCTCAAGGGCAGAGTTCAAGCCCCACAACCAACAAAAAAAGCAAAAGGAAAGAAAGCAAAGAAAAAACAAGCTTACATTTTCTGGCTACTGTGACTTTTTTCATTACTCTCAAGACATCATCTATTAAGGCTCTGCCACCTGTTCATCTTGCATGGCATAGCATTCTAACTTGAGATATAAGACTATTATTCCCTTAAAAGATAATTTGAACACATACTGTTTAATTTGTCATTATTTTCATACTTTATACGCATGAATGGAGTAAAAGGAAATGAAAGTGATATTTGTAGCATTTCAAAGTTCATTCATTGAACAAAGATTTTACATAGAACCTCTGCTTTGTCAGAGGACTTGGGAACATGTCACATCTGAGAAAGTGAAAGAAGTACAACAAGGAGAAGATGAAGGGCTTTTGGTACAAGAAGAACTTAGAAGCCGGTGTGGTGCAGTTAGAGGAAAAACTGCTGCGGGCTGTGCACGCGTGCCTTGTGTTACCAACATGCTACGAGAACATGAGAGACGAAGCGAATCATTTTCTGTGCTTCCATCCTCATGTCTCATGGGATACCACCCATCAGAACACATTCATATAAAGGCTTGTAACTGCACTGTGTATAACCAGGAGACTTACATAGAATACAGTCACATTTACTCTTTAAAATATGAAGCAAATACCTGACATATTTGGGTCTTCTACATTTTCTTGGAATCAATGTGATAGTTCAGTATATTGAACCACATCCAACTGATGGGAACTACTTTCTACTAACACTACTGTTTGCCAAAAGAACAAAGTGTCTTACACGAGCCAAGAGTGCCAGGATAGCCTAGATGTAAGGATACTTGTGTGTGTGGAAGCGTGCTAGTGTGCCATTCTTCAGGGGGAACTTCTTTCCCTTCCAGGTGAGCCCAAGCCAGAGTTCAGCAAAGCCTATTTTCTAGTCCTAAGCCCCCTCCCTATTAATTAGCAGCGCAGCTGGAATGAGCATGTGTAGAAGAGGATTTTACTTGCTAGTGTTTTGTCTCTCCATCATCCAAAAAATTCTGAGGAAGCCTAGAAAGCCTAGAAGCACAGCTCTCAATGAAGAAACCTAAGCATTTACTTTTGGAGTTTCTTAGTTCAAAACCTCAGTATGTTCAATGAGAAGATGTTGTCAAAATATTTGGTCAGTGATTACACTCTCGAGCAAGAGGTAGGTTGTTTATCTTTGACTTTTCACAGTGCAGGTAATCAGAGAGAGCCAAGCCTTTCACCATCCGTGGGGCCTGAGACTCCACAGGTGACTTCCCCACTCCAAGGCTAATCCCTTAGGCCTGATTTCACTGTGCTTAGATTACATATGTTAGGAAGTGGAACTGTGCTCAAAGTGGTGGATCACTAGCTTTGAGCAAAGAGCTCAAGGAGCACTGTGCCCAGCCCTGAGTTCAAGCCCCAAGACAAAAAAAAATTACCTAGGTTCTTTGAGTCTTTGGGATCTAGAGGGAAAGGCAGGCAGGCAAGCATCTCTTCTCAGGCCCAGGAGGCCTGGGTAGATCTCCCAGAGGAAACAAGCTTCAAGGGTTCCTGCTGGCCTCTACGAGAGCTCTGACTTCACTTGCTGCAAGCTCTACCTAGCTGGATATGAGACTGTAGCTACTGCACATTGAATTCTTGCTTCCATCCTAATCCAGTTATAAATCATCTTAGCAAACACTAGTGTGAACATAGGAGAAAATGGTAACGAAGGAAATTAAAGCAAATGTGTCTGTCTTAATCTGTTTAGCAGTGGCTTTCTGATAGAAGAGTGGAATGAACATCATGTTCAACAAGCCAGTCCTCCAGAGAACAGTTCCCGTGAAATTTCCTATTAAGACAGATAGGCCTCACCTACTTAAGAGGAGACTATTTTCTTTTGCTTTTTTTTTTTTTGCCAGTCCTGGGGCTTGAATTCCGGGCCTGATCACTCTTCCTGAATTTGTTTCTAACAAAACTAATGCTCTACCACTTGAACCACAGCGACATTCCTGGATTATTTGGTAATTTATTGGAGATAAAAGGCTTCATAAGATTCACTTACCACCAAACCATTGCATTTGAAATCTGTGAGTTAGATGCAAGGTCAAGTCCTTCCCCCAATTTTATCAATGAGGAAACTGGCTCCCAAAGTTACTCAACCATTTAGTGATGGAGTGTGTGTGTGTGTGTGTGTGTGTGTGTGTGTGTGTGTGTGTGCCCCACAAATCTTCTCATCCCCTATAATATTCTTGCCAGTTGACCACAAATTTCTGCAGAAGAAATCCTATTTGCTCAACAAAATCATTCACACCACAGGTGTTGGGTCACCTAACTGTCTTTACTCATTAGCAAATCAGAAATTAACACTGGCTCAGTGTTATGGTCAAAGGAGATGGTGTTTTTAAATGCCTTACGCTTTTGAAAATGCAAACAAAATAACAACTGATTCCCAGTAAGGCACAAGTTTTAGACTAAGCTTTCTCCAGGTAGTAACTCTAGCTTTTTATTCAACTGTGACTAAAAAAAAAATATAAAAATGCACACACACATAAGATGATTGACTATTTCTAAGTCAGTAGTTTCAGGAGAGTCATGGTGTTGTGTTCCAAGGTCTTTTGTTTCTCTCTGCCTCTGACTTTATGGTTTTATGTTTTCCTTAATTTCTGCCAAATGTCTTCAGAACGTATATTTTATTGCCCCAGGATTCTGGCTAGACAACCCTTTCCCTTGGGGCATTTATATAAACCTCCTTGTTTAAGCTCAAAACTGCCATCATGATTCCCTGTGCATAGCTGGTCTTGCCACTCACAGAATTCTGGTCCAAACTATACCCTTTTATTTTCAGTAATATTTAAACTCACAGCCTCACACTTACTAGACTGCCACTCTACCACTGGAGGCATGCCTCCAATTCTTTTGTTATTCTATTATTTTGAGATAGGGTCTCACTTTTTGCCTGGGCCCATACCTGAACCACAATCCTCCTATTTTATGATAAGATATACCACTGTGCCCAGCTTCGTCCACAGAATGGAGGTCTCATGGACTTTTCTTGCTGGGCTAGGATTGTAATCCCCCAATTGTAGTCTCTCAAAGTCGTTAGGGTTGCAGGAGTAATGCAGCATCCTGCATTAACTGCCATTTAAAAATAAACTGGAGATGTTAAAGGTAAAGAGTAAAAGGAAAGCTTTCCATTTGTGTTTCAGAGCCTCATAACAGGCAAAACATCTGCTTTGCAAATATTCCTTATTCACCGACGAGCTGTGCTTTTCCTCTGTGTAACATGTTCTGTGTTATTTGTCATATCATTGGTGTTTCCTGAAAATTTATCAGAGCAAGGAGAAGTGATGTGCTATCCATTCCATGTGTAGAAGTCACGCCTTGATCTTGAGCTCTCTCTTATTTCTCCAGAGCTTGCACTCGACAGCGCATGCTGAGCGGATCATTTGAGGGGCAGCCAGCGAAGGAAAGGTCAATCCTCAGTGTCCAGCACCACATCCGCCAGGAGCGCAGGTAACATGGCAGGAAGCTGTGGGGCTCCCGGGCACAAAGAAGATGAGTGTGCAGGATACGCTTTCCCTGCACTACTGTCACTGCAGCCCTGGCTGGCCAGCTGGTGCCAACAATAATGAAACTCACCATCTGATTCAAAGAGTCAACACTTTACTTCAAAGACCTTTTCCTTGCGGATCACCAAATCTGCACTTTTCAGTTCAGAAGGAAAACTTCTGAAATCTTGGTAAATGGTATCAAAGGAAGTTGTACAGACTGTAAGCTTTTCACTCTGAAAAGAAGAAACGAGGCACTAGTGATGTGGCATCAGAAATGTCGTGGGTTTTTTTTTTCCTAATATGCTCATGGCTTAAAAGTCAAACATGGATCTTGAGATGTGTTGACTGGTTGGTTTGTGTCCTTCCAGATCGTTAAGACACGGATCCAACAGCCATAGGATCAGCAGGGGGAAATCGCTTGAAACTTTGACTCAAGATGTAAGTTCGAAGCAGTAGTATGGATTTTGGAAGCCTGATGGTGAAAATGTATTTCAATGAATGCTTAGATAACTGCAATGCTGGATCTTTCTCTTAATTGTCATGTGTCCTAATGCTTTTTACCAAAAGGAATCAAGAAACAGAATATAGCCAGGTGCAGTAGCTCACGTCTGTAATGCTAGCTACTCAGGGGGCTGAAATCTGAGGATCATGGTTCAAAGCCAGCCTGGGCACTAAAGAACCTGAGATTCTTATCCCCAGTTAATCACTAGAAAAGGGGAAGTGGGACTGTGGCTCAGAGAGTAGGGTGGTAGCCTTGAGTTGAAGAGCTCAAGGACAACGCCTGGCCCAGAGTTAGTTCAAGCCCCATGAGCCACAAAACAAACAAACAAAAAAAACCAGAATACATGGCCATGTATGGAAATGTTAGCCATTAGCTCACATAGAGCATGTCTCTGATAAACGATTAACCCAAGAATGGCATATCCATTTCATTTGACTGAATTTGAGGTTACTTACAGCATTCATAGGAAGGATTTGTGTCATTAACTTCAAAAGTTATACTGAGTTCCAGATGTTCTGGAATCTGGATCCACTGCAATCTCAGGATCTTCAAAGTTAGGGCAACATTTTTTTTCCTAAAGTTTGTCAGCCAAAGAGAACAGAGAATTTCCCAGTCATTTTTGTTTTCATTTGTACACTCTAGACATGTCGTGTGTTTATGACCACAATGTAAGTATGTGTGTTTGGTTTCAGGTTTAGTTCTAAGCTGATGTGTAGGAAGGACACAGGACACATTAGCCCTCTGGAGATTACATCCCAGCCAGATGATAAATAAGTGGACAGGCAATAGAATTTCTAAAAGTAATTTCTTTCATTTTCTCCAGCATCTCCTTGTTGCTGTACTAGGTTTGGTATATGTAAAGCAAAATAAAGAAATTAGGGTAAAGATATGAGGGCAGAGATATAACGGTTAGTGTCTTTTATATAACATTATAGAGCTTATTATATAATATATAACTGCTTTATAGGTATTACATAACTATTTTATAATAGTTAAGTGTATGTACTATGAACCTACAGTATATTTTATATGTAGTTCATGTATTTTGGATATGTATATATGAATATGCATATCTTTAAAAATGATAGTATTCTATGCATTTAAAACAGCCATTGCAATATGCATTCTCTTCATGTCTTTCTAGCATTCCAATACAGTGAGATACAGAAATGCACAGCGAGAAGACAGTGAAATCAAGATGATTCAGGAAAAGAAGGAGCAAGCTGAGATGAAAAGGTGGGGGCCGCAGCTGTGGTTCGAGGCTTCCGTGTAACAATTCCAGAGGTCACCCTGGCTTCACTCTGGCATCCATGTCTCCTTCCAGGAAGGTGCAGGAAGAGGAACTGAGAGAGAACCACCCTTACTTCGACAAGCCACTGTTTATAGTGGGCCGCGAGCACAGGTTCAGAAACTTTTGTCGCGTGGTGGTCCGAGCGCGTTTCAATGCGTAAGTGTACTCTCTTCCAGCCAGGTGTTTGGCCTGAATCCTGAGAACAGCAGGGAGCTTGTCACAGGAAGAGAAAGGACTGTGTAGTCCTAATGGGGTCACAGAATGAACCGCAGGCTAATTAATCATGCTGGTCCTCTTTGCTGAGCAAATGACCAGGTGGAAACCAAAGGGAGGTGGCCTGCCAGAAGTTAACATTTGCAGAAAATTCTCATGGATAAAGTACTCAGTCTCCATGTGTATTTGTGCATTTACCTGTCCCCTTAATGCATTTATACCGATGTTATCGAATATGTTTTGAAAAATTTTTAAAAAGAAAACGAAAACTAACTGACAAGGTAAAAGGTCACATCTTTGTCTGGGTAATCAAAATATTCCTATCAATTAAGTCTAGAATAAAGTAGGAAGTAAGTTCACTACTGCTTCCATTAGCAATTGATACGAGAGGAAAATCCACTGGTCCCGGTCTGCCCTACCCACCACAGAAGAAATGAATGAGACTGTTGCCGCTAGAACAAGCCTGTGGCAAACCAAGCCACCTGTCACAGGCAGCCCCATAGACTGGAGTTGTTGCCTCCCGTGCCTTAGAATATGACTGTTTTTGGAGGTAGAAACTTGAAAGAGGTTATTAAAATGAGATCATATTAGAAGGTGACGTGAGAGCTCTGGCCCTCTCAGTCCTCAGAAGGAACCAACACAAACAAACCTCACGTTCAGCTTGGACTTCCGGCCACCGGAACCACAAGACAATGCATTTTCCTCGTTCAGGCCACCGGCTTATGATGCTTCGTTACAGGAGCTCCAGGAAGACAGTACACACTGTCCTGATGTGATGGGGTGGAGGAAGTCTCGGGACCACCTGGTATTCTTTGTGCCTGCCTTCCAACAGGAAGGACATTTAGGCCTTTGGACTGAGAGTCTTCAGCTAGTACAGGGCTTTCTCCTTGTGGCCATCCTGTTGTCTCTCTTCTGTGCTGCACAATTGAATGTACCTGACTAATAATCAGTACACACTTCCTTGCATTTCCACAAAGGAAGGGAAGGAGATGGCAGTTCAGATGTTGATTGGCTCAGTGCTCCAGTGGGTTTTTTTTATCTTGAATTATCTTGTTGTCTGCCTACATGTTTACATCTAATTGCTAATTCTCCACTTCATTGATTGTGGTATCATTCTCCTTTGGTCATTACCACAGCTGAATGGACTGATAAAGGCATTGTTGCAATTGAGAACAGACATGCATATGCAGACATGCACAGACATCACATAAACATAAACATACAAATACACATGCACACCAAGACAGGTAACTGCTCACAGGTTTCTAAAATATAATTTACAAATCCTTTTCCTAGGGAATTCTCTATAAGTTCTTCCACAGTGACCTGTAGAAAGAACTATAGTTTATGAACTAATTACAAAGAACATTCTTAAACTATGAAGGCATATATTTTAGATGGAGTGTTTTGAAATAAAAGCCAAAATTTGATATTGTATAATAGTCATGTCACACATTTGTGGTTTGTTTGTTTGTTTTTGAGGTACTGGCATTAGAACTAGACCTTGCACAGACTAGACAAGCACTTTAACATTTGTGCCACACAGTTTTGTTTGTCTTGTTCATTCATCTGATTGTTTTTGTTATTGTTTGTTTTCTGGTTTTTTTCCTGTCCTGGGACTTGAACTCAGTGCTATCTTTGGGCTTTCTTAAGGCTAGAGCTCTACCACTTGAGCCACAGCACCATTTCCAGCTTTTTCTATGTATGTGGTACTGAGGAATCAAACCCAGGTCTGTGCATGCTAGGCAAGCACTCTACCACTAGGCCAAACTCCCAGCCCCATTTGATTGTTTCTGAGATAAGGTGTTGATTTACCGGGGCTGACCTGGAACCATGATCCTTTTGCCTCTGCTTCCCAAGTAGCTGGGATTGAAGCTGTGCACTGTGCCAGGCCAGTTTCAAAGGGAATCTCTTATCTACAGTTCAAAAATTGAGAGATATAGAAAATGACTTCCCTAAGCGTGAATTGCGAACTCATCCTGCTTTTATTTTGGTCCATGTTCCCTGCCTTCCAGAGTTTTGTATAGTTATCAGGCTTTACAGGGCACATTTTATTGAGGAGATAAAGGAAATCAAAGGTGGAAAGGTGCCAAGAAGCAGAGGGTTGCCATGTTGCGTGGCTCTGCCCAGGAATCTCATGCCTGTTCTTCTCTTGCAGATCTAAGACAGACCCTGTCACCGGAGCTGTGAAAATTACCAAGTACCATCAACTGTAGTAAGCATCCCCTCCATGCGCATGTCAAGCTCCTGTGTATTGTTTTGTACTGCATAAAAATATTGAAAAAAATGCTCTATTATTTTCTTCCTACATAAAGCTGTGAAACAGATAATTAGAGACTTATTTTGTATGAATACCAGTCCTGTGAATAGAGTTCGAATAGAAGCCATTATCTCTGACTCTCTGTAGCCCTTTTCCTAGAGCGCTGGTGTGTCTGAATTTTGTTTGGTCTTTGGCAGTGATTTGCTGGGACTGGTCACTTACCTGGACTGGGTCATGATCATTGTAACCATATGTTCCTGTATCTCCATGATGTTCGAATCCCCCTTCCGAAGAGTCATGCATGCACCTACCTTGCAGGTACTGCTTGCTAATCAATCTCAGCTCCCAGCTAGCTCCTCAGACACTGCCCTCTAATTTTGCCACTCACCAACTGCCATTTGCCCATTTCAGATCGCTGAGTATGTGTTTGTGATATTCATGAGCATTGAGCTTAATCTGAAGATTATGGCAGATGGATTATTTTTCACTCCAACTGCTGTCATCAGGGACTTCGGAGGAGTAATGGATATATTTATTTATCTTGTAAGTCTTTGGTTATTTCCTAAATGTAAGACATAATAGTTTTGTAAAATCTCCCTTGAATTTCTTGAGACTAGTGTGGAATGTTGAAGTCTGGGTGCTACATCTAAATTCTTATATGTGTATATGGGATTAACTATCCTACACCAAAAATACTAAAGTAGCTACATATAGTTATTATTCAAATATACCAACTGTACTTTTATATGTGAATGAATCGTATAATAACAGAGTTCAAAATAGTAAAGCTAGCCGGGCATTGGTGGGTCATGCCTGTAATTCTACTCAGAAGGCTGAGATCTGAGAGTAGTGGTTCAAAGCCAGTCCCCGCAGGAAAGTCTATGAAACCCTTATCTCCAGTTAACCACCAGAAATCCAGAAGTGGCTCAATATGGTAGAGTACTAGCCTTGAGCTAAAAGAGCTCAAGGACACTGGACCCTGAGTTCAAGTCCCACCATCAACAACAAGAAAAAATAGCAAGCTAGATTACATATCGTTCATAAAATCTTTTCTTCAGTTTGTAAGTCACACAAGCTGCTGAGCCCACTTGTTATTCCAAGCAAACTGGAGTCACTTGGTTGGGCCTTTATTTTGATTCAAGTCCACAGAATACCTGGCTCCTTCAGGTGTGCATTCAAGTGTTCAACTGAATGAAGTTGGGAGGCTCTAGGAGTGGAGCCAAAGAAATTTAATAAAATTAGAGTCTACAGACACAGGGAGAACTTGTGTTCAGTAACAGATAGCGCATTGATTATCATTAATAAAACAGAAGTCACCTGGTGAACGGAATTCTAATCCTAGTACATCAACAGTGCCTCCAGTGCAATAAATTTTAAAGGAGTGCTGGGAGCTCACACCTATCATCTGAGCCATTCAGGAGGCTGACATCTAGGGAATGTTTTTTAACCCAATCTGGGCCCATAAAAAATATGTAAGACTCCATTTCCAAAATAATCATTAAAAATCCTGAACATGCACCAGCTAAGCTGACAAGCCTAAGACCCTAAGTTCAAACCTGATATCAAAAAAGGATGAGGAAGAAGGAGAAGGAACAAGAGAAGGAGGAGGAGGAACTGGAAGAGGAGTTGTTGGGGTCACAAAGACGAGAGTGGGGACCCCCATTCCATTCCACGTACACATGGTGGCTTTTCTTGGAGACCTCATGATGAGTCTAGGTTGAATTTGTTGTCCAAAGTTAGCAGGCTGTGCACACATACGTGCGTGATTGTTTCACACAAGAACTGAAAGCCTGGCTGAATGAGAAGTCGTGGATCATTGGCTCTCAGAAAATGCAGACAGTTGAGAAGATGTTGTGTAAATTCCGGAGGTCGTTTTTTCCTTCTAGGTAAGCTTGATCTTTCTTTGCTGGATGCCTCAAAATGTACCTGCTGAATCTGGAGCTCAGCTTCTGATGGTTCTGCGTTGCCTGAGGCCCCTGAGAATATTCAAGCTGGTACCCCAGATGAGGAAAGTTGTTCGAGAACTTTTTAGCGGATTTAAGGAAATTTTTCTGGTATGTTCAAGTTCACCACAGCCCAACCCTGTCCTGTCACTTATGGAGGGGAGTGGTGGGGACGCGCTGGGTCAAGGTCTAGGTCAAGTCTACAGCTCTATTCATTGCCAAAGATTAGAAAAAACACAAAACACAATGCATGTTCAGAAAGCATGGATGTTTCTGGCTTATGGCTTTATTTAATTAAGTGGATATTTTAAATAAATGAAAGAGACGCACTCTGATAAATCCAAAGAGGTAAGAACCACTCACTCTGTCCTTATTCTTTAGATGTCCCTAGTTTCTATGTTATGATTCATTTCTCCATCTATAAATCAAATAAATTAAAACTCAGCCTCATCCACTCATAACTGGAATGTATGTCTCCTTAAGCAGATAGCATAGAACTTGTCCAGAAATCTTGGTAATGTGGTCAAAACACTTACAAGATGCAGCACTGAGGTCTATTTTACAAAAATAATCTCAATGTATAGTAAAAAGTAACTATAAATATGATGAAAAAAGGAGTATTCTTTTTAATTAGTTGTTTGCTGATAGTCTTCTAAGAACAGAGTTGGAGATAAAACAGAGTAAAAGGCTCATTGCACAATTACACATAAACTGTTAGAAAGCTCTCTGCCTTTTGAAAGACTGGTTAAGGGATTTTTAACATAATAGATGAATTGAACTTGTATGTGAAAATATACATTGAGTTACATAAGCTTGTTTTTATTGTACTTCAAGAAATAGTGTATCCCAATTGTGAGAGGGAAGCTGTAGTTTTAGTTGACAGGGAAGTATTTTAAGGTAGATCGTGATGTTACTGCAGGCATGTGGTTGCTAATAAATCTTTTGTTGCCAGTCTTGGGGCTTGAACTCAGGGCCTGAGCTCTGTCCATGGGCTTTCTCAAGGCTAGAGCTCTACCACTTGAGCCATAGCACCATTCCCAGCTTTTTTCTATGTATGTGGTACCAAGGAAACAAACCCTGTTCTTCATGCATGCCAGGCAAGCACTTTGCCACTAGGCCAAACTCCCAGCCCTAATATATCTTTTAAAAACATCTTTAAATTCTTATTTTCTTTGCACAAAGCCATGAAACTATGGCTTTTCACACATGAAAGAAAGCAAGAATGCCACCTGACAGTTTATATAGGTGAATTGTTTGATTACTAAAAGGGCTTGAGAAGGAATATCATTATGCTTGTATTCTTATAACATTTCCATGCAAATTTTAGGCCCCTGAAGGCCCATGTTTATGTTAGTCATGAAGTCCCTTTTAGTGGATTGTTCTGAAATTTGCTCTTTGCAAAATTTCTCCGTGGAGACAAAAGTGGTAGCCAGCAGAGGGCGCACAAGTCAATTAACAGATTTGCTTCTATAGGCCGACATTTATCTCATAACTGTACACAGCACACCTCATGTTCACATGGAAGCAAAGACACCCCCCCCTTCCTAATGGATATTCTGCTAATGAGGATAGGAATTCCTTTTGAGAACACTGGACACAAGCTAATTAGTTAAATATTTTTTTCCTTTGTCCCATGAAATAAAGCATAGCAAAATGTTGCCTTCTAGTCAGCAACTCTCAAATCATATTAAAACACCTCACCTCATTTTCTTAGACAAGTGCCATTTGTATTTATCTTAAGAATTCAAATCCTATTGTTAACTTCCTAATATGTACTTTTGACCAAGAGATTTACCATTTCATCCATTTCTTTTAGGTCTCCATTCTTTTGCTGACGTTAATGCTTGTTTTTGCAAGCTTTGGAGTGCAACTTTTTGCTGGGAAGCTAGCCAAGTGCAATGATCCCAACATCATCAGAAGGGTAAGCAACTTTCTGACTGTCTTTTGAAGTAAAAGTCAAGGTAGTGTGCCATCTTTCAGGAAGCTTGTGGTACAAATGCCTGCCACGGCGCCTTTGAGAAATCCCCAAATATTAGAGCACTGTCCAGCAAGCACAAAGGTATTGAGTTCAATTCCTACTACTGGGGTGGGGAAGAGGAGACAGGGACATTCGTCTCAGACTGCTCCCTTCCCTTCCATTCCAAAGCCCATCCACTGTTGACGTCATGGACATAAGCACCATGTGTTCCAGATGCTAACAGCTGGAAGCCCTGGCACTTCCCTTCAGGCCTTCCCTAAATTGACCCTGCCTCTGTTAACATACAAGACTTATTTTCTCAAGAACAGAACAAAAAACAAACAAACAAACAGAAACAGGAAGCAAAGTTTGATTCTTACAAACTCCATTTTCTTTCTTCACTCTTAGCATTCCCTCCAGGAAAGGGCCAGAACCTACACGTTTCCTCAGAAATAGCCAGAAAAGCCAGCAAGGATTCAAACTTCCTAATATCTTAGTTTCTTTTGTCTTGATAATGAGATGGTAGCTGCTGTAGCTACCCCACATTTCAGTAACCTAACACCATGACATAGTTGTATTGTAACTTGTATATGCTGACCAGTTTTCCAAAAGACCACTCAGGGATTTAGATTCTTCTGTACACTGCAGTCAACTTTAACTGTGTCCTCGGTCCATTCAACTGACAGATAAGAATTTTATGAAGGACTGTGGGCTAAATCTACAAGAGACATGGGTGCCTTCAACCTGTTCTACTAGAAAAAGGATAGACTCGCAATGCTGGAGGGATGGGGGAGGGGCTGGGAAGAATGTGCTGTGATGTTCTCTGCAGATAAAAAAGGTAACATTTGGGCTGGGAGTTTGGCCTAGTGGTAAAGTGCTTGCCTAGCATGCACAAAGACCCAGGTTCAGTTCCTCAGTACCACATACATAGCAAAAAGCCGGAAGTGGTGCTGAGGCTCAAGTGGTAGAGTGCTAGGCTTGAGAAAGTCCAAGGACAGTGCTCAGGCCCTGAGCCCAAGCCCAGGACTGACAAAAAAAAAAAAAGGTAACGTTTGATTTATACTTAGCTCAGCTCAACTTGCTCTGCCATCCAGTGTCCCATTCTCTTGGGATTATGTTCTAAATTACAGTGAAGTAAATCAAATACAGCTACTATATGAACTCTCCTATTCAAATAAGATAATGCCTTAATTCCATTTAAATACGTGTCTCTGAGAGGCCTGGTGCTGAACCTTGCATGAAATCATTCTAATGAATACAGCTAATAGAATTTATATTATAAAAAGCATTAATTCCCTCAGTATTATATAATACAAATAATTGCCTTGTCCAGCCATGATGCATTGCAAATTAAAACAAGGATCTCAGGAAATGCCGGATAGAGAGAGGCATTCCAGAAACTTCCAGAGTCCTAAGAAGACACAACAAGCAACACAGTATGAAGGTCATGAAGTACCAACTTAGCAAATGAGGGAAATAATAAAGGACTGGGGCATTTGTCCCCGGGCTTATGTAAGGAAGAAGAGTTATTTTAGACTCACACTGAACAGAAGTCAGAAAGATAATAACAACATTTCAAGTTGACGCCTGTGAGGAATCCTGGGTGACTCAGCTTTGCAATAATGGCCTGAGAGCATCGTGACTGTAAATGATACACTCAGGCCAGCTCTGCGTGCCTTGCTGATCGCGCAGTAGATGAACAAACACACAGGCACCACGCGTGCTGTCTCTTGGTGAGAAGCACCAAAAAATCCTGAAATCTTTTCTAACCCCCATGAAAGAGAGTAAGGCCAAGAGCACCGCATGGATGAATGGGATCAATATTCTACCTCTGACTTTCTGCCCATAGATAGACTAGACAAACCCAAGGGAGGAAGGAGGATGCAGTCACCTCCATTTGGATCACACAGCTCATGTATGGAGGCAGCAAGACTTGACTAACTGAGCCATGCTTTCAGGTTGGAAAGGCATGTTATCATGTCAATCCAAGAATCCTCTGAAATGAGAGACAGAGAACCTGAAACTTTGTAAATAATCTCTGATGATACCTTCTCACACATAGTTACAAAATACCTATTATATCAGAAGCACCTGGCCAAATAAAATGAAGAGAGGACTGGGAAAAGGAGTTGGTTGCTGTTTCTGTCTTACCATCCTTCCTGGCCAGTCAGAATATGGGTTTATGTTCAGAGAAACAAAATATACAGTGTCAGTTAAAGGAACAAATGAGAAGTGGAAACCATGTGCCATCTGGTCCCATGGTGAAAGTTGAACTTCCACTTGGGGTACAGTGCTAAGAAGGCCTTGGGGAAGCTAAAGGAGATGACTCGGGGAGGAAAGGCCCTCCAAGCAGAGAATGAGTGAAGACACCAGCCATGCACAGAGTTCTGTGAAGAGACAAGCAATGCAGAGAATAACACAGGCTTCAGAACATGAGTCCAGATCAGAATCCTATAGTAGATGCATCACTTCATCCCTCTGGATTGATTTTTCTGTTTAGGAAACTGTTTATACATTGATCCGTTGCACGCGATTATTGGCCCTTTGTGTATCACCCTTGGAGAAATATGTATTTAGGTCCTTTGCTTACTTACTATTATTCTTAGGACCAGCTTCCACCTGCCAGACTCCAGTCTCTGTTACTGTTTGTGAGATAACTGTCATCACTCTTAGATAAAGTCCTTTGTTATTTGAAATAAGAAACATGTTTCTATCTTTTGTGACTTCACTTTCTGACTTGATTTCTAACTCCTTTGTTTCCTCCTCCTATAGGAAGATTGTAATGGCATATTCAGGATTAATGTAAGTGTATCCAAGAACTTAAATTTAAAATTAAGACCTGGAGAAAAAAAACCTGGATTTTGGGTACCCCGTGTTTGGTAAGCCTATTCTGAAAAATACTATACTTGTCCATTCAAGTGTTTCAATCAATATGATATGGTGTGAAACTGAAATAATCATGTTAGATTTGTCAAAAGTATTTTAAATAGCACATGGTAAAAACAGCGGGTTGTAAGAGTACAAAGATAAGCTCCATAAGAAAACAACTGTCCAGTGATTTCCAGGTGGCTTTGCAAAACTAATGAAATACTAAGTAGTATTTTTCTAGTAATATAAATATATATAAATCAAATAGCTTTAAAATTAATGAGGTTTTCAAAGCAAAGATTTAAAGGTAGCACATCAAAGCTAGTCTAAATTTTATCCTTAGAACTGTTGCAGAGGACACTAAATTATTAAGCCATTTCAAGTTTAAAGCCCACTTACATTGATGGATTTCCATGATTGAAAGACTGGAGGGGAATTATCAGTCACACAAATGTTTATATCTCCTCCTCTCTTCAAGTACACTTTCCTCAAAAATGAGTTTTCAAAGCATTTCAATGAAAAGTAGAAGTACCCAGCACCTTTTCTCTCATCTATTTTATTAATGACTTTAAATGGAATCTCTGCTTAGTTGATGAATTGAACAGTCTACTAACTTCATTTGTCTTTTCAATTACTTTTTTCTCACCACTCAAGAAAAAGGAGTAAACCACAGAAACCCCCTTTGTTACCACTTACATTCTCGTCTAAACATCAAAACTTTCAAAAAGGAAACAGCATTTTTCTAGCTCTAGCCTAGAATTCATTGTCACTTGTTTGCCATTTCCTTTAACAAGAAATATACTTTTGTAAGCAAGTCTGGTGCATATTGGCTTTAAAAAAAAGCAATACCTAACAAGTGTGGGAAAAGATTAATACTGGATGTATAGCTTGAGCTTGGATAAAGAGGATTATAATTCCCAAGGGCATCTTCATTCTACCATGCCTAGGAAAGCAGTCTGATTTTCATTAAAATAACAATGAAAGAAGCATAAAAGCTTGCTTTTGTGCAATGAAATTTCATTAGAACATAAATAACTTACTTATATCAGGAAACCCAATAGAACCTTTCCCCTGCTGTTTAGAGGATTTGGTATAAAGCCTAAAAGCTTAGGCCCATCAGAACTAAAATGTCGTTACATCCTAAAGTGGACCAATTCAGCAGAAAATGTTATCCCACCATCCACTATGCTTAAGCAACAGGAAACTAGCCAAGGATAGCTATAGCCTGGAAGTGAGTGAGAACGCCGCCGGCACTTTCCACTCCCTGGTTGTGGAGAGAGGTTGAGAGGCTGACTGTCCTGGCCTAGTGAGATCCCACAGGAGGCCCACTGAATAACAGCACACCTTGGCAAGCCCAGAAGATAGGCTCTGCCATTACGAAAGCTGTTCTTCACCACCTAGCAGAGCGGTTATTCTGTCTCCCAGGAGAGCCATGCCTAGAGCCACCTGGCCTGAGCGTCCTTGGATAGAACTCTGCTGCAAAGGACGAAGTACTGAGAGGGTGGACGTCCCTGACAAAAGGCCACTGGTGCGTTTCAGAAAGCAAGAGTGAGAACTCACCCAAAGACTGCCTGCTCACAGCAGGAACGGTGGAATGAGGCACTCTTGTTTTAAAACACTAGGGAGTGATGGGAATGTGGGGTATACAAGGCCAACCGATCAGGCAACGACTGCCTTTGGAAGTGTAGTTTATAACCCACCATTTCAAGAGGAGGTGACATGCCACACAGTGAAGAACCGTGAAGGAAAAAAAAAAAACAAGCTAGTCACCAAAGGGAGAGAAGAAAACCAAAGCAGAAGCCTGTATTGTGGCTTACATGGAAAGGAACAGAAGCAGAACAAACTGACTTGGGATTGACTAGTTGAAATCATTTCGGCAAGCTCTGACTTAATATCTGCTAGCCGGCCCTGGGGTACAGTAGCCTGGAGTATGAGCTCAACAAAAGAAGGGGTGGGCTGGGGACTTGGTAATTGAGAACAACAACCTCCAAGGGAGGCTTCTGATCTTGACGACTCTTATGGCTGAAAGTGACCACAAGGCTCAGGGCCTTCCCAGGATGTCAGAAGGGAACTCCCTGGAAGACAGTGTTGCAGATAAACAAACTTGTCCCAGGTATACAGTGTGACTGCCACTCACCCTATCTTATAAAACCAGGAACATGTGATTGTAAAATCAGATTAATCGAAACACTCTGTTGTATGTAAAATATTACTAGCAGCTTCAAGTTCAGTGGCATTTTAAAAGCAGGAGCAAAGAGAGGTCCATCCCTTAAGCAACAACACAGATGTTTTTGTTCCTTTGTCTAGGGTATTATGGCCTGCCGAATAGTAAAGTAACAATCTTCAGTGTAATAAATGCCAACTGGAGGCTTGCCTGCTTTTTACAGTTTTTATCTTTAGTAATCTAATGAGTTAGAAGCTGAAATTTTATATTGGGTAAATTATGATTAAAAGAGTAACTTATATTCAGGAATACACCTAGGGAAATGATTTGGAATTTATAATGGGCACACAAATATGCGCTACCTAATTCAGGATTCATTCTGGTTTCTATATTTTCTCTTCAAATGAATAAATTCATTTTCTTCTGAGTCACTCTGATTTGATGAGCTAAAAATCACCTTGATAAAAAGGATTAAACATATTGCACGTTATAAATATTGTGTCTTATTTTAAACAGAGAACTGGGATATAGGAAAATGGCATGCTTGAGAGAAAAAACAAAGTTTGGATTTTGTGATGAATGTATTTGAGGGCTTACTATCCACCAGGCTGGTGCGAATGCTTGTCACAATTCATCCATGAGTAACTCGTGGATTTTGTCCCTAACAAGTCGAAAGTATACTTTGGATTTGTTAGGGACAAAAATCCACAAGTTAAATAAAATTACAACGGATTGTCTATAATAATCTAAAGGCTCTGATGCCACAGAAAGAAACGCCTAAATCACGACTAGCTTGCTCAAAGTTCATCTTCCGGTAATAGTAAGTTACATTCTAGAATAGAGGACATAAGATTTTGTGGGGTCTCTCACGTTCAAATAATATGGATAATTAGGGTCTGGGCATAGATCTATGTAAGGAGGAGTAGGGAAATGTTTCCTCAGACTTAGATTCCTTAGTTTTGTGGAATATCTGTTTCCTACAGAAGGTGAAAGTGCAGTGCACTGAACACAGGAGAGTCCCCTAACCCAAAGTACCAAGGGACTACGCAGGAGAGCTAGAGAAGATGACACTTTGGCTAACTTTTAAAAGATAACACCTAGGAATTGGTGGAATGGAAAGAAGTCATGATAGGTGGGATGGAAGGAGGTAAAGTTCAAGGTAAAAGGATGTGCATTCTAAGAGGTAACAAAGTCTCTGACTTGTTTGAGTTGGGTGGATGAACTATGTAAATAGGATGCCATTTTGGACACAGCCATTCTGTGCATTTTCGCACCCAGGGCATCCTGGGTCATGGTTTTCCAGCTTCCTCAGAGGAGGAGTGGCTCCTTTATTGTGATTTGGAGGACTTGGAATTCCCATTGGAAACCAAAATCCTGACACATTTTGAGGTCAAAAAATGTGATTATGATCATTTTAAAGCTAACTTGGAGAAAAGATATTTAAACAGCCTTCCAATACAAGTAAGAGCATGATGTAAAATGATTACTACCTATGAAACTTGGGAAATATTAAAGTCCTCAATTGCCATCAGGAAATTTTCAGGCTACTGAATTATACTAGCATAAGCAAAGGACAGACAAATTTCTTCTATAGATATAGATATATAAAAGTCTTGGGTTTTTTTTAACATAATATATTCTTTGGACTATGTAAGTCTATGATACTATATTTTGTTTTTCTTGGCTTAACCTAAAAATACTTTTAACATATTCTAACTTTTCAAGTATATGCAAAAGAAAGTAGCTTCCATTGCAAATCTGACTAAAAATTACTTCTATATAAGGAATATAGATGCGTATGAGAACTTGTTACTTGGTTAAAATTGTCCTTGGTAAAGCAGAGTGTGGCACACATATAATCCTTAAACTGCTCTCTACTGTTGAAGATACTAACTTTGATTGAAATCTTACCTGAAGATGGATTGTTGGAAAACTACCAAACAATATATTTGTATTATACATAAAAATACAAATCAGAATTCCAAAAATCTGAAGTCCTGAGAACTTTTATACTATATAGGAAATGTTTCTTCCAGTCAGCCTTAAACCCTTATGAGCAAGTCAGTTTCAATTGTATATTTCCTTACTAGATTTCCAAATATTTTAGCACTTTTTATAAAATGTATATAGATGAATCTCATTGTCTCTATAGTTGAAAAACTATAAAAATATTGTAAAATACTGAACCAGGTTTCTCTGAGTATTGCCTTTCATGAAGGTTTAACTTTGATAAAGAAATTAGCTGGGAAAGATGTTTAAAATGTAAGATAGATGGGATCTAGTAGTTCTACTCTATTCCTCTACTCAGAAATCAAATCTTCATCCATTTCAGGAAAGATGGAGGTAATCCTTGCTTTTCCAGTGCTTGAATGTCTAGACATTTTGATTATTTAATGTAATCTTTAATAAAGAGGAAAAAATAGACAATGCAGATTCCTTCTATTACAAAAGGGGGTAGCAAAGATACACATCAATTAATGAAGATAAAGAAGAAATAATAAATGGTATAATTGGAAAGAAAGGAAGTATAAATGGACAGAAAAATCAAGGAATGATCACAACGTGTTGTATTCACAAATTGACATGTTGAACTGAAAGCCCTCTTTACAATTACTTACAGATAATTTTTCTGAAAGAAATGGTATCCCTTCCTGCCAATGATGGAGCCAAAATATGTTAGCACTCAGGAATACACTGCAGGTGTAGACAATAAACCATGCATTGGCATTGTAAGAAGGGTGCACTGCGAATATTCCATATTCATGAGACAGAATGAAAGAATCCCACTAGGAGAGGATTGCTTGGAAACAAACCTGCAGTGAGCTCCTCTTGCATCTCAGGGTTTTCTTAATCCATCGCTGCTTTCATCCACAGTGTTTATGACCTCACAAAGTGAAATAAACCAACCAAAGTGTGCTCTCAGTGTGCTTTCTATAACACACAGGGAATTATAACTCATGCTGCCAAGGGTTTAGAACTCAAATTCAGTATGCAAATATGTAGTGTCTTTCCAGTCCTTGGTGTCACCAAGACAAAGCAGTAGGATTATAGGACTTTTGAGTGGGACCTAGAGTTGTGGAGCCTTTTACTTTCTATTAAAGCCACAGGTGTAATCCTAACTACTCAGGAAGCTGAGAATGCAAGCAAGTTAAGATTCTAAGCCAGCCCAAGCAGAAAACTCCAAGAGACTACTGTCTCCAATTAGCCAGCAAAAAGTTGGAAGCAGGAGTGTGGCTCAAATGGTAAGAGTTGCTATCCTAGAGTGAAAGGACAAGCAGAAGCTCATGACCCTGAGTTCATGCCCCAGAACTGAGAAAAACGTAAGAATACTCATCATTTACTAGTGAAAGCAGCAATAAATTCTAACCTGTTAATATCCCGCGAAGATTCAGCAAAGTCACATAGCTCAACCTTCCCAAAGACGGAAGAAAGCCTGCACCCACACTATGGGCTTCCATTAAAATGTCACACAGTGTCCTTCTTTCTGACTTGCAGGGCTAACCCCCGGAACTTTAATTTTGATAATGTGGGCAGTGCTATGCTGGCATTGTTTGAAGTTCTGTCTTTGAAAGGCTGGGTGGAAGTGAGGGACGTAATTATTCATCGTGTGGGGCCGGTGAGTACACACAGATCACCTGTTGAACACTGGCAAAGTGCCTTTTGTTGACTTTGATGAATAATCACATGTTTCCTTTATGCAGATCCATGGAATCTATATTCATGTGTTTGTATTCTTGGGTTGCATGATTGGACTGACCCTTTTTGTTGGAGTAGTTATTGCTAATTTCAATGAAAACAAGGTAAGAATTCTTGATTTAATCCAACCGAATGGGTGAGGATTTCTAATTTCCACATAAAACATAAAGTTTGGTTAAGCTAGACTGTGACAGGCATAAATAATCTGTATCTCTATTTTACAAGTGACCTTACTGATGCCTTTCAGGCCCATTATTTAGAAGTCCATTTCTCTTGCTACATTTACCCTTTGGATAACAGTATATAATTAATTCCCTGATACCTGAGAAGTGTGTCTCCTCTTGTTCACACTGGAAGGATGTGCAACAAGTCACTAATACACACTAGCCAAAAGAGATGCACTGATCTCAGGTGATATTACTTTCACACTGTGTAAATTGCAGACCCCTTTTGGAACTCAATAGGTTAACTCGGAATTGTGGTGGGAGAAGGAGATGGCATGAAAAAGTTCAAATCCTAACTCATAGAATAGAAAGATTTTCTAATTTCATATAAACTTTACATACTCCATGAACCTGGGCTGAATATTGAGTTTGTAACAGCTCCAGCAATTGGTACCAACTTCACAAATGGGAAAACAGAAACATTGTTTCCTATCAAAAAAAAATAGTGAATTTAGGGCCAGACACCAGTCGCTCTGGTCAGTATTCTTAGCTATTCAGGAGACTGAGATCTAAGGATAATGATTTGAAGCTAGTGTAGCCAGAAAATTCCAGAAGACTCTTATCTCTACTAAAAAAAAAGTTGAGAGAAATGGAGATGTGGCTCAAGTGATAGAGCACCCGGCTTGAGCAAAAAAAAGCTAAGGGACTATACCTAGACCCTGGGTTCAAGCCTTAGGAGAGCCCCAAAAAACAAAACAAAGCCAAACAAGAGTGAATTTATAAAAGAACTTTCTATTAACATTTCTTGGGAAGTGGCTTGTGCTGGACCCAGCTGATAAGTTCTGCCAGTGGAATCATAACAATTGAAATACGTACTGGTTTTGAGCACTTACTGTATACTAAGATTTTACATCCGTTTCTACTAATTCTATTAAGCAATAATTTGTGGCTTGTAAGGAGTAAAAAGAAATGAGGTCAAAATTCTGACTTGGTCTCTGACTGCGGGGTCTGTGATTCTTCAAATGGCAGAGTATAAAAACCTCGACCACAGAGCTAGAGTTGCCAGTGAAGCAGCCTGCTGTTCAGTGTTATTCATGCCATGGCGGATTCCCATGAGGCCACATCAGAGCTCTTTGGCTTGTTCAGCTACGTGAGGGACTCACTCATTCACTGTTCCCAGGCTCAATGTGTGGGGTACCACTTACTCAGTCAATGGACACCTTTGATATGTGGCTAATGAGTGTGGCACTTCATTCAGGCTTTCAAACAGTACTGTTTAAAATCCCCCCTTGGGGCCCCTATACTCTGTGACCCACAGAAACATGGAATAGTAGAGTTAGAAAGAAGGGTAGCAATCGTGTTGCATGGCCCCTCTATTTTACTCCCTAACATGTTCATAAATGAGTTTCTGTAAGCCCTACAGTGTTTTCAGTTGAATGCCAACCAAAAAGAGGGAGGGAGGTCTTTTTACATGCCTTTGAGCCATGGAAGGGAGCAGACACTGGCAATTCCAGAATGTGAGCAAAAGCTTATCGGCCAATTAACAAGACAGCTTAGTCTCTTCTGCAGACTTAGAATACCATACTGAACCCTATGCTCCTGATTTCTGGAGAACTGGATCCAGTGGTAACTCAAAAGTCAGCAGCATAAATGGTTCACTAGAAGTTGCTCAATAGCTGGAAACAATGTATAATTCATGGCTGCTCTGTGCATTACCAAGGAAGTCCAGTTCCTACATTCTGAAAGAGGGCCAAGAGGCCCAGCCAGTCTTGGAGTGTAAGAGGCAGCCCAAACCAAGGTTGAGAGAAAACAGGAAATTAGACAGCATCTTGCCAAATGTTACAAACTCTATTAGAATGAAAATAAAGATAAAGGTGTCTAAGTTGTGTGAATCTTTTAGTAAAGACTTCATCTGCAAGGTTTTAGATGGTTTCACATGAGCTCTTTGTCAGCGTTTAGTCACCTACCAGTCAGCCTTTGGAGACATTTATTTCAACACATAGGAAGTGGCAGACACTGTTATTGGCAGGAATTTCTGCCTTCACAGAACACAGGTGATGGTGTCACACCCAGGGTGTGTGAGTTGACTTCCAAGGAGAGAGATAGGAAATATGGCAAGTTTGGGAGGCAGTGTTTTTAGATCTTCCTTAGAAAATAGAACCCTCTTTATAGAACTCCAAGACAACTAGATGAATTTTTTCTGGCTTCCCTACAATATGATAATGCTTGATTATTATACTTAGTTTGGCAACAATAAACATTCAGAGATTTTTAGGTAAAAATGATAACTCCTTTTTAATTATTCTTTTGATGCCTTTCCAAAATAAAGGAATAATTTTGAAGTTTATTGCGCCTAGAAAATTAGTATTTATTTGCCATTTGTGATTAGCTCTTTGACATTTGCTGATTATACCACTTATTACTAATAATGGAATTTGCTCTGATTTTTCCTGATATTAGTATTGTGAATTCACTAGGAAGATAGTCAAATTACACAAAACCAAAGTTATAAAAAGAATCTATCAAATCCAGAATCAGAGTGAAATATGTTAACTTAGTTCTCTAAGAAATTCCTAAATCTGACAAAAATAGTATACAAGAAATCTGACACAGTGAAGTAATTTTTTCAAATGGAAATAAAAAAGAATCATGATTCCAAATGTTTGAAAACATACATTATTTTCAAGTAGAAAATGAATTTTCTGAAACTCCATAAAGCAATAAGCCTCAAATAATGAATAAATATACAGAACAGTTTCTGACCATAACAGAAAACAGAAAAATCTTTATAACTTATAAACATTAAGACAGTGTTCTAAATAATTTGAATTAAAGTAGAAATAATTTATAATGAAACATCGTAACACCTTTAGAGGTTATTGTTTTAAAAAAAATCAACTATAAAGCAGGGTACAGTGGCTCATGCCTGTAATCCTAACTACTCAGGAAGCTGAGATCTGAGGATCAAGGTTCAAAGCTACCCCAGGCACTAAAGACTGTGAGGCTCTAATCTCCAATTAACCTCTAGAAAACCGGAAGTAGAGTTGTGGCTCAAAGAGTAGGGTGGTAGCCTAGAGCTGAAAAGCTAAGGGACAGTGCCCAGGCCCGCAGTTCAAGCCCTAAGACCGACAAAACTAATAATAATAATAATAATACCAACTATAAATGAACAGTTAATTTAAGAGAAAGTCTTCACTTTAAAGTTAAAGAAAAAACAAATCCAATCAACAAATGATCATCAGACTAGCACAATCAAATGGAAGAAAGTAAGAAAAGTAAAAACATTCAAGGCAGAAAATTATACTTTAAAAAGAGAGTAAATGTCTATGCTTCCTAAAAAGTTCAAGGAAAACAAAAGCTGATTCTTTTAAGAAAATGGAGTAAAAAGTTTCCAATAAGGTTGAACAAGGACAAAAAATATAGAAAGGAAAGTAAGCAAATGAGAGTGATTACAGCAGTGTTGGAGTTGGCTCAGGGTGAAGTGTTAAACAGACAGCCCAGAACGCTCACATGTGTGAGCACAAAGACAGCACAGCAGTTCTGTGGAGGGTGAGACCATCAGCTGTCTCAATGGAAGAAACTGAACTGAGTTTCCAACAAAAATAATGTCAGCCATTTGAACCCATATAAGCCTTTGTTTTAGATCTTCGAGTAGTTGTGTTTGTGAACATCAGCCATAAAGTAAGATCTATAGAGAAGATATGAGTTAAAACACATTTTTTAAATGTTTTGGTGACAAGAATCAAGAAACTATAAGCTAAGATTGGATACTATGCACACAGCTCACATAGCTGACAAAAATTCATTGCATATGCAGATATAGAATAGATGGATTATAGAATTCATAATATATAAAGAATTTCCACAGAGCATTACAAATATCAAAATACAAAAATGTGCAAAGACTATGAATATACAATTCACAGAGGATGATAAAGGAGATACCATTTATACACATAAAATGCTTCGTCTCAGTCGTAACAAATGAGTTATAGCCACATTTCATACCATCGAGATGGCCAAATCACCAGGGTCAATAACAGCAAATATTGGTCAGAATAGAAGGAAATAAGAAAATTAGAAATTATTGGTGGGAAATTTTCTTTTTTGATTATTATTCTTCAGATAGCAACTTAGAAGCATCTGGTAGACATAAAGATGTTTACATTCCTAAGTACTATCAATATTTCTTCTAAAGAATTTTGAGTGTATCAGTACCATGGCTGGAACATTGTGCTTTACACTGTACTTCAGCTTTCTTGCTCACTGTTGGTGCTCTACCACTTGAGCCATGCTTCCAGTCCAGTTTTTGAATGATAAAGTAGAGATGGAGTCTTGTGGATTGTTTTGCCTAAGCTGGCTTTGAACCATGATCCTTCAATTTAAGCTTCCCAAGTAGCTCAGATCATAGATAATAAGCTACCAGTGCTAGGCTTTTCCCAGATATTTTTAATGGAGAACCCGCCCCTCCCCCAGTCATTGATGTTGGTAGCCTGACAGTACTTATGCATCTTGCAGCATTTATTGTAGTCATAAATAGACAATGAATGATTTGTCATATATTAGTGCAGTGGACCCCTCTATGTGAGCAAATTAAATGAACAAATTGAGTCTATGACTCTTGTCGTAGGAGAAGAATACGCCAATGAGAATAAAGACAAGCTGCATGCATAAACACAGACTATTTCTTGTGTACTTAGTTGTTATATAAGCACAAACTTCTGAAGACCAAGGAAAACCAGAGCACCTGGAAGGGCTCCCATCAGCTCTAGAGAAGGGAAAGGAGAGTGGGGAGAGTGGAAATGACTTTGGGTCTTTTCTCTTTCAATTTCTTAAATTATACTTCTGCCTTTATGACACAATATAATAACATGTAATTCAGTGCAATACAATGTAATATAATTTATGTGCATTTTTATCAAGTGCTCTATTTTATAATACAGAATGTCTGATTCCATTTAGCAAATTATCACAGCACTAATTTCTTAAAGAGGCAAATTCCATGACTTCATACCTCTTAAAAATAGTTTTGCAATTGCACATATTAGAATGTATTTTTAAAGGAAAAAGTAATCTCCTTCACTAGAAGCATTGGCATTGACAAGCTATAATTTTGCTGCTATGAAATGAAAGTAACCATTATTAATATCTTTTTTTGAAAATGTAATCAGGTAGAAAACTTCCCACCTTTGACTATTATGCATGTTCCCAGATACAAATGGAAGGTGCTTGTTTACTCGGAGACATTTGTCCAACCTGTTGGGAGAGCCTCTCGAGACTGATTGACAATTCAGACCATGTGTCTCTAGACATCCTGGGGCTTGCAGAATATCTTTCTTGCAAGCTCTTCCCTTAGCCCTGTCATGTGCAATGTTCTTTGCCTTTTGCTGCTTTCTTTCTTTGTCAAGGGGACAGCTCTGCTGACCGTAGATCAGAGAAGATGGGAAGACCTCAAGAGTAGACTGAAGATCGCACAGCCTCTTCATCTCCCACCTCGCCCGGGTATCAAAGATATGCTGATTTTATTCATGTTGGCCAGTAGTGTGCACAATTCCCCCTGGTGCCTCACATTTAAATTAAAATAATCACTGTGAGGCTACTAGGAGGTTGTGCATAAGTTAATAGAGAAACAGGCTGCAAACTGCAGATCTCTTCCTGAGACTGTTAAATCAGCCGTCCAAAGGCTGCACTTCAACACACTCAAAATACACCGTAGTGGGGGAAAACTGAATTTTTAAATAAAATAAATCTGTGCTTGCCTTTTAAAAATATGAGTGACATGTATTAAACTGACAGTAATTGAGTGCTGTGCTTTTCCTTCCAATGTGGGCAGTGTGATGCACTGCTGTTTTAAATACTTGGAGCCAGCTGTTCCTGTAGAATGCTTCACAAGGGATTGAGCTGGGGTGGGGACACCTCACCGGTCTTGAGCTAAGCACTGAAGGAAAATGAGACAAAGGAGTAAAGGTGATCCATGTCTAAACTGCCCTTTCCTGACCCTTTCTTTTCCAGATAATGACGGTTTTAGAGCTAAGATGTATGACATCACCCAGCATCCTTTTTTTAAGAGGACCATTGCGCTGCTTGTCCTGGCCCAGTCCGTGTTGCTCTCTGTCAAGGTACTTGCTTCATTTTGCCTGAGACTCTGAGATGGGATTGTCTGTTTCCTGGAACATTCTGGCATCTTGCAATCTGTTATAGCCATTTGCATCTCCATCCTTAAGTGAAGAGATTCACCAGGCACCAGTGGCTTGTGCCTGACTTCCTAAATCCTTGCTACTCAAGAGGCTGAGTTATAGAAGATGCTGATTCGAAGTCAGCCAGAGCAAGTTAGTCCATGAGACTCTTCTCTGTCATTAACCACGAAAATAATCAGAAATGGAGCTGTGACTCAAGTGGTAGGGCACCAGGCTTGAGAAATCCAAGTCAGAGTGTGTGGCTGTTAAGTACAAGCCCCAGCACTGGCCACACACACACACACACACACACACACACACACACACACACACACGTCAGTTCACAGTTACATTAAAATGGGCAGCAGAGTGGGAAGGCCTGTGTCTGTCCAATGGCTCGTGTGTTCTTCGGTTACAGTGGGATGTCGAGGACCCTGTGACAGTCCCTTTGGCCACCATGTCAGTTGTTTTCACCTTCATCTTTGTTTTAGAGGTGAGTAACCAATTGGTGGGCCCTGGGGAGAGGATGCACACAGTTTTAAAATACATCAGTGCCCCCCTTTTGATGGCTTTTTGCCTTTATCTCTGTATTCCATTGCCTTTGAAGACCTGGAGAGGAAGGTAGGGGAAGAACTAATTCCTCTTTAGGCAGTTCTGCCAACTGAGCATTCCTGTAGATGGTTGTGTCTGAACTTTGGCCCGCCTACTTATGTGAGTTCAGATATTTAGAGCAAGCCACACACGCTCCTGTAGTCCAGGGATTGGAATTAGAACACAGTGATAAAGCAGACAGTTGGTGCAGCCAAGAACTTTTAGTATAAGCTCTGTGTAGTACATCACTTTGCAGTGCAATCTTCTTGGAGATCCAAGTAGATTCTCATTTAACCCTAAACTGCCTGGTGTTAACCAAAATCTATGGTTGTTTTTCATGTGTTATTGTTTTACTTATGTAAGGAAAATGTCCTGCTATCAGAACTAGACATAAAATACAAAGAGGAGAGCATGAAGAATATAGATTTGTAGCCTAGTGAGCTTATAAATAATACTATATATCTTGAGGGTAACTCTCCTTTTGTATTTATTATATCCTTAAATATATAGTATGCTTCATTCAAATTAATAGATATAAATATGTGTTCCACCCTGCCTTTGGTCTCTTTATTCTTTATTCAGGTTACTATGAAGATCATAGCTATGTCACCTGCTGGCTTCTGGCAAAGCAGAAGGAACCGATATGACCTGCTGGTGACGTCGCTTGGCGTCGTGTGGGTGGTGCTTCACTTTGCTCTCTTGGTGGGTGCCTTGTGGAACTTTGGTTTAGCTGGCCATGTCATACTTAGTTCAGCCCTAGTACTGGTACTGTTTCATTCCAAGTCAGTGGATCTTTGGTGCTACGTTCTCTTTCCTGCAGCCTAGCTTCGATCATGACTGGTCCTTCCACATGCTTGCCCCCTCTCATACACACTAGGACTCACACATGTGTATATGTGTGTTTTATACCCACTCCCTCCCATTAGGTAAAACATGGACTAGAATGTGTAGACCTTTGCTTTCTCTAGGCCTCTGTTTTCACTAGCTGGCCTAACTTTCCTTTACTTCTATCTAGTCTAGCTCGAAATCTACAGCTACAAATGGACTTGACTATAAGCTAGGATAGTGTTGTCCCATGAGACTAAAATGTGGCCACAGATGTCATTTAAAGTTGTCTATGGGGTGGCTTTAACTTTAAATAAACAGGTGATGGTAACTATTACCATCATTTCAACATGTAGGAATGTATTACATATTAGATTTTATATTGTCTCTGTTTCGGGGGGGGGTTATGAAATCTTTGAATGTGGGCTTTACACTTTCACCATATTCTTTTTTAGGTTGGCCACATTTCAAAGCACTATGGCTTTAAAAAATCCCAATCTCCTTTCCTCCATTTTCCAGACTTGATCAAATAATTGTGCTTGGTGATTCTTTGCCATCTACCCCAAGCGGGAAGATGCAATGTTGTAACACACCTTGTCCTTACAGGCCTTACAGAGGCTGTGTATGTATAGTTTTCACAAGCTTTAAAGACAATAACAACCCATATTTAAAAACAAAACTTTATTTTCAGTTTCATCAGCAGTGAAAGCATCCATTTTCCTCCACATTCCAATATCCGTTTATATTAGAAGTATTCTGCGAAAGACCTATAACACAGAGAAACCACTGACCTATCAGAAGAGGCTTTCTGTGACATTGCTGTGATGCTGAACACATTGTGTCCTTCCTAAACCGATTATTGCCTTTAGTCAGAGGGATTATTTGAGCTCTCAGGTCATTTTCTTGAATCATCCATGGTTTGGATATGTACCGCACTGTGCTAGAACTGAGAAGAAGGTGATGAGCAAAAACAACGAGAGTCACTCCCTTGGCTTTAAAAACTAAATGGACATGACCCACCTGCTTATAACACAGGGAGGAGGATGGTGTGGTGGGGAGGACACCCTCCGTTCACCAGGTTTCCGTGACAACATGTAGGAGTTGGGCGAACAGTGCCATCTAAGTCCCTGGAAGGCACCTCTGAGGGAGGGGAAGTAATTTGGTTCCATTTGTGTGGTGTGGGGAGAAGGTTTCAGGCAGCTACCTCCCATGATAGAAGAAGCGGGCCTGGTAGATGGGGGGGCTGGTTTTTGTCATGACTTCAAGAACATAAAGGACAGACATATCTACCACAGACTCTGAGTTAACATGGAAAGAAGAGACCACTGAGCCCATGTGTATTTTCCTTCCCTAGACTAATTTATAGCTAAAAGCTACTCCATCCAAGTGAACGAATAGAGCAGGCTTTCTCATGCCCATATCTCCAGAGAGGAGCATCCAAGCCACCAAGGCCGGGCTGCTTGTTCTACTTGACTGCCTTTGTTCTTTCCCCAAGAACCTCTGGCGTTGGATGAGTGATCCTTCCCTGCCATATTTTGCAAGTGGACTGCTGGGAGGAAGGCACAGTCCCTGTCTCCCGTCCAAGGATGCTCTGTATGCACATTCCTGTCCTTGTACCTCACGGCAGATCTCGCTGGACCCCCTTCGCGGGGACCCATCTGTGACTGCTGTCATTTGGCGAAGCAGCCTCCTGGCGAAACACCATGCTTTGGCACTAGCTGAATGTCAAAGTTGTTATTTCAGTGGCAGCCGGTGGCATCACCGATTCTCAGAGGAAGCCTTCTTAATCATAATGTACAGAGTCATCTCTTGTTGAAATCACATGCTTGAAGAAAGAGCTGGCCGTGTTCTTGAGCAGGCCATCCTCCCTGAAACCACCTTGAACACAAGCATGTGGCTGGTCTTCAGAGAAGAAAAGTAGGCCTTCGGTATTCCTCCAGCACCAGCCTTTTTCCTTGCCAGAACAACTTGATTTCCTACCTCTCTTAGCTTCCTGTCAGAGTGTGGTCATGCTATGTTCCACACTCTGTCCTCAAAGGAGCCAGCCACTGCTCTGTGTAAAATAAGTTTCAGAATTCAGAATTCAGCTCAACAGTGCAAAACCCAAAGTTTCATTTGAGATTTGATTTTATAGCTAATATTTATTCATGAATTTTGGCAGTGACCTTTTCGGTCCTTTTTTAAAGGTAAATTCCTTAGATTTTTCACATTTTATTAAAAGTAATATTCAATATACTTCACAGAAGAATTAAAATGAAAAATGAAACTGTAACAGGATATTTTGTGCAACTTCTGAGAGGCTGTCTTCTGTTTAAATTTCAGAATGCATATACCTACATGATGGGTGCATGTGTGATTGTCTTTAGGTTTTTCTCCATCTGTGGAAAGCATGTAAGTATTTTGTGTAGGACTTTATGGAAGGTCACATATACTTTGAATCATGGGTGATTGCCAAGTATATTAAGCTACCCCGTTCAGGGCTGTGATCAACAAATTACTAGATATCATATGTCAAGATTAATCAATATCAGACTAACTCAGTCACTTAATTGTCTTGTGATATGCTTCTTATCCTTTATGTTTAGTCTTCCTATTTGCTGAGTAAATTCCATCATGTATAAAGCATAGCATGAGGGCCGGGAGTTTGGCCTAGAGGTTAAAGTACTTGCCTAGCATTCACGAAGACCCAGGTTCGATTCCTTGGTACCACATACATAGAAAAAAGCTGGAAGTGGTGCTGAGGCTCAAGTGGTAGACCTAGAGCTCTAGCCTTGAGAAAGTCCAAGGACAGTGCTCAAGCCCTGAGCTCAAGTCCAGGACTGGCAAAAAAATAAAAATAAATAAATAAAATAAAGCATAGCATATGTGTCATGAAAACAAAAAATGATTTTCCTTAATGTGCCTGAAATTATGTTCAGTAATTTTATGGCAAAGAAAAAATAGCTGAGTTATATGAGTCCACGATTCTAGTTGATTTTCCTTCATTAATATATATGCACATATTAATATTTTATCTGTTTTTTCATTTTGTAGAAATACTGTTTTGTGGCTATTGGCACATTTTCATCATATATGTATTCCATAAGTACACATAATCTATATATATTTGAGTATTCTTTAGTTCTGTGCCATCATTTCTGTTTGTTTTGTAAAAGTCTATGGGAAAGAGTTTACTTGCTTTAAATTTAAAAAAAAAAATGGGAATCTGCAAGTAAAGAATTGGAAAGCAAGAAAAGAGAAAATGTAAGGCAAAGGAGATTAGAGGTGTTCTTTTAATTAATTTGGCTGGAGAGACAGAACAGTTTGAGGTATGAGTAATATTTCGCAACACCTGGTGGGTTTTGAATGTTTACACTTAATGCCTAAGGGGAAGAAACTTTCACGTGATAATCTTGGAGAATCCCTCAAGCCAAGCTGTTCACTACCCGGCTCTTAACCAGCTTGTTGTAAAGACCCTTCCCTCCTGTATCTCTTCCTCCCTGTCTCTCCTCCATCCTCTTTGTCTCCAGGTCACTCTAAAGATGCTCCTCCTGACTGTGGTGGTTAGCATGTACAAAAGCTTCTTTATCATAGTTGGAATGTTCCTCTTGCTGCTATGCTATGCTTTTGCTGGAGTGGTTTTATTTGGCACTGTGAAATATGGAGAGAACATTAACAGGTTGGTGTATTCAGATGTCTGTTGATTTTTACAAACAAATAATTTAGTAATCAAATCATGAACAAAACTCTTAAAGACAGAAGTGTCAGGAAAGAGAGTCATTGGTCAGAAAATAAAATACCCAAATTTTAAATGTTATTTTTCCAGTTGTAAACATCATGCATATTTACCTTAGAAACCATAGAAAATTCAGAAATAATAGAAAACAAAAAAACTACATAATTCTAGCAGCCTTCAGACATAACCACTCCTCAGTGTACCACTATTTCCATGCATGTATTTCCCAAAAAATGGTAGAATATTTTTTTGCCAGTCCTGGGCTTAAGCTCAAGGCATGAGCACTGTCCTTGGATTTTCTCAAGACTAGAACTCTACCACTTGAGCCTCAGCACCATTTCTGGCTTTTTTCTATGTATGTGGTACCGAAGAATCGAACCCGGGATTTCGTGCTTGCTAGGCAAACACTCAACCACTAGGCCAAACTCCCGGCCCCTGGTAGAATTTTTAAATGGATAAAATGCTAAGGATTTCTTTTCTGGTAAAATACAGTTAGGTAGAAACTCTCCCCCAAGTAGTCTTTACATGTGAAAAGTATTTTTCGAGTATTATCGTAAATTGTATGAAAGCCTCTTGTGATATTTCTGAGGAGTACCAACACAACTGAGTATAGACAAATGTGCTTTGTAGACTAAACATTCCTATAATTACTCTTGTTAATATGTGCAACAGTCTAAGTGAAAGGAGGAGCCACTATTAGTGGCTGATGGCAATAAATTGGCTGTCTCATTGGGCAATTAGAGTTCTAGGAAAGTAGAACTGGCTAGCAAATGAAAAGTTCCAACCTTTGGAAGCAGACTTTGCATTAGAATCTATCTATTTGGGTTTTGACAAAACATACTGTGTCATGTCAAATCTTATTAATCACATTCTTTTTTATTTCCCCTAAACTAGACATGCAAATTTTTCTTCAGCTGGCAAAGCTATTACAGTACTGTTCCGAATTGTCACAGGTGAAGACTGGAACAAGATTATGCATGATTGCATGGTGAATATCTCCTGTTCACTATCTGTATTTCAACTTACACTCAATATGAAATATTTTGCGAGAACAAAACAACAGCCACTGAAGTATCCTTGTCATTATTTGGCCTCTAAATAATGGGAAGACTTTGGATAACCTGGATCTTGTGCTGTTCCTTAATGTTCTATAGTGGTACCCCAGGACTAGGACTATAGAATTTGCGTGTGAACTTATTGCATGTATAGTCAGAAAAAAAATGTTTTCTTAGCTAAGCCCTTGTAGCTCCTGTGTTTAAATTGAAGTAGTTATGAGGCTGAGATCTGAGGATCATGGCTAGAAACCAGCTTAGGCAAGAATGTCCATAAGACAAGTAAAATCCTAGAAATGGAACTGTAGCTTAATTAGTAATGCAGAGCCTTGAGCAAAACAAAACAAGACCAAAGCTAAGGGACAGAAAGCACCTACTAAATTCAAGCCCCAATACCAACACACTCACACACACACTCCACCACCAACACACCACACATACACTTTTTTTTTTTAAGTTAGCCTTTATAGTTTGGTTCCAGCAGCTACTTACCTCTTGGGATTTATGGAGAGGGCAGAATGATTATCAAGTGGAAGAAAACAGTTCATTTTCATTGTGCTTCCAACCAGGGCAGTAAACTTGGGAATCAGTAATACTAAACGTATAGCAGAAAGGAAACTTTCTTTTTATTATTTTTGCTACAGATGATGTGGCCAATGCATGTGAGTTTTCCAATATAATTTGAAAGTTAATTATGTTCTACGTGGTTAAGGATACGTTCACTCTCTACATGGTGTTGATATTAGTATTCCTCTGTCCTCTCCCCCTGCTCCCTCCCACCCCACTACCTGACAGGTTCAGCCACCGTTCTGTACTCCCGATGAATTTACGTACTGGGCCACAGACTGTGGGAATTATGCTGGCGCGCTCATGTACTTCTGCTCATTTTATGTCATCATTGCCTACATCATGCTGAACCTGCTTGTAGGTAAGTGATGTTCACAGAATACTTTTCTCATCTCTTTACACTCAGGTACTTAGATAATTATGTACAATTTTCAAGTAATTATCCTGGATTGCTTGGGGAGGCTGTTTCTTGGCATTAATGATAAATTGTCACCTCTTAGTCCTGAAGCTGCATACGCATGTAAATGACAGTTGATTACAATTTCAAGAGTTGTACTATTCAGCATGATCATTAATTTCAGAAGAGCTCTTCCCCGGGGCTGAGTTGAACAAGTGTTGGGGTTGTCGACCTTTATAACTTAGCAATGTCACTTTTTCTTTTGGAAAGACATGCACGTTCACCCATCACTGAGGCTACCCAGAACGCCACATGGCCTCTAATACCCACCCAGAAGCCCATTGTGGCCTCTAATACCCACCCAGGACCCCACATGGCCTCTAATACCCACCCAGAAGCCCATTGTGGCCTCTAATACCCACCCAGGACCCCACATGGCCTCTAATACCCACCCAGAACCCCATTGTGGCCTCTAATACCCACCCAGGACCCCACATGGCCTCTAATACCCACTCAGAAGCCCATTGTGGCCTCTAGTACCCACTCAGGGACTCTCAACTCTGCATTGAGCCAGCTGGTACGGATGGCCATACACAGAGCATACATGAATACCTTCATGCACGTGAGAGCCTGCTGACGGGGAAGCCATGCTAAAAGCACCTTCAACATTTGGTTTTATACTGTGGATGATGAAGTCTATGAGTTACAATAGATGTTTTACCTTTTCTAAAAGAAAATGGCAAGGCGAGCCTGGATGCCTAACTTCTGAATTTGTTTTTAAGCCATAATTGTGGAGAATTTCTCATTGTTTTATTCCACGGAGGAGGACCAGCTTTTAAGCTATAATGATCTTCGCCACTTTCAGATCATCTGGAACATGGTGGATGATAAAAGAGAGGTAGGAAAACTGGTTATGGTGTTGCACTGCACCCCAGATAGACATCTACTAATGTTTTGATATCTACTAATGCACTGCATGGGGTTAACTGCGCCTGTTGACAATTGATATGTGTTGAATTTGGAATGGCCACTGTGGAATTCCAAAAACATTATTACTACCAATTCAGCCAAGTAGGAGAGCAGGAGAGATTATTTCCTCCTCATGCCATTGCCAACCATACATATCCTTCAGCCTTGTAGGAAGCCTACAAGGAAAAGGTCAGTAGTTTGAAGGAATTGCCTTAGGCTCAGAAGAGGTAAAACAAATTGTGACTATCAAAGGGACAGCATGTTATATAATTTGCCATCAATCCAAATCAAGCATCTATGCAGACTAACCACGAGTGGTATCTGGAAGTGGTTATTTTGCACCATTTCTGAGTTACCATGAGAATGTACTAACTATGAAATTTAAGATTTCCTAGAATTAGTCTAATTGCACTTCATCCTCCCTCCACCTCCTCCCTCTGCGTCCTTTGTTTCATTCTTTCTCCTTCATCTTCTCCTCCTTATCTTCTTCCTCTACCCATCCTAACTTTCTCCTTTGTCTATATCTTCCTTTATCTTCTCTTTATCCTCCTTCTCCACCTTCCTCCTCCCCTGTCTTTGTTTTTTCACCCCCCCACCAAAAAAAAACCTGTTAGACACAGTTCCATTCAGAGGTAGATTAGTGACCAATAACTTTTCTGTGTTCACAGAGGTTACATTGAAATAGATGAAAACAAAGAGTAAACGGAGAAATAAATATTAGCAGTAATCGTCCAGAGTAAACATCCCTAAACCCCAAATCCTAAATGGCACATTTTGAGTGCCCACATGATACCAAGAGTGGACAGTTCCACACCTGACTTCGTGTAGAGGGTTTCAACCAAAACACAAATGCACTAAAACTGTTGTATAAAATGAATTGCAAACTAGATGTGTAAGATGTATCTGAAACACAAATGAATTCCATGTTTAGCCTTGAATCTCATCCTCAAGATATCTAAAAATATATGTAAGTATTCAAACTCAGAAAAAAAGGATTCCAAAGCACATTTGGTCCTGAGCGTTCCAGTAAAGAATCCTCAGCCTGTATTATTTTAGGAAGGGATGAGCACTCTGAAGAAGGAAAATGGCTGGCATCGAGGCAGACACTTCAGCAGGGACAGTTACAACAGCCTGCCAGAGGATGTGCAATTTCTCCTCTCACCTAAAAACAAATGAAGAGATCAGCTATGGGAAGATCTGGGGAAGGTCATAATAATTTCAAGAAGAGTTGGTAAATGTGCCATGAGGAACCAAGACCTCTCAAGTTGAGCATAGGCCCCAGTGGTCCCCACATCTGTGCTCCACTCTTTTAGGACTGTATTCTGAATCTGTGACCTGAGTGCAGGGAACCTGGCCTCTTTCATGTCAACCAAGTCCAGTTCCATCTCCATGATAGCATGTAAAGGAACCCATATGACTTTTGACCTAGGAAAATGGCAGAGCTGACAGCCTTGCTGTCTTATGAATGGGGAAGATCTGAAAAAGAATTTGCATTCAATGGAACAACTTTATAATACATACAAAGAAATTCCCAGTATCTGGTGTGTGTGCGTGTGTGTGTGTGTGTGTGTGTGTGTGTGTGTGTGTGTGTGTGTGTGTATTCCCTATCATTTTGTACCCATTTCTCTGTGTGTAGAGGGAAATGGGCCACTGAGCCTAAGCCTAAAGTATCGGCCCACGAGGGAGCCAAGGTCGAGCTTTTCACCCTTGCTGGTGCCCTATGCTGTGGTAGGGCGACATCTCACAGACCCAGAGGAGCAGAAATTCACTGTTCAGTGTTTCAGCTTGTGCTCCTGTTTGCATATCATTCTGCACAGCCACCAAGGAGGCCAGCTACGTTTTGCCCACATGGTTCTGGTTCTACTGCTTGGTTTTGAGTAGTTGCTGTTTTCCATTCTGTTTGGTCTTCTGCTTTTCCTCTTTGTAGAGACCCAGGGGAGGCTGTGGGCCTCCAGATGGCTGACCACTTGTTGCCCTCCCCACCCCAGGGTGTGATCCCCACCTTTCGAGTGAAGTTCCTGCTGAGGCTGCTGCGTGGGCGACTGGAGGTGGACCTTGACAAGGACAAGCTCCTGTTTAAGCACATGTGCTACGAGATGGAGAGGCTACACAATGGGGGCGACGTCACTTTCCATGACGTCCTGAGGTAGGAGGCAGCTTGAACTTCCCAGCCTCACAGAGCTGGGACGGAATCCAGGAACTGCAGCCATTGTCCTCAGAGGCCTGTGATAATAATGAAAAAGTATGGTCCAACTCTGGGTGGCTATATTGCTATGGCTATGAATCCAGGTCACTTTCCAAGCAAGAAGTGGACTTTCTCACTGTCCCTTCATAATTGTCAGTGACTGGAAGGGCAGGGTTGAGATCCAGTGGCCGGATAACCTACAAGAGCAGAAGTAGCAAGGGCCTGGGAGAACTCTTTCCGTGTTGGGATGCAGCAGTTACGTGCCTGCACACTGTACCAGGGCTCCAGGGCCAAGATGGGACTGAAGTCTAGATCTTGTCCCTCGGATGGGATTGCCAAGAATGTTTCCAGCCTGCCCCGCCAGTAACTCCCCATTGCACAGAACACCACATTTTCCAGACACTGAATGAGAACCCAGACACCACGACGAAGAGTCAAGCCATGCCAGCCCTACCTTGTATTCTCCCTGAGAAGCTCCTGTGTTAGTTTCCTAGGGCTGCTGTCACAGAGCACCACCAATGAAAGAACATGATCATCTGTGTTTCTGGAGGCAGAAAGTGTAAGACCAATGCATGGGTCACTTCCTTCTGGAAGAAATTGATCCAGGTGTTCCTCTAGCTTCTGGGTGGGTTTCTTTCTTCTTCTTCTTCTTCTTCTTCTTCTTCTTCTTCTTCTTCTTCTTCTTCTTCTTCTTCTTCCTCTCTCTCTCTCTCTCTCTCTCTCTCTCTCTCTCTTTCTCTCTCTCTCCTCCTCTCTCTCCCTCCCCCGTTTCTCTCCCTCTCCCTCTCCCTCTCTCACTCTCCCTTTCTCTATATTTCCTTCTCTCCCTCTCTCTTCCTTCCTTCCTTCTTTCCTTCCTTCATTTCTTTCTTTCTTTCCTTTTTGCTAATGTTTAGCTTCTAGAGCAGTACCTCATCTTCACCTTTATTGGCATATTGTAGTGTGTGTGTGTGTGTGTGTGTGTGTGTGTGTGTGTGTGCATGTGCGTGTATACATGCACACATGTGGGCATGTGTCCAAATTCCTCCTTTTATAAGAAGGCCAGTCATATTGGATTAAGGCCAACCTATAATCGATTGTATCTGATACACTAGGGATTAGGACCTCAATATATTTATTTTGGGGAAATACCAAACCCATAGGAACTCCTTAAACGGGATCTCATAGGTAAAACTCAGAAGCCTATGATTTTCAAGGTAAAACAATGCCCTTATTTCCAATCATTGTTCCCCAAAGTGCAGCATTTTCTTTGCTGATGAATGTAGGCAATAAATAAAGTAGCATTAACAATTTGCATATCATTATCACTGATACCTTTGTGTTCTCCCAAATCTCTATGTTGTACTAGTCACATGACCCCAGCTGGATACTATTTAGTAAAACAATAAAGAAGGGCTAGCTCACTCTATCACCCCACTGCTTTTACAAGGAAACTAATTGGAGAGACTTATTTCAGTAGCCTTAGTTTCCTTCATAATAATGTTTATTTCATTGCACAGATTGAAAAGATCATTCAAAAAAATGTCTGCATGGGCCCCAGTGCCAGAGGCATCCACAATGCAAAAGCACTTAAGGGACCTATTTTTTAAAAAAGAATTTTTAAGAATCCTGTGTAGCAGTAGCTATTTTAATCATGTTGAAGTACCTGACGCATTAAGCGTTGGGTATTGTGTTTCAAATTTTGGGAGCACTGAGGTGCACAGAAGTTCCCAGTACTTATGAGAGGAAGAAAGAGTAGATGTGAGTAGGATCTGAAGTTATCCATTTTTTTTTTTTTTTGCCAGTCCTGGGCTTGAGCTCAGGGCCTGAGCACTGTCCTTGGACTTTCTCAAGGCTAGAGCTCTACCACTTGAGCCTCAGCACCACTTCTGGCTTTTTTCTAGGTATGTGGTACCGAGGAATTGAACCCGGGTCTTCGTGCATGCTAGGCAAGCACTTTAACCACTAGGCCAAACTCCCGGCACTGAAGTTATCCATTTTTATCTCCCACCATCCATTCCTTCCTTGAACAAGCTGAAAGGCAGAAAAAGACACATCAGAAAATGCATATGAGTAACAAAGAATGTTATATCTCAGGAGGGGACTTTTCTTGGAGGAGACAAATTATTTTTAGGTTGACTGGAAGACACATGGACATACTGCCGTCACTAACAATTAGCATCCACTCTCTGTGGGCACAGTGGTGACTTCAACACAGAGAGATCCAGACGGCATCCGTGGAGGGGTCGTTCCCCTCCCTGTCCCTCTAACGTAGGTCATAATACAAACAGTTATGTGAGGATCGCTTTTGTTGAGCAGAGGATGGGAAAAACAAATGCAGTTTTTCCCTCCATGACAGAAAGAGACTCAGCAATGAAGGAAAGGCCAGTGTCCCTATGCCCTGGCAGTTCTCGTGCCATGACTTGGGCTCAACTGGTGAACCTGTGCTGACAGTGCAGGGTAGAGTGAAAAGCTGGGATTCTGGAACTGTACCGTACCAGGGTGTTCTGTAATGCTGGATGAGTCTGTGTCCTCCTGTGACTGTGGACTACTCGGCCATGATATGCCGTGTGGAGTCTTACTGCCTCCTGGTCCCCAAATGCAACTTATCAGCTTGTTAGCTTCATGTACCATACACTGAGCCTGAGCTACATGGAACGAATATGCAGTTCTACCTTGTATCTTCTAAGATTAAGGAGGACACGGAGGAATAGATGAGGTAAATACAGAACAGGGACCCAGGCACGCCCAACTCACAGCCGAGCATACTAACGATCACCAAATGGAGCTCTGAAGAAAGGACAGAGGGAGCACTCTTCTTTCTGCAGAGAAAATTACACTCTGTTCTTAGCCAGCTAGCAAGGTAGGTCATTACCTAGCTTGAATCTTTTGTTGTACAAGTTCTTCAGTGGCACTTACTGTTATAAGTGCCTCAGATTTTAACTGGCTTGAGCACTCAGTGAAACAAGAACCAAGACTGCCCTGGTGCTATAGTCAGACTGCATCAGTCAGGTAGCATCTAAGAATCTAAAACTCATGTGAATTAGACCTATGATGCTGCTGTGTCTCTCTCTCCCCCATCCCCACCTCCCACCTCCCAGCATGCTCTCCTACCGTTCTGTGGACATCCGGAAGAGCCTGCAGCTGGAGGAGCTCCTTGCTCGGGAACAGCTGGAATACACCATAGAGGAGGAGGTGGCCAAACAGACCATCCGCATGTGGCTGAAGAAGTGCCTGAAGCGTATCCGGGCTGTGAGTGAACCCCACACCTCACACATGGATTCTGCCCCCCACACACACAAAGGAAGGGCACAAAGAAAGTTACACACACACACACACACACACACACACACACACACACACACACACACACCTTACCCCCAGTCTTTTAGTTACATCAGTCATCCTCACCCATCCATCAGTTATCCTCACCCACCCACCTGTCAGTCATCCTCATCCATCCACTCAGGACCACAGTCAAATCTGGCTGCAAACCTTCTCCAAGTTCAAATTCAGCATGTTTTCTTTAGGTGGGTGATTAACATGTTTCAATTTAGCCATATTTTAGAAATATTACATAAAGCTTCAAAGAGAAGCTTATGTTCAAATATTTATGATCTTCAGTTACTAAACAACAAAATTCCAAAAATACCTACTGAGAGTGAATGTATGCAAACTGCTTTTATGTTGCTGCTAAGAAATTCCAACATACAGCTGATGAGGTTGCTTTCTTTCTAAAGACCACCTCTTATGGGATTTTAATGCTTTATTTCTGCTTCTTGAACTATAAGCTTCTAAGAGTCTCTGACTTTTAATGAATATATACTATGTTATCATACAGCGTATCAACATTGAGTATTTCTATCATTTACTTTTGTAGCTAATCTTTACTTATGTTTCATATACAGAGAAGAAAATAAAACTCATCAGTAAGTAATTAATATGTGACAAATTATATATAAAATTACAATTATGTGCATATATATGCATATATATTTGATCTACCACCAACAATTGCAGAAACATGTGATAGAGGGGAAAGGTTCCCTAGAGGAGAGAGACTACCCATCCTTGTGCTTAGTATGATGCCAGTTGCCCACTGAGGCTAGCTGTCCACTCATTTGGCTTTCCCAGCTCCAGGGAACTCATGAGCCCCTGAGAGAACACGAGGAATTCTGGCTTCGGGATGAGCCAAGACGACTGGCTGCTGGACGGGCCTACAGGATAGGCTCCATTGCACAATTGCTCCATTGCCTAAAGCTCTTTCCTTCTTCCAACTTGCAGGAAAAGGAAGGACTGACACTGGTTTCATAATCACACAATAAAATAAGAAGGGAAAAACGAAACAACCACATTAGTCATTTTAAATAAAACATAAACTACTGGAAATCAGCCTAACAAAGACTTCTTTTTTATCAGTCTAATGGATTAGAGAAACTAGCCCAGGGTCCTTATATGCAGGGTCTTGTGGGGTCAGCAATCCCATAGTCCTTTGGAGAGAGAAGAAGAAAATATGACTTGAATGAGGAAGAAATACTGGCTTTCTTTTCCCTTACTGAAAGACCACCATGTTCCCATAGAAACAGCAGCAATCATGCAGCATCATCCACAGCCTGAGAGAGAGCCAGCAGCAAGAGCTGAGCCGGTTCCTGAAACCTCCCAGCATTGAGACCACTCAGCCAAGTGAGGACACACAGGCCAGCAGTCAGGATCGGAATGCACAACCCGAGGTAGGTAGGGCATGACAGTGTCTAGGTAGACAACAACAACAACAAAAAGCAATTAGCCACTTCAAAGAAGGTCATACTACTTCTTATTGAACAAAAGCTAAAGCAATGGGAAATTGTGTCCATCCAGGTTTGCTTTGGTCTTAACCATTCAGGACTCAGTGGAGGTAAGTTACAAAAACCCTGATGTGTACAGTATGGGAGTCATCTTCCCTCGCTGTTATAAAATACCCAAGATTCAACTTAAAATGAGAAAAGGTTTACTAGAGCCCACTTAGGAGATGTTAACCACTATGGTGCTTGATGGTTAGCTTTGGGACCTGAGCTGAGTTAGTACAACACCGTGGAAGTACACAGCAAACTTGCTGCTTGTTCTCTGGTGGCCAGGAAACCAAACAACAGGAACGGAATTGAGTACCAGGACATGCTCCCCAATGACCTAACCTCCTTCCCCTAGGCCCCACCTCTTAAAGGTTCTACCAACTTCCAGTGAGTTCCCACAGACTAGGAACTAAGCCAACACGTTGTCTTTACGGGGCATTCAAAATCCAAAATACAATACATAGATACCATAAAATACTAATGGCCTGAGTATTGTTGTTGTTTTAAATTCTGTCTAGAGGGTAATATCCACTTCTAAGGATAGGATTTAAGGCTGGAAATACAGTCTGCCTCAGAATCAGCATGGTTTACACACTCTTTCTTCTCCTCAGCAAGTCACAGACATTTGCAGTAAAGTCCATGAAAATGTTTGCATACCCCCTTCAACCATCAGACTCATCCAGGATTTGTCCTTTCTCAACTGCACGTCACAGAAGCATATGGAATCAGAAATAAGGCTTGAGGAGCTCCTGTTTAAGTAAACCCAGCCTATTTTTACGTGGAAGCTCAATCTACATGACTATTATAAAACAAAACAGGAACATTCCTCCATATCCTGGGGAGCCAGGGCTGTGAGAGGCAGCTGGCAGGGAGCTCCTGCCCCTTTATGAGGCTCCAGTAATGGCTGGAATGAGATTCTATGGAGTCTATCCAGCATTCTGCAGAGTCCCAGGCACCCCTGGAATCAATGCATGGACTCGGAAAGAAACTCAAAAGCGTAAAATTCCATGGCCTGGTGAGCAGTTCCAGAGGCTCCCTTTTGCCCTGCCTCAGTTGGGAGTGAGTCCATGCTGTGGGTTCCCTAACATGAAGGAGTCACCTGCCACTGTCGACAGGAAGGGGGACGGTCTGTGTATGGGAGCCAGGTGAAATTAGGACAAACCCTGAGACAGGCCCAGTGTGACCATGGGAAGTAATCATTGTAGAGTTCTTACATTAAAAGTCCAAGAAATAGCCCAAAAGCCAAGACAAGGAATAATGAGGCAAAGACAAGAGCATTGGCTAAGAAGGTAATGGGTGAACCAGAAACTAAAGGGTCTGTGAGTTATTAGTCAGATTTTCATCAGCTGAGCTCTCCATGGACCCATGGCTCTGGGCTGAAACACTTTTCTTTGAGTTTACCTCGTCAAGCTCTCTGCTCCCCAAACCGCCCATTCCCCGCCCACTTCCTTTCTGCACTGCCACCATCTCTGTTTGCCAGCCAAGGCCTGAAGAGGTCAAGGTATCTTCAAGTATGGAGGAAAAAATAGGAGGTACTGCTTAGGAATAACAAAGCAAAGATACTGCTAGAGCTCTGTGTGGCCTGCTGTGCACTGCAGGCTCAGTAGCTTTCCTCAACCATTTCTACCACTCTCATATGTTTCCTCTCCCTCTTGTTGACACAGCTCATCCCCTTTACTCTATTTGTTTTCCTGCCATGCTTTCCTCTTCTCATTATACAATGAAGGGTCCAGACTAGTGACTGAGAAGGAAGAGCATGGTAAGAGCTAGAGCTTTTTCTGTGAGATCAATTGTTTGACATGCACCGATGGGTGAAAAAACTCACTTGGTATTTGCCTTTCTGTGCCTGTCTTCCCTGACTGATGTCCTCCAGTTCCATCCACGCTAATAGAAAGACTACACTCTACCACAAAGTCTGAAAATACTTCAGCCTATCCAGAGAAGCCAAGTGTCAGGGGCTCATGTCTGTCATCTTAGCTTCTCAGGAGGCTGAGATCCAGAAAATTGTGGTTCAAAGCCAACACAGGCAGAAAAGTCCACATAACTCCATCTCCCAAACCAGAAGTCAGGCTGGAATTGTGTTTCAAATGCTGTAGTACCAGTCATGAGCAAGATGAGAAAGCAAGATTTTGAGTTCACACCCCAGTAACTGCCAAATTATAGATAAATAAATCAGTCCAAGAATTCCAAGGCTATAGAAAGAATAAATACTTGAGGAGGTGGAAATGCATAGTATCCTAACTTTGTCATTATTCATTATACACATATTGAATTATACTGTATCCCCTAAGTACCTACAAACCTACACGTACTTTGTATCAAACTGGGGGGAAAACATAAAATAAGAAGCAGTTATCACTTCTTAATTCCTCCCCCATCCAGACAAGCAGCCAGCAGCAGCTTCTGAGCCCTACTTTGTCTGACCGTGGAGGAAGTCAACAAGGCGGAAGTGAAATTGGGAAGCCCCAGAGGAAGTTAGGACAATGGAGGTTGCCATCTGGTATGCACGTTGGTCATGTTTTCCATTGGCAGATCATTGAAAATAAGTATGTTTCTGTGTTTTGAGTCTTAGGTTTTAAGGGCTGCGTTAGTTGGCTTTCTTATTGTTGTCACCAATACCTAAGATAATGCACTTACTAAGAGGAAAGGTTGAATTTGGCTCACACAGCTGGGGTTTTAATTGGTCCGTGGCTTTTGGGCCTCTGGTGAGGCAGCAGATTGTGGTGGGATGGTGTGGTGGGGGAAGCCAGGAAGCAAAGCGAAAAAGGAAGCAATTGATGTACCTCGTTCTCCTTCTAGGGCAAGTTCCAGTGGGTTCAGAAATGTGAACTTGCTGATGAGAATGTATCTACAGGTTATGGGGTCAGAGTGGACACCCAAGTTCATAACTTGGGGACTCTTCACCCTTTGATTGTTACTTTTATATGTATATGGTAATCTATACCAATAGCACATATTTCTGTGACATTTCTCTTTCCCCAAACTGGAACTGTTAGTCTCATTTTCTACCTTTTATAATTATCTCAAAGTGAAAAGGGCCAGTCATGTATTTTTCCCCAAATATCCATAAGCATGGTTTTAAAATCTATTCTAAAGAATGAAATGTTGACAAGATTTCTCATATAATATCTAGCAATAGGACTTGGAGACAAAAGTGCAACTGATGGGAATAGCGTTTTTCTCCGGGAGGGACTGCCATAGATGCAAAGACACAGTACAATTCATTCAGAGGACTCTTGTTAATTCACAGCACCAAGACCAGCCAGCCAACCAGACCAGCCTCCTGTCCACTCATGGTCAGGAGGGAGAGCAACAATGAAATCAGTGGTATGCAAGATGAACCCGATGCCTGACACAGCTTCCTGTGGCTCCGAGGTTAAGAAGTGGTGGACAAGACAGCTGACCGTGGAGAGTGATGAAAGTGGTGATGACCTTTTGGACATTTAGACAGCAGAAGGAAGTCTAGTGGTGAAAACGCTTTTCTAATATGCCACTTCATCATCCAGTGAATAATCCATAATATATTCCTGTGCCAATTCATTCTTGCGCCAATTTCATTTGTCCTACCGTAGAAAGGCCTAAAAATGGCCTGACAAAGCTGTGTGTGTGGGGGGGGTGATGGGTTATTATCATATGTTAAAAAATAATTGGGACTAGGGGTGTCCCTCAGTGGTCATGTGCCTGCCTAGCATGTACAAGACCCTGGGTTCTATCCTAGCACCAAAAGAGAGAGAGAGAGATAAGAAAGAAATATATAAATAATGGCAGTATTGATAATATTAGAGCAGATAAAGATCGTTGATTATTCTATATATTCTGTCTGTGTGAACTGAGATGTGTATTTATTTATGTGCACTCTTTGGCATTATCCCTACCCTAAAAGAGTGCTAAGCCCCAAGTGGCTGCTCCATTTGGTTCAGGAGTTATAGTCTCGCTTCCTTTTGGCTTGCTTCCTCCTCACCATCCCCATTTCCATTAGAAATATTTCTCCTGGGAGAATATATTATGTATGATTTTAGCTCATGCTAAAATAATAGTTTCACAAACTACAGATTCTGAAATTTTTTAAGTATATTCTTTTTCTCATGCAATTAAAAACAACACACAAGGTATTCAAAACCTAAAGCAAATTGATTTCTGTCCAGTTACTCTAATGAGAGCTTACCTACTTTTAAGATAATTCTGTATACTGTTCCCATGCAAAGGAATTGACCCAGGATTCTAATTGGTGTTAAAGAAAATCTGTAGATACATCACTTGAGGCCAGTAGTGATTCAGACAATGTTTATTTGAAAGACTTTTAATTACTGACGTTAACATAAAGGGTATAACTAATCTAAATTATTTTTTAAATATTTGCATGCATGTTATTGTATTATTTTTATTTCTTATTCTTTTTTATTGTAATTAATAAAAGGGTTACGTGTGTGTGTGTGTGTGTGTGCGTGTGTGTGCACGTGCGAGCACATGTGCCAGACCTAGTCCTTGAACTCAGAGCCTGGATTCTATCCCTGAGCTTTTGTACTCAAGGCTGTTGTTCTACCACTTGAGCCACAATTCCACTTCCAGATTTCTTTGGGTCTTTAATTGGAGATAAAACTTTCAGACTTTTCTGACTGGGCTGGCTTTGAACTACAGTCCTCAGATCTCAGCCTCCTGAGTAGGTACGATTATAGTCATGAGCCACTGGTGCCCAGCGCTTTTATTTCTTATACAGGTATATGAATTAGCAAAGAGTCCTAACCCCTAATCACAGTGTTATATTTGAAACAATTCCCTTCTACCAAAGTTTCTTGTGGAAAGAATGGTACCCTGAAGAACTCTTGCTCTGAACTCCTCATTTTTGTGCCCCACATCTTAGCTGACTATTTTTTCACATATCAGCGGGCTATGTCCTCAGGGAAAATTAGAAGTGAGAAAAAATTATGAAGTACTGTTGGACTCTTATTCTGGGTCAAACAAAATTTCATTTTTGGCCTTAACTATGTTATTATTATTACTATCGATTGGACATTTGTGGTTTAGGTTGACTTTTAACAGATCAGCTATCTAAGAATACTGTAACTCCACTCTCTGATCTCATTTTCTCTATGTAGCTTTCTCCAAATAGTCAAATATCACATCATGGTGGCATCATGGTGACAGATCACAGTGACAGGCTATCATTTATATGATTAATTTGTGTCAATTCAAGTCATTGTATCCAAAAAGGATATTACTTGGTTTTATGTTCATTAAGAGTTTACTTTTTGTACATAAAAATAAATAATGAATTTCTAAAAGAGTATATACTGAATTGATCATTTTTCAGTCCTTGTGTTTTTGGAGAGAGGATCTGGGTAGCTGAATAGTTTGCAAGTCTTGTAATAAATATTGAGTCCATAATTGGTTGGTAAAACCTCTGCCTCTTATACTCACATCTGGCGATTCTCTGAGCCAGAATCTTCCTTTTACATTGGTACCCATACGGCTTGTGAACATCTTGGGCTCTCAAGCCCACAGAGAAGTAGACGGGCACTTCCACGCCAGGACATTAGTCTATACCAGTGTCCCATAAAAAAACAATTATTTTCTTGGTGCATTACAGTTGAGTAATACCACTTCATTCTCACAAAACTGCAGAGCTCTTCCTAAGATGTCTGCAATGGATGCTCAGGGGAATGACATAGCTGCTCATTCTGCAGAAGAGCAAGGACAGTGTAGTAATACATTTAAAGCCACAGCCCCTTCCATGTTCAGTTAAGTGAAGTAAACACATCTGGAGGGACTTGCCCCCTTGATTTTCCTGTGGTTGTCATGACAGAGGCAAGTCAGAGAAATCCATCTCACTCCTTTAGATTTTACCCCTTGCTATATGAACAATATCGTGACACAGATGGGAAAACATAGGCTACAATGTCCCTGGTCCTTAGGGTCACTGAGTACAGTCACCAATTCCTGTCTAAAGGCCCTGAAAGCCTTAGGGTTAGCATACTTTGTATGAAGCCCCCAACAGTGAACAGAACACATACATTGCCAAATCCAAGGGGACTCCAAGGAAACAGGTTGAGAATCTGACACCATTCACTCCATGCTTTGTGGTGGTGCCAGACCAAGGCCCACCATTAGTCACGAGCTGCTTGTGCCCTGACTGAGCTGAATGAAACAATGACACACAGCAGAAAGATCACCATGACACAGCCTTCTACAAGAGCAGTCTCTTAGCCAGGTAAATGATATGCTCACCTGTTTATTTCTTCATCAGAAATGGCACACTGGAGATCCGTGGGTTTCAGCATATTGTTTTGCAATGGCATTCTTTCTCCAACAGAACCTTAGTCAGCCAAAAGCAGCACAGCAATAGTAGTATTTGGGGTGAAAATGAGGACTTGTCAGTATCACACTATTATGAATTGAACCACGCCCCTTAGAATCTAGGTTGAAGGACATTTGCAGAGATGACTAGTTGGCATGGGGCCATACTAGAGTGAGGTACCTTAATTCAACAAGGGAACAATGGATGCCTTTGATCTTAGCTCCTCAGAGACAGAGGAAAGAGGATGGCAGTTCCAGGCATGCCTAGACAAAAGTGCCAGACCTTACCTCAAACACTAAGGAAGAAAAGCAAAGGGACTGACTACTGGTGTGGCACAACTTGTAAAGCTATTGCAAGCACAAGGACCTGCATTCAAACATCAGGATTTGAGACATATAGGAGAGTACCATGAAGACAGAAAGAGGAAGTGCACAAGAAGACAGAGCCATACTGGTGTGCCGCCTCCACCGGGGACTGTAGGCAGCTGTAAAAAGCAAGGAAGTTTCTTCCCCATAGGTTTCAGAGGAAGCATGACCTTGACAAAACATTGATATTTCAAACTTCTGGTCAGCAGTACTTTGAGAAAACCAGTTGTTATTGTTTCCTGCCATTTAATTTCTGAAATCTTGATACAGTATTCCCTTGAATACTAATATACTCAAACTTATTTCATCCACTACCAACATGGCCCAAATTCATGGCAGACAAGATAGCTTAAGGGTCCCTGGTTCTAAGGGCCACAGATGGCATGACTCAGGTTCTTGAGAAAACCACACCATCCCATGACACATGACTTTCCTGTCCTTCAAAGAGCGATTACCAAATGATTCATTGAAGTCCTATTGAAACGGGAGAATAGATGCTGATAAGCATTCCTAGGACCAAACAAGATAATGCCAAGTCCTGATAATCAGGGGCTTTATCTGGCAAGTAGAGCCTGACTCCACCAAGTACAGCTGTGCCTAAGACAAGTCATGAACTAAACTGACCTTTTGGCGCTACCATACCTGGGACCTCAATTAGAGAATGTTCATTCTCTATGGGCGGCATATTAGATGTGCATACGGTACATATCATCTCCTATCAATCAACCTGTCCATCAGAGTCCACACAATACAAAGAGAGGGCCACACCTGACACTGGCCAGTTAAAACTGCTCTAGCCAAGCAAAGCACTGGTACTCTGGACCAGCTGCTCCCTTGCAGTATATTCCATTTTCTCTTTGATAAAGTTTTTCTATCATTTTCATAAGAATGTGAGTCATATTTGTATACTTTTCATGCAAAAGAACTGAGGTTTAGCTGTAAAAAAATCCATAATATAGGATTTAGGTATGTACATTTTTGTGACACGTTATGAGATTTATCTTCATTGACTTTCTGATAACAAAATGACCCTAAGTGATAACAGAAACCTGTTCTGACAAACACCAGTGTAGATTACAGATCATGAGTATTAGAGTGGGTTCAACTTCTCAACACCCAGACTTTTCTGATTATTTTCTGTGTAATCTTGAAGGAGTTTGATACTCTCATAGAGACAAAAATAAAATAAGCTTGTTTTTTTTAAAAAAAGGCAGGAGAAGAAATGTATTCACTCATTTATTTGAGAGATTCCCAAAAGCTATTACTTAGGCTTACTCTGAACAAATCAGCAACATACTCAAAATCATTAACCAGCTACCTATCTTCCCTTTCAGAATCTGAAGTTGGCCAGTTGTTAGCCTTTGGCTTTTGTTGCTTATAGTCCCGTTTGGAAATTTCCTCAGCATAGGATTAAAATAGTGAGTTGATTTAAAGGCCATTCTTTTCTTTAATCGGCTCAGCCTCCAACAGGGAGTAGTTCTATAAAATAGCTTTATAGCAGTACTCTAAAAATACACTGAAAAATTATTTGTTAGCATTTTCTTCTTATAATTTCTCTTTCTTCATCCAGCTTCCTCACAGGATGACATCTGGGTAAAGCGATAGATACTTTAAAAGTAAGCATCCTGAAACCTTAGTGTTCAATCTATTGTGAGTCTTTATGTACCTCATGGTGACTCTAAGTCAGAAAAATGTTGGCTTTGATTCCTTCCAGGATGTGAGAAGACAAGAACGCAGGTGTTAAGTTGAAAGCAGTATTAGCTCCCAATGAGAAGTGGCCACAGAAAGAAAGTGTGCCTGGCCGGTACAGTGCCTCATGGCTATAATCCTAGCTACTCAGGAGGCTGAGAACTGAGGATCAAAGTTTAAAGGCAGCCAGGGCACAGCCGGGGCTTGGCTCAAGGGTAAGGTGGTAGCCTTTATTCAATATGCTCATAACCAGCAGTGATTCATATTTTGGTTATTTTTCACATTTCAGGATATTTTTAAAAATATTTCTATTGTAATTAATAGAAGGGTTACATTTTTTCATTTCATAGAAAATCAATTGTAAGAATAATTTGGAAGTTCAAAGCCTATGACCCACAAAAAAAGAAGTGTTCCTGTTCCCGTAGCATTCCCTCTTAACTGGCTGGGTGTTCAGAGTCTGCCAACTTTAGGAAGCCGCTATAGAACTTTGGATTGCTGGCTTCTTGCATTCTGCCTGTCTAGGAAACTGAGAGCCCTAGATTCTTTCTCTTTAACAAATAAAGAATTATGAGGCAGGAGAAGTGGATGCAGAGGGGATGAAGATTTGAAAGTAAAAGTAAGATGCCATGGAAAACTTAGAAAAAAGCCTCTTTGACAGAATTATTAACAGATTGGTATAAGCCCTCAACCCAAATTCCTGATGAGGAAAGCAACTTGGTGCTATATGAGGTCTTTCCTGCTTCCCAGAAAAGAAGGAAAAGGAGAGTACAGACTTCTCAGTGTAAGAGAATAAGAAGTGGGGCCTGGAAATCTGTATCTTGCAATGGGTTCATAGATCCTGTGAGACTCAGCTGCTCTCACGCCTGGCTGATCCCTGAGATTGTCTTTTCCACACAGTTAATGTGAGAGGTTCTGGTGGGGGAAATGTCTAAGTATACCATTCAATGGGAACCAATCAGAGAAGAATACTTCATTTACAGAAGGCCTTTTGTTTATTTTTGTTTGTTTTAGCTTGTATTTTCTGCTTGTTGGACCTCTTGTTCAAATCGCTTTAGGGTTCTCCCAGTAACATTCAGTGCTTGATCAACAAACAAAGGCTACTGCCTAGCCAAGGTACATACCACACGTTGCTTTAGTTTCTGCTGGTTACTACACACTCATTCCTCAGCCTATAGAACCCAGGCACCTGGTTTCCTCAGAACAAGAAGTGAAGAATGCTAGTCTTAATCATTCAACTTCTCACACTTCTTTCCAGGAGGAAAGGAAAGCAGATTGAAAAAGAAAAGTGTGTGTTGATTGTTATCTAATGTGTTGGCAAAGACGAAATCCTGAACCATCAGGTAGTGTCACTGGACTTGAAAAACATCAAATCTCACTAAGCCACAATTTGACTTCAGCAGAGTTATTAGTCCAAGAGCATTAAGACTTAGCCTATATCATCTCAGCATCCGAGGTCCGAGGACATCTCCTTCCCAGTCTGCGGCTCACATTAGAAATACCATGTAGGGGGCCAAGAGTTTGGCCTAGTGGTAGAATGCTTGCCTAGCATGTACGAAGACCTGGGTTCAATTCCTTAGTACCACATACATAGAAAAACCGGAAATGGTTCTGTGGCTCAAATGGTAGAGCACTAGCCCTGCGGAAAGCCCAAGGACAGTGCTCAGGTCCTGAGATAAAGCCCAGGACAGGCAAAAACAAAAAGCAATACTACATAAGGCCCACCCCAGGGAATGTTTGACACACAAGAAAAGAGTCATCTAAAGACCATCAGGCTGGCAGTGTGCTGTTTATGGTCTGCCCCATCACAAGAAAATCCCGGATTCTGGTTCTCTCCTCCAGCAATAGAGAACACTCCATGGTGGCTCCCCCAAGTACAGAGAGCATTTTTCTGTTCCTGCACCTGGAGATACGTGGACAGGGAGGAGTTTCACTCGTTTGCAGATGAACTGAAACAACCCTTAGGTATGCATTGCTCTGGGTATGTTGGCCTCTACACAAGCCATCAGTTTAAAAATCTGCTTAGCCACCAAGTGATGATGAACACTTGTCCTTTCTGTAGCCATGGCTGGCTGCAGAGAATGCCTGGTTTCTCCCAGCTGCCCAGCAGTGCCAGACCCATGAAGGATGTCAACATGTGTGTTCTTTTTGATCTATTGATTCTTTTCCTGGGGCAATGAAAAGGGCCCCTGCTCAGGGCCAGGTCAAAGGATAATTGGGAGTTTTGTAAAGCCCTAATGAGCACAGCCTGGAGGTCCTGGCTGCTTTCTCACTTCCAACTGCCTCCACTCGACAACATGTCACACTGCAGGTCCTGACTCTCCTATCCAGGGGTTTCCCAGCCCAGGCAGGGTCTCTAACTCCCCCTCTGCAATTGCCTCACACCCTTGTCTAACTGCTAATTAGATGCCTCATTTCTTGGCAGATGCATGGGCCTGGACCATCTGTTTATTGATCACTTTCTTCAGAATATATTGGACTTTAAGCTCACCACAAAAGCAGGTTATGTGGCAGGGGGTCCTCTGAGAAGGAGTGTCCAGAATCAACTTGTGAGTGTGAAACCTTAGCCCACCTGTGGCCTTGCAGGTACGTCAACAGGCTACAGCCATCTAGGCCACAGAGCTCATAGACTGCCATCATCACACAGCAATGTAAAAACTAACTTCAAAATTTTGACCAGAAATCCTTCCACTTTCCCAGGTATTGAAAGGAAGAAAAATGTATGAAATGTGACCTCGACCCAGGTCCTAAGCAGCTGTTTCTCTAGTTTGCAAACCATACTGAGGTTGGCTTCTCCACCCCATGCCATGTGACTCATCCACTGGACCCTGAGCTTTGGGGATATGGATGTGCCGTCTCTCTGTGTACCTCCAGCACCTCTAAACAGCATGAGAGTTCTTGCGTTGTTCTTGAAACCAAGAAGAGGGCAAAGGCTTTAGATAGCTTTAACTCACTTCCAAATAAGCATATTTGAAGCCCCCAGTACTCACTGAATGAACATGGCAACCATAGATTTTCTCACCTTTCTGTCTTGACCCGGTCTATTCTTCCTTTTAGCTCACTTCTTTGGGGCTCACCCCAGATTTGACATCAGGCTAAACACGCCAGCATAAACAGAGCACCTCAAGGACTGTTTTTCAATTCTTGCCCAAATGATTGATTCCAGATACTCCAACAACAGCAGTGTTGCAAGAACACAGAGAAACAGAGAGAATTAGGATGGGAATAAGTGTAATCCTGGAAGATGTGGCTGGCAGGCCATGAGAGAAGCTGAATAACGGGATCCTGATTCCATGATTTAGATAAAATAAAACAGAGTGACTCTTTAGATAGCAACAACTTTTCAAATGAATCAAGTTTGTGGGTGTTTTTGTCCGGGCTCATCAGTATATGTGAATAGTTCACCAATCTTTCTTGAGCTGAAGGATATGAAGGTGTGAGGTCTGTATTTGGTCCCACTGTGGGCAGAGAAGAGCTTATGGGAGCTTCTCTGGGGCCACACAGGAAAGGGCTGGTCTCCGCAGTGGTTGGCTCCTAGAATACAGAATCATAAGCTACTTTCTAGAATCAGAAACTAAACATGTCCAGCATCGTCCCTCCCCCCTAGTCCCACCATGTTTGAAGGATTCTCTTTTTCCTCAGAATGAGGTTTGTCTGTGTCTGCTGGAAATTATGAGGGTAAACGAGGGCACTGTGAGGGTGTGTTAGAGAAGGTAAAGCATCACGTCATTAATGATGCTATTCTGACTCTATGTCACCATGGCTGTTCCTCACTCCTGCCACCAAACCATCCTGCGGGATGTTGTTCACTCCATCACATCTCCATACTTCACAGCCACGGGCTAAGCTACTTGTATGTACGGCAGTTTTCAAGATGCTGGCAAGTCCTTAGAAAGTCTTAGGTGGGGAACCATTTCTTCTTTGAGTGAATTTCTAGGTAGAAGAGGTTGACCAGAGTTTGAGTGGGCCTGAGGAGCTGCTTAACTCCGAGCGTGGAAGTACACAACAGAGGCTACCCACAAAGCAATGGGGAAACCTGCATCTATGAGAAGCTTTCTCCCCCTGTAGATCCAATCCCTGCAATCACCTTCCATGGCTTGTGTCAGAAATTCAGGCCACTGTCACTCAGAAGCTGGAGTTAAGGACAGCAAACAGCAGGTGTGAAGTCAGCCTGGCCACAGGACAAGGATGGATAATGCAACCCAAATGAAGATGCCTGGCAAAGAGAGCTCTTTCAGAAACCGAAGGAAAGATATCAGTGTTCCTGAAAGGGGAAGTGGGGAATCTAGAGGAAAGGGAAAGGTGTTGTGTGCAGTGCAATAAAGAGTCTTTGCTCCTGTCATGTCAATGACTGAATAGAGAGCAAAGTCAAAAAGATGTCTTGTTGAAAAGGAGTTAACTAGGGAGAGTCAGCCAGCTTTCATACCCATGGTTCCCGCAACAACTCTAGTCTATGGGCCTTCTGTGTGTGTGTGTGTGTGTGTGTGTGTGTGTGTGTGTGTGTTTACAAATATAAGGTTTGGACATTCCAAAACTAGGATGGCACAGATTCAGATTTGGGAAGAATGCTGTATCATCCATTTTTCTCCACCTATAAATGAACATGGATGCTTTTACATTTGATCTCATGCATGAAAGTAAACAAATGTTTTTCAGCATGGCCTTGAGCAGCAATTTTTAAACTTTAAAAGCAACTCCAGTTTTGCATTTTTAAAAATAACACTGAATGGAGGATATTAACAGATTATTATATTAATGCAGGTAATTACTTTTGAATGCCCTTAACTAGAACAGACATGTTCATTTTTAGATAGTTGAAACAGCACTGGCATTTGATTGTTGTGGCTTCTTCCATTATTTCTTCCAACATCCAAATTATTCTTACAATTGATTTTCTATGAAATGAAAAAAACAAATATGGATTAATCATCCTTTATTCAATATGCTCATAACCAGCAGTGCTTCATATTTTGGTTATTTTTCAGATTTCAGGATATTTTAAAAATATTTTTATTGTAATTAATAGAAGGGTTACATTATGTTTGTCAGATAGAAAGTGCATTACTTAACAGATATTGCTACCCCTTCTCATGTTTTTGTCTCCATTTTCTTCCCCCAACCCCCTCCCCTCATCTTATTTTCCTCCTTCCCTATCCTATTTCAAATAAACTAATAAACATATTTACAATATATCAGATAACAAGGTAAGATACTGTAACTATATGAGAAAACCAACGTACAGCAAAAGAGATGAGAAATAACATAATACATTAAGGACAACAACCACACATTATATGGCTCTTGCTTCTATATCCTAGAGGTCCCTTCATTTAGCCTCCTCCTATATGGCCTTTTGTATCTAGGTTTTGCCCTATTGTAAACCTCTGCTAGGAGAGTCCAAGGTTTATATTAATTATGACAAATGAGGGAAACCATTGAGCTTATATTCCTTTGAGTCTGGCTTACGTCACTTAATATGATTTTTCTGTCTTTCCATTTCCTTACAAATGGGGTGATGTCATTCTTTCTGATGGCAGCATAGAATTCCATTGTGTATAAATACCACATCTTGTTGATCCAATCATCAGCTGAGGGGCATTTGGGTTGGTTCCATATCTTCACTATGGTAAATAGTGCTGCAATGAACTAGTGCTGCAATGAACTAGTGCTAGTGAAACCAGTTTTTATGGGCTGATTTTATACTCTGCAACTTTACTAGTTTTGAATAAGTTCTAGTATCTTGGGGGATGAGTCTATAGGGTTCTTTAAGTATGGGATCATGTCATCTGTAAAAAGAGATAGCTTTACTTCTTTTCCTATTCAGATCGCCTTTATGCTTCTCTCTTGCCTTATTGCCAGGAATTCCATTACTCTATTGAAGAGACATGGAGAAAGTGTTCCTAATATGAATATACTTTGAAAAATTGTTTTCTTGAAATATTTTTACAAAAGGGTTTCAATTCAGCTTGTCAGTTTATGTCTATAAAATACATCTTGATTAGCCACCTCTCATCCTCCCCTTTGTTGTCATCCCTACCTATCTCAAGTCTCCTAACGCAATTTTCACATATAAACATTAAGTATTATGACTGCACTACCCACATTATTTTTTCCATAGCCCTCCTACTATTAACATCCATTCTCCCAAGACAATACGTAGTTGAGCTTCCTGGTACTTATTTTGTTAAACTACTGCTGTTCTACTGAAAGTCACACTTGCAGTTTGGGGCTTGTAAGTGCTTTTAACCATATATCTCAGCCCTAACTGATTAGTTCTCAAATACTAAAGTTTTCTGGGTTCACCTTCTCATTTAATTGGCTTCAGGAAGAGCAGAGGCTTTGGTAATTTTTGTTGTTGTTGTTTTTTAAGTGCTCATTGTCACTCTCTGAAGCCAAGCATGGAAGAAAACAATTGCCTCCAACTTCTGGTTCTCAAAGTATGTATCTTGGACAAGCAGTGTCAAGTTTATCTGAGAGCACATCAGATTCATAAATCTCTAGTTCATACCTGTTGGTTGAATGGAATACCCAGAAAATTTATTATTGAGAAATGTCAGCTAACCGTTCCCGTACCTACCAGTTCATATCACTATTCACAGATCTACAAACTCTACACCGCTTAAGGGGCAAAACCTTCTCTCCCAACACCAGTGGAGCAGACAGAGAAGCTGCTGACCTCCTGTGACCCTCCCAGTGCAGCTGAGAATCATTAGTCTCTATCTGAAATAGCACTTACTGTCATGCATCCTTACATAATCTGAAAATGAACTGTTTTCAAAGGAATGGCAATGTGGAAAGTATATCAACCAATTACTGTAAGAAACACCCTTCTCTTTTCCCCTTTTGACTTATCTCATTAAAAAGGCAGCTGATGCACAGAAGCTTCCAACTTTTGAAAAATTAATTATTCCTGCCTGAAGGTAGTGAAGCCCTGAACATTTAGGAGACCACACGACCAGACAAAAACAGAAGGACTGCTGACTTCCAAACCAGGCAACTTAATTTCCCAATTATCTTTCCTAGGCAAATTATGGGTCTGAATATAACATATTGTAACCTTTGCCACTTTTCTGTAGGGCTGATGCATCAGTGCCTTGATCTCTTGTTTTCTCTCTTCTGCTCAAGAAAACAGGCATGGATGAGAGTGATCTAGATTCTTGTCAAATCAGACATTGCTAAATTAAGAGAGAGGCCTACATGACATTACCCAGCCAGCATCAAAGAGGGGAAATGGGAGGTCTTGAGCCCCCCCTTGCCCCAGCATAGGAAAAGAATTAATTAATGGTTCTGAATTTAGACCCTTCAGGCAGCATCAGAATGAAGTGAGTCTGGCTGACTCACAGGAAGCCCTTGCTTGTTATTTCAGGGTGATACTAATTGACAGACAGTGGGGACTCCAATTAGCATAATGTTTATGAAATCTGATGGGCACCCACAGGGCACACCAGAAGTGGTCCACTTCCTTGAGAAGGCCCCGCTCCCGCTCTGGTGAGGGTGACAATCAGCAACATGTGAGGGTTGATGACTTCTAGAGAACGCTGTAGGGCGATCCTCTCTTCTGGGGCAGCCCTGACCCCCAACAGCAGCTTGGATCTCTCAAAACACAAGTCAGAAGATAGCTTTCCCTTGATGGAGGTCAAATCCCTGTGATTCCATCTCAAGCAGTTTCTGATCCTCTGCAATCAAAGAAACCTCTAGAATCTCCCAGGACCTACAAGACGCCCAGCTCCTACTCCCCCTGCCACCCCTGTCATGTCTGCTACACTCTTTCTTGTCACTTTTCCTGATGGTATGCATGGCTTTTAGTCTATCATTGCCAACAACATTTGTCTCATGTTATGGGGCAAATTGTGATTTACCACCACCAAAATTCATATAGAGAAAGTTTAAACTCTCTGAATGTGAGTGATTTGGAGGTAAAGTCTATAAAGACATGATTCATGTGAATGAGATTATTACTGTAGACTAACCCAATATGATTTGGGGGTATAGAGAAAGGATTTGAATTGAAAAAGGGCCATCTATAAACCACCAAAGAAGCCCCTACAGGCAAACAAATGTCTTGGCCTCTTGATCTCACTTTTTTAAATCTCCATAATTATGGGAAAATAAATGTCTACAGTTAGAATCATGTATTCTGTGTAGTTTTATTACAGAAACCCTAGGAATCCAATATACCTCAATGTTCTTCTGACTGTTTGGTTTTCCTTTTCCCCTTACTCTAATCAGATTTAAGGGATTGTGATTTTCAGCATCTGCAAGCAGTTTATTAAGATGATAGAATAAACTTCAAGAACGTCACAGGCAAGCAGGAGCTCATCTTGGAGGGCTTTGTGACCCCTGATGCGGTGTTTGTACCCCCCTGAGAGCAGTGGGAACCAGAGTGTCGTGGAAGGAAGAGGACACAGGCCACCCTGCATTCTGGGAGAAGACAAGGCTGTAGAACCTGTGGACATCTTCAAAAGGATACCTCAGTTAAAGCAGTGTTCGTGAGGAGTTAAAATGTGATTGGAGTCTCCACATTTAAGTGGTGCGAGCCTATGGAGGCTGCTGAGTTGTCCACATTTCCAGCTTTAGCATTTGAGCGGGAGATAAGGCCCTTTCATCTCAGGTGTCTTGCTGGAGTTGCACGTCTAGACGAGAAGGTAAAGATAAGGGCTGCAAACACAAGCTGAGGTGTCTGCAGCAGACAGCATACCTACTGGCGCAGTCCTCCCCTGTGAATTCCCAGCGCCACCTCAGCCACAGGCTGGAGTTGCATGGTTGGACCAAAAGCTTCTGCCATGCAACCCTTCCTTCATCTGTACAGTTCCTCCACTGAGAATCACCAGCACACCTTCTGCAGGAGACAGAGATTACACACGGGATATCAGGCAGCAGGATGTTCCGTATCTCTCCTTTGCTCTCTGCTATGGAACAATGGGTTCAGTAGATTTCCATGTAACTGCTTAGGATGCTGGCTATACATCTCTGGAAAATGTATTGAGAACGTTACGTCCATCACAGGAAATCTTCCCAACAGCCAAACTGAGGAGGGATGCAGCCATTATGGGAAACTTAGCAAACAAATCTTAGTGAGATTCTCCAAACTCATAACCAGAGAGTTGTACCTCCAAGGACACTGAATGAAGAGAAGACTTGAAGTCTTCTCTTCAAGTTTCTGTGCCACGTTTATGGACTGAAGGAAGCAGAAGTGTTCCTTTCTATTTAAGGAGAGAGGATTAGGAGCAGGAAGTAACCTGCAAGATCCTCAAAAGCCATAAGGTATCCAAAAAGAGGCTGCCAATTTGTATTGTTTCAAGACAGTTGATTTGATAACTCCCCAGTGAAACCCACGAGGGGAAATTGTGTCTTTAAAAAAATATACCCCAGTGTGTGTGTGTGTGTGTGTGTGTGTGTGTGTGTGTGTGTGTGTTGCTGAACTCAGGACCTAGTGCTTGTGATGCAGGTACTTGGTCAAGCTCTGTGTGCTATCCCAGACCATCACAGGACTGGGCTCCTTCTCTGCTCCAAGCTGCCCCCAATCACTCTGAGCTGCTGTGGCAGCTCAGTCTTGTAAGAACCAGGGCCCTGCACTGAAGCATGCAGCAGTAGCTGTATTCTGCCCTCACCTTCCACCTTCAGGACTATTTTGTATGGTTTGGCAACATTGCCTCTGTTAGTCCTTAAGATCTAGCATTTTCATAAATGTCTCCCCATTCCAAGGAGAGAGTAGCATCTATCCCTAACTTGCTAGGAACCAGCTGGCCAGCAAGATGCTGCCTGCACACTACAGTGGCTCAGAGAAGGAAATGGGAGAGCTGGGGTCAGAGGCGCCATGCTAACTTCACACAGGTTTTTCCAAGCTGGAAAAGTTAGTGGTAGCATCAGGAATGAACTTGAGAATAAAGACAAAGGCCTACAATTTGGGTGCTTTTGTTGTTGTTGTTGTCGCTTCATTAATATCTACTTTGCTCCCTGAGAAAGATGGACTTCATCTGTTCTGTGATATCCAAGAATAAACTAGCTTTTTGCTGCCGAATGAACATCTTGGATTCTGTGGTGGAAACTATGTGTTTGGACTGTAGCCAGACAACACAGCTTTGTGACTGCGGCAAGAGTGTGCCTGCCGATTGAAGAGCATTGCTTAGGTCTCATCATCACCTATTTTAAAGAAAGAAACAGCACAATAGTAACATTCTTTCTTCTTTAAAGCACACAAAAGAAATTTACAGCGGCTCTGTTTGCATTGTCTCCTTGAAACCTTGCTGGGACAGATATTGCTGTGATTCAATGATGATTCGATTATAATTGCTTCATTCTTAGATGTATGATTATGATCAAACGCGTTCCTGTTGGCAGTTGGTTTGGTACTTCTCCTATAACCCACAAGAAGGATTTGAATGGGAAAGGAGGGATGCAGTCAAGAATTTATTGTATATATCACAAAATTAAGACAAGTAAGAGAAAAGGTGGGTCAAAGAAGGAAAAAGAACGTTGAAAAGGGTGACATCGACTCAGGTGCCTTTGTTAAGTGGTATCCCCTCTGTACAATTACTTAAAGATAATGTTTAAATGTTAATAAAAATAAGGTAAAAAATATTGTGTGTGTGTGTGTGTGCACGCGTGTGTGAGTGTGTGGTATTAGAATTTGGAAACAGGGCCTCACACATACTCTATCACCTGACCCCTATCCTCAAGCTATATTGCTTTAGTAATTTTTCAGACAGGATCTTCTGTCCAAGTGTGGCCTCCCACAATGATCCTTCCTAACTCTACCTCCCATGAAGCTGGGGCTAGAAGTGCATACCACTACATTCAGTTCAGTTTTTAGATAGGGTGTTGCTACCTTTTTTTTCTTTTCCCAGGCTAGACTCAAAGCATGATCTTCCCATTTCTACCTTCTAGATAGCTGAGATTATGTTGTGTGGTACCTCATCCAACCTTTAAAATATTCTTATGTAATCAGATGCATCCTGATGTTCTCACTCAGAAAGAGAACAGGTAAAAAAAATCCCAAATTTCTTGAACATTCTACCTGATATTCAGAAAGAAGTTATATTTTCTGAAAATATTATGTGAAGAGGTTTTATCAGCATAATATCAATTGAATGCAGGAAACAAAAATTTATCCTGGTGAATACTATACCTGTCCCTCATTCCCTCCCAACTTACAGTATTTCTGTTGCTTTGTGGAACTCAAAAACTATAGAGTCACATGAGCCACAAACGGCGTTGCAGTCAGCAGTGGACTACAGAGACAAAGGTACAAAGGGAGTCTCATGAGATTTTAATGCAACAAAAACATTCCCATCACCTGTTGTTGACATCAAAGCCATCCTAACTTCAGAACCCAATCCATTACTTACATTGCTTATGATGCTGGTATAAACGAAGCCCCTGCGATGTCAGTCACACAAAATTATAGCTCATTAGCCTAAGCAGTTTTGTACAATATGCCACTTGTTTCTGTTTTTACTGCATCATGGTTTTTAGTATTATTTGAGTACAAAGCCTGCTACTTGCACAAGAAGAATTTACTATAGAACAGTCTTTTGTTACCTAGCAGCAGTTTCATACCTCTTGTTTGCCACCTCTTGTTTTATATCCTTTCCTCTTGTGTTTTGTTCAAGATCCTAAGAACACATGCACACACATTATATATTTGGTACAATATATTTGATAATAATATGACATTATTTGACATATATCAAATGTGTACATGTGTGGGTGTTCAGACACCACACACACACACACACACACACACACACACACACACACACACATTCATATTGTATATTGCATAACATGATTGAGCAGTCGAGGTTTAAGCATACTTCAGGATATTCAAACAAAAACCAAATTACCTATTGAAATTTCTCAGAATGTCAGGGCCAGGAGTTTGGCCTAGTGGTAGAGTGCTTGCTTAGCATGCACAAAGACCTGAGTGCGATTCCTTGGTACCACATACATAGAAACTTCTCAGAATGTATCCCTACATTTTTTTTTGCCAGTCCTGGGCTTGGGTTCAGGGCCTGACACTGTCCTTGGACTTTCTCAAGGCTTAGCACTCTACCACTTGAGCCTCAGCACCACTTCCAGCTTTTTTTCAATGTATGTGGTACCGAGGAATCAAACCCAGGTCTTCGTGCATTCTAGGCAAGCACTCTACCACTAAGCCAAACTCCCGGCCCTGTATCCCTACTTTTAAGTGACATGAGACTGACACCTCTCCTTTCTTGAACAGACAGCTTTAGTTTCATTAGACATGGACCACAAAAACATATTTGTATGTATTCTCTCACGTGCTCTCTCCAAGCATAATATTTCAGTGACATCTAAGATAATCACACACGAAATGCTAGCAGAAGAATTTCAGGCTTCAAGTCAAGGTTCTGCAAAAAGAAGGAGAAGGAGAAGAAGGAGGAGGAAGAGGAAGGGGAAGAGGAAGAGGACAAGTAGGAACTGAAATAAAAAATTGCAAAACTTAACACTATGACAGCTACTTGCCAAGTAACAATTCTATATGAAAATAGCCACATATGCAGGGTTGTTCATTGTATTGAGATAGGATGAATTTCAATTAATCAAAAAGAAAAGCAAAGACACCATTGGGAATTATACAGAACGCATGGTATTCTGTTGTGGTGGCTTACGTTTTTGTATTTTTAATGATTGGAAAGTCATCTGGGGGAAGGAACTTTTAGATCCAAAGAGAAATGTGGACAAGGTAAGACTTTTAAGAAGGTGGAAGGAACTTCAAACACAAAATAAGGACTGCAAAAGAATCCAACAGTTGAATATTGCCTACAGAATACAGAGTGTAGCAACTTCTTGCTGAGAAGAATTGGTTTGGGGTTTGAATTTAATTTAAGAACTGTTTATGGTGCATGGTGTGTAGTTTGTGTATAAATCAGCCAAGTTGAAGATCAAGTCTTACAGAGTTTTACATTGTGAAAGAATGCCTGCTCCAATAGATCCAACAGAAAAAAAAAAGTTGTTGAAATTAAATTCCATCCATAGGAGTCAACAAAGCCATGGTTCCTCAAATCTCTTCAGAAACAGATAACTTTCTTTGCAAAGTCCTTTTTTGCAAGACAGAAAAGGAGGGGACATCTTTCTTGAGTCCCTGAAGAATGATCTAAGGAGGAAGAGTACAGTTCACTTGTTCTTACCAACTTGGCTTATTTAGGAGTAAAATTCTGTGACAAGGGTAATGTTGACTCCTCTTACATTGTGACTTAGCACCCCCACACTCTCCTAGCATCATCTCATCCTGAAACACACACACACACACACACACACACACACACACACACACACACACACTGCGCATGCGCGCAAGCGCACACGCGCATGCTTAAATAGCCACTTTCTCACTTTAAATTATATATAAGTTTCCTCCAGTCCATTCATATATACAAGTTGTGAAAATGACAGTCTTAGTCCATCATGGCAGTAAACACCTACATAATCCCAGCTACTCCAGAAGTAGAAACAGGAGGGTCACTAGTTCACCACCAGCTGGAAGCAGTAAGACGCAGTCTCAAAAACAAAAGAGAATAATTCAAGTGACAGAGCTCTTGCCTGGCTAGTATGCACTTCTCATACTGAAAAACAAATCAGTCTATAATAGAAAGTTGGAGGTGTTCATTTACATTTATTATCCTCAATATAAAGCAACAATGTATCCACTGTTTTGTTCTCTGATTTGACCCACTAGGCTGAAACTAATTTTTAAATGCTCATCATCTAATTGTTCCCACACAGGTCACACTGAAGTGAGCAAATGAAATACATGACCATAATTTTACATAATATTTATGTGCAAAAAGGCAGATGTGTTCCTTGCAAACTCATAATTTAATAGACTCATTTAATAATACCCTGAGCGATTCAAATGTATTACGCAATAGCAATCCCAAATTCAATAAAAATGAGAAGAGGATGCATTCTCTTAAGGTAATGCAAAATAAAAATTTAAATCCGATTCCAATTTGAAGGGGGGAAATCAAGATAAGCGGGGAGAGGGTGGGAGGGAAATGGGGACCATGTCATGAGAAAGGGTATTAAAGTTTGTGAAGTTATGCACCTTCTATCTGGTGAATATAATGTAACCCTTCTATTAATCACAATAAAAAGGTTATTAAAAAATTTAAATCCTTGGTGTCGTTTATGGGAAACAAGAAAGTCTCTTTTTTTCTTTTCCTTTTCTGCAATAAGGACAGAATATGCTAAATCGAGAGAATGGAATGATCTGCTTGTGTTATCGTTATCATATTGTTCACCAGGATTGGTTGGCTGACCTGGCTGGCTAGTGTCACTCCCAAAGCTGGATGGAAGAAGACTGCCCTCCCCAGGGGGTGAGGACTGACTGCTCTCAGGTTCAGGGTGTAAATAGGACCTGGGGAAGAAATCTGCATAGTGTCTCAGTCACAGGAATGCAAAATGATAAATTTAACAATTGTCTTATTTTTCAGAAGGAAATAATGATATTCCTTTCCCAGCTACATAAAGCATTCCTTTTGGAAAGAATATTAATATATACTCTAAAATATCTTCTAGGTACAGCCAACCTATCAGTCTTTGTTGTTTACTGAGTTTTACTATAGCTTTGTTTTATTTTCCCTGAGTATCATTCTTTAAATTTTCATAATAATCTTTATTACCAATGTATTGTAGCCAGTATATTTCACTATCTAAGTTTGGATCAATTTGGATATCCATATGCAAGAAGACATTACTCTTGATTCCAATGCCGTTCCATAAGTAAAATTGTTGTTAATATTATCTTTAAGTGGTTGAACAAAGGAGTAGCCATTTGACAAAGCAGTTTATGAATACAATATATCTTGATCAATATCACCCCCTTTCAACATTCTCATCCATCTCTCCCCTACCCAACTCTTAACTCCCTCATCTCAGTTTTATAGGTTGTACATTGTTGGGGCCTGGTCTCCATCTCTGGGGCCTGTTCACCATTCTGGCTGAGTGGCCATTAAAAGGCTTTGGCCAGGCATTCCTCGCATAACTCTCCTGAGGTATTTCTGTGGACATGACTCAACTGAACCCCCCCCCCAGCCCGTGCATGCTTTCCTGCACTGGTCCCATCCAGTACCTGAAAGTTTGCCCTGACCCTTAGTGATAGCACCTTGGCCCTCTTTCTATTGGTCCTTTTTTGCTTCCCGATCCCCTCTTTCCCCCACAGTATATAACTATGTGCCCAACGCAATAAACCTGAGATCTGCTGTGCTTTTGTGGCTAACACAGCTCCTGGCTCAGTGCTGTTTTCTCCCTGGGAATTGAGGGAGGGCTGGGCTGTTGACCCTGGCCATCTCGCTGGGCTCCAGGGGAGTTCAGGCTGGCCCTAGGTGTCCCTCTCACACCCGGGTTGCTGAAGAGCAACAACAGTACATTGGTTTCTTGGCTGCGTTCTCTCTCTTCTCCTCTTCATTAGTCTACTCTTTCCCTCTGGACCCCACGACACTCCTTTCAAGAACCCACATCCTGATGTTTACTTTGCTAAACTGTGATGATGTCTTTCTTAGGTATTACATTGCTTGATTTCTCCACTAAATCTACCATAGTTCAATTAATACAATCACTCCAAGGTATTTATATGTTTGTAAACCAATTCTAGATTCCACATATGAGAGAAAAGATGCAACCTCTATCACTCTCTAGGCCTGACCAACTTCACTCATCACTCCTCTATGTTCCTATATTCTGTCATATTTTTAATGGACTAGTGGAATCCAAAGTAGCTTTTCTTTTCTCCACTTTTGTAGAGCGATGATCAAACCGTGGGCCTTGTGGTGACGGTAGTAAGTGATCTACCAGTAAGTTACACCCTACTCCAGCTGCTAATTTTAAGACAAAAAAATTAGTGTAATGCACAGAATAAAATTAACTCCACAGTCCTAGAATCTCTTAAGTTACTAGAAATCAACTGCAGGGATAACCCAGACTGCTGAGATCTCTACAGGACACAGGAAGGAAAGGAGTGGAAACAGCACAGGTTGCCTTAGACCCATCAAATCTGCCATGGCTAATGAAAGCCAAATGTTCTTACTTTGAATACCTATGGTATTTTTTCTCTAGGTCTCTTTTTATGAGTTGCAGGTTAACTAATTAAAGAAGAATACAGTGTCTCTGGAAACCTCTGATAACTTTTAAATTGTGAAACTGTCCAAAAGGAACATTGAAAACATACACGGGATGATTGATTGACCTGAAATGAAGGGACTCCCTAATTCCCCTTTCTCTTTCTTACAAAAATAAAGGTAGATAACCCATGTCATGTTGGATAGGAGACTTCAATATCACAAATATCACAAAATGTAGTGACCAAAATTCAAATGTTTGAGTATTTCTTTTTTTCATGTATTTTTATTGTAATTAATAGAAGGGTTACATTATATTCACCAGATAGAAGGTGCATTAATTCACATACATTAATACCCTTTCTCATGTCTTGGTCCCCATTTCCCTCCCCTCCACCCCCACCCCTTATCTTGTTTTTCCCCCTTCCCTATCCAATTTCAAATAACCAAATACAAATATAACCAATATATCAGATAACAAAGTGAGATACTGTAACAATATGAGATAATCAAGGGACAGCAAAAGAGATGAGAGATAACATAGTACATTAAGGACAACAATCACTCATTATATGGCTTTTCTTTCTATATCCTAGAGGTCATCGCCCCATTTGTTAGGAAATGGAAAGACTTAGAAAAAATCATATTAAGTGAAGTAAGCCAGACCCAAAGGAACTTAGGCTCAATGGTTTCCCTCATTTGTCATAATCAGTAGAAACCTTGGTCTCTCCTAGCAGAGATTTGCAATAGAACAAAACCTAGATACATAAGGCCATATAGTATGACACTAAATGAAAGGACCTTTAGGATATGTTTGAGTATTTCTAGTGAATGTATCCCTGCAAGAAGTTAGGTCATTTAGCCTCATCCTATATGGCCTTGTGTATCTAGGTTTTGAGCTATTGTAAGCTACTGCTAGGAAAGTCCAAGGTTTATACTAATTATTATAAATGAGGAAACCATTGAGCCTATGTTCCTTTGGGTCTGGCTTACTTCACTTAATATGATTTTTTTCCAAGTCTTATCATTTCCTTGCAGATGTGGCGATGTCATTCTGATAGCAGCATAGAATTCCATTGTGTATAAATACCACATCTTCTTGATCCAGTCATCTACTGAGGGGCATCTGGGTTGGTTCCATATCTTTGTTATGGTAAATAGTGAGGCTAAATGAAAGGACTTCCAGGATATGGAAACAAGAGCTTTATAATATGTTGTTCTTAATGTACTATGTTTTTTCTCATCTCTGCTGCCCCTTGGTTACTCTCATATTGTTACAGTATCTGACCTTGTTATCCCATATATTGTATATACATTTGTTTATTTGAAATAGGAAAGGGAAGGGGAAAACAAGATGAGAGGAGAGTTTAGGGGGAGGGAAATGGGGACAAAAACATGAGAAGGGGTACCAAGGTGTGAGAAGTAATGCACCTTCTATTTGGCAAATATAACTGTAACCCCTCTATTAATAACATTTTTTTAAAAAAGAAGTTAGGCCATGACTGATGGGAAGAGTTGCAGATGCTTTAAAGTTCTTTGGTTTCTAATTACCCTATGCTATCCTCAAGTCTTCCCTAGGAGAATACAAGCTATCCTTGAAGACTCTCAGAGAAAAGAGAGGGAAGGTGATTTCCAAATTACATGATACAGAAATTCACATAAGACACTCCCCACTGCAGTTGGCGGGGTGGGGAATATGAGGTCGACAATAGAAAGAGGCTTTATGTGCTAGGGACCCCAAAGCAGTGAGTTGTTAATAGCAGCTAGTTCACAAAACAAGAATGTCAGGAACACCTTCATAATTATGCTTCAGAATGAACATTGTCTAGGAACATGAGCAATCTCTGTCAAGAAATGAGATATTAGAAGTATCTTACACTTCAGAAGGTATGACATTGTAACTGAGTTAATGCATAAGAAATGACTTCTGAGAAAACAATGGAGTTTTTTTGTTATTAAAGACCATACAGATAAAGACTGGGATGCACTTTAAAGGTACGTTAGCTACAGGCTGTCAGGGTGGTGAAAAGAATGTCTCTATGGAGATGCTCGATTGTGCTTTTCCAGTTTTCCTTAAATAGGGAGGATTCAGGTGGCAAATGAAATATCTGACAAGTGCCTCCTGCAATGTGAAACTAGTCAGAAGGCAATTTTTTTTCAGACATGGGGCTTGAACTCTGGGCCTGGGAACAGTCCCTCAGTCAGCTCAAGGCTAGTGCTCTACCATACTGAGCCACAGAACCACTTCCGGTTTTCTGGTGATTAATTGGAGATAAGCGTCTCACTGACTTTAGTGCTCAGGCTGGCTTTGAACCGTGATCCTCAGAACTCAGGCTCTGGAGTAGTTGGGATTACAGGCGTGAGCCACCAGAGCCCTGTGAGAGAAGGAAATTTTAAGACACCCAAACAAAGGGCACAGACACAAGTTTTCAGTAGATTCACTCACCTTCCAAGTTTCACAAAGACACCCAGCTCCACACCTGTTGTAGGGTAGCAACGGCTCCTTAAACAGAACAAGGCTGGAGATCTGTGCCAGATTGACAGCCCAAGGAAACTCACTGAGCAACAGACAGTTCCAGTGAACTGTACTCCGCTATGTTCACATGAACACCCCAAGACAACAGAACTAGACAAGCTGATGGGGCAGTATGAGTAAGAGTAGTAAAATAGTGGAACACTCTTCTAATCTGGAAGTATATGCATGAACATATGACCCCCTTGGGGCAGAGTCATCTGAGTAAGTCTATGTGTGCAACTAAAGGAGCAATCCAAGTCAGAAATACCAGCACTAACAAGGTGTTTCTGGTGAAGCAGGCTCCTCTCTGTGTTGACTTGCTTTATAAACGCAATACACATTTATGAAAGGAAACAAAACCCCACGTTAGCTAGGAGCTGATGGTTCACACCTGCATAGATGGCTCACACTAGCATAGAGGCTGAGATCTGAGAACCTCAGTTCAAAGCCAGCCTGGACAAGAAAGTCCATGAGACTCTTATCTCCAATTAACCACCAGAAAACTGGAAGCGGCGCTGTGGCTCAAAATGGTAGAGCTCTAGCCTTGTGCTGAAAAGCTCAGAGACAGCGCCCTGGCCCAGAGTTCAAGTTCCAAGACTGACAAAAAAAAAAAATAGAAAGCAACTTGCGGTTGAGTTTTCCAACTTCTCTTTGGCCTGTCTAGTGTCACAGAAGCTTCTTTGTGGGGTGGGGGTAGTGAAACCCAAGGAGACTTTCCTGTGCAGGCGGAGCAGGCTCCGAGGTGTAGCCTGCCGGCTACAGGGCCTTCCGTATGTGGAGACACTGAACCACTTGCCTACTGAGATTCTCTGGAGAAAATCCACATTGCCTCTGCTCAAAGTCTTGTTTCCACACTCATCATTGATCTGACTGCACCCGTAGTGGAAGGCCCACCACAGTTCACAAGGTCAATCTACATGGCTCTCCAAAGAAGTGACTGGGGAAGTAATTTGTTAAAGTGCCTATCTGGAACTTCTAAAAGATTCTTTGTAATTTGCTCTCTTATTCATCCGCTAATATAATTTCCTTACTAGCTCATCATTACGCTTGCTGTTACTATTGCAATTGATGTTTGATGGCTTCTTAGATAATTTCAGTTGCAATAGTAGAATTGCAACTACTGTTGACGTCTATCATCACTAGCATTCGTGCTCATACACTTCATCACACTTGACAAGAAATCATACAAGGACTCTTGAGCAGATTTAGAATTTAGAAAAACAAACCAAACAACTTTTTTTTCTTGCTCAAATAGTCTACATATGAGGAAGAGAAGACTTCTGATAGGTTCTCACCAGAGATCCAGAAGCCAGAGGAAGAACTTGCCTACAAGATACCTATTAAGAAGGAGTGTTAGTCAGTTTGTGATAGAAACATGGATGGCAGAAATAGTAATTAGTGACAAATAAAAATTGAATAAAGAAGTATCAGATATTGCCGGGAATTTGGCCTAGTGGTAGAGTGCTTGCCTAGCATGAGCAAAGACCCGGGTTCGATTCCTCGGTACCACATACATAGCAAAAGCCAGAGGTGGTGCTGTGGCTCAAGTGGTATAGAGCCGTAGCCTTGAGAAAATCCAGGGACAGTGCTCAGGCCTTGAGCCCAAGCCCAAGACTGGCAAAAAAAAAAAGAAGTATCAGATATTATGTATACTTTGCTCAGTTTCATTCAAGAAGTGTTTGCTGGTAGTTTTTGTGTCAATAGGAAGCGTAAGAACTTCAAAATGGGTAAAGTACAATCCCCAACTGTAAAAATGAGCCAGAAATTGGGAAACTGCAGCCATGTGGACCCTCTGGTACACAGGAAAGCCCAGTACATGTCAGTATTTTTGAGGCACTGCAATGGGAATAGACTGCGGAGAGCAAAATCCCATGGCAACAACTTTATGCTTATTAAATAGCCATCACCTAATGTTATTAACAGCATGTTCAAACCACAGGATTTTAAATCACACCATGTTCAGTAGCATTAGAGATGGCAGATTGAGTGTAGACGTTTAAGACCACTTCCTCCAAGGTTCTGTTAAATATTAGCAAAGTGTTATGCATGGTGGCTTTTTAAAATATCATCGTTAAGTAGTTGTACCATGAGGTTTCAATTCAGCATACTTTATGGGTGGAATGACTCTTCGTCAATGTCAACCCTTCCATCAGCTGTGGTGTTTTATAGCATATGCTCACAAAAAAATATAAATGAGCCAGGCACTGAGAGCTCGCACCTGTAATCGTACCTTCTCAGGAGGCTGTCCTTTGAGGATTTCCATGCAAAGCCTGCCTGGGTAAAAATGTCCCTGAGACTTTCTTGTGAGACTTCGTGAGAAAACATGTTTCTCATAAACTATATTATGAAGAATATAGATATTATAGATAGTGATTCAGTAAATGGTGATAGGTTAGGTTAAATACACTAGGGAATGAAATAATGGACAATGAGAAGTTTTAGATGCAGGCTGTGAGGCATGTTGTTTAGATGCTAATGGAATTAGATAAGATGTCATTTGATGATGTGGTTTCTAGTTCTTTTGCCTACAAATGACCTAATTTATTTCTCCTCTATATATGACTGTATAAGATTTGATAGATAGAAGATAAATAAATAGACAGAAGAGGGAATAAAGAAAAAAGCTTAAAAGAGGAAAGAGAGAAAGAGAAAGACAGAATTGGTAAATATCACACCAGCTACATCCAAATTGCTCTTTACATATTGGGAACACAACTCCTTTCATACAGAGGTTTTCCAGATATTGTAAAGTGCTTATTTTTCTCATCCTCTTGCTGTGCTTTGAGCATCTTTTGCCATCTTCATCTACACCGCTGAAGGACCTGGTATTAAACAGCTGGCATTATACAATGGAAGAAGCTTGCCAGACATAAGCAGGGAAGGTGATGTGGCAGGAAATACCCAGGGGATTCCAGACTTTGTCATTCAAGAATGCTGTGATCTAGAAACCCCATCCCAATATCCCCGAACATTCAGAAATTGGGAATAAGATAAACTTCCCACATGAGGATGGCTTTGAATATGCAATAAACTAAGAGATGCAGAAAATTTGTAGAATCACAGTTATTAAATATTTCCATGCTTATATACTTAACGGTCCATAGACCACTGATCATTAATGCATTGGTCAAAAGTTCATAAATTTTATGTATTTTAACTTTTGTTAATTTTAATAACTGACAGTGCTGGTGCATGGTTAAATTGAACAGTAATAGCCTTGCCCTTTCGTTTTGCTGTGACAGTCGGCTGGTCTCATCAGTCACTATGTGATGCTTCAAATCCAATTTCATCCTCGTCTAGTCTTAGGTAAACATAATTTCTCTAATGGGTTATTCACAGTCAAGGGAAATGCTTTAGAATAAATTATCTTTATCATATACAGCCTTGTTCTTAGGAAAATGACTTTGCTTTTATCATATAACATGGGTGATGGGCTTTATGACATGATATTTTGACACATCGTTAAAATTAAGGAAATAATTTCTATTGCCATGAAATTTCTTTGCACACATCTTACATAAGAAGCTCCATATAGGCAGAACACATGTGTGAAAAGAATAAATCCTTCATTCTAACACCATGACCATTCCGGTCACTGAATGTTTGGAAAGTAAACTTTTAATAGCTTGCAATCATATATTCTTACAATATATGTACAAAAAAGAAGAAGAAAAATGGCCTCCTAGGTTCTCTGGAAGTTTGTTATGGTGCTGCTAACCTTTCAACAGGACTGGCATTTTAGAAATGCCATGTGCATTTTAATTCTTGCTCCAAATACTAAAGACAAAGATGACCTATGAACAGAGATGGAGAAAACCTCTCACTATTAACTGTTTAACAACCTTCAGGATCTTTATGGACTCTGTTCAGGTTAGTACCATTTGATGTGTCACTTTACCCCCCAAAATTAAGATGATTGGGAGAAGGTGTATCAAGGTTTCAGAAGTAATGTACCCATTACCTGATGAATATAACTGTAACCCCTCTATACATTATCCCAAAAATAAAATCCAATAATAAAAAAGAAGAAAAGAAAAAAGGATTATTTCATCACCATTAGGAAATGAGAGTGAAGACTAATTTATAAAGAATTATCAAGACCTTCCAGTATCTTTCTGTATTTCTTTATTCAGACTCATTCTTGTTATGTTGATCAATGAGAATCGCTCTTACCACTGATGGCTGAGCCAATACTTACATACCCCAGAATGAATAGTACAGGACTCTTGTTCCTTGCCTACAAATCTCTCTTCAAAACATTTTCAGCAGTGACGGAGAGAGAGAGAGAGAGAGAGAGAGAGAGAGAGAGAGAGAGAGAGAGAGACAGACAGACAGACAGACAGACAGACAGACAGACAGACAGACACAGACACAGAGGAGAGAGAGGGAGGGAGGGAGAGGGAGAGGGAATCTTGTCTATTCTATCTTTAAGAACAATCTACAGGCATAATAATCTACTCTGGTGGGCCTTTCCACTTAGAAAGAATATAATGAAGACAACATATAGGTAAGAAATCCCTTGCTGAATGTCATTGAGTCACATCAACACTGACCAATAAACCAGCATTGTTGAAACTTCCAATATTGTCAACTATTAGAACTGCTTAGAGGTGTAAGTCCAAGGGATTCCATGCAATAAATACCCAAATACAGTCATAGTTTTTACTCATATAAATACGTCACCACGATTACAAGTGGTAAGGAATGGACATGAAATCAAGTCACTGCCTGCACAAGAGCTCCTACTTCTGATGTGACATTAAGATGAATGAGGGTGGAAAGGCTTTGAGGTAAACTAGTACTGAGAATTTTGCCATTCTATATGTGGTGATCAGGGCTGTTCTCTGAAAACAAATGACATTTCAGTAAAAACCTAAATGGAAGAGGGAAGTTAGCCATGTGAATAATAAATTCCAAACAGACACGATAGCTCCTCACTTGCCTTTAAACATTCAAAATTTATGGCACTTATATTCATCTTATTTTGTTATGGAAAAATCGAGTTTAAGCATATATAATTGTTGTTTAACTTCCAGGAGTTAATCAGCTGATTTGCATCTTCTCATCTCTGCTGTCTGTCACCTCCTCGCTCATCACACACAGAAAACACAAGCAATGATTGCCTCAGTCCTTGAAAGAGCACACTGCCCAGATCAATGCAGTGATTATGTGCTATGTTCCCCTGGGACAGGTTAGTGAGAAATGGAGGAAGGAGCTATGGGTCACAGCCCTTTGTGTTTTTATGAAGTCTACTCCACCATTTACAGAATTAGTACTGCGTATAAAATACAGCAAGAAGGAAAGACCAACAAAACTGCCTTAACTTGTTCTGAAATCAGAAAAGATGGTATACTGTTACAGTATCTTACCTTGTTATCTGATATGTTATATAGATGTTTATTTGAAATAGAATAGGGAAGGGGGAAAACAAGATGAGGGGATGGGGTGGGAGGAGGGAAATGTGGGCAAGAACATGAGAAGGAGTAGCAATGTTTGATAAGTAATGCACCTTCTATCTGGTGAAGATAATGTAACCCTTCTGTTAATTACAATAAAAAAAGATATTAAAAAAAAAGATGGCAATGTTTTAGTTTGGAAAAATGCTTTCATATGTAGTTAATATATTGTCTTTATAGATGCAATGGTAGTACATAATTTTTAATTTTTTTCTTTTTTTTCCAATACTGGGTCTCAGACTCAGGGTCTGGCCACTGTCCACGGGCTTTCTCAAGGCTACAGTTCTACCACTTGAGCCTCAGCACCACTTCCGGCTAATTTTTTCTATGTATGTTGTAATGAAGAATGAACCTGGGTCTTCATGCATGCTAGACAAGCACTCTACCATGAGGCCAAACTCCCAGCCCCTCATTTTTAATATCTTCATAGAATAAGGGGGCTCACTTAAAGAAGACTGTCTATGGCCCACCAAAGTTATAATCAGGCACTAGGCCAACTTCCTAGATGTGCAAACTGCACAGGATCCACACTCAGAAAGGCCTGCACGTGGCTTACCTCCTGCAACAGGTAAAGAATTAGAAGTCCTGTGTATCTGTGGACAGTAAGAAACAAATTCTGTCCCTGACAGGACATTGAAGTGAGAATTGGCTTGGCCATAATTTTTTTAATGCCAAGAGCTTTTGCTACTGACAATGCAAGTCAATTAGGTTGAAATTCACTTACTTGAAGGTGAATGAACATTTCCCAGTTTCTATCACTGCTAGTTGGTGGCTCTTACTCCCCCCGACATAAAGAAGTGCTCATGTAAGTGGTAATAGAACATCTGCTTGATACTATGACATTTAATTCCAGAGATGATGTCAAGTGTAAGGCAGGCTGTTTCTACAGTCATGAGACAAATCCTTGTGTCCTGTTTCACCAGGGAAATATATCTCCCTCATGGCAGGCAGTTGCAGTCAATGACAGAGGTCTGATTCAAACCCAAAGTCCATCTTCTTGATTTCCCACCTAATAACAGCAGGAAAGAATCAGCCATGATGACACTAACCACTCCTCTCCATTACCTACCCTCCCCCATCCTTCCTCTCTACTCCCAATCTCCACACAGCAACCTTCATGGCCAGAGAAAAAAATACATCACCTTCCCATCTCTTCCTGCTCATCATGCTCCAATACCTCTCAGTTTCCTGAAGAATAAAGGCCTAGCTCTTGGCCATAGCCCTCGGGGCTCTGTCTAATCAGTGCTTCCCACAGCTGCCCCTCCCTCCCCTCCTTTCATACTCAGCTGTGGCATTTATGGCACCGCAGTCTCACTGTTCTGCCTGGAGGGGCTCTTTCTGTCCCCCACATCAGTCCCCTCTGAAAGCCCTCACCGCTATGCTTGTGGGCATCCCACTTCCACCACGGACTTCAGTTTCCATCCTCTGGACATCTCAGAAAGGTCTTCTTACAGCTCCTTCCAAATGTTGTGCAAGTTCTGGCCTTCTATACCACCTTCCTCTGTTTTTCTTCTCCAACTATGGAGTGCCATATTGCCATCCGATACCATATTTCATGGAAGGCAGGACTTGACTACTCTTGTTCTCAGCTGTTGCCGACCCATGGAAGCCCAGGGAAGGGATGCCAGCTGCAGTACAAATCTCATCCAGGAGCTTCAGCAGTTCTGATCTCCCGCCTCAGCCTCGGCCCTGCTTTATTCCAGGTTTGTTGTTAATTCTTTTACATGCTACCTAGTTCAAGAAAACCCAGCTGGTGTGGGCTTTGTGTCTTCTCTTTCCTGTTGCCATCACCACCCATGGAGCCCCCTCCCTGAGGGTTTGCACTTCCTCTGAACTATCACTTTAGAATTCCTTTTCAAGTTTACCAAGCACTCGCAGAAACTTTTTACTTCTGGATCAAAGGAAGGGGACATTTTGGTTTTTCTGGTGCAATGTCACATTCAGATTTTAAACTATTCGACAGAGAGTTTGAAAATCAAGACAGTTATCAATCCTCAGATTCACTATTTGTTCCTAATGTTATCGTAGAGTGGCATACACGACCTGAAGAAATCTTTAAAGTCATCACATTGTCTTTGAGTTATCTCTGTCTGATTGGCAACCAAAAAACAAAAATGAAAACTAGATCCAGAAATAAGACCATGAGTTCAGAAACCACACTGTCTTGGAAAGGTTCCACACATTCAGCCCTGTTGACTTTTGAATAATTCTTTAAGGGATTGGATCATTTTTATTTATTTACTTACTTATCTATTTTTCTTGAATTTTAAAAGTTATCTTTAAATAGAATTAGAAAAGAGTTTCAATTCTACATGTCTGTTTATGAGCTCAATACATGTTGATTAATGGTCCCCTTGAGCTGACGATTAGAAGTGTGCCTGTCCTTTACTCATAAGATACTATTAACAGAGAGAGAGAAGGGAGGGACAACCAGAACTATCTGCATACACCACCAAATTCCCCCACGGAAAACAGAGCATTCCTGGTTAGAATCTGCTGGCTTAGAAGCTCACAGTTCTGCCCCCAAAACTACCTCACTGTGCTTCTGTTTCCTGACTGGTAATGCTGGAATAACAATGTTCCCTTTTTATGTGGTTATGAAGACTTCCCACGGCACATACATACAGGCAAGGTGGCAGTAGCCTGTCACCATCTCCTAGCTCAGCAGGAAGAGGAGCTCCTGTAAACTCAGTCTCTGGGGAAATCAGGATGCAGAGCTTGCAGGCTATTGGACTGCGAACCTCAGGTCCCTGCTGGCTATTGGCCAAGTGCTTCCTCCATCAGCTCCTTGACACCAGAGGCTCTCTAGTTCGTGTTGTGACCGATGGCTTTACTGGACAAGTAAGAGGACAGGAGGAAAGAAACGAGCCACTCAAGGCCATGGCCATGGTCTGTGTAACGTTTGGTAGCAGTGAGTTCCAGGGGATTTTATGGACCAGAAGTGAGTCCCAAGTGTAGCCCACACTCAAGGCTGGAAGGTGAAACCAAGCATAATTACCAGAAGGGGACATCACTGGGGGCCTAACACATTCAGCTAATGGAGTGTGCACCCAGAGGCATTCAGAGATTACATTCCCTTGGCTCCCTTGGCTGTCAGTTTGGGGACCTGTTAGTCCCCAAAGAAAGTTCTTAAGGAAAGTAATGGGCCCAGGACCACAATAGACTTCCTTCAGAAAGTTCTCTCCCTGTGTCCATTCACCAAAAAACTGATGGCAGCAGCTGCTTTGACCTCCAGACAACGCACTCCTGACCCACACCACCTTCTCTCTGCCCTACCTTTAGAGTCCTTTATCTTAGTGAACAAAGAAAAAACAACCCCAACCTCCTCTCCTGTTTCCTCCTAGATTCTTCGGGGAAAGTAGTTCCTGGTGGATTGTATAACCTGCATGTGTTGGCTTTTCACACAACCGTGCTGGGAAACTGCAGATCACCTTTCTCATCAGCACCTCCTCGCTAGTAAAGGCAAACAAAGTCTACTTGACTTCAGTGTTGACCTGAGTTCTTTCTGGCTCCTTTGCTTCGCTCCTCCAAAAGAGGGCTCTCTCACTTCACATTCCCTCTCCCAGTGGGCAGCACATTCAGAAACAAAGAAACCCTGGCCCATCCAATGCTGCTCACGTGGCCATGTCTGACCAAATGAGCTCTAAGTTGGAGCTACAAGTATGGAGGGTCTTTGAGTGAGATTTCACAATGCAAGGGTGGGGAGGTTGTTTTGAACCTGACAGACAGCAGCCCGTACTCAACTCCCCCCACCAACCTCTCCTGCTGAGCAAACACTTCAACTCCTCTTTGCTAAGATGAACCAGAGAGTCAACCAGCCTCCCGAAATGAGGCCCAGTGAGCTGGGAATATGACATGGTGCACTGCTTGCTTATTTTGCACATTTAAGCACACTGGGCTTCCGAAGAGTTGGTCCTTGTGAATCTTTTAAATGACTGCAATACTAAATGAAATGAGGGTTTTCTGTCATTAGCTAGAGCAGTTGAAAGGGAAACCTGACAAGGAAATGCATTATTTTCACCTGTTAGAGAGATCCACTTCCAAAGTGAAAACAACATAAGTTCAAATGAAATATAGATGTAAGTTTACACCCATAGTTGCACTGTTTCATTCACAGGGGATTTTATTTAATTCATCTTTTGGTTTAATGCAACACAGTAGAAAAAAAAAAAAACACCTTTCATGGCCAACCAGGAGCAAATCACAAAAACAGCTTCAGCAGATCTGCTTCCCAGAGATAGAATGTCACCTACACCAGGCAAAACAGATATAGTTGAAAATGGCTATGAGATATTGTAATGTGAAGAGGAAAATACTTCCAAATCAGCCTGGTGGGCACTGAAATTCCAGCAGGAAGCTGAAGCAGGAGAAGTGCAAGTTCAGACTACATGGTAAGACTATTTAAAAAGTACAAATAGCCAGGTGCTGGTAGCTCAGGAGACTGAAATGTGAGAATCATACTTCAAAGCCAGCCTAAGCAGGGAAGTCCAGACTCTTACCTCCAATACACCAGAAAACCAGAAGTATCACTGTGGCTGCAAGTGGTAGAGCCTTGAGCAAAAGAGCTCAGGGACAGTGTCTAGGCCCTGAATTCATGACCCATAATCGACAGAAAACAAAAACAAACAAATAACAATGAAAAAAAAATACAATTTAATCACATATACCCCCAAGGTCTGTGGGAAAGGACAAGGGTTTGTTCTCAGATGTGTGTGTGGAAGGTGGGGACAAAGGGAAATAGAATCTAATGCACCCATGGATGGATTAAAGCAAGAGAGAAAAGGGAAGAAGTTTCTTTTGTTGTTGCTAGTTTTATTTTTATTTTTTTGGTTGTTTGTTTTGTCAGTCGTGGGTCTTGAACTCTGGGCCTGGAGGCTGAACCTGGTATCTTCAGCTAAAGGCTAGCACTCCACTTGAGCCATGGCTCCACTTCTGTCTTCTGAATACTATACTGGAGATAAGTCTCACAGACTTTCTTGCTGGTTTGGAACCGCAATCCTCAGATCTCAGCCTCCTGAGTAGCTAGGATTACAGGTGTGAGCCACTGGCACCCAGCTAGGGAGAAGCTTTTTAAAATGATAATGAAGAGGATTGTGAGTTTTTCTCTGCTAAAAGGGGAGGTTATCATCAAAATTAATTAATAAAGGAGAGAATAGACATGTATTTGCAAATAGATAGTCCCAGAATTTTGTAAAAATAGAACTGTGACCCACATCAGAAGTCTCTCAGGAAATCAACTCCTGATTTACAACAAACAGCCCAGCAAGCTAACCTCTCTAGTGACAATCCAGGAAGATAAACAACTTCCATAACCATCTATATCAAATGGTGAGGATTTTATCCATACCTAATGATCAGAGACTTTCTAGAGAAATAGAATAAATAGGAGACACACACACACACACACACCACAGACTTCTCATGACAACTCCCACAGATATAGAAGCTGAGCCCCAACAAACACTATCTGTAGAGTAGATAATTGAGAAGCCAGTAATGGTGGATTGTCTTTCAGCACCAAAGTTGAAGGCTTGAAAACCAGGATCCCTGATATCAATGCAGGAGGAGAGAAATGTCCCAGCTCAAATCTATAGTGAATTCATTCTTCCTCTGCAGTTCGTTCTATGTGAGCCCTTAACAATTTGTATAATGTGCACCCACTTTGATGAGGTAAACACCATTCATAATCCAGAAACACCTTCACAGACACACTCAGAAATTATGTTTAACTGTCATTCTGGGCATCCTTCCCTCATCAGTCCCACAGGCTGCTTTTAAAATGCCCTCCCCAAACTACAGTCTCCAGAGGAAATCTGAAAACACCCCTTTATCTACTTTCAACTTCCCTCCTCCTTTCCCTTCCTTTCGTTTCCCCCAAACACAGGTGAGAGTTAAGGTGTATTTCAGGAACCTGTTGAGAAGATGTCTATCCAGAGAACTTCTGGGGATACCTTGGGTGAAAAGCAGTTTTTCTCACCTTCAAGGCCACCCATATTTTTGTCTGTGTCCCCTACACCTGAGGCAGCCTCTGAAAGAAACCTACAACCAATACACTCCAGGAGCCCAAGGCTTTGCTCCCACCTTAGCACATCTTTGGCAAGTCTCCAAATTCCAAAACATGGAAACATGTTTACAAAGGTGGGCATAGGAATGAAGAGCCAAAGGGTAAGCAAATTCAGTCATTATATTCAATGCACATCATGTAAAAAAATGGTACTATATAACTTGCGGGTAGGGATGGGATAGGAGGAGAAAAATAAATGCAAGGGTGACATTGATTAAGAAGCATTATACTCATAACCTGACTTAGAGAATTGTAACCACTTTGTACAACTACTTAATAATAATATTAAAAACTTCTTTGATCTTATGACAATCGGTGTTGTTATAAATATTAACTTACATGGACCTACATGGATTTTATTCACTGATCGTTTAGTGTGTTACTTTAGTGTTGTAGAGGAGTCACTTAGTCTTGTAAATTTACTTTCTCCTTCAGTCATCGACTTCATGCATCTTTATCATCTCTACCCAACAACTTAGCAAGTGGTTGCACACCAAAGCCTTCTGATCATTTCCAGTCACTGGCTTTTCAAACTCCCTTCTCTTTCAAGGATTTGAAGTAAATAATCCTGTAAATGCAAAGAACTTCATTTGTTTTAGCAAAGATGAGTCTACAATTACTTCTTACCATGAATCAAAATAATTTCAGTACACCTTGATTTTTTATTCTAGTTCAATATTTTCATTAAGGATGATGGACTGATGGATGCAAAAGATAAAATGCTGACTCTTAATGGCATCAGAATATAATGATTATTATTTCCCTCATAGTTGACTATTTTATCTCTCATCTCTTTTGCTGTCCCTTGGTTATCTCATATTGTTACAGTATCCCAATTTGTTACCTGATATATCGGATATATTTGTATTTGGTTATTTGAAATTGGATAGGGAAGGGGGGAATACAAGATGAGGGGTGGAGGGGGAGGGAAATGGGTACCAAGACATGAGAAAGGGTATCAATGTATGTGAATTAATGCACCTCCTATCTGGCAAATATCATGTAACCCTTCTATTAATTACAATAAAAAATATATGAAAAAAACTTATGCATATATAGGAGAAAAAGGAACCTTAATATACTGCTTGTGGGAATGTAAACTTTTAAATCATTTTTGGAAAGCAGTTTGGAGAGTCCTTAGAAAGAAATATAGAACTATGCCATGATCTAACAATTCTACTCCTTAGAATGTATTCAAAACATTAAAAATCAGGACACAGTAAAGCCACCAGCACAACCATATTCTTTGATGCATTACTAGTCAAGCTATCAAATAATACCCTTAATGGATGACCAAATCAAGGAAATATGGTATATACTCACAATGGAATTTTACTCATTCATTAGGAAGAATAATATTAAATCGTTTGCAAAGACAAGGAAAACTTATGTAAAGTCAGGTCCAGAGAGACAAAGGATGCATATTCTCTCTCATATGTGCAAGCTAGACCAAATTTATAAATGCACAAGAAAAACACATACAGAGTTGTGTACACATGTGTATACATACATGTACACAAATGTATTAACTCAAGTATGCTATTTGCAGTAGAGAATTCAAATGGTGTAATTCCTTAGAAAAATGAACTCACAATCCAACAAAACCAACACCAGAAAATTAGCACTTGAAAGGTATGGAGAAGCAGTAAAACTATTTAATGATAATAAAAATTACAATAAAATATAATTTAAAATAATTGGAAAGGAAAGTCTTCTCCAAGTAGTGGCTTGAAACCTAGGGCTTTTCTGACTTATGGCTCCAACTTCTGTGCTGGGCTCCCCTTGTTATTAATTTATCTCTAAGTTATCAGTCCAAAGAGGAAAAGCCATGGCGAGTCATATGTGGGAACAATTTCTGGGCAAAGCCTACATATTTGAATTTTATTGCCCACATTCTATTATCCACATATCAGTCATATGAGTAAATGGAACCAAAATGGGGCTGAAAAGTATGAACGTAATTTGGTCTCAGAGGAAAAAGAAAGTGAATTGGGGTGTTATAAGCTCCTGCTACAGTTCTCAGGCAAAATACCTTTTGAGAAGATCTCCTCACAAATGTCACTTCCTATTTCAAATTCCTGGTTTCATATCTGGCAAATAAGCACAGTCCACGTCCCAAATTGGACCTTTTGTATATTAAAAAAAAAAACTTTCTTAAGGTACTATGTTATCTCTCATCTCTTTTGCTGTCCCTTGGTTATCTCATATTGTTACAGTATCTCACTTTGTTACCTGATATATCGGATATATTTGTATTTGGTTATTTGGAATTGGATAGGAAAGGGGAGAAAACAAGATGAGGAGTGGGGGTCGGGGGGAGGGAAATGGATACCAAGACTTTGTGAAAGGGTACCAATGTATGGGAATTAATGCACCATCTATCTGGCAAATATCATGTAACCCTTCTATTAATTACAATAAAAATATATTAAAAAAACTTTACTAAATCTCATAATCACCCACACCTCAAACAAGGAAAGTCTTGCCAATTGTCTCTGCCTTTTATTAAGAGTGCTATGTTTTCATTGTATTGCATTGTGGCTTCCTTGAACCAGTAAACTACATGACTACCCACAGTGAGGAGGCACTTACCCAAATAAACATTAAGAACCTATTGGTTCTCTGAAGTTTATCCTTATGAAGTAAAAGATATATACTAAATCAACATGAGATCACATAGGACAGCTAAAAATGAAAGAGAAAACAGCATTTACAAAGAATCTTTCTTGAGAATCCTTAGGTTTGTCAGGGTCATTCAAAACTATGTAGTAAAGGGGTGGGCGTGGGGGGAGGAAAATGGGGACCAAGACATGTGAAAGGGTATCAATGTATGTGAATTAATGCACCTTCTATCTGGCAAATATCATGTAACCCTTCTATTAATTACAATAAAAATATATGAAAAAATGATATAGTAAGCTGAGTATGAGAAAGAGAATGTGTGTTTTGTGTGGTGTGTGTGTGTGTGTGTGTGTGTGTGTGTATGTGTACAACTCAAGCAAACTGGATATAAAACAGAATGGAGATTTCAAGTCTAATATAGATATTGATTTTTAATTCACTTATGAGTTCATGCCTAAAAGAAATTAGATATCAAGATACAAAAAAATTCTGGCTCAACAGACTGCACCTCCTGTCTCCAGCAACCCCACAAGTATTTTCCAAGAGCCCTTCATCAGACTGACCACATGAAGACTTATGTCCCTTTCTAGAAGTATAACAGTCCAGAGGCATACTGAGTTTGAATTCTCCCTTTTTGACCAAAAGGTCAGCTCTGATTTCGGGTGACTCACAGAAAAAAAAATATTGTAGAATTAAAAATAATGTGGCAATTTTTTAAATGAGAAAATGAACGAGGTAGGTGATCGTAGCTCAGAAAGGCACAACTGTTTTCAGTTGTAACTACAAATCAGCTCTCAATTTTCTACTTGTATTTTCTAACACATTTTCTCCCACACCCACCAATGAGCAAAATATACATCATTCTTAGTTGTTCTTGCTTAACTGCTTTCCCTGTCCCAGCCCACAGAATATCCTAGTTGAATTTCAAAAAATATTCAGGGAAAATATGTATGTAATATCGACAAAACACGTATGCATGTGTTGTCATTTTCCTGTGTTTATATTCACTATGTCGTATGGCTGGTACCTCTTTTCCCATCCATTAGCACTTATAAATTGCACTTGATTATAGTTCAGTTCATTTTCCACTGGGTTAAGTGCACTAAAATGAGCAGAAAAGTAGCAAACAAGACCTTGGGGTGACAGCAACACCATATAATAGCTTATTTTTACCTCTAATATTTTCACTGGTGATTGTGTGTGAAATTCTCCAATTTGTGGTAATGATGCTGAAAGTGTGTATTATGAGAATTGAGAGTAGAAGAAACTGATGATGATGGTGGTGATGGTGACAGAAAGGTTATAATGTGGTTAAAACCCCAACTCTGTGTGGAAGACTGGTCAAGATAATAACCCAAGAACCAAATGGATACCTAGGCAATAGCTCCATTAGCCAAAAGAATAGATTCTGAAGTTTATTTTTTAAAGAATAAAAAGGGGATCTCTGACAATGAATTTAGAAATGAGGGATCTGGTATCTGGGTTAAAAGAACCTTGCTGGGGCCAAGGGTGAAGCTCAGTGGAAGAGCACTTATCTAACATATGTGTGTGCGTGTGCACACATCAAAATGTAAACATCAAGCTGATGTTTACTCCGAAGTCTGGTTTCTTTGTGACTAACTGATGGAATATTACCAAAATTCTAGAATTGCTTTTCATAAACCCTCTTGCTCACTCATTCCTAGAAGCTGCTCCAATCCTACCCAGGGCTAACTGCTCTCTGTTTTTTGAAGCCACAACTTAGTGCTGCCTGTTGGGAATATTTTCTAATATAGGTAGGATTTTCTTGTAATTGTTTTTTCACCCACTGTTGTGCTTGTTTGCTTCTATTATTTCATGTGTTTGCAATTCATTCATTGTTGTTCCTGTAAGTTTTCTAGTGGGACTACGATACCATGCACTTACCTGCTGGCATCTGGAATGCAAGGATCTTATTAACAGTGGTATACCAATATCCTACAATGGCTGTGCATATACATATATATATATATATATATATATATACATTTAGCCAGTCCTGGGACTTGAACTCAGGGCCTGGGCACTGTCCTTGGGCTTTCTCAAGACTAGAGCTCTGCCACTTGAGCCACAGCATGACTTCCAGCTTTTTTTCTATGTATGTGGTACCAAGAAATTGAACCAGGGTCTTGGGGCACACTAGGCAAGCACTCCTAACACTAGGCCCCAACATATATTTTTCTCAGTAAACAGATTTATGCATTTCTTTGATGTACGCATGTGGAGGTAGAAGATGGGAGACCTGTAGAGTATTCACGTCTTCAGCTTTGATGTTGGAGATACTACCAAACAGCTAGCTGTAGTACAGATTTGGACTGTCATCAGTAGTGCGTGAGAATTCTAGTGCCTCCAAATCCCCACTGAAAGTGGACATCTTTTAATTTTTTTTTCATTTTTACAATCCTGATGAGTCTACATCGATAATTTTAAAGGAATGAATCCAATGGTTTCATTCTCATGAAGTTTTAACCCCAAGTCTCTTTCCTTTGCATCACAGACAGAGTTCATCCACCCGTTCTGTGAAAACTAGATGATTATCACTTCGGGCCTCTCAGATTGGCAGCATTTTTCTTCTTTGCTTTTCCTTTGTAAGTTTTCTTTCCTCCACAACCATATTATTTAGTACAATAGGGACTGTTGATTCTATCAACATCTCCTAATAATCCTAAAATTAATCTCCCATTAATATTAACTTGCTTCAAGAGTTGAAAATTATAGGTAGAAAGTAAGACTTTATTGCAAAAATAACCAGTGAAAAACAGGACTGGAAGTATGTCTCAGTGGTAGAATACCTGCCTAGCAACATGAAGCCGTGAGTTCAAACCCCAGTACCAACAAACGAACAAACAAGAACTCTTGAAAAGTAGGTCAGTTTTGTGTCATTTTATTCATTTACTCTCCCAATTGTCACTTGATGCTTCACTAAGTTTCTAACCACCTAGAGTACCAAGAACTTAAATAGGAAGCAGAGACAGGAATTGTCCTAAGAAAAAGCCCTTGCCCTCCACCAGCTCTCTGTCTCTAAAAGACAACACAAACAAATCAACATTTACTGCACTTGTTAAATACACTGAGCTAAGGCTTAGAGAGATTACATGAGGTGTAGAATCAGCATCCCAACAAAAGAAGAGTAAAAAGCACCTTATGTTTTCTCCTAGAACGTGATTGATGCTATTGGGCAGAGTGCCAGAAATGGTTTTCCATAGAAAGAAATACGCATGTGCAAATGTATACAGTGCATAATATGTGCAATAAAACTCAGTCATTCAGAATAAGTGGAGATGAAGGAGACTAGGAGAAAAAAATAGAACCTGAAGAAGAGGCTGGAAGCATTTTGAAGGGCTTCAATATCATGCCAGGAAAGTGATGGACTCAATAAATCAGGGAGTCTATGAACAAATTGGAGAATTCAGTTTAAGTCACTGACAAGATCTTGCCTGAGTAAAGGATTTTTGTTTTAGTCCTCAAAGTAAGGCAACCATATGTCCAGACATTTCCAAGACTCTACTGACTTAAAATATTTTGCCTTATCAGACCATGTGTCAGAACATAGGCCAATATAGGGGTCAGGAAAATTCTATTACTATCACCTCATTCCATCCCACACACCATATTGTTTTTCCAAATAAATGGTGACATTGTTTCTGGTTGGTATCCTACACAGAAAATAATCTTGATTTGTGAGCTTGCTGTGCAGACTTATGAATATTCAAATACACAACTCCAATTAAAATAAGAGTAGAAAGCCTGTGCTACAGGCAATGGAAATGCTCTTCCCATTTACTCTGTTTACTTCACTAACAGGCTGTAGCCTGAAGGCTTAAGAAAAAAAAAAAACAACTAATGTTTTGTCATTACCTTGTTTTCTTGCCTTTAATTGAGCATTTTTGGCTTGGCTTTGCATTTGCCGCAGTATCCCCGACTTGGCTAATACAATAACAGAAACTGTCGCTGCTATGGCCAGTTCAGATGCAGCCCTGTATGGCTGCTCAGGGGCCCTGTATGGCTCAGTCTTTGCTGGGAATCAAATAGCATGACTGCGTTAGAGGGAGTGCACATTTCAGGTTTACCTAAGAACCACAAGCAGGTCAGGTTCACAGTCCCACAGTAGCAATACTTCCTAAAACCTTCCAACACCACTATTTCTTGGACCCAACTGCTCTAGCAACCTCTTCCTTGTCAACTGCCTCCCTCCGCCAGTTCCCTCCTGTGCAGTCTGGGGCTTGCTTCATTCCCTTTTGCTTTTGCCTTAGTTAGAATCAATGCTGGGAAATGCAGATGGGGTACACAGAGGCTGCTTTACCAAACTTGAATAGAGGGCCAACATCTCATGACTTTATGGACCAGCATACACTTCTAGAACTTCCGTAGAAAGGCAGCTGGAAATAAAATGTTCCACACAGTGATGGTAATATTTCTTTTTTTCAGATAATGGAGATAATGCGATGCTTTGAACCTGTGGGCTGACATGAAGGATCCAGCAGATGGTTTTGCTTCAGCTGCTGTCACTGTGTAGGGAATATCGTGAAGCAGGAACCATGGCAGGTGGAAGGTGAAGGCTTGTTGATGGATTTGAGAGAGTCTGCAAAAGGCAAACAGACTAGAAATGTATCTGTTCCCAGAAAGAAAGAAAAATAAAATAGCAACAACGAAAGGGCTGCACTTACAAGATCAGATGACATAATAACTGACAGTCACACAAACACTCACACATATCTCATACACAAATGCACACACCCACACATATGCACAGACACACAGGGGAGGAATTAAGAATACAAAGAAAAATGAACTGAAATCTGCTCCTTTTTTTGCCAGTTGTGGGGCTTGAACTCAGGGTCTGAGCACTGTCCTTGGACTTTCTCAAGGCTAGAGCTCTACCACTTGAGCCACAGCACCATTTCCAGCTTTTTTTTTTCTATGTATGTGGTACCAAGGAATCAAACCCAGGTCTTCATGCATGCTAGGCAAGCACTCTACCACTAGGCCAAACTCCATGCCCTGAAATCTGCTCTTTTTTTTAAATAATAAAGTCATACAACTTTCAGGACTTCAATGTTTCATGCCTCTAATCCTAACTACTCAGGAGCCAAAGGTCTGAAGATTGTGGTTTGAAGCCAGAAAGTCCATGAGACTTCAATCAAAGATCTGAAAGGGGTAAAGTTCTAGTCTTGAGCATAAATGCTTAGGGACAGTGTCTAGGCCCTGTGTTCAAGACCCAGGACAGGCATACAACACACATAAAATGTCTTACCAGTGAATGTCAGTACACCAAAAATTAGAACATAAATACTTCCTTTGAATCCCAGAAAGCAAGAGAAAATGTGCAAGATGAGAAACCAGCCCAAAGCTCCCCGATGCTCAAGGTCAAAATGAGAGAATTCAAACTTCTTGTGGACAAAAATTGTCATCACACTACTCACTTTAAACAGACTCTCATGTATGTGGTGTGACTATTACCTCAATGAAAATACTGATGGGTTGTGAAACAGTGACATAGTCATATCACTACAGAGATGAAGGTAGCTAACATCTACCCGCAGCCTCAGGAGAAGAGGCAAGGAGAGGTGGACTCTATGATCAATGACTAGAGCGTCTCATTCTCAGGCTCCCCACACAGTGTGATTGTTATTCTAACTATACGAATGTGTTACTTGGATGAAAATGTTTAATTATTTAAAAAGTCTGTGTTGGAGGATGTAGGAAGGTGGACAGTTCTGTGTAGTCTCAGGTAACAGAGGAGAAGGAGTTCATTTCTGACACATACAGCAGACAGCTGCTCTGCATAGAAGTTTAAAATCACAGATTGACAAATGGCTCATGTTTTCTCTCATGTATAGAAGCTATAGCTACACAGTGGGACATGATAAATTATGCAGGACTCTAGGGTAAGACCACAGGAAGTTGTTCTTAGGAGAGGAACACAAAGATGCAATGCCTGTGTGCATTTGCTCACATAAAATAATATTTATCAAAATGAATCCAGGAAATGGATTGCTTGCTTGTTTTCTTTTGCCTCGTGTGTTCGTTTTTCTGTCTTTGAAGGGTAAGGGTGGCACAGAATTGGAGGCCCTGTCCCTGTGCTACTTTTTGCTCAAGTCTAGCATTTTACCCCTTGAGCTACAGCTCCTCTTGTGGCCTTTTCTGTTTATGGGTTCTGAGGAATCAAACCCAAGGCTCCATGCATGCTAGGCAAGCATCTTACCACTAAGCTACCTTCCCAGCCCTATAAAGATTTTGTTTTAATCCCAGATTGACATTGGCTGGTAGGGATGTGAACACAGCTTTTTGTGAACTCCATAGCAAGAGTCTGTGCGTCAGCCAGCTCCCAGGCTGAATTTATCTCTAGTCATCACCAGCCTCTAGATTCTGATTCTTTCCTGCTGTCCCATCAGCAATCTATATGCTGTACCTGAGCCTGTTTCAAGAATCATCTCAACACTTTCTGGATAGTAAACCATGCATTCAATCCATCTGCAAGGTCAGTTCTACTTCCAGAGCATATGTACGCAGGGTCCTTTCCAACACCTTCATTACCGATAATCACCACCACCACCGTCAATCAACTCATTATTTGTGGTTGGACATCAGAGGCTCCTACACGCTGTCACTCAACCCACTGACCATCCACATCCTCTTTCCATCAATCTAGTTGTGTTGTTATCTTGCTTGAATCCTCTCAATGGATTCTTCTCACTTTCAAATGTCCCCAAATTCCTCATGCAGCTTACAATGTCTCATGTGACCCCTCTTTTCCTTGGTCTTTCGTTCATCCCTACTCACTTCAGAATCTTCCTATCTGCCCGCAGGTTCCTTGGCACCCATCCCTTCCCACAAGCACCCACTGTTGGCCTTGCCTGGCCAATTCCTTCAGAGGCCAGCTAATGGACAGCTCTCCTGAGAAAATTCTCTAGTCCTTTCTCCCGACCAACTTGTGTCTCCTGGTGTCTAGGCCTTCTTTCCCAGCACACCATTTCAAATTCAATTGAGTTTAATCACTTATGTTCTCTCCCAGTAGTGTGCATACTCCACGAAGAGGGAAGGACTGGCAGTATTGATGAGCTAAGGCTGATCCATTGCTTGGTTAACACAGGCTTTTGTAAATAGTAGAATACAACATTAGCTGGTTTTGAATCAAAAGATTAAATAAATAATTTATCTCACTTCAATCTGAAAAACTTATATGCATAATTGAATGTGATTTTTTTCAAATAAAATATGAGACTTTTATTTCTCCGCTGTTTATAATCTTAATTAGGATGAAGACAGGCATATACAATGCCTACAGGTAAGAAACTCATTAAAACTGAGGAAGAACACTTCAAAATAGAATTCTCACAAAGCTATGCACTGGGCATTTGTTGAAATTACATAGCACCAGTTTCAGAAGCTGACAAGGGTTCAGAGGCAAATGGTTTTTTTTCATATATTTTATTGTAATTAATAGTAGGGTTCCATTATATTTGCCAGATAGACGGTGCATTAATTCACATATATTGATACCCTTTCTCATGTCTTGGTCTCCATTTCCCTCCCCCCCACCCCCACCCCTCATCTTGTTTTCCCCCCTTCCCTATCCAATTTCAAATAACCAAATACAAATATATCCAATATATCAGATAACGAAGTGAGATACTGTAACAATATGAGATAACCAAGGGACAGCAAAAGAGATGAGAGATAACATAGTACATTAAGGACAACAATCACTCATTATATGGCTTTTGTTTCTATATCTTAGAGGTCCTTTCATTTAGCGTCATACTATATGGCCTTATGTATCAAGGTTTTGCTCTATTGCACAATGGAATTCTATGCTGCTGTCAGAAAGAACGACATTGCCCCATTTGTTAGGAAATGGAAAGACTTAGAAAAAATCATATTAAGTGAACTAAGCCAGACTCAAAGGAACTTAGGCTCAATGATTTCCCTCATTTGTCACAATCAGTAGAAACCTTGGGCTCTCCTAGCAGAGATTTGCAATAGAGCAAATGTTTTTTGTTTTTTGTTTTTTGTTTTTTACAAAAGCTTACCAAAACATTTCAGAATCTAACTTTAGAGCACATTTGCATTATTAATTGGAGATTGAATCACAAAGCCAACACTAATTTGAGTTGTGATTTTAAAATACTGGAGGAGATTTCTTCAGACTTCTGGGGTCGCTACACTTTCAGAAAAGTGGGGGATGCACAGCAATTGCTTTTTACTCTAGCATTGTGTCCCAAGTATTTTCATGACCCAAACTGTTGCAGGTTTGGTTCAAGTACAACCACACCTTAGCCTTAAGCTACAATCTGATAAGGTCATGCAGTAACAGTGTTCAAAGGAGCAGGGCTGAGTGTGAGAGCTGACAGACAGGATACCCTGGTCCATGCCCAGCTCTCTGAGCCATACACACCGCCTTCGATGTGAGCCCTTTAATCATATCCATTAAAGAGGGAGCAAGGGTTATGGCTCTACAGCCTGATGAAGGTCTGTGGTTTTCACTCCACAGCAAATGAGAAGCCGGGAGAGAGCTGGGGCGAGGGAGGAGCATCCCTTCTCTGGGTTGACAACAGCCTGTTCAAGAATGACATAGGAAGTCAGCTGGGGGCTGCTGCACAAATCCAGGCACACAATAATGGCTGCCTCACTCTGCTACCATGTTGGTGATGAAGACGATGAGAAGTGATCAGCATCTCGATGCACAAGGAATCGTGAAGTCAAGTGAGCAGTGTGTGCTTGTGGGCTGATGCGCAGTGTGGGAGCGAGGGTTCAAGGACAGATAGCCCCTAAGTTCTGGGCCTGACCACCTCGCGCATATGGAGACCTGAGCTCCATATTACCAAGCACCAAGAGAGATAAACTGATTAGACAAGCTAAATTTAAGTTGTTAACGTAAGAAGCAATGTCAAGGGTGCCATTACATACACAAGTCTTAGATTCCATAAATACTGTGGCTGGGATATCAGCTCCTGGTACGGTGTGCAATCCATAGTCGTGGCTTGGACTTCAGAATGGCAAACAAGGTGATCAAAGCTGACACTCCCCTGCTTCCCTTCAGACTCTGTGGGTCATATTTCAAAGATAACACGTCACCTGCCTTGTGCTGAAGAAAGCCCGCAACCTAGGAGCTCCAAGGCCAACTTAACACAGAAGAAAACACCCGCACAGAAGGTTCAGTGTAGTACAGGACTTTTTAAACTGGGTTTGGAATGGATTAAATATAGTACCATTTCGCCAATATCTACAGTACATTTCATCATGTTCCTATTTTTATCTAGTGGATGCAATTTTGTTTTTATGTCCCGATAACAGAAACTTTTAAAAGCCTGGGGATGATTAGAAGAAGCTGAGTTGATCCAAAAGAGCCATACTCTAAGCATCTAAATAATGTTGCCTTCAAATCAATGCCAAGGGAATGATCATATTTTAAAACTTTTCCTACAAATGTGGCATATGCATCCCCACGTGTCAGCATAATCTCTGCTGCAAACAGTTCTGTGAATGACAAGTTGATTGGCCTCAATTTGAAAAGCATAGTGTATAAAAACATAATTTCAGGGTGGCCAACATTATGACATATTCTATATTCTGCTCATACACAGAACTTGTTTGAACTATTTGGGGAATTTGGATACTCTACAAATGCTTGCAACAAGGAAAATTGGACAGATAAGAGAAGAAAGGGAAGGAATAGAATTAAGCACTGTCGGGTGACTATTATCAGCCTGGAATTGTTTGAGAGAAAATAGAGGGGAGACGGACTGATTGATAATCATTGTTTTACTACCAAAGAAACAACATGAAAGAGACAGAGAAAACATGGGGTTTGTAAGTACAGACCCCAAATCCAAATCCCAGACCTGTCACAGTCTATGAGACATTAAATAAACCATCTCACTTTCCGGACATTTTAGCTTTGACACTTAAAAAGGGAGGGTAACAATAGATAGAGCTGTATGAATGGAATTTGGCTTTATTTACACACACACACACACACACACACACACACACACACACACACACACCACGGCTTTGACTTTTCTAATTTTAATCCATTCCAAATGGCAAGAGAAGCTTCAGTAAGATAAAATCTTTTTAAACTCTTTAGGCTAGTAGACCCTGCTGCTTAGATAACCAAGAGACAAAATGCCAGTTATTGTTGCTGAGATGCCATGCAGGGCCTCACTAACTCAACAGCTTGGAGATCTGGAAGGATCCGTAGCACTCAGCACAGATGCCTCCGTCCTGTCCACACAGGCACCTTTCCTCAGAGCTCCTCATCCATTTAATAAATGATCTCAAAACTGGTGACCCTGTTGATTAGAAATCTCCAAAAGAAATTCTGATTGCAAATACAAGACAGTGGTGAAAAAAATAATGTTTCCTATTATTTGGGGAAGCACAGGATAGACCCTTTCTAAACATGCTTCCACAGTGCTCTCCAGATATCTACCCTGCCTGGGGAGCACTGGCGTCAAAGGTCTGCTCTTCAAATGGCTGCTTCAAGAAACTGAATTCATTTCTCTCACTTGCTATGATTAACAACATGCATGAAGGCCCATCTCAAATCCTAGGCCATGAGTAAAAAGGCCAGAAAGATGGGAGCTGGGAATTAGCAGAAATATGAAATAACTACAAGGCCAAAACCCTGATGAGTGAGAAAGGAAGCAACCCCAAGTGAAGGAAGTGTCCTAGATTTCTCAAGAAAAATGGTGCCTTCAGTTTGCTCTTTCAGCAAATACCGACATGGGAAATTCTGTGGCTCTCTGATAGATTGGCTCTTTTGCAATTGAATTTACCATCAAGCCAAATGTAGAGCTAAACAACAAATGGGGGAGGGTAGTAATTGGATGGCTTTCCTTCAGTGTTTTTAATACCAGTCTTCTCTTGCATAACAACCTCATCTCAAGTCACAGAATCTATATATATATATATACTTACATATTGTTCCAGAGGGAACTCAAAGAGTATAATTCTTTAAAAAGAGAAAGCCAAAGGTCAACAAAATAATGGATACTTGAAAGGTATAGAGTGGATCCGTGAAGAGGACAAGAGGGAGAGAAGGCAGTTCCGAATACAGTGTTTATGTCCTACAGACTTGAGAAGAGTGAGGGAAGGAGGGGGAGGGAGGGATGAGTGAGGATGTTAATCAAGATATACTGTAAACTGCTTTGTTAAATGGCTAGTCCTTTTCACAGCTACTTAAAGATAATAACCATTTTTTTAAAAAAAGAAGTATCATCTGTTTGGTGGGGAACTGAAGAAAGAATCCCAAAACATAAAATCGCAGCACACATGATGGTTAAGGACTTAACTGGGGATGATGGGAGAACACACAGGACCAGAACAACCTCTGCTGCAGCTCATGGGGGGACACTATCCACCCAGCCTGCGAACACTGAGGGGGGGGAAGCCTTCCTAGAGGGGGGAAGGGGAGGGGAAATAAATATAAACCCAAATATGCTAGGGAAGAAATGGCCAGGGTGAGTGATTTGTATAGGAAAATTAGCATTCTTTTCTTCAAAAATAGCTGAATTAGGTAACACTAGCCAAAGGCAATTAATTAACACTTCGTACATGGATGCGATATTTTTTTTCTTAAGCTTGTCGAATAGCCAAAAACTATAAGAGCAAGAATTACTTGTCTGTGCACGAGTGTGCATTCACACACATGGGCGTGGTATCACATATCTTAGAGAATGGGAAGAATTTCACAGCAGTGGAGAACAGTGCAGGCATGGAGATGAGCAGGGGTTGCATGTGCATGTGTGTGTGTGTGCATGCACGCTGGGGTACATACCCAGGGCTGGTGATGCATACGGGAAAAAGAGGTCAGAGCCACAGAGACCAGGAAGAATGGCAGCTACTGGTTTACGTACAGACACTGTTGTCAGAGATTTTGGCTGGCAAGAATGAGCTCACGAAACAGCACGGCTATGTCTAAGGATAAACTTGCTATTCATTCATTTATTTTACAAGCACTAGAACATGAACTCAAGGTCTATCTCTTAGTTCTTTTGCTCAAGGCTAGCACTCTATCACCTGAGCCACACTTTTACTTCTGGTTTTTTTTTTTTTACTGTTTAGTTGGAGTCTCACAGACATTAATGCCTGGGTTAGCTTCCAACCATGATCCTTAGAACTTAGCTTCCTAAGTGGCTAGAATTACAGGCTTGAGCCACTGGTGACTGGAAACATTTAACATTTAAATCCTAGTTCTAGATTCTGCTGGTCTCTGGTAACAACCTCAACCAAGTCTCAATAGATACTGAGTCAGGTGGAAGGGAGGGCGAAAAGAGCAGGCTGGGAACAAGCTCTTAAAGACAGAAAACAGCATCTCACTCTATAAACAACAGTGTTGGTTTGGGATTGAGAATTACCATGAAGAAAGTGAACTTTGAGGAACATTTGTTTTGCAGTTCCAATTTATGGTGTCCCTGCAGAGTTCTTCTTGTTCTCAATCCCATCATCCCTTCCTGCATCCATAACTATTCCCAACACTACAACGCCCCCAGCTCCTCTGCGTAGACTTTTGAGAGTTATCTTAAACATCTCCTTGACTCGGATCCCCTCCATGAGTGGAGACCTTCCTTCCGGTCTACATGGCCATTTCTAAACAGTTCTCAAAAACTTTCCTACACCTCAACTCTGCCACCATTCCTCTGATTCAGGCCTTTATTACACCTTTGTCTTTTGGCTTCAAAATCTAATGTCCTTCCATTTATCATCTTCATGCCATCAAGCTGACCCCTCTCAAATTCAAATTCACACTGCTCCCTATTTATCCTGTTTAGTCAGCCCCCTTTGCTGTCATAGAAAGTCCTAAGAATGATCTCATACAGCTCCATCACACATTCTTCTCACTAAACAACTTTTCTCTGGTCCTTTTCTTTATCCTTAGAATGGACCAGACAGGATTTTGGCATATGTTAGTTATCTTCTTAGATTCCTATTCCACATCCACCATATCCTAACCAATAACTAGTTATTTCTAAGACAGGAATATAGCACAAATGTTGACTCTCACCTGATTTAAATATTCTTTCCTCCACAACCTTCATTATATCATACAGTGGCCTGGATGAACCTGTGGTCACTCTGTTCCAACACAAGGCAGGAATTCCTGAGAATGACCCTGGGTCCCCAGTACTCACCAAAGTGCTTGGTTCACAGTGGTTGTTTAAGAAATGTACTGCATTTAATGTATGTCTACTATAAGCAAATAATAGAAAGTCTACATCAGACAGAGGGAAAGATGGTAATACCTTAGGTCTCAGAACCATATCTTCTCTATAATAATGGAAACTTCCAGAAGCAAAATGGTACTATAACTTGAAGAGAAGGTTCCCTGAGGCTCAGGACACGTGGCACATGGTTCATGACCACTTTTCAGAGTATGTCTGATCTTTCCACCTTTATTGTTGTAAAGCTGGAAATATGAGGGGCAACTTCAAAGATACTTTTGTTGGGTCCTGTGAATTAACTAAATGCTCTCCAACTTTGTATCTGTGCCCTTTGTCCTGAGCTGTTTCCTGCTGCACTTCCTTCACAATCACCTTGACAGTAGGAGAAAACAGAAGATTCAGATAACCATCATCTTGTGGAAGACAGACATCCCCTCAATTGTAATAACCTGGCAAGCTTAGCTGCCAAATTGTTTTTGTTTTTGTAAAAATGCTTAACCTGTTGGACCCCCTTCGAGTGGTCATGATCTCCTCCATGTGGGCAGCATAAGGTGACGTCATGGGACTGTATGACCACCTGCATGGGGGTTTACCTTTAAACAAGCTCCGCCCCCCTGCACCTCAGGACTGCTCTCTTTCAGGCCCAAGGTGGAGAGTAGCCATTGTCCTGCTATTAAAATGATTCCTAGCTCAGTTCACTGAGTGCTGGTAACTCTATTGCTGGGGACTTCAGTGGCTGGGATATTGTATCAATCAATGTCTTCTTAATATCTTAGAGCACAAAACTTCAGAAGACCATCTTACTTCAGAAGACCATCTTCTTCCTGTTCTACTCCAGGAACAAAGTGATAACTTCTCTGGAACTCTTCTTAGAGGCAAAGGCTGAGCTAATAGCCAACCAAGCCATAAATGTGACTTGGGGATGTTTTAACCCTGTATAACTTTCTCATTTCCTGCCCCCCAATTCTCCCTATTTAATCCACAGTCAATGACTATAACTCTGAAGATGGCTGAAGATATACTGAGGTGCTGTCTTCCCATAGCTGCCATGGGATAAATCTCCTTTCCCTGCCCTCTACCATGTCTCTTTATTTGGTATCTGTAGGTAAGTGGCTGAATCTAACTTATGACTCCTTGACTTTAGGCCTGGTATCAAAACATCCAACTTCAGAAATAGAAATACTTATGTATCCATACATAGAGGAAAGTTGAATTTTTGCTGATTATATTCTATGTCATTGATGTTGATGTGGCCCCCACATCTTTGTCCTTGTCTCTGATCCCCTCCAGAGGACTAGACAGTTGATGAAGACCTTTCTTCCTGTCTATACTGCCCTTTCTAAACAGTCCTCAAAACTCTCTCTTTTCAGTTTGGTATAGATGGAGAAAACAACTCAGTCTGTGTGCTCAGTGTCTCATTTCATCACATGGTTAACCCCAAAGACGTCTCACCTCCATCACAGCCACTGAGTGCCCATCCCGTCTTTGCAGGTAGAAAACCACCAAAATGTCAGAACAGATCTTCTCTTACCAGCCCAGATATTACTGAGCCAACATGAAGTCTTTACAGAGCCACGGGGCTCAAGGGCTTCAAAGTGATCCCAGAAAGACAAGTGGAGGACAAACATAACAAAGTATGCACCTGTAAAAATAGCCCCGCAATAACAAGCACCCATGAGGCAGGTGGAAACAGTAACAGATGGCCACGTCTGCCTCATTTCCCAGTCCCTGAGGTTGTACTTTTCTGCTTCCCTTCCATCTCTTCTCCTGGAACACAGTTTTGGCAGGCAGTGAGTCCCTTGGAATCAACAATATCCTTCAAAGTCATTCCAGAATAGAACAGAAAGCAAGCAACCTACATGCTACACAGAATCAGAAACCCAGAACTGTAAACATGAGCCTTGTCCAAAACGAGCCAGTGACCTTGGAAGGATGCATCCGCATTTTAACCAACTACATTTGTTGATGATCAAGGTTCCCTTTGAAAGGCAGAGGGAAAGTGGACTCTGTCGAAAGTCAAGAGTAATTCTGGCAACATGATGGGCAGACTGCCAGCTGGGTGGCCGAGCTGAACTAATTAGCACTGCCGCGCTGACTAGGGGCTAACCTCCACCTGTGGTGGCACCTGCGGGCCCATCAGTGCCCTCATCTAGAAAATGGCCTAAACTTCGGGTAAACATTGACTAAGGCTGATCTTCCTAATTAGTGCTCCCCAGAAGACACATTTGGGGCCCTGGGAGTTGGTAATGTCTATAAATGTTTTATAGTGATTTTTTAAAAAAAAAATTACTTAGAGCTACTTTGAATTCTGTTTTTTATAGCTTCCTCTGTGAGCTTCCTGAACTCACTAATCTTAAAAGATAGGGCCATCAATTATGAGACAAGTAAAACACTCCATATATTTCTCCATATATTTTACCCCTATTAAAATAATATCAGATAAGGAAATGTGTTTAATTTTCCAAGCCCCAAATTGGCACCCTAAGATCCCCATCAAGTGACCCCTTCATTTCATTCAAATGTCATTACTGAGTACAAGTAAGTGAATGAACTTGGGTGGCAATGGCCACTGGAAATTGGACTTAACTGAAAACCTTTTTGAGTACTTGCTAAGCATTGCGCTAGACTCTGCTCAAATATTTTATACCAATAAAACTCCCTCATGGAGCTTTCCATCTAATGAGGGAGATACAAGGGCAGCCCTGTTGTCTAGTGGAATGTAAGGGGAACGGGTAGACTGCAGAGCATTGAGCACATGCAAAGAGCTCAGTAGTCTTCAAGTCAATCCTCACCACAGCCCTCTGGATTGAGTACCATAGTCATGCCAAAGAACAGGAAAATTACAGCCTAGAGAGGTTGGTTCAGCCAAGAACACGAGGCCCACCACGTGCGTTCTGCATTCCCCAAGGTTTCCTCTGAAGTGAATCATGTTACTGCTCAACAAACAATAACAAACTGCCATGATGACTGAGCAAGAAGGCAAAATCTGTGCCAGGAGAGAATGAGAGAGGGCCTCACAGAGGAGGCAGCAAGGCGAGCCTGGAAGGAGTCTGACTTCAATGAGGAATTCATGCCGAAGTGAGTCACAGGCTAAGGAAGCTGGAGAGAGGGTGAGGAATATAAAACTGTGAAGGATTCACTAAAATTCTGCTGCAATGATATAAACCCCACCATTACAGTGTTTCTATTCAGAAAGGAAGACTCACACCTGCAGGATGGACTTTTTCTAACTCCCTGTGCCACCAGTGGTCTGCTTACTCTTCCACATATTTCCACCTCTTCTTCTTTCTTCCTATTCAAAGCCGACTTAATGGATTGTAAACATCGGAAATAATTCAAAAAGAATTCAGTTGAGCTAGTGCAGCTTTTTGTCTCCAAGCTACTCAGAAACATCTGTCTGTCTCTAACCATCTTCAGCAGCTACTTCCACACTACAGGAGCAGCAGTTTGGTACAGTGACCTTCTGCTCTTTTCATGAACACACAGACCCCAGACAACCTGCAAAACACACCCCCAAGAGATTAGATCCGGAGCTGATTTTACGGTTATATAGAACACCTGGATGTAGGGGTGAGGAAATCCTTCCATATTGGGTGAAACGTAGTAAGGATTCAGGGGAAGACTGACCCCAGCTCTAGCCCCACCTTGGCCTTTTTTTTTCTTTTTGCCAGTCCTGGGCTTGAGCTCAGGGTCTGAGCCCTGTCCTTGGACTTTCTCAAGGCTAGAGCTCTACCACTTGAGCCTCAGCACCACTTCCGGCTTTTTTCTATGTATGTGGTACCAAGGAATCGAACCCGGGTCTTCATGCATGCTAGGCAAGCACTCAACCATTAGACCAAACTCCCGGCCCCACCTTGGCCTTTTTTAAGGTCTACATCACTCTCCAGTCACCTGTGCACTCCAGGCTGAGATCTGAGAATCGCGATTCAAAGCTAACCTGGGCTCTACAAAGCCATGAAACTCTTATCTCCAATTAATCACTAGAAAACCGGGAGTGGGGCTGTGGCTCAAAAGTAGGGTGGTAGCCTCAAGCTGAAGAGCTCAGGGACAATGCCCAGGCTGAGTTCAAGCCCCATGCCCCCCCCTTAAAAAATTTGAGGTGATCTGGCCTGGGCGGAAGTGATGATAGAAAGTGTTCAGATGGAGGATGTATTGATTGGCATGTGGTGATGCCACATGTAGGTTCCCAGTCTGTGGGGAAGAAAATAATCTGAGCGTCTAGAATGGAGGCTGTGATGAGTGAGGGCTCCAGTAGTGAATCCAGGGATTCCTGAAAGAGGGACCAGGACACATGGTCCAGGAGTGATTCGCTACGAAACATCCTTGAGAACAAAGAAGACCCCAATTCAAATGACCATGTCCACTTGAGAGGAAACATTTCAGTGTCAACCAGAAAGTAGATGGAGAATTCGGTGACTGGGTTAAGAGTGGTAATGACAAAGGCTGGGGAAAGAAGGATAAGGGTGTCTGTGGTCAGGAAGGTTGAAGAAAACAGCCAAACAGAAAATGATGGCCAAAGAAATGTGTTCAATTTGGAAGAAAACCACAGATGGATCCTAGGAAAAAGAGGAGGCCTGGAAATTTCCACAGAACGAATCTCAGAAGTCTCTGGTGGATTGACTTAGGCCTCTCCGGAAGGAGACAGCTGCTTGTGGCAATCCTAGACCAGGTGGGCTGGCACCAGGATTGGTTGGTTCCCAGGAGCCACGCAGAGGACTGGAAATAATATTGACTCGAGATGGATGGGAGCTCTTTCTAGATGGAATCCTTCACAGCTTGTCTCAGCTGTGACTTCAAGGGAATAAATAGAAAGCGGCATCATTGGTTTCAAAAATAACTCTAGGTAAAATAACTGTCGGCGTTTTTTTTCCCTTGACTTAACCCACACTCACTTTTCAACCCAGTGACATCCTACTTCTTCCTGTTTCATTGCATCAAAATAATCCTTGCCAGGTTTACTTGTGGCGCCATATTGCTTTCTTCAACTAGTAGTTCTTAGTGCTCACTTTATCAGAGGAGCTCTGGAATCCTATTGGCCAGAACCTTTCCACGAAACATTTACAATTTCTTCCTTAGCAACACTGTCCTTTCCTAATTATGTTTCTCCCTTCCCATTGTTGATCCTTTCTCTCTCTCTCTCTCTCTCTCTCTCTCTCTCTCTCTCTCTCTCTCTCTCTCTCTCTCTCTCTCTCTCTCTCCCTCTCCCTCTCCCTCTCCCTCTCCCTCTCCCTCTCCCTCTCCCTCTCCCTCTCCCTCTCCCTCTCTCTCTCTCCCTTTCCCTCTCCCTCTCTCTCTCTCTCTCTCTCTCTCTCTCTCTCTCTCTCTCTCTCTCTCTCTCTCTCTCTCTCCTGCTCTTACCAAGATTTTCCATTGTGGTGCCTTAATATTTAATTGTAGGCCCTCTGCACTTTCTCACTGACTTAAGCTTCATGCGCTTATTGTAATCAAGCAGTGGAAACAGGAGTATTCAGAAATGTACAACCACGGCATATAGAATGGCCATTAAATTGCTACCCCAGTAGTAAATGTAGCCTAGCCATAGAGTGGAAAAATGAAGACCAAGAAGATTAAATGTAGAATGAGAAACGAGAATTCAAGCTGAAAAGCTGGAGAAAAAATACTGGACTAGAAGATGAATAGGCATCAATAAATTAAATTATTATTACCATTCATCACATTACTGTATCATTGTTCTATGATCTGTACGTTCTATTGATCTGTCCATTTTGAGCTCTGTGTTAACTATGAACTTAGCTTGTATTTGAGTATTCTCTCCATTGCATTCATCCTTCTCATCTGCATTCAGTATACTAGGTATTGGTTCATCAGTTCAGTCCATCGTTTCTAACTCTTATTGGTCACCTTTAGAATGTATGGGAATGTTTAAAACACTATAATCCATCTCTATCCTCAACAATCTGGAGAATATATTGTAATAACCTTACTGCTAATTGTTGTCAGTTTTTTTTATCAGTTTGTTAGAGCAGATACAAAGAAACCACATATTTATCAATTATTTTATCAGGGAGCAAGTACAGAGTCATCACTTGCAAGTGATATACTGTTGTTACAGAATGCAACTAAAAGGGGTAAATTCTGTTTTTTTAATCCATAATGTAACCAGCTCTCATATATATACAGAACAATTACCAGTGGTGTAGCCTGTAGAGCCCTTGCCAGTTAGCTTATTGATCTGCCCTCATGAATTGCCCTCTGTTGACATCTGCACCCTGCATTAACATCATTAATTGTACCTTGATAGCCTACCTTCTGGTTTCCATTTTTTTGTACATTATCTGCAGAGGCGGTCAGCTATAAGAAGGTAGTCTTCACCTTGGAATCAAAGTCCTGGGTCCCAGTTTTGACTTGTGATACATTCACTCAAGCACAAAATCTCATTTCCTGCAGCTTTGTAAATAATCCTACATCCTCCTCTGTGCTGCTCCCAAATGAGACAGATGGTAAGAATATTACTATTAAAAATGGCTTTGGAAATCTTAACAATTTGCATTGCCCTTGTTCCATGGAAAATTTGTCACCAGTTCTCAATACATGGACTGCAAAAGACAGCAAAAGATCACCATTAATTGATTCCAAGTATGTACAGAATCTTAGACAATGTTCACCTGAAGATCTAACCTAGACACATTCATTCTATCCAATTAGATTCTCAGAACTACTCCGTGGGATAAATGGGGCAGATGCTATTGTTTCTGTTTTGCAATACAGCGAAAGGAGGCTTAAAGTTTAACTGACCAGGAGGACACAGCTAGAAAATCACCAAACCAGGACTCAATTTGTCAATCTACTTAAGTCCTATTTTCACATTTTACATTACCTTTCACAGAGAGGAAGCAATACATCTGTCTCTTCTAGTGCAAGAAATGGACAACCTTGAGAGTCAGCATACCACCCAAAAGACTGTTCTCTTCTATTCAAATCAAAAGAATCAAGTTTATTCAGAATGTTGACCGACCAGTTTATAGCATCAGGAGAATGCTCATGGACCTTTACAATGAAAGTAATAATACTTAGAATCCACATATCAATTCATATGATACAATTACTAGCAATTAACAATAATATATTTCATAAGATGTCTAGATTGCTATTATTTCACCACACAAAACACTTGCATTTGTATCCTTTTTATTTTATTGGATAGCGATGATTTTTTAGACATGCAGAGTTCTGAAACTTTTTGAGAAGAAATTTCTTTACAGAGTCTTGCACGTTTAATGTACAATGAATTTCAACAAATTCTCTCTTGCACGTCCCACATCAGCAAAGGGTCAAATGTGTGTGCTGTAGCTTTATGCTACAGACACTCACAATGTGCTCTAGCCATTTCCAGCTTGAGGCACAGAAGAACCTAAATTCCTTGATAATTACATGTTAAAAATGACTTTCATTCAGTGAAGTAAAATACTGTAGACCCTGCTTTAAATTCTCTGTGAGCTTTCAGGTGTAGGAAATGATTCCAAAGTGGATGACTGCAGGTCTTTGTCTGTCAGGAACACAACCCTGAATAGCCTGCAGGACTCTGATGCGCACAAGGTAAAGAATGGGGTTCAGACATAAGGATATTGTACTTGCAAAGTGGTAGGGGCCAAAAGAACCAGAAATGTTAACGTTCTATATCGGTAGTTTGTCAGATATTTGCTTAGCTCCTACTAGCAGATTTTTATGGGTGTTAAGTTCACGACAAATGAATAGATGATCCAAACCCACCTTTTAAATTATACAATGCTTCTCTCCCCCCTCCCACAATCAGACTTCTACTCATTTCAATACTGAAAAAAAAAACTCATCATCATAAGGTCCTACTAGCTTGCTTCTGTTTCCACTTCAATAGATACCCTGTAGATGGGAAATCACATAACAGCTTTGTGTCCTATCAAGTTGCTGTCCCCTGAAAACAGCTGCAACGCTTACCTAATTAAACCCCAGCACCAAACTGTGAGCTTCAGCATCAATCATTAATATTGTATTTTGGATCCCTTTAAATTCTGACTGGGGGTAGGTGGTTTCCCACACACTGGTCTCAAAAGGAGATTTTTCAAATAATCTTTAGGCTGCACTGAAAAAATAAAACAAGCTGCCTGCTGTTCAGCCAGGGCTACGCTATCCTGCTGAACCCTGATTAGCTGTTAACACTAATTGAGAGATAGATATTGCTTATTCCGAAAATGTGAAATGCTTTTTTTTTCATTATGGAAAAAATACAGTTCTCCTCACATCAGGGGAAAAAATATGTCTGTGGCTTCATGCCAAAATCATCAACAGCACCAAAAGAATGGTGGTTCCTGGATCTCTTGTCTCCAGTTTGCAGCCATTATTTTGAATCCCTTCTTTAGGTGACTATCTACAAGTATCCAACTGCAGTCTCCATGTGGGATTCCTTAGCATAGCCCCATCTGAAACACAGAAGCACTCCTGACAGAGTTCTGATGGCTCAGGAATACTTAGGCAAATCTCCATCCTGGTAAGGCACATGTTGGTTTGTTCAGGTTTAGGCTCATGAACCTAGGGGAAGAGTTTTCTGTATCCCTGTTCTAGGAGATAAAAGCCAACAGGCTGAGCCAAATAGGACAATTTAGACAAAGAGAGACTGGCCAAAACCAAATTGAATGTCTGCTTTCCTTCTAGCATTTTAGGAAAGTTACCAAACAGCTGCACCAATGCACACTGCTCTTCTTTGTTAGGAAAATGTCCTATCTATTCAGAATCCAGGACATCAGTCAGCACCTGCTTCAAAACAGATGTACACAAGAGAGACGCCCTCGCAAGGAACAATTGACTGCAGAGACGCCGCATGCACCTAGCTCAGCATAAATACAGCTTAAAAATTATGAACAAATAGGACAAAGCTTCTACTGAAACTTTGCCAGGGTCCTGCTTGGCACTTGGCCACAGTAGCTAAAGAGAAATTGAAAACTGGAGAGGATACAAATAAGAGAAAAAGCATCCTCCATGAGGAGCAAAAACAAAAGGAAAATATGGAGACACAAGAACAGCTAAATACAGAGGTGAGAAGTTGAAAGGTTTAGGAGCAGTCTGAAGAGCTGCACAAAAATTCAGTCAGGAAGGAAACAATCAGAAGCATCACCTGACTACCAAACAGGTCAAAATAAGTCAGTTTTGGAAATCTGGTTCATGTCAATCCATCTTAGATGAAACTACACTTCCCCATATCCATTTGCCTATGGAACTCTGAGATATCCTGTGGTAATTTGGAAGGGGGAGCCATATTGCTTTCTAAGCTTAGAAGACTGGAGCAGGGATGGGTCCCGCTCTTCATTTTCCTTCTCACTTTACTGCCTTGGGGCAACTCCAGCTCCTGCTGAATTCCAAATGTGTGACTATGAGGCCCACAGTTCTCATCTTCATTACAAAAGGCGTCTGTGGTCCTGAGAGCAATTGGAGTTTAAGGGTTCCTAAGAAGTTAACACAAACTCCAGCCTAGCTACTTTCCTTTCCTCACTGCACATCTCTATCTTCTTCCCTCCCAACTACAATCATTTTTTTGCCAGTCCTGGGGTTTGAACTCAGGGCCTGGGCACTCTTCTTGGGCTTTCTCAAGGCTAGTGCTCTACCACTTGAGCCACAGCACCACTCCCAGCTTTTTCTGTATATATGATGCAGAGGAATTGAACCCAGGGCTTCATGCATGTTACCCAAGCACTCTACCACTAGGTCACACTCCTAGACCCACATCATTCTTATCAAGGGGACTTCTTTGACCACAGGTAGAAAGCAGGAAAATTTTCATTGGACTGTAATGACTTAATTACAGCATCCTAGGTAAATTATCATGCAGTTCTATAGGGGCTAGGATACTCTTTGAGTAATAGTTTCTGGTCCAAGATTTTATATTTAGTTCAGATTAGAACATAAATGTACAGAGATATCCATACACACATGAATGATGTATGCGTAGTAATATGTATAGCATATACATGTGTAATATATACTCATGCTAAAGAATGACCATGTGTTCTGATAGATGCTTTCGTTAGTCAGTCCCATCACTGTGAAGGTGTCGTGGAGTGCATTTCCATGAACTGAGACTGCTACGATATAATGTTATGGGATCACCATTACATGAGCGTGCTGTCCTTAACCAAATGTCATTATGTGCCATGTGACTGGAGATGTGCGTGTGAGAGAGTGTGTACGTAATTTACATATATATATATATTATTTTAATATAATGATGCTTAAGTCTAGTAGAATAGTTCACTCTCTTGCTTAACGCCCCTACTTAAAAAAGAAATTCTCTGTTCAATAAAACAAACTTCCCCAAGACATCTGGAAAAGTGAAGAATGGTATCAGTGTTTTACTTTTTCTCTGGGTCATTTCTACAATCTGTATGAGAGCAGAGCCACCTGCATCCTTCCCCTCCGGGAAGACATTTCTTAGTCTTCTCAGCACCCTGCAGAGCGGCATCACCATCACAAAGTGTTCTGTGTGGAGTTCAGAGCATGGAGCCTCTGGGGGGAAAAAATGTCTGAGTTATGGATTTAGCTTCATAACCCACCAGTTCAGTACATTGGTGTAAGTTGTACAACATTTTTGAGCCCTCTTTTTCTCCTATGAAAACTTGAGATAATGATGCTCAGTCTGCCGACTTTCAGAGGAAAACTTCAAATGAAATGGTGTATTAGAGATGCATGATATATCTATGTTTTGTAAATGTAAAGAATTTAAGATCCAACTCACTCCAGCTATTGAGGGGAAAAAATCCTGATTTAGGGAATAATATGTCGGAAGCCTCTAGTGAATTAGCATTACATACCTGGTGCCTGTTTGCTAGAGATAAGCTTCTCAGTGGGACAATTTCCCTGTCCTACTGTCCCCTCCACCAGTTTCATGACTCCACCTCTTTGCCTGACAGCTGTTTTAATTTTCTTTCTCTTTAGGAAAGAACCTAACTCTGTCCTTCTTATGACTAGGGCCATATGTCATGACTAGTTTTAGCTTGTCCTTTTTTTATTCCCTAGCATCTATAGCTACTGGAAAAACTATTTTCCATGAAAGAATGAAGTACCCCAACATTATAATATCACAAACATTCCTTACCTCAATTCAAATTTCCAACCAGCTCCATTATAATTGATGGCCCACTGCTAAATCCAAGCCTCATTTTCTCTTCTGGCAGCAAAATGAATGGTCTCCTCAGGGGATGAAAGGAAGAAAGAAAGAAGGGAGGGAGGGCTAGAAGGATGCAGGAAGGAGAGAGAAAGGAAGAGAGAAAATGGAAGGAACGAAATAAGGGAGGAAGGAATAGGGAAAGGAAAGGAAAGGAAAGGAAAGGAAAGGAAAGGAAAGGAAAGGAAAGGAAAAGAAAAGAAAAAGGAAAGAAAGAATAGAGGAAAATAACGAAAATCTAAAGCTACAATAAGAACCTTCAATCCAATTGATTATTCTTGGAATTAAGGGCAAATTGTAATATTTAGCAACAAGGACTATAATATGCCTAAATAGAGAGATGTAATAAGAAAAAGCCTTGTATATAAGTGGTCATTTTCTATGAACCAGGAATTTTGCCCCTGGGTTGTTTCTTCCTACCATCAGTAATTGAAACTCTAAAGTTTGCAAACAACTCCTTTGCATCAAATATTGTTTTATTCAATTGTTCATTTCCACAAAAACATCTATTAATTCATGTCTATGTGCCAGTCATTGTGCATTCGGTTTGCCAGGCACACTATCAAGAGCCAGAAGTCTGCTATGTGGGCTTTTGAGGCCAAGAATCAAATGCCAAAGCCTGTCATTTGCTAATTAGGCAAAATATTTAATGTAGGAATTATATTTTCTGTGTCTCAGTAAATAATCAACTTGATGGCAAACTAACTGAACTAAAAGCAAAGTTGCTGTGGGATTTTTACAAGAGAAGTGCTGAGTCTAATATTTTGTACTCTTGTGGGACCGGCCACCAAACACAGTGCCTGACCCGCAGCAAGAAATTGGATCTCTCCACTTGCTACACATTTGAATTCTTTTATGATAAAGGTGCCCAGATAACCTCTCCCCCACAGAGAAGCACATAGAGAAAGGGAAATAATTGTCTATATATTTTAAGCCCCACAGGTGATTCTTATATATAGCTAGAAATGAGACCCACTCAGTGTGAGCTTCTACATATTTTTTCACTGTATGAAAAAATGAATGAATGAGTATTATTAAATGGGTGCCATATTTTTAAAAAGCCATTGGTGCACACTGCTGGAAATACATGCTAAACGCAAGAAAGGGATAGGAGGAAGTGTTATATTAGCCTTTACGTTGTTAAATAAGGTAAAAACCTTGCTAAATGAGGAAAGTATCATGGAAAATCTTAGGCTGAAAATGAGGTCCACTTTGATAATGATACACATTAAAGCATTTCTTAAGCCAGGCATCATGGTACAAGACTATAAGGTCATCAGCCAAAAGCCTGAAAGCTAGAGGATCATGACTGTGAGGGGAAGCTAGGCTACAAAATTTTCCAACACCCCAAAACAACAAGCAAAACAATCACGTACCCTTCTAATAATTATACTTTTATTGCCTTCTTACAAAGAAAATATTGTCGCATTGCTACAAATTTGATAATGCTCTTAAATAATTTAATTTTCACTCATCTTAAGACATTATTTCCTACAGTTAATATGCAGTGACATATGGACTCAAAACATAACTCAATAACCACCTAAAATTTATAGTCCAGAGTTTGTGAATCACAGACACAAGCAATCTAACGAGTAGGCAGACTACACAGGAATATTTCATCAAACCGTGAGTGGTCAGGAGCACTTTAGATTTCTATGTAATAGTAAAACAATTCACTAAGACCTGAGGCAAATTTTTGTGATTTTTAATGTTATTATTCCATAGAATAAGCAATTTTAGAATGATGAAGGAAAAGAAATAAACTAGGGTGGAATCAGCATAAAGAAATGATGCAGAAAAAAAACCTCAGGTACAACATCTTTGTGACACTCTGTCAGAGTAGGATTAAATCTAAATAATAGCAGAAGGTGCATGAGCAGAGAGAGAAAAATCATTTGATTACTCAGTTTGGCAGAAAGTACTACAGATTGCCTTGCTTATAATTATTGGGACCAGAAGTACTTGGTATTTCAGGCATTTTCAGATGTGGAGGATACTTGCATATACATAATAAAATATCTTGGGGGATGTGACCCAAGTCAAAATACTAAACTCGTTTGTTTTATATACAATCATTCACATAACCTGAAGGACATTTTCCATGATAGTTTTAATAATTTTGTGTGTGAAACAATCTTTCATGGTGTGGAATTTTCCATTCGGAATGTTATATTGACATTCAGATATTTCAGATTTTGGATTTGGAATATAAGAATGTTTCCTCTGTATTATTAAACAATAGCACTAGAGAAATAGATGCACTGAACAACAGGGAAAAAAAGTGAAACACCATAGTCTTTTGAGACGCTGAAAGATCATTTTTCAAAACACTAAAAGTTCTGTCGACAACTGTGCACCTAAGATCAAAATCAGACAGAGGTTCTAAAATAGAAACCATTGGTGAGCAACACAACTGGATTCTGGTCTCTATCATTTAATACTAAATAACTAATTTCTTAAACATTAGACATTAAATAATGGTAATATAAAACTAAGAGTTTTAGTAAAATTTTGCTAAAGAAAACAATGTCAATAAATAGAATGCTCAGTTTCCATCTATTTCATTCAAAAAAATATGCATTGGCTGTGGATTTAAGTACATCTGTTCTAGGTCTCAAAGCCAAGGTCCTGGCTTCTGGCACAATGAAGACACCATCCATGCTGTTGTCCCCCACCAATTCTCCCTTTGACTCTTCTCTGGGAAAAAAAATGCATTCATTCAATAAGAGTAGAGGAAACTTCTGCTTGGAAAATGAATGTAAAAATCTCCCTACTGGCTTACAGATAAAGAGATAATTTGGGGAAGTTAGCTGACTTTGCTGGTACTTAGCAACAGAACCCACTGTTAGTCTAGTCTATGGAATGCTTATTAAAATGACTCTTGGAACTCTTGCAAAAGCAACGTGAAAGGCTGTGGACACACCTTGTATTCTCTGAATGTTCCTTAATGCAATATTTCTTTCGACAATGGACCTTCTCTACAATCCAAGAAAATTCCTTTAATAAATGCTTTGGGTGGTGATCTGTATTATGACCATTGTGCCATGGGTTAAAACTATGTTGAATAATGGTATTTGCCCCCAAAAGGTCCTAAAATATAAGAAATTAATTCCAAAGGAGGCTACTGTCATTGTTATTTTTTGTCATTGTTATTTTTGTCATTGTTATTTTTTGTCATTGTTATTTTTAATTCCAACTGTTTCTGAGAAATTCACTTAAACATCTACAATAACAGTGGAAAATCTTTAGGCAGATGAATGGAAATTTTCTTCTTATTGTGTTTTGAGTAGTCAAATTGCACCCGGTCTGATGAAAGTCAAAGTACTCTGTTGCTAGGCAATTCATAAATTATCCCAAGTTGCGTTTTTAACCAAGTTGATAAAGTGTTCCCTTTAATTTGTTTTCTCACTAGCACACAGTTATTACTTGAGAAACAAAATATGTGAACTGATCACATGAAAATAAAATTTTGTGTAGTAATAAATAAACCTTCCCCAGAACTACCTTGATGCAATAGATAATTACCATTGTAACACACAACAGTCAGCTATGAGTGACATAAAATTAGTGCTTGTATTGGGTAGAGAGAATCAGCTCTTTTAGGATCAACATGAAAGAAAGAATGGGAGATGCTATTCTGAGGAGTCTCCAATAAACAGTCAGACCTTGGACCCCTGGATTTGAGAAAGGCCATCCCAACTGGTCCCCATCTCCTAAACAAGTTATATAGAAAGACAAAGCAGCCAGTTGTTTTGTAATTTCTATTTGTTAGAAGTTAGTCATTTAACTGGTAGTTGGCTCTGACAAGAAATTTACTCTCACCAGCTTACTTATTAACAAAGCCAACAGATATTTAATTATGCTGAATTCAAGCAGCATAAAATCATATCTAACTAAAATATTATTGGTATGTAAGTTTTTTTCTGGAGTCCATATTATTAGCCACCTCAAAGTTAATGCATTTATTTGAGAATGTAGGGCTGAATGTTTCATACAAACAGTCTTCAATATTAAAACCAAATCTAAAGCTTTTGCAATATAGTTCCTATTGTTGTATGATTACATAAACTATCTCCGAAAGTGACTGATAAGTTAGAGATTCGCTTTTGTTGATGCTTTTGCTTGGTGGTAATACAAGAACAGCTATGTCGAAATCTTTGTCATTCTCTTAAAGACACAAAGTGAAGCTTTCAGACAGGCTCTCATGTTGACTTTTAGGAATTTATGGGAGTATAACTCCTAGGTTATAAGCAATAAGGGAAACTAGAGTTGAACATTTTTTAAATTATTAGGGGATTCAGCAAGCAAATACAGCATTTAAAAAAGGAGAAAGGGAGGTAAAAATTAACTTTTCAATTGTTTTTTCCTATGAGAAGTCTTCTTGTAATTATGCATGTATCTTAATTAAAATCACATAATTATGCTTTGTATTTTCAATAGGATTTTTTTGGAATTATATCAAACTAAAAAGTTTTTTAAATGTACTTTTATTGTAATTAATAGAAGGGTTACGTTATATTCTCCAGATAGAAAGTGCATTACTTCACAAACATTGCTACCCTTTCTCATGCTTTTCTTCCCATTTCCCTCCCCCCACTCCCTCCCCTCATCTTGTTTCCCCCTTCCCTATCCTATTTCAAATAAACTAATAAACATATATACAATATATCCGATAAAAAGGTAAGATACTGTAACAATATGAGATAACCAAGGGACAGCAAAAGAGATGAGAAATACCATAGTACACTAAGAGTAACAATCACACATTATATGGCTCTTGTTTCTATATCCTGGAGGTCTTTTCATTTAGTGTCATCCTAAATGGCCCTATGTATCTAGGTTTTGCCCCATTGTAAGCCTCTGCTAGGAGAGTCCAAGGTTTAACTAATTCAATAGCATTTTTATCATTAAAATTGTATTGTGTTTGATTTTACTTATAATTATGGCTTAAAGGTTATATTAATATTCATTTCTTTCAGACTGAAAGTCAACAGCAACCAAAACCATACAGAATGTTTCAAATTATTTCTTTCCGGAAATTCAATCTCTAGACGTAAAATTCAATATCAATGTATCTTGAAAATAAAATACCTTTTAAGATCAATAGTCACCGTCTTAAGGGTGAGAGATTGCAAACTTCTGGCACTCACAAAAACACAAACTAAAGCTACTTTTAAGAATTAATGTATAGAGGGAAAAATAGAATCACGGATGTAATTACAGGCATATAGGAGATGCATCACTAACCTAGGTGAATAACAGGAGTTAGTTTTATCTTGTCAGACTATAATCACTGAGCTTGAAATCCCCAAATCTTTTCCTTCAGGAGAAAAGAAAAATCTGACATTACAAGACCAGGGCTTTGTCTTCATCATGTAAAAATGATGACCACATCAAATGTGCATTCTTAAATCTTTATGAAAGTACTCTTTCCTAACTTTTCCCAATAAAAGAATCACAAAAAATGAAGACACTGCAAGATATAAAATAACAACATAGAATTGCAGGTGTGTGGTTTCATTGTTTGGGAATGTTTCACTTGGGTGAGCCTCTGGACAGATGTTTAATCTTTAGATAGTGTTCTGAATTGAATTGTCCCTCCCCCTCAACCAAAAAACGTATGTTGAAGTTCAAACCCATGAACTCTCCAAATGGGACTTTACTTGGAAATAGTTGGGTCATTTGGAAGCTAGGAAAAACCTAAGTGGTTTGCTAGTCTCACACCCAAAACAACCCAGAAGTTTCTGCAGTCAAAGCTTATAGAGTGTTGCCTCCCAGTCGGTCCTTCTCCATCAAACACCATCGCATCAGAATGCCCGGTGGAGGGTCCATTTCCCAGACAACCTCTCATCTGATCTCAAGTTGGAATCGGTACTTTTGACCAACTACCTAGAGTGCTTTACAGGTGCTCTTAATGTTTGGTTATCTATTTAAGAAACCAATGTACACCAGTTTAGTATAAAGAATCTTACAGAGCATGCCAATGGAACAGCCAGATGTGAGAGTGCACATGATGAAGTATAAGTGTAGGCTCAGGGCTTCCAGAGTCTCCCAGTATTTATCAGCTTTCAGCGGTCTGGAAGCTCTCCAAATCCTGTCCTTTGGGGATATTATGGAGGTTTCATTATGATTGATTAAGTCATTAGCCATTACCGATCAAGTTGACCTTCTGCCCTTCTCCCTGATGGGCCTGACAGTTCCAACCCTCAAATAACAGGGTTAGCTCTCCTAGCAACCAGCCCCCAACCCAAGGCTTTCCAGGAGCCCCAGCCATCAGTCATCTCATTAGCACACAAAATGATATTTATCACTTGGTAGACTTCAAGGGTATTAGATGCTGTGTGCTAACAAGAAGGACAAGACTGAACAGATATTTCTCAATATATGGCAATCACAATGTCATTGTCATTAAAATATGAGTAGGTAAATGAAGATGAAATCATGCTCATGCTTGAGAAGAGTGGACTTCTAAACCTCCATGACTGTCGTCCTTATGACAACAGGAAAACCTGGGCACAGAGATACTCAGAAGAACCAGTATGAGGGCCGGGAGTTTGGCCTAGTGGTTAAGGTGCTTGCCTAGCATGCATGAAGACCCAGGTTCGATTCCTCGGTACCACATACATAGAAAAAAGCCGGAAGTGGTGCTGAGGCTCAAGTGGTAGAGCTCTAGCCTTGAGAAAGTCCAAGGACAGTGCTCAGGCCCTGAGCTCAAGCCCAGGACTGGAAAAAAAAAAAAAAGAATAAGTAGTCTCAATGTTTGGAAGGTGGCGGCGCAGGTCGCTGCGGCACGTGAGGTCGTCGGGAGGAGCCCTCGGTGAAGAAGGACAATGCCAACTTTCCTGGTGAAAGCCTGAAGACAGAGCTTTGTCCACCATGAGTGTCACTCCAGTGGTCAAGAGTCATGGAATGAAGTTTGCTGAGGAGCAGCTGCTAAAGCATGGATGGACTCAAGGCAAAGGCCTAGGCTGGAAGGAGAATGGCATCACTCAAGCCCTCAGGTGACCCTGAAGCAAGACACTCCTGGGGTGGGGCATGACCCTGCTAAGGAGTTCACAAACCACCGGTGGAATGAGCTCTTCAACACGACTGCAGCCAAGCTGGTTGTGGAAACTGGACAGGATGGAGTGCAGAGAAAGCGCCTTTCTGAAGACACTGCCAGTCGAAAGTGCTCCAAACCTAATTTATTGTATCAGAAGTTTGTGAAGACAGCCACACTGACTTCAGGTGGAGAGAAACCAAACAAAGACTTGGAGAGCAACAGTAATGAAGATAACCGGGGACCCATACCTCCAAAGATTCTGACAGATGAAATGCTGCTCCGAGCCTGTGAGGGGCGAACCGCACACAAGGCTGCAGGTCTTGGGATTACAATGAAGGCCAAGCTTGCTCGGCTAGACGCCCAGGAGCAGGCCTTCTTGGCTCGTCTTAAAGGCCAGGGGGGCTCTCAACCACACACGGAGAGCGAGCCCACCCCAAAAAAGAAAAAAAAAGGAAGCAGAAAGATGAAGAAACTGTGGCAAATGAAAATTCAGGTGAAGAGTACCTAGAACAAAATAACCACAGCTTCAAGAAGAGCAAGAAGAAGAAAAGACAATATCAGGAACAGGTTTTAGAAGACAGAAGGAATAACTGTAGGGTATGAGGAGGAAGAGACTGTAGCTCCAAATGAGCTTGAGAAACCAAAGAGCAGAGAACAATCCAATTGGTCCCTCAGGAAAAAGAAGAAAAAGAAGAGGCAGCACCAGGAAGAGGCAGTGAGAGTCTTCAGTGTAGAAGAAAGAGGCAAGGAAGCTGCAGATAGTGTCAGTACAGAAGAGGTGGACAGCAAAGCACACACTGACCTGCACATCAGAAGCAAAAAGAAGAGGCATCGTAAACAAGAGGACTTGAACACAGAGGAGGAAGGAAGGCTGGAGACTGCTTTAGATGGCAGGACTAAGGAAGCAGAAAGCCGAGCCGGGAGTGATGGCAAAAGCAAGAGGAAAAGACAAAAACATCAGGAAGAGCAGGGGAGGTTTGGGGTATAAGTCATGAACATGAGGATGACAGGACTAGGGAAGAAAAAAGCAGAGATAAAAGACAGCGGTCACTTCTAGAGGAGGAGAGAGCTGGAGTCACCTCTGACCAGAGAGTCAAAAAGAAAAAATCAATAAAAAAGAGACTGAAGGTCTGGTCAGGTGGTACTCAATCAGTTACTTTCCAGTTGTAGCATCCAGAGAGCTGGGATGAAGCAGGACTTTTGTTACCCATCTCGTTTCCCAAGGAGGAAATTGGAACTTGCTGTGTGCTGAGAGAATCAGTGATACGCCTTTGCTGAGAAGTTCTATTCTTAACATGTCCTAACAGAGTCAGGAAGCTAAAAGACAAGGAGTGCTGGCAGCTGTGGGAAAAGGATTATAGACAGGGGCATATGTACTTGCAGGAACATCTATGTTAAAGAAGCCAAAAATGTAAAAAAAAAAAAAAAAAAAAGAACCAGTATGAGGATGGAAGGAAAGGTCGGGGAGATGATCCAAGGAGCCCCAGAAATACTTGGAACTTGGGGGAGAGGAAAGATGGAGCCGCCCTACAGCTTCCAGAAGGGCTATGACAGTCCTGTTGTAATAGAAGCTCCAACATTCACACACACACACACACACACACACACACACACACACACACACACACACACACACTATTCCGTGATAGCCTGTTTGCATTGCTGGCCTATGTTCTGTGCCTGTGGCATTTATTCAGGGATGCAAACTGAGATGTTTTCTCCTCTCCTCCATGCCAGGATGCTCAGCACGGATGCTGTTTCAACCAAACCTTCCCCTTTCATCCCCTCCACTCATGTTTCTTTAGGCACCAGAAGGAATCAACTTTCATAATATAAGAAATGCAATTTCAGAGATGGAACATCAGTAGACTGAGAGAGAAAAAAGACCAAAGCCACCCTCTGGCCTCAGGGTATCCACCATGTCATGTACCCAAGACAACAGAGGCCCTAAGCGAAGAGCACCAAGGAAGGAAATGTTTAAAATGACATTAACACAGAAATGAGGTAGACTAAGTATGATTTGAAACCACAAATTCAGAAGGGCCATCCGTGTTGCACTTGGTGACTAAACAGGGTGGACATATCAACTGTTTCCCTGATCACCTGCACCCCTCCTGTTCCACACCCACTGTGCTGTGGGTGCCAAGAGGGGCCCTCAGCCCCTTCCAGAGCAATGACAAGCGAAGAGGAAGATAAATAAAAGCCTCCGACAGAAAGTAGAATAAATCATCGTGTAGCACTTCTCCAGAAATTCTGTTTACAAAGCACTTTTATATTCATTTCTTAGTTTATTTCATTGTCATCTTGTTTATTTCACTATGTTAGGTGTAGATACAAAAAGTCAATGACTTACCCATGCTTGCACAGAACAGTACAATGCAAGCATTTCTTCTGATTGTTCTTGGACATGTTTCAGGGTCGTATTTATCACTCTTCCAAATGTAAAATTCCTGTAAGTATCTCCTCATAGTGCTGACTTAGTGTCCATGAATTCCTTTAGTTTTTGTTTATTATGAAAATCTTTTATTATTCCTTTAATTATAAAGAATAGCTTTGCTTGATACAATAGTCTAGTTTGGCAGTTACCTTTCAAGGCTGAAAATATATCGTTTCATGTTCTCACTTTTAGAATTTCTGTCGAGAAATCTGCTGTTATTATAACATATCTGTCTTTGTACATGACTTTGTACTTCCCTCCATTCTTGGAGTTTTCGACATTTTTCTTTATTCTGTGTAATTGACATTTTAACTACAATATTACCCAAAGTCTGTATACTGTCCTAAAAGCTTCCTGCACCCAGAGGCTTCTCTTATCAAATACGACTTCTATGTCTTTACTTGGCAACTTCCTCTTTCTTCTGTACCAAAGATTCTTTTAATGATCTTTTCAAGCTTTGGTGTTTAATAGAATGCCAGAACGTGTGTGTGTTCTGTTCATACTTTCCTATTGTTTTTCTTTACCTTTATTTGAATGTTCTAGTTCTTGTCTCCAAATCATCATATTGTCTGCAACCTGATCTAGTCTTCTGAGTAGTGAGTTTTTATTTCACTTATCCAGCTTATCATTTCCAAGAATTTCCTTTTTTTCTAGATTGCTGCACTTTGTCTTCCTTATTTCATCCTCATGTTTCTTTGTATTCTCTTTTAATTAATTCAGCTATTTGTGTTCTCTTTGCATTCATTTGGGAGTTTATATGCATCCTCTTTAATTGGTCGTCCCTATACTCATTCTTTTGAATTCTTTGTGTTTCACCAACTTTACTATCTAGTTTAGGAGCAGATTTACAATTGGCAAGCAACCAATCATAGATGGAAGTAGTTCTTGTGCTGGGAATGTATCTCAGTGGTAGAACCCCTGCCCAAGGTTATATAAGGTCCATGGTTTGCTCCCCAAACTTCAAAAAGGATAAAAAGCAAATATTTCAAATTGGAATAGATGAGTATTAAAGAAGGATTTTATTGGAAATTATCATCCCATGTGACACGTTTAAAAAGAAACCTATTTAGAAACTACCATATATGTTTATGTTAATGAGAAGTTGAAAATATTAAACATATAAAGTAAGATTAAAACTATTCACTAAATATAATAATAACTAAAACAATAATAACTAAAATATAATAACTAAAATAATCTCAACTGATTGGAGAACATATCCTGAAAGGGCTAAATGTGGTGGTAAATGCTTATAATCCTAGCTGTTCCAGAGTGGAAACAGGAAGATCCCATTCAAGGCTACCCAAGGCAAAGTCAGTGAGACTCTGTTTCTAAATCAGGTTAGGTGAGGTGATACACCCCTGTAATGCCAGCTACTCAGGAGATGAAAGTAGTGGGATCTTGGCCCAAGGCCTGCTGAGGCGAAGAAGAAGAAGAAGAAGAAGAAGAAGAAGAAGAAGAAGAAGAAGAAGAAGAAGAAGAAGAAGAAGAAGAAGAAGAAGAAGAAGAAGAAAAAGAAGAAGAAGAAGAAGAGGAGGAGGAGGAGGAGGAGGAGGAGGAGGAGGAGGAGGAGGAGGAAAAGGAGGAGGAAGAAAGAAGAAGGAAGAAGAAGAAGAAGAAGAAGAAGAAGAAGAAGAAGAAGAAGAAGAAGAAGAAGAAGAAGAAGAAGAAGAAGAAGAAGAGGAAAAGGAAGAAGAAGAAGAAGAAGAAGAAGAAGAAGAAGAAGAAGAAGAAGAAGAAGAAGAAGAAGAAGAAGAAGAAGAAGTAGTGGAGGAGGAAGCAGCAAGAGCCTGTCAAAACAACAACAAAAAAAAAACACTAAAAAGCAGAGGTACCTTATAAGGACATAGATCAAGTTGTTCATGGCTTGCCTAGTAATTGCTAAACCTGGAATTTAAGTGCCAGTACTACAGAATCAAAAAGTCAAACATATAGGAAAGGGAAGGGGGAAAACAAGATGATTGGGAGGGAGTGGGAGGAGGGAAATGGAGACAAAAACATGAGAAGGGGTATCAATGTGTGAGAAGTAACGTGCCTACTATCTGGCGAATATAACTGTAACTCCTCTATATATTACAATAAATAAAAGAACACACAAAAGAGTCAAACATATAATGCATCCTAGGTCTAAAATAAATCACATGCAAGACTGATCTAAGGGTTTTATGTATTCTAAATTTTTTGTTAGTTGTAGCATTCCAATTACATTTAAAAGATTTTATGGCACTCTCAGGTTATTTAAAGTTTTCTCTCACCAGCTACAACTGACTAAGAATCTATCCTAAAAATAGCTGAAAATGATTACTTATAATTAATACATGAAAATGAAAACTACATAAAAAATTTCATTTTGGGCATTTGCTATCTCTTTAAATGTACTTGCTTTGTGCTCACATAATTTTGCGTTCTTTGACTAAAGGAAGGAGATGGAAGAAATGTAACATTAAACAAAAACTGGCCTTAATCCTCACTCTTCTTGTGTCTGAATGGTGGGCCCAAACACCAACTTTCATCCTCTGTAGAATAGTAACTATAAAATGAAAAATAAAAGAACAGTAATTGTAATGGAGAAACACAGGAACTACTGCTTTAGTGGTATTAAGCTTCCCTTTGTTGGAAGCTCAAGAGTTTCCCCAGTTCTAACCCTTATGTAAGCTGTGGGATCTTTTAAGGGTCTGCTGTTACCAACTTCTCCAGAACTGAGTTTTAAGAGAGAGTACCTATAAATATGAGCACAATCCCCTTAAAACTCTCCATGTCTCATAGCCCCTGGAAAGGGATCCCAATTCTTACCATTGCTGTAAACCACTTTGAGCTTTCACAGAGACGAAACTCATCTTCGTTTTCATATGCTGTCTCTCCTTGTTGGTGTAATTTCAACTCCTGTCTATGCCTCTATACACATACAAACACAAATAAGAGTATAAGGATATGTATGGGAAAAGGCAGTATCTGTGGGAGAGACTGGAACTAGAAAAACTAACCAAGGAAGATCTACCTTATGTTTGCCACAAGGATACACTTATTTAGTGGGACCTAAAATCATTTTCTTGAGTGATGAAAGCAATTATGTCAATCAAGATGCATTGTCCTTATAAAATGATTGATTGCATGGAAACTCCTTTGTTTAACTATCTAAAGATTAAAAATGTATAATTTTGAGAGATAATTTTGAACACTCTTACTAATATTTATTAGTTGTGCATGAGGGTTTCACTATAACATTTCCATGCCAGTGTATAAAGTAATTTAACCAGATTCACCAGCCTTTGTTCTCTTTGCCTTTTCCTCTTTGAGCTGCTGCATACCCAAACAGAACCTATTTAATTCTTAAATAGGTCATTAAATTCTTCAATGTATAGTCATTGTCCAGAATCACTTCACCATGGTATTTTATACATGCATTTATTATATTTTAGTTAGATTAACCTCTTCTATTGCTCTCTTTGTCTAAGTCCATCCTCTTTAGTATTTAAAATTTTCCCAAAGGATAAAAATTGCATATTTTGCTCATATAAGAATTGAAGACATAAAAGATGCATATACTCATACACATAAACATATACATAAATATTATAGGAACTTAGGGAGGAACAAAGTGAGGAATGGAAAGAAAAAGAAAACATTGGAGGGTAAATACTACCAAAATACATTGCATCTGTACATGATGATGGCATGAAAAAATTCACTAAAATGATTTGAAAGGAAGCAGGGAAAGAATTCACAGTTGGAAAAAAATTACTGTTAGTATGAGAAATCAGAGCTGGATAAAATGCAATGTATAAGGAAATGAGACAATGAATGTGTATGTGGGGATTTGTAGATCTCCACAGTTTGAGGTTCAGCAAACCAAACACCAGAGAATTCATTTCAATCAGGTTTTTCCCAACATTCTTCATAACTGTATTTATTATTCATAGTCACTCATCTCATATCTTACGCGGATATAGACATATGGGTATCCTAACCTATTTCTCCCAACTTCAAACAAAATCTAACTAGTAAAAGAAATAACTTTATTGTCTAGTTAAACTAAAACAGCGGCTATTAGGTAAATTCAGGCAAAAATAACAGTGTTGATGCTCCCTAGCCCTGTTTTGTAAGAAGAAGAGTACTTGTTCTATTTTCATAAAGCCTGGTGGCTGAGCCCTTATTTGAAACAATAAAACTGTACAAGCCAAGAGCCCTGATGTTTTCAGCGGTATTTTCAAAGGTTGATGGATGTCACTTTCCGAGTTGGACTTCTGCAATATTCAACCAAGTTGAAAGTCTGGGTCCATTAAAAACAAGTGACAGAAATATCTTTGTCAAAGAACTAAAAATCAGAAAGACCAGCTCAGCGTGAGTCGTTCATAGGACTTATCTACCACCGAGGGTCTAACGAAGGAATAGAGTTGTCGTTCCTGCTTTTAAGATACCCCAGAGCACTGTGGAAGAGAAAGTAGGTGTGCAGTAAGCTTGGTTCCTTCCAGGCCAATTGCCTCATGTCAGCTACAGAGGAAAATTGTTTGGGCATTTCAGATGATATAAAGATTAAATAAATCACACAGACTAACTTGATTTAGCCCTTCAAAAAATGTAATCATGGTATACAATTGGCATTCCTGCCGATTATTTGATGGTAGATGGTCTTTCTGCACTGTTAACGTAAAGTGGCAATTACAAAATATGAGGTATGCGATGTGCTGAAAGATGGCATCTTGGTAATTCACGTACTCTTCACAACGCTCACTCAAAATCATTTCTTTATGGAAAACCTTATCTTTTTGAGTGATAGGTACAGGGGAAGACATGGCAATGTTCTGAGAGGATGGGATTGATGTAGGTTTCTTCTGACTTCCAATTCTGGAAGAAAAAATAAGGAAGCAATTTTGCCTGCAGGGTTTGTTTTTGTTCTGTCTCTATGCCCCCCAAACACCACTGGGCCCCATCATTCTCTTCTGGATCCACACCCTGATCCTACACCTTACATTTTATAGACCTGGATCTCTTTGACCCATTATTTGTTCTATTTATAATTTCAATACAGATTGAGTTTCTCTTGCCTGCTGTTTCTTACATGCAAAACCTGAGTGCAGGAGTGCTTTCTTGTGTGATCCCATCTCAGGAGAAAAGAGAAGAACAGTATGGTATGTCAGAATACAGTTCACAAGGACTCAGACATCAGGTCAGGGTAAACGTGGGCCTCGATGGTCCACAGACAACCGAGAATTATGTGCAGCAGTGGGCCAGGTGCACAGGCTCAGCGGAGGGAGCTGAGTGGTGGCCCATCCTACCACTGTGAATTCAGGTCCTGGCTCTGGCCGAAGTTGCCAATGTATGACCCAACCAGTCTCTTCCAGATTCACCAAAACAAAGGATGGATATGTTTGTAGAACATTTCAAGGTAGGAAACATATTGTTTACTTCATTCAGTAAACAATTGTCTACTCACTGTTAGCTCGGCTCAGACCCAGGAGAAAAACAGTATAAAGGAAACAAGTACAAAAAGAAATTGAGACAGTATTCTTTATTACTCTGCTAGCAATCTTTACTATTTCTCTCCAGTACAGCACCATGCCTAATCAACATGAAATGAGTTTTCTTTTCTTGCTTCCTGATCCCTTTTTTTTTAGATCCATGTATAGCATGATAGAATGCTGTGGCATATGTGCATAACATAAAATTTACCATCTAACCATTTGGGGCATGCAATGCTTGCTTACTCTTTCAGACAGCAGTGTTCTCTCCGAGCAAGAGTTGGACATACATTAATTATGGGTCAGATGGCCCCACCTTTGACCCTGAATGAGGGAAAAAAATTCCCTTAGGATCTGAATGTTTACTACAAAGAAGTTCCTAGATATATTTGGTACAACTACCTCTGTGGCTCAGCATTTTCTGGTCTCGTGGGGGGAAAGCAAACCACTCTTCCCTGAGCTACAACATTGGCACTGTGTTTGGCTTCTCCATTCTCCACACACGCCAACACTGACAATGGATGGTGGTTCCATCGCTGAAAGAATATAAATAATTAAAATCCTGCAGGGAGCAGATTTTTATTTACAGGGCTCCACTGTCATTCGTGTACCTGGTGGGAATATGGCAAAATTACACAAGTTTATTAAAAACACGAAAATGAATGGTTCCAGCTCTGCTCCTCTACCCCACGCGATGAGATCCAACAGCAGCTGCACAGAAGCAAGAACTGTCAGTGTTTAAAGAGCTATCATTGGCGTGAGGGAGAGAGCTGATGAACATTAGAGACAGTGAGCTCTCAGATGTAAAGGCCCCCTCCGGTGCCCAGAAGTTACTGGGTATCACTACCTCTTAGAGGGCAGATGTTCATGCTCTGAAAAGCTTCCAAGCCCAACCTTCGCCCTTTTTGGATGTTCTGTTTCATCATTCCCTTTTAATTTATGATTCCACGTATTTCCTAAGATAGAAGCTTCCACTGCAGAAACAGTCCAAAGCCTACCCCCTACATACAAACTGATCTCCAGATTTCCAGTGAAATTGCTGCCTTTGTATACTTACGGACTGGCGTGATAACTGAAAATAACTTCCATTAGCACTATAAAAACTCCAGCTGATACCAAATGAATTTCATTTGATACCAGCAGAGAAAAATATTGGCTACTGAGATATTCTTTGTTCATGGTTATTTACAGTTAGCTAGAATCCGTGTACGATTCAGCCAGTCACAAGGCGTCAAATGATCTTTCCTCGAGGACCTCATATGGAACGTCTTTCACTAAAAGGCTGGCTCAACTTCATTTGTTGAAATACAAGGACCACTCGTGTAGCACCTGGCATGCCACAATACATGAAAATGTCTAGTAATTAAATGCCTCAAAGTAAGAAAGACATAAACAGGTCATGCTCAGACTCCAACATTCCCCCTCCTTTCCCCTCCTCCAATTCATCACTCTCCTATTTTATAAATCATGAGACAGCCAACTAAATGATCAGAAAATTCCCCCACAGGATAGCCCTAGTGATTTTCTAAAATGTAAATATTTCAGATGTATATTATCACTAAGAATTAGGTATCGTTATTTTGTGATGTTTCCACCATAACTTTTAGTTTTGAGAAATGTGGTAAATACTGTTGAAGGTTCCATCTTACTACGTCCCTTGAAATTGCTTGAATTATGTCCATTCTGCAGTCAAAATTTCAGTATATTTGCATATATGGTCAACACTTTCAAGTTTCCCTAGGATTATTGAGCACATGGATCAAGTAGTAGAGTGTCTCCCTGAAGCTCTGAGCTCAAACCCAATACTACCACCAAAAAAAAGCCACTAATTTTGAGAATTAAATGAGAATGCATGTGTGTGAAAATGAGCACTTGGTACTCAGTAAAATGTCTTCAAAATACAGATCATCAATCTTTCTACAAGTTGTTTCCCTCATTCAGTAGGATGAATTTTCAAATTTTTATTATAAACATGCCTTTTGAATATCTTCTGTGAACAATTCAATGATAGTGAGTATATTTACAAGGCTATGAAAGCATCACTAGTTCCAGAATGTTTCTATCATTCTAAACAGAAACTTCTGTCCATTAAAACAATACTCAGTGTTTCTTTCTTCACCTAGATCCCAGCAACTGCTATATATTTTGTTTGCTTGGTTTGGCTTGGTTTGGTTTTTCTGTTTTCTGAAGACAGGATACTAGTACAGACTAGACTTGAGTTCATTTTATACTCCCAGCTGGCCCCAAACTCGAGATCCTCTAGCCTAAGCCTCCTTGAGCTAGGATGCAAGCTTGTGTAATCACCCTTGCCGTCTACTTTTTGTTTTTGTGATTTGATTACCTTATGTGCCTCATACGAGTGTAATTGGACAGTACCTCTCTGTTTGTTTAGTTTTATTTTATTTAGCATTAGCTACTCAAGTCCTATTTATACATACTAACAAAGGTCATTTGTTTTAAATATTTTTTAAATACCGGCTATCACAGATGCTAATGTAGCCTTAATTCCACTGATAGTCATTTAACACCTAAGCCTAATTCTTTGCTGTAACAAGAATGTTCTGTCATTGATCACAGCACGCAACAACCTGGAAGCAGAACTTCTGACTGTGGTCATCTGGCTTGTCCAGAGAACGGACGAAGTTCTCCCCATGTCACTGTACTGATTTGCATTCCCGTCAGCGGTGTCTGAGCCTCAACTTCCCTAAGTCCTCATTTGGTGGAAAGATTTTCGTTTTTAATATTTGATAACTGCACAAAATGAAATGGAGGGTCTCAGGATTGTTCTACTTGGCATTTTCCCAATGAATAGTGCATCCCAGCATCTTTTCATGTTGGTTAAGCATTTAAGCTGTTTGTAAAAATATACTCCTTGAAGAGGACCTATGGAAACTCACTGAGGGACTGAACAATAGAGAAAATAAGAGTGAATGAAATGGAGCCAATCTGACTGAAATAACAGCATATGCATGTGTGAAACACCTCAGTGAATCTCCTTTACACAACTCACATAAACTTGAAACGTGAATGACAGGAATGGAGAACAGGTCCTGTAGTGGTGTAGAACTAGTGGGAGAGAGAGTGAAGGATGGTAACTACTTTGTGTGCATGTGTGAAAATGGAACAATGAAGCTGGCTGAGATTGGGCTGGGAAGGAGTAGAGAGATGAGGACACAGATGGAGTGAAACTGATCGAGGTCTGTTGCATGCATGCCAAGACAAAATACCTTGAATAATCGATGATGATGATAAAAAGGTGAGGAGAAACCACAAAAATATATGAAATGCCTGCTCCTAAGTCTCATCCATTTTTATATTATTCTTCACTTTGCGTTAATATCTAAAAAACAAAAAAACTCTAGCGTTATGTTGCATGGTAGATATTGTGCATGATAATCATTAGATTGGCATATGAATTTCAAATAACTTCATTAATATTATTTATATTTTCTTCACACATTAATGTCTAATTTAATCCTAATATCTTTTCCTGCTACTTTGCTTTCTCTATTTTGCTTGGTTCCTTTTCTAGATTTGGACCCTGACTTACATTTATTTTTTCTGTTTTCTAATTCATACATATAAGGCTATCCATGTCTCCGTAAGTATACACTGTAGCTCATTCCATAAGCATTGACATCAGTGCTTTCCTTAAAAGACTGTGTAGTGTTAGCTCCTTCAACAGGGACCTGCAGGCAGCACAATTTGTGTCCCTTGTAGATCTGCATAGTTTGCCTGAACACTTGAATGAAGCATGATATTTTTTCACATATGGTACTGAAGACAGATTTCAGCACCTCTTGGCCTGGGATGGCAGGGCAGGGGGCAACTACCAACACTGTGTCTCAGTCAATCTGGGCTTTCTGACAGGGCTAAATTAACTTCTTCAGTTTCACTTGGATGTATCTAAGAATATTGTCTTGTTTTCTTAGAAAAAAAAAAGAAAGTAGGGCTGAGTGTTCTTTCCATCTGAGCCTCTGTGCCTTTCCTCAGTTTGGAATACTCTTGCCCATTCTTTTAAGGAAGTCTATCCAAGCCTTAGAAATGCTCTCACATTTGCCATCTTTTGATCTTTCTTCATCTACTTTGTAGCATTTTTTAATCATCTCCCTTCTGTTACCACAGTATCACTGTCTAAGTCTGAATTCAAGTCTTTCCTTTATGTTTTTGAACAATTAAAGCATACTTATTGCTGAGCGTGTAGCTTCAGGAGGCTCTGAGTTCAATCCTTAGTATCTCAAAAGACAATGCAAAACTAGAAAACAACCTCTTGCTTTCCGATTATCCCTTGTATGCTCCCACTGTTTTGTTTTTGTCTTTGTCTTCTCTTTGGCCCTTGTTGATTGATAAATGGTGGCAGTGTGGTCTCAGTGAGTCTCACCCAGCACTCTTGGATACCTCAGGTAGTAACCAAAAGACAAAAATAAAGAGATTTTTCTTTTCCTTCTCATCATTTCCCTCCAATTTTTACACTGATATTCTGGAAAGTGCTATTGAGTGTATGTAATTTGTTCCCTGGATCCAAGATGTTATGTTCTCATAAAGGGTGACCCATACTTCTAATTCTGCACATACTTAATGAGCTATTTGGAACTATAAAATAGAGTCTTCATGAATGATATAAAGACTGAACAAACATAGAAGAGGAACGTAATTTCTCACCTAAAATGAAAGAAATGGAAATCATCCAACTGCATTAGGCTAAGCACTTAAAGAAGAGGATTTTCCCTAACACTTCATATTGGAGGACTACTAGACTGAAACTTTGTAGAGTCAGGGCTCCATATACATTTGCCCAGTTGAAACTGTGATTTTCTGTTCCCAATGAGCTAATAACGTAGGTGGTTGGATGAAGAAGACCAGCACAGAACACTAATCTGAACAAGACTAGTAGCAGGCAAAATTGACTGCTGTAAGGAACAATGGTCACCACTCAGCAGGCGACTAGCCAGACAAATAGAAAGGACCAAGCAGAAGGCATAGAATGTTCAAGAAAAATTACTTATTTCATTTTTCAAGAACAGTACAGCAGATGTAAGGACCATCACAATAGTAAGAGAAATATTTTACTCAACCCTGAATATAAAAGATAATTGTAATTTACAACCAAGGAGAAGAGTAGAGATCAGTGTGTGGCCATTACTAAGAAGAAACATTAGAAGTAAGAAGGATTCTGGCTTTAAACCAATCAGATATTTGCTAGAAACAGTGCAGGGTGGACCAGACATCACCTGATAATATGAAAGGCTCAGGACTATCAGATCTCAAGGGGTAGCTACCCAGCTAAACCAGTAGGGTTCCAAATAAAACTGAACAATGAATAACACAAAATTCCCAAAGTCAATACCTAGTTGAACAGAGAACTCAGATGAGCCTGTGAAGGGTTTGGTGTCTTTCTACATTCTCTTAGGTGTCAAGAATAAGCACAAAATCTGGGGATAAGCAATCTAATAGAAGCAGAAATGCTGAAGAACTGGTAGAGGAACCCAATGTGAGTGCTGAGGACTGAGGCTTTTTGTCTGCAAACATTGGAGATGACAGAAAATATCTGCACAGAAAATAAACTAACTGTGAGCTGAGAAACACATTCGCACACACTTGTCAATAAAAGGTCTGTCTCAAATACATAATGAACTCCTAGAACTTAGTAACAAAAAGGGCAAATGACACACATTGCTTTACTGGACAAAAGAATTGGCACATCACACAAGAAATACACACACACACACACACACACACACACACACACACACACACACACACACACTAGCCAATGCCCACATGAAAATGTGCTCAATATCCTTAGTCACCAGGAAAATCCAATGCAGAAAGATAATGAGATGGCACTGAGAGCAGAGAGAATGGTTAAAGGGACGATGTCAGGTATTGGTAAGTACTCTGAAGCAACTGACATCCTCATACATTGCTAGTGGGAATAGAAAACAGAAACAAGCAACATTAGCCATTTCTATAAAAGTAAACATACATTTACCTTGTGAATTTGTCTAACAATCCTTTGTTTTGGGAAGAAGGAAAATAAGACATTTAAAGAAGGAGAATGCCTGAAGGTATGGCTCACAGCTGAGTTCCCAGGGCGGCCTGAACACACACATTGTTTACAAACAAAATACATTGGTTGGCATATAGCAGCTGTGATTAAGTTAATAACTAAGTGCTGTTTTAAGATGGCAAATATCGGAAACCCACATATCTTGCATGCTATCATTTGGTTTCGTAAATGTTTAGACAGCGGGTGGAAGTCTGCCCTGACACTGGCATTAAAACCCACCAGCTCTCCTAACAACTACATTCTTTTCCTTCTCTTCTATATGAGAGATTCTGACCTGCTACACTGAGCCAAAGCCATCTAGAGCTCAACTATCTGGGCTTCATGGACCATAGATGAGATTCCACATGATGAAGGGGAGATTCTGATTTCTGCTTCCTTGTTGCTTCATAAGAAAGAATATCAAGGCTGGATACCAGCAGCTCCTACCTGAAATACTAAGTACTCAGGAGTATGTGATCCGAACACTTGCAGTCTAGGACAGCCTGGGCCGGGCACCATCTCAATAGAAGCTGCTGCTGGCTGTGGCGGCACACGCCTGTCCTCTCAGTTACCATTGGAAGCAAATAAGAAGCAACAAGGAGGACTGTGATCCCGACACATGCCCAGGCAAGAAGCAAGATTGGATCTCAAGACAAACCAGCACAAAAAAGGGATAGAGACATGGCTCGAGCCATAGAGCACCTGTGTGCCAAATAGGAAGCCCTGAGTTCAAGCTCCAATACTTGAAGGGAAAAAAAGGAAAAGGAAAAGAAAGGGAAAAAAGAAGAAAAAGGAAATGGAAAAGAAAGGGTGACAATTTCTGCAATCTTGTGAGGCTTTTGACTCTTTCCTTGTCCTGAGTGAAATGAAGAGGCCAGTTTCTGATTCCTGTCAATCTTCACAGTCAAGAAACTACTCAGAAGATGGTGCAAGGAGCCTGAAGATGGAAATTTTCTCTTCATGGCTGAAGTATGTTATGAAAGCTGTGTGTGAACATAGTTCGAAGGGAAGCAAAGCTTGTGTCTAACCTGGTTCTGCCTGTTGCCCTCTCCTCCATCAGCCAAAACTCGTCCCACCCAAGAGACAGGCTAGCAGATGAATGGCTTCGCTTCTGCTGACGAGCAAGGCCTCCTGGCTTCTCCTCAAACATCAGTTCCAGAGAGGCTGAGAAAGAAGCAAACCTTCAAATAAGTAAACAAACGACCTAGAGAGACGTCAGTGAGAATGAGCAAATTCACAGCTCCCACAAACCCCAGTGGACAGAAGAGACTCCTTCACTTGGGTAAAATGGTGTCTAAGAAGCTAGCAGGAGGCATTCTGGGAGATTCCACACAAGTTGTTCTCTGGGCACCCACAATTTAGGCCACAACTTAGCAAGTGTTCATGGCACTCTTCTTGGCACAAATAATCCTGTCAGCACTACGGACACCAAAGGCAAGGACAATGTCCTGCAAGGAGCTATGTATCTACTGAAAAAAAAAATGCAAGGTAAAGCTCAAAGATTAATTAAATGAAAGGAAAAAGAAGATGATGATACATTTCTAAAGAAGTCAAATCAGTTCAGTAAGGAAGGAGTGAAGTGAAACATAGCTTCCTAAAGGAGTAATACTTGGGAAATTGGAGTGAAAAGGAGAGGTTTTTCCACTGGCTAGCCAGAAGAACGTATAGTGTAAGTCTAAACGTATGTGTAACTGGGTAACTTTTAACAGCACAAGTGACATACTATACTGGATGTAGTTCTCTAGTGGGATGTGAGCGATGTCTCAGGCAGTGGGGGATCAAACATGGATGCAAATAGACCACTTTGAAGCAAAAATGATAGCACAGGTACCTCACAAGGGAAGTGTGAAACTAAGGCGGTAGCAGAGGAGATAACTTACAAGTTACAAGACAATGGGAGAAGTAGCCTCACTGCACATCCCCTTTCCCAGGCTCTTCTCAGCAACTTAAACACCACGTACTCTTGCCTTTGGGCCTCTCAATATGCCAGAGTGATCATTAGCAACAGTCTTGGTTGTTACACAGATTTTGGAATTATTGGGCAGGAAATTAGAAAGAACTATTATTTGATAGAGTTTAGATGAAGGAAGTCTCTATCATGCAAGAAGAGATTGGGGAAACTAAGCAGAAACATGGGAACTCTAACCAGAATAAAATAAAATGTTACAAATTAAAGCCATAGTAACAAGAATGAAGAGAAACAAAAATGAGCTTCTCAACAGATCTGACAAAGTCAAGGACAGAATAAGTGAACCTGGAGATATGACAATATAAAGGTCTCAAACTGAAATGTGAAGAAGAAAAAGATAACTGAATATTCAAAATATATGAGGCCATATCCATAGAAGTTTGTGTTAGAGAAAGAGATGACAGTTGGAAATCAATACACATAGATCCTGTTCAATATACATAGATATTTTCAGTATATATGCATAACTGGAATGCCAGAAGAGCAAGCAACAGAAAATAAAGCTAAAAAAATATTTGAAGTAATAAGACCTGAGAGCTTTCTGAAATTAATCACAGAACCCAAACCACAGATTCAGGAAATTCAGGAGATCACTTAACAGAATAAATACCCCCCCCCAAATTTTCTCTATCTAAGTTTCATCTTATTCAAAGACAAAGAAAACATTGAAAGAGGAGGAAAAATAATTTATCTATTGTGTAACAAGGACAGGAATTACATACAAGCAAGAGGAGAGTGAAATGAAATGTTTAAAGTGTTAAGAGGGGCGTACCATGTGTCTCAAGTATTCATGCACTGGCCTTGAGTGAAAAAGCCAAGCAAGAGGCCAAAGTTCTGAGTTCAAGCCTGTGTACTGTCTGTCTGTCTGTCTATCTTTCTATCGACCTGTCTACCCACATGCACATAAAATAATAAAGTTTGTTAAGAGAAAAGGAACACCAACATAGAATGCTGTTTTCTGTAAAAGGCCAAAGTGAGAGAAAATACATTAGCGATGGATGGAATTGAAGAATGGCAAAACAGTCATTACTAGAAAATTTTAAATGGAATTCCCATATGAGCCAACAGCAATACAAAAGGGACTCACAACAGGACACATCGAAGGTCCTGGTGTTGATTTTATTATTCTTTCATCTGCCCTTAAACTGTGTCACACTGATCCCATAAATAAACTATTCCTCACTAAGTGTCTAGAGTAGCATAACCACCGTCTCCGAGGTAGCTATTCAAGTGCCTGGCAATGTATGACTAGTTTCCACTGACTTCGTGGATCGTCTTGATGAGCCCAAAGGGCCGATGTTAGATTCCTTGTTGACTTTACCTATCTGTGAGTGGCCAAATCCAGCTACTCGGGTCAGCAGCAAGGACGGTCCAAGTGCTTGGTCGCTGTCCCTAAAGCAGGGAGCTTGGCTTGACACCTCATTCCTGTTCCATGCCCTTGCTTAATTTTTCTGCCAGATTAATGTCTTTCACCTCTCATTCTGTTCCATGTTTCTTTAATAGTCATTAAACCAATCTGTCTACTTTTAGAGGGAAAAAAACCTGCATCATTAACATTTCAGACATTGTGTACTTATTAGACACAAAGGTGTCTCAGAGATAAATTGGGCACATTACTGAGGCTTTTCTCTGTGACTGGTTTATTGAGTCTAGATGATCTATAGTTAGAATAAAATTGGGTGATCTTTTAAATTGACTCACAGATTCACTGAACATCTGTTGAGATTCAGACGGAACTCAGCATTAGATATTCCAGTGTAGTTTATAATCCTCATGGTTTCATCAGGACTTGCAGATGGGTTCCAACTAGAAAATTCCAAGGGGTTTCTTTCCCCTGTGAACTAAAGAGCTAGCCTGCTTCAGAAAGAATGAGCACTTTTATAAACTGTGTTAATACTTTCATTCTTTATGCAAACCTTCCATGGCTGATTAATACTTCATGTAGAAAGTGGTGTGAGGTTATTTTCAGCAGTAATAAATCACGATGATGATATTTAACATTTGCTGTGTATTGACCCTGCGCTGGTCTACTTCCCCACCTTCATTATCTCACTTGTTTTTTTATAAGTCTTCTAGATGTTGTAGCTTTAGCCACTTCTGAGAATAAGCAAACAGTGCCTGAGAGAGGCTAGGTAACTTGCTCAAGGACAGTGTTTGAACTCAGGTCTCTCGGATTCAAAGTTTGCAGCTCTTCTCCTGTACTCAGACTACTGTTCTGATGATGAGTTATGGAACCTTTACCTCTTCACACAAAAGAAGTTCTGCTGTTTAGCCATTAGGATGTTCTCAGGCGTGAAGCATGCTAGGGCTTCTGAATTCTGATTTAGAGAGAATGGAGAGAAAGCCAACACCTGGCCTGAACCAGTCCCACAAGATTGTAGAGAAGACACTGGAGAGATAATGGGGAGTGTGGGAGACCCTGCTGTTGCGAGTGGACCTGGCCCACATGAGGCCTGGGGGGATATCTGGCTTTATCTAAGGCTGCTGCTTACTTCCTACATCTTGAAGAAGAAAATACCTTGCAAATTAGTATAGCAAGAGGGTATTTCCAGAGGCAATGGGCTAGACCTTGAGGGGACCGGAGCATGAGGTCCTCCTCCAGCCACTTCTTGGCCCCACAGTTTACAGAGTGGATCCTGGGAGACACAGCACTGATTCCAAAGCAAACACAGCTCTCAGAATTATCTTAAAACCCACAACAGTGCCCAGAAAGTACACATTTCCATTGACTCCCTCCACCTCAACTTCCCACGTGTACCCCAAAGCTCCAGAAGTATTAAAAAGTAATGTTCCTAACTCTGATGTAACATAATCCTAAACCTGGGAAGGATGTAATCAATATTAACTTATTGCAGTTATTAGTACTTTAAAAGATCAAAATATTGAGAGGATGCCCCCTCGATTGCTCTGCCAGTCATGCTTCTGCACCTCTGTTGTGTTCGTGCTGTCAACAGTTCTTTCAGTTGGGCACCGTCGCTCACACCGGTAATCCTAGCTACTCAGGAAGTTGAGATCTAGGATCATGGTTCAAAGCCAGCCCGGGCACTAATGTCTGTGAGACTCTTATCTCCAATTAACCACTAGAAACCCAGAAGTGGGACTGTGGCTTGAGTGGTAGAGCACTAGCCTTGAGCTGAAGAACTCAGGCAGGCCCAGAGTTCAAGCCCCATCACCAACAAAAAAAAAAAAAAAGAAGAAGAAGAAGAGTTCTTTCATAGAATTGCTCAATTTTTTGGCAATGCTGAAGTTTCAACTCAGTCTTGTACATTTTAGGCAGGTGTTCTATTGCTTAACCCATACCCCTAACCTTCTGTTATTTTTTTTTGAATGAAGTCTTGCGTTTATGTTTAGGTTAGCCTGGACCACAATGCACCAGTTTACACCTCGTCTGTAGCTGGGGTAATAGGTGCATGGCACCATGCCCAGCAATTTCTTGAAATGGTAGTTTCATAAACCTTTTTCCAGAGTTGGGTTTCAATTGCTATATCCCTAATCTCTGCCTCCCAAATAGCTAGGGATACAGGCTTAAACCACTATGCTCAGTGTAATTATTGTCATTACTTTATATTATGAATACTCTTTCACTTACCAACACATCCTGGGAATTAATTTAATTATTGTTTCCAGTTGGTAAATGAGAAAAATCATCTCCAGAGATACTGGAAGGCTTGTCCAAGGTCACACAAACAGGTCAAGGTTGTGTATAAATCCCAGTTTTCTCTTTTTATAGTTTAGCTCCTATGACTATTCACTATACAATATTATCTCTATCCTATAAGAAGCTGTATTTAATGAAACAGACGCTAGCTAAGGTGCCCAGTGCATGGTTTAAGACATGACTGTATGCTCTGGCATCAAACCACACCCCAAACTTTAGTATCACTACGTATTCTTGGGTTTTTTGTGGGGGAGTCATGGGGCTTGAACTCTGGGCCTGGGTGCTGTCCTTGAGCTCTTCAGCTCAAGGCTACCACCCTACCCCTTGTCTGGATCTGTCCCTGAGCTCTTTAGCTCAAGGCTACCTCTCTACCCCTTGTGCACAGCCCCACTTCCCCTTTTCTAGTGATCAATTGGAGATAAGAGTCTCATAGTTTAGGGCCTGGGCTGGCTTTGAACTGCAATCCTCAGATCTCAGCCTCCTAAATATAAAGCCTAATGACTTGGTTTGGACCTAACTATAAGGTATGAACCATCAGCAATTTTTATGGTGTCTCAGAAGGGCAGCAAACTCAACTGCAGTTCTTTCATTCTGAGATAGTCTTCTTCTGGTTTGATATGTGGTTTCTTTTTAATCGCCATATAAATCACAGTGTTACAAATCACAAAAGCTGTGACATTCTGAACCTACTACAGAAATACAACTCCTGATGGATGGCCAAATATATGACCAAATCCTACAGAATTTCTCAAAGGATCATTGTCTTTCCATTGTTTCCACCTGCCAGTCAACTATAAGAAATGATGTTATGCAACCATAATTACTTTCTCTTCCACTCATTGCAAATGCACCATATGTCTATGCATACTTTTTGATAAATTTCTCTATTCATAACTCTTATTCAAGAGTATCTTTCCATTACTTGTGACAACTCATAAAATTTGTCATTTTTGCTGTGACCAAATCATAGCATCTACTGTCTCTTTCCTTCCTACATTGTAAATAAGATGGACTTTTCATAGAAATACCAATGACACAATTCAAACTTTCATGTCTTTGGATAACAAAAAGAACTAAGTCAGGGACATAAAGCTATTCTTCACTCCATTAAGGTGAGTTGGTTGGGTGAGGGAGAGAGATCATTGATTTACAAGACTCATTCTCAGAATTTCCAGCAAATTATGGTAGCCAGTGGTCTTTAAAAATCAGTGTTTCGGGACCCCACTAAGGCAAACTTAATCTCAGTTAGTTATGAAAAGCTATTTGTATGATTCATTTTATATTTTTATGAGTAATTCTGGAACTAACATGAATTTTAGCCTAGAAGGTAGCCATATAGCTTTCAATGGTTGGTTACCCAAAGGTATTGATTCTGACATGAATGATTCTGATTCTTAGGTGTCTTCATAACCCTTGTGATAAATGCTCAGGGCACGTTATCATTTCTGCCATCTCTTTTATTTACAAAATAGCTTGAAACCAAACGAAATCTTTATTCCCATCACCACAGGACATGAGTTGTTTGCTTACTTTCATTTACAGAAAAAGGAAATTTCCTTTAAATTTCACAGGGAAAGGAAAACAGAAACCCAGCAGGGTAAAGTAGTTTGCAGAGGCAGGCCTAGAGCTTAAATCGGGATGTAGTTGTTTGTCTCACAATCATTTGTTGACCAATATTTTAGTTATTTAATGTTCCAGAAGCAGCTCAAAATTAAACCAACTCCAGTGATGATAAAGGTATCAGGTCAGTCCTCAAGTAAAAGGGAGAATCATCTCATTTTTTCCTCATTCTGTTCCTCTGGGCATCTGTCCAAACTAGAGGAAGAGAACTGTGCAGGAGGCAAAATGCCATCTCCATCCATCTTACTGTGATACTGAGTCCCTTATAAAAAAAGATAGGTTCACAAGAAAAAAAAACACAAAAGTTCATTGCCACATCAAAAACCTTGTGTTGGAGAAATCGTAGTCAAAAGTAGTTTGAGGCAGTAGACTGGAATTCTAGCCTTCACAGGTATCAACAAAGATCAAGCGTAGCGTCAAACTTCTACAGTCCTAGAGCTTGGTAGTCTAAGGAAGGAAGATCACAATTTTTTTTTTGCCAGTCGTGGACTTGAACTCAGGGCCTGAGCACTGTCCTTGGACTTTCTCAAGGTTAGAGCTCTATCACTTGAGCCTCAGCACCATTTCTGGATTTTTTTTCTATGTATGTGGTACTGAGAAATCGAACCTGGATCTTTGTGCGTGCTAGGCAAGCACTCTACCACTAGGCCAAACTCCCGGCCCGGAAGATCACAATTTGAGGCCAGTTTGAGCCATATAGCAAGCTACAGGAGGACATTGTTACATACTGAGACCTACCTCAAACAAACAATGTCCAACAGGAACAGTAAATGCATCAGGAAAGAAGAAGACAAACAACAGCAACATTTCCGTCAGCCCAACCAAGTCAGTGCTCCAGAATTTTGACTGAGTCACTATCTTTCTCAGGGTATCCAAAACATACTTTCAGGAAGCTTTTCAAAGGTTGAAATGTTTCATCACATCCGTATGCAGCCTTTTACTTTGTTCCTAGATACAACATTAAGTAGTACTTACTTAAAACTTGTTTTATATTTAAGTCTTACATGAGAAATACCATCACACATATTACCTTTGAAGTTTGGAGTACCCCTATGTGCATGTATAGGACTTTATACTAGTTAAATAAAGTAGTTCTACAGTTGTACACATATAATTAAAAGCAAGACATCCCTCTAACAATAAAAGAACATAAAAGGAAATAGTCACTGAAAAATGATTTTACCTCAGCCAGTTTAACAAGAACAAGGCCCTGAGTTCTAATTCCAGTGCCACAATAAAGAACATATTGGATATCTTAAAATTAGAATGTAGAGCTGGGAGCATAACCAAGTGGTAGAGTGCTCACCTAGCATGCACGAAGCCCTAGGTTTGATTCTTCCATACCACATACTCAGAAAAAGCCAGAAGTAGTGCCATGGCTCAAGTGGTAGAGCACTTGCCTTGAGCAAAAGTGTCCAGGAACAGTACCCAGGCCCTGAGTTCAAGCCCCAGGACTGGCAAAAAAAATGTAAATGGGAATGCATAGGACACTACATATGAAATATTTGTTCTCTAACACATACATGTGCTTACTAATACACAGGAAGTAACTTACTTTGCACTTTAGTTTGCTTCTAAATTTACCTTGTCCATGAACTATACTTTATAGGGAAATAATAATTTAAAAATTAACAATCTCTTAGTAGAACATCTAAGATGAGTTTTATGTCTGTGTTCAGAGTTAAGTCTTGAATTGAGTGACTGCTTTTCCTCATGTCATATGGTTCCTAAAACAATTGGTCTAGACTCCTTTATTGGAAGTATCCAGTAAAGGAGTAGATATTTTAAGCTTTGTTGATAACTTCATATTACAACTATGAAACTGAGCTGTGGTACTTCAAAAGCTGTCTAAGCTGTCAATGCCATTCATCTTTCTTTATCAAAATGGGCAAGTGGCCAAATATGCCCATAGACCATAAATGGCCAATCCCAGATCTAATATCATATCCTCGTATGACTTTTTACATTGAAATTAGAATAATTTAAATTTTAGATCCAATTCCTTAGTTGCACAAACTACATGTCAAGTACTTAGTGCCCACATTGAGTTAGTGGTTACTGTATTGATCAGCCCAATTCCCAGAACCATTCTGCTCATCCCTCAAGATCTTCAGACTATATTGACAGTCTGTAATAGCTGAAGGGGAAAGCGTTTTATTTCCTAGCTACTGAATCCTAGTTGTTTCTGATACTTACTCAGTGTGAGTGACTTATACCAGCATCAAATAGAGTGAAAGCTTCATGCTCTGCACATAATTGCCATGGTGTGATTTTAACACAACATTTTCATTTTCACCAAAGGCGAGGTGTTAAAAACCACATGGAAATTTTATTTAGAAAACTTTAAGACTGGAAAATTAAAACTACCCATACAATGAATATTATGGAGTTGGCCTACATTTATCTTTGGGAGGGAGTGAGGGGGAGGAAAAGGAGGACAAAAGCATGAGAAAGGGTATCAAGGTTCAGGAAGTAATGTACCCATTACCTGATGAATGTAACTGTGACTCCTCTATACATTATCCCAACAATAAAATACAATTAAAAATTTCTTATGAAACTGAAATGTAAAACAATAATTTTAAATATACCCAAAAATAATTGGGGAGGGAAAAGAAACAACAGACAGGACCAAAGCATATCTAATGTAACTATGCTTGGAAAATATATCATTTAAAACTGCTATCTAGTCTTAGAAACATTTGAAAGGGATTATAATAGGATTCTCTTTTTTCCTTGGGGTATAACAGTCAGAGATGGATAGGAGAGAGAGGATAGAGATGCTTTCTTTTCAAAATTATGAGCTATATGAGTCACCAGATGATGATAAAGAAGAGTCCAAAACTGAACAAGGCTTTAAGAGAAAATAGCAATCTAGCACTTTCTTCTTGTTCATGATATTTGTGTAAGTTTGCCTTTTTAGTGGGCATTTCTTGGTGGTTTAGGTAGCCATGCAGTTTCTTGTCCATTTGCAATTCCTTTCTGTACAGAAAATGTACATTCTAAGTAAAATAGCAAAAAAAGAACAATGACCTGATAGAAGCAGCTCAGATTCAGCTACTCACCTAGAGGCTGCACGAAGTTTGTCTCCTCAGCAACTCATTGGAAATGGGTATGGAAACAGATGATTACAAAACCAACAATACACATTTATCCTCTGAAAATGTGAGCACAACCATCAGAAGGGAGGATCAAGAGTCTGAGAGCAAAGCAGTTTGCTTATTGATTTTGAAGCCTACACCATGACAGGCAATCAGAGAGAACTGTGTTCAGTTAAACTTGAACACAGAAGGGGTCCAGCATCCCCATTTCAAGCTGCATAATTTTATAATTAAAGATCAAGGGTGGCCAAAATAAATTGCATGACATTAATCAAGTCTTTAAAATGCTAGTGTGCAAATTAATCTCTCTGATTTCAATGAGAGTTCAACAACTTCCAAAAGGCATCATCTTGTCTAAACGACATGCTATATTATAACTGTTTAATGAACTCTCGTTATCAAAAGGCAGATGTGGCTTCATCATGAGTCCCAGTGTTTCACATAGAGATGGCTGCCTGAACATAAGCATGGCTTCCTCTGTCTATGCAATCGTCATTATTCCCCCGCTCCACCTGGGTGTCCCCTTATAAAAACGGTGGAAATGGGAAACTGGGAAGAAATGTCATCGAATATATTTATGATAGATTTTTTCAAGTATATATTACCTCAAGTATGTATATCACATATAGAGAGAGAGAGAGAAGATGAAAGCAATGAGTTTCCCAGAAACAAAAGTGAGTTGTAGTTTGGGGGAATATTCATTTTCTGCAGATAATTATTGAAATTATTGATATTATTGAAGTTTAAGATTCTCAACTTGTAACCAGAACCCACATCCTGGCAGTGTCGCAGGTCCCCAAGCCACACTGAGTAACCAAGTTACATTTTGAGGCTCCATGACACAAAGAACAGTCTTCAGACTCAGCATGAAGTATGATTCTTTCATTGTGGGCTTATGTTAGATTGATATCAGACATGAGAAACTATGAAAATAACTTGTTCCATTCCTAAACATGTTTTCAGGACTCACACATAGTGGCATAGGGCGTGGTGGATCCAGTGCAGTTTCTGAATCTGTCTTCCTTTTGACAGTCACCACAACATGTGTATTTCAAGTCCTACACAGCAGCTACAGGATGTTCCCTGTGAGGAGAAAGTACAGTGAAATGAACAGAAGAAAGAAGATAGACAGTTTGTTTTTTGTGCATCTGCATAATTGATCTAAGCAAAAATCATAATCTATGACCTCAAGACTTATTCAGAATAGATGTAGAGTTTATAAGGTTCCAATAAAATAAATCAAGCCACAGACTTCCTCACACCTACTAACCAATACAATATTATGTTCTAAAACACAACTCGGCAAATAAGCAGACGAGGCAAAATGGCTCTCAACCTTACAGTCTAATGAAAGTCTCTCTACCAAAAAGAAAAAAAACAAATAAGAAGACCTTAATAGTACATACTCCATACCTAACATATGGCTAGTTCCTTTATGAGTGTATCACATTCAATTCTTATGACAAATCATAAAAATGGAGAGCGCTATTCCTGATTATTCTGATAATAATAAAAATGTGAAGATGATTCAGTAATACCGGTAGGAACTCAAAGCCCTGACTGTCCAAACCCACAGTAATTAGTATGTTTTCCAGACTAAACTTACATCAGGTCCACAACTAAAGTCAACTGTAAGTAGTCTAAGGTTATGTCTTTAAAAAGACTTCTTCACCTCCCTTTTTATGATTATAAATCAGAACTTTCTGGCCAATAACAGGATACCCATACTTGAATGGGTAAGGACATTTTAAAATATTTTTATTGTCATTAAGTACATGAACTAAGGAGCTATCATTCAACATGTCAGTTTATAAATATGTGCATTTTGATTAATGCCCCCCTTTCACATTCTCTCCCACCCCTCTCACCTCAAATCCTCCCCTAGTTTGCTTAGTTTCTCAGGATCTGCGTTGAATATTATGGCTGCATTCTTCTCCATTCCTCTCTTCATTTGTCTAACCCTTTTCCCTTGACCTTCTCACATAACTTTTCAAGTGAGTGCCAGTTTCCTGGTATTTATTTTTTTCTGATCACTGAAACTTTTAAACTAGCCAAGGGGCCCCATCAAATAAATGTGTGACCAGTTTCTGGAAATACACTAAGACAGGTGGGTGGAATGAAGAAAGCAAGTGATAGTGCTTGTCTGAAAATGCAGGACCTCCACTGAGAACATCTGGATGGGCAGATTCCAACATGGAATCTGAGTTCAATATACATTAAATTATGTCATCTGCAAGCATACATGAACCATTCTAGCAAAAGTAAATCCACAGAGGGGAGTTTACATCCTATCATCCTGTCCTGCATGTGTCACAAGTACTGAGACCCAAAGGACTGAAGCTGGTTTTCCCTAGGCATCATGGTGACAGGCCTATATTCGCATGAAACCAAACCTCTGGGTCTCAGTTGAGGGCATGGGGAATTGAGAGGTTAACTTTTCTTTTCTCTTTATGAGATTCGATAGAGATTTGAATTCATTGTATGTCTGGGTTTAAAGCATAATTTAAGAATAATTTCATATAAGCAGTTACTCTCCTTTGCTTTTGCTTCCCTGTCCCCCAACCCTCATTTCTAGCCCTCCTCCTGCAAACTGCCACTGTGGAGGGCTGCACTATGGATGTGTATCCCTGAAATTTTATGGACATGTGCAAGCTGCCATTTCCCATGAGTGATTCTGTTCTATATCTCCAAAGGAGATGCTCCAGCTACTATTGCAAATGCTCTGAGCTCATTTTTTATTTATTTACTTATTTACTTATTGCCAGTCCTGGGCTTGAGCTCAGGGCCTGAGCACTGTCCTTTGACTTTCTCAAGGCTAGATCTCTACCACTGGAGCCTCAGCACCACTTCTGGCTTTTTTCTATGTATGTGGTACCAAGGAATTGAACCCGGGTCTTTGTGTATGCTAGGCAAGCACTCTATCACTAGGCCAAACTCCTGGCCCACATTTTTTTATTTAATTTTATTGCCAAGGTGATGTACAGAGAAGTTACAGTTACATACATAAGGTAGTGAGTACATTTCTTATGGAATATTGTTACCCCCTCCCTCATTTTTTTCCACCGCCCCCCAGTCTTAAAGCTCATTTCCAGCATATTATCTGTGAGTGTCACTGCTGCATTGGTCTGAGCTTTTTTTAATACAGCAGAATATACATGAAGGGAAGTCGACCAAGGATGCTACTCTGGAATGGAGGAGTAGAATGCCTTTGCACCTCATTTTCCCTGGACCTCAGTGTCTTCCTGGATGAAGAGGTCATCTCAAGATCTACAGATATTTTGAATGAAGATAATGCCAACAGAAAACCAGAGACGGAAAAGTTTTTGCTTTTTCAAGTACAAGTTTTGTCCATAATCAATCTGTGTAAGTCAATTAAAATAAACTGATTTTACTCAACTTGTTTCTTCTTTTGTTTATTTGTTGCTCCTCTAATATTATAGCAGGAGAAAAGTTTATGATTTTTACCTAAATAAAATTCAATAACATGGGCCTGGGTCATAATTAAAACAGGAAAGAGGCAGAATGATCTTCTAAGTCTTGAAGTCTCAGTATAAAACTTTTCCAGATGAAAGACCTTCATGGATAGAGATCATGAAATAAAAACTTGAACAATGTTTCCTTGTGTCTTGATTCAGGGCCATCCAAACAAGAAAGACAGATGAGCTTCTGAAAGTTTGACTTATACCCATGCTTTTATCATGTAAGCAGGAATCAGAAGCTTCAGAAATTAGAGAACCATTGCTTCATGCAATGTCAGCCACCAGATGCTCTGAATAATGGGAAAATAGACCAGGATATCAGTCCACTTCTTGTGGGTAGACAGTATATACACCACATGGTTCTTTTCCTTGTCCTCCCATATGTTGCCTTTATTTTTAAAAATCCTGTGATATCCTAAATAAATATTTGGAAAACAATTTTCACTCACTGCCCAAGAAAACTTGTTATAGGTATTCAGATACTCCTCTATCCTCATTGTTTTCCACCTGGTCTGTCAGCTTCCAAGAAAACAAGTGTTAAAATCTCTCCTGGTGACTGTAGGTTTTCAATTTATTCTTATATTTTTATATGTCAAAGCTATGATGAAAATTTTAAATTGCTTTGTGAAACTTCTTTTTCTTGGTAGATTTCGATTAATATAATGCATCTTTCTTTTCCTCTCTTAAAGCCTTTACCCTTGAGTTATATTTTGCCATTTGACCCTTCATGCTCCTGTTTCCTTTTTATTAACATTTGCCTAGCATGTAATTTTCTTTTCCTTTATTTGCAATCTTTCCACATCATTTGGTTTTATATTTGGCTCTTATAAACAGTCCATACTTCAATTTTCTTTCAATTCAGCTTGAGAGAGTATGTGTTCTATGTATTTTTTTTCTCTTCTACTGTTCTGTTATGGCTTCAGTTTATTGTTCACTTTTTATTGCTTTTTTCCTTGTCTCTTAACTTTTTCTTTATTTTTTTCTAATTAGCCAAAAATTACTTTTATTTTTTAGCAATTACCATTGGAGGAGGGCTGTGACTTAATGGTTAAGTGTCTGTTTTTCAAGTATAAGGCTCAAAGTTCAGACTTCAGTTTCGTCAATAAAAAATAACAGTAAGAAGAAATAACTTTAAGATTTTAACGTGGCTCTTTAAAGATATATTCCAAAGTAGAAAAATAATTTATATGCTTTTCCCATTAATTTATAGGCCCGCTGTGAGGTTTTGTCCTCAGTACAGGGATTTGACAGAATAGGAAACACCAAGATCTCATAGAGTTCCCACTCTGGTAAAAGAAGGAGCATAGACAGTAAAAACTGCATGTGACTGTTTACAAAACAGCAAGGGGTCAGGAGACAGTGAGTTCAGGGGAATGAGGACTGGAAGACAGAGGGCCTGCTTCCACCACCAGGAACTGCACAGGTTAGATGGAGAGTTTGATGTTTGCATTGAGTGAGTTGGAAACCAGTGGAGGGGTTTTTTCCCCATTATTTGATTGCATTGCTTTTTATTTCTAATGTTCCAACCAGGCAACATTTTATTTAGAAAACTGAGGATTCCTATGAGCTGAGCAGAGAGCCTGGCTTCATACACAAAATGAGCTAGAGAAAGAAGTAATGGACCAAACAATGCACCAGCCATTTCAAAACTGTTATTCTTATAGTATTGAATCTTGGTTTTTAACTCCTTTTTTTTTATTGTCGGGGTAGTGTATAGAGGGGTTACGATTACATTGGCCAGGTAGTAGGTGCGTTACTTCCCACACATGGATACCCCTCCTCATGTTTTTGTCCCCATTTCCCCCCCTTGACCCCCTCCCAATCATCTTGTTGATTGAATCTTATAAGGAATTTTATTATCACGCTGCCCCATTTTCTTGTGGAAGTTGATTATGTGTAGCCTAGCATGAACTGTTCTGGTGGGGCCTAGAGAAGGAGACAAGCTAAAAATAATGCCTGTTCCCAGAAACTCTGCTTGTCAGTCAAAGTAGGATCAGGAGTGGAGGGCAGGGTAGAGTCCTATAGTTTGGGTTTCCATTGTTTATTGCTTAGCCTTTCACCTGAAACATACAGATCTATTCTACTTACATTTTCTTCTCCTAAGCAGGACCTTGTTCCTGTCTGCCTTTCACAACATTATGTTAAATTACTGTATCTATTGGTAGCTCTATTATGATAATAATGGCTACAATAATATTCAGTCTCAGGCATTGTCCTAAGGGCTTTACATATATATTAACAATTGGCATTTGATCAGCGGAGAAAAACCACCTGACTTGGGTTTAAGCAGTGTCACCTTGACTCTGAGGATGAAGGTCTAATGAAAGGCAGCAAAGGCAAGAATCAGAATGCTACTGAAAAAAAAAAATCCAGGGAAATTAAATGATAGAGCCAGTGGGTCATGAAGAGTGGTTATATTAGGAAGTCATTTTGAAGGCAGAACCAAAAAAAAAAAAACCCTGTTTTCTGAGTGCAAGCAAAAGAGAAGGCACAAAGACAGTGCTAGGATATTTCATCTGAGCAGTCCTTAACAGGAAGAAGAGCTAGAAAATCACAAGGCAAACGCGGGAAATGCCAAGTTTGGTTCAGCACATGTTTAAGACTGAGGCGTCTGTTACACAGCCATGCAAGATGAAAAACTTTCAGCTATAGAGGCACTAAGACTAAAAATGCACATTTATAAGTTCTTAGCAAAGGGATAGTACACAATTTCAGGCATATGAATGGACTCACCTAGGAAGCCCATGTAGACAACAAAGAAATAAGTGCCACAGGGTGAGGTTTGGTATACACAACAGATAGTGGACAGGAAGATGGAAAGCAACCAGGACAAATCTTAGAAGAATGACAGAAATAACGGGCAGGAAAGCAGCAAAAACAGGCAAAGGCATGTCTTGGAATCTAAGTGAAAATATTTTCCATAAAGGAATATAAAATTTTGCTGATAGGAAGTGAGATGAGGCCAGACATGGACCAGTAAATTTTGTAAAATCACCAGTCTGAAGCTTCATAAAAAACTCCATAAGAAATGCCTGTGTGGAGCTATTTTCTACAGAAAGTGTGAGGAAAGAAAGTAGAGATAATTATATTCTGAATGCTGCCTCCAAGAAAAGCAAAGAAAAAGACCTTAGTAGGTTCAGCTAGGCTAAGAGAAATATTTTTAAGGCAGGCAAATGATATTTTCATGTTGATGACAAGAATTTGAGAGGAGATAGCTGGCCTTGACAAAAGAGAAAGGCAAGAATCAGTGAAGGAAAGGTAGACTGTGCAGGTATGATCCTTTGCTCTGTGTGAAACTGAAGCTGGATCACCTGTCCTGAAGTTTCCTCACGGTCTTGGTCACTGTTTGCATATCTGTAATATATTTTAATATTTCCTCAGTTATTTCTAAACATAACTTTTAATGTCAAAGATTTTTCTTTAAATCAAATATTATGGAATTCCCCAGTAAATAAATCTCAGGAAGGTATTGAAATGGAGCCAGTTAGTGAGCCTGAACCAAACCAGAGGCTACACTGCAGAGATTGGAGTCTGAATGGCTCCAAAGTGGAGAACTGGTAGAGAGGTGAGGATTTCTGTTACACCTAAGCATTAGAAAACCTGTTCATAGCACTGAGCTGAAATGAAACCATAGTGTTGTTTCTAGAAATAAATAGCATAAAGAGCTTCCATTTAAAGCTATTGCTACAACCAGAGATAATTTCTGCAAGAGGAACCACTGGTAGCCATGCTGTTTGAGCTTTGGACAACCTTTTGTAGCTCAAGAGTTCTCAATCATGACACCAAGAAATGCCATGATAAGAAAGATCTTGACTCCAAAGGTCAAGATCTAAAGGGCAGTCATCACCCTGATAGATAGGAAGTAGGATCTTCTCCACGTAATATTCTCTTTGTGGTTATCAAGATAATGGTACTGACAGCAGACATCAATCCAGCTGCACTTTTAAATCCAGAAGTGGGATACTCCTGCACTCTGGATTCACTTTCCTTGATGATGAAGAAGACATGTGCTTTCAATGACTGTGCTGGGCCAAAGACACAAACTGTGACTATTGAGCTGAACAAAATTGACTGGCCTACTGGAGGTCAACATAGCCTCCCTGAGGGCTCTCACTAATCATTTTCTTCATATCTATTCTACTAACCAGACTGGGGAGCCTCCTAGATCTAATTAAAATTGCAAAGGGGGTATTTTTCTGGTTTGTTGTCCAATCCTCACTGGTTATAGCAACTATTTTACTGTGTCCCTGATGAGACAGTATGTATTTCTGATAGAAGCACAATGCAAAGTTTATTAGAAAAGCAATGAGACCACACATACATACATACACACACACACACACACACACACACACACACACACACACACAACACACACACACTCAGAAAAGAGAAAGATATAGAGACAGAAGGAGGGGAGGAGGGAGAGAAGGAAGAGTTAGAGAAAGAAAAAGTGGGTGAGGCAGAAAGGGAGAAAGAGATAGAGGAAGATGAACAAGGGAGGGAAAGAGAGACAGAGAAGGAGGGCAAGAGAGATAGAAAGGAAAAGAAAAAATTGAAAGAATTAGACTGGGAGTTTAGCCTAGTGGAAGAGTGCTTGCCTAGCATGCATGAAGACCCCGGGTTCAATTCCTCAGTACCATATACACAGAAAAAGCCAGAGGTGGTACTGTGGCTCAAGTGGTGGAGTGCTAGCCTTGAGAAAAATCCAAGGACAGTGCTCAGGCCCTGAGCTCAAGCCCAGGACTGACAGAAAAAAAGAAAAAAAATAAGAATTTAACAGGAACACTTCTGTTCAAAAGCAAGATCTTGTTTTCAAGACGACAAGTCCCTTGTTTTCTCTAGGCATATATTAACCGCTAATATGCAATCCGTTCTTATTTGCACCCTCCTATTAGAAATAGAATATTCATAAATTTTTACCAGGTTGTTGTGTGTGTCATAGAACATCTTCACTCTCCATAAATTATGAACACAATTGATATTTAAGTAGGAGGAAAAAATTATAGAAAGACAATAAACAAAGATGGTAACTGAAATGTCTGGCCCAATTTTGGTAGCCTCCTTGACTTTTTTTTAACCATAAAACTCTGCTGCGGGGGTTGAAAAGATTTTCCCAGCATTGAAAATCAAGGTCCAGCCAATGAATGCAGTGGTCTCAACCCACGGTGTTCATGCTGACAAATCTCTAACGCTTAACCACTGAATGTCAGCCCCTTTAGAAATGCATTCCACATGGACAGAAAGCCACATTATTCAGTTTCTCAAATGATCAAAATTAATCTCAAGTGGAAAATATTAATCATATAATGAACAAAATCAGAATCCAGAAAAGACATATTATCTGAATGCCACATCACAAGAGATTGAGAAACATGTGAGTCCCTACACCAGTAGCCTTGTGTTCCAATCTAGGCTAAAAACAGGTATTGTCTACCCTACAGATGTTTTATAATTCTCAGTTGATACTAAAATTCACAAGTTGGTACATTTCCTATAAATTGATTGGCTTAATCTAACATTTTAAAAAATCAGTCCAGACTGGTTTCACTGCCTCTCCTAGGGTTCTCATGTTACTAATCTCTATTACTCCCCATTGTCTACACTCAATCCATTTCACTCTGCTATGGCAACTGAGCTTGTAATATTTTTAAAACCTAATTTCTGCCCAGATGTATGTATTCAAGAGCAGAACTTCAAGCATAAACGGTAAAGTCCAAGTTTTTTGCTTATTCATTGGCATGCCCCTGCTAGTAACTGAGATTACTAAAAAAAATTAAGATTTTTAATTAACACTTCTTAAGAGACTATTATATCTACTAGAGTGGCTATCATCTGAAAACATAGGCCAATAGAGGTGGGAGGCATGGTTCAGTTGGTAGAACACCATCCAGTGAACAAAAGTGTCAGGTATTGAGTTTTGAGTTCCAGTCTCAGACAAAAAAAATGTAGGCAATATTGAATGCTGGCAAGGATGGAAAGCAATGGGGATTGACTCTTCTTTTTTACTCAACATGTACAATCAACTTGGAAGACCAATTTGACACCCAGCAGTCCCATAAACACAATAAATAGTTTGGGGAAGAAAGGAGGAGGGAACATGAACGTAGGTGAAAAGCCGAGGAAGAAAGGATAGAAGAGAGGGACTGAAGGACAAGATGGAGAAAGAGAGAAGGAAAGACAGAAGAAAGACGTAGGGTCCACTCGTTACAACACGAGAACGGTCTCAGGATGAGAGGACTCCAAGCGTGTCATTTCAGAAACAGTTATGTGTGTGGTTTAAGAAACTGGGACGAACCAAGCAATCTGACTAGGAGCAAACTAAACACGCTTTCTCTTTTCCTGAGCACTCAGCGATTCCAAGTCACTTGCATAGAGAGTCACTTGACTGAGCTTGGGTCACCAGAGAGTGTGGATGGCTAATTACGTAAGCTGCCACCATGGTTTGCCTAGGAATTCCTAGTCTTCACATTAAATTAGAAGTCACATTTTCAGGAAACCTCTCTCCAAGGCTTCCATTGGGTTGGTCTTTGGCAAGGAGTACCGAAGTTTGGGGAGAACCGTTCCAAACACAGTGTCACCAAGGACTTTTCAAATCAAATGCTGAAGGCAATACTTTTTCCAGTGTCACATGCTAAAGATGACCTGCTTTCCTGAACTGCTGTCACTGCTTTTTCTCCTTATCACCTGACAACCTGCTTCACTGTTCACAGTAATAAGTCATCCATTTTTGCATGATTTTAGGTGATACAACTCAAGTGTGTCATTTCAGTGTATGGTGACTATGAGATTTCTCAGCCCTATTTTGCTTCTGAGTTCTATTGAGCCTCTATAAGATTGTATTCGCTTAATACTTAGTATTAGATGCATAGTTAACATGCTCTCTAACGACAGTTGACTAGTCCTATTTTTGTAAGCCAGATTTCCTGATTCCGATAATGGAGTGAGAACAATGATAATACCAACACCAGCAGGAGCCAGACACGGCTGAAAAACGAGACTAGTGTGGCCGTTAATTTTCGTGACAGTTGGAAGGACCTCCAGAATTACACTAAAGACCTGGAAAACCAAAAGAGAGCACAACAATGAGAAATCCCCTGTGGAAAAGAATTTGGGATTGGGCCTGGCAGAAAGGGGGCCATGAGTATTTGGAGAATAAACTTAGAATAAGACAGGAAAGCATTTCTAAGTAAATCATGGGTTTTCTCACCTCTCAAAAGAGACATCAATTTTCAGTAGAAAATTGCAGTCACTAAATCAGCTTGGACAGTCTACAGGAAAAGACAAATAAATGCATGGTTCCCTTGCGCTCTATGACTGGGGACCGCCACATTTCCTGATTTAGAGTTGGACCATAATCTCCCATGAATGAACCAACTAGATAATTGTGATAACAGATGTGTTGGCCTCTTGTGGCATGGAGCTCACTTTGTCACATCTTTCCAGTGCTTGCAGTTTCTACAGTAAACCAACTGGGATGTAAAATCACATAAAACCAAAAAGTCCTCTTAGGCATTAGATTGTTTGAAAAACAGAGTTTCAAAATCAACTTGATTCCTACAATTTCAAATTAGAAAAAAATACAAAACAGAAGAGGGCTGATAACTTGTCCAATACAAACTAGACTGTATTCATCTGTCTTCATGTTCAGAAGACAGTGCAAACATTATGTTTTTGCTAAGTCCATCCAGTCTACAAACTTCTTACTAAAAAAAAAAAGAAGGAAAGAAGGAAGGAAGGAAGGAAGGAAGGAAGGAAGGAAGGAAGGAAGGAAGGAAGAAAGGAAGGAAGGAAGGAAGGAAGAAAAGAAGGAAGGAAGGAAGGAAGGAAGGTCAGAAAGGTTGGTTTTGTTTCTTTGTTTTGGCTTTGCTCTTGCTTATTTCTACCCTCTAAGGAGAACACTGTAAAATGTTCTGGTGGGATCCATACTTTGAAATGAAATATTTAACTTCGAAGTGTGTCTACATTTTAGCACATTGCCAATCACTATACTTCTTTTCTATGCATCTCTAAATCCATATTTTATATCACATTGCAATTAAATCTCCTTCAATAGATACAGTTCAGCAATATCCAGGGGCAGAAAGAGACACACTGACTCCTAGGTGATAAAAATGCACAGTAAAGCCGCAGATGTAGCAGAGTGAGCATTACCGCGCCAGCAGGAACTGCAGATAAAAGGGGATTACATGGATGAAATGCAGTAATTGACTAGAAGTCACCGAAAAATACCAGATGGATGTCACTGCTCTATATAACTGTAATGTGCCTGTAGACTTGATTGAGCATCGCGAGAGGTTCACTTTCAGTATTTTCTTGAGTGTAATTGAAGTTTATTGATATGCTATTATTGCCCAGTTTAGATGTGACCATAAAAAAAAAAAAAGCAGTTTGATGTACTTGGATCTCCATAGAAATCTTGGGCTTTGCCGCTTAAAATAAAATCTCATAGTAATAATTGCCATAATATTTATTCCTCTTCCCTCCATTAGTTCTTTACATAGAATATGAACAGGAACTGCTCCCAACAGCACTGAAACTGCAGGGGTATTTTCAGAAGTGATCAGTGCATAAAAGATCACACATGTAATTTGGTTACTACCATGGGAGAGTTACAAAGGATTTTTATGGGGAAGGTACAAAAAAACAAATTTATATGCTAAAATGAGTTGCCATAGGAGGTGTGCTTGCCTATTCATTTTCAGAGTTCATTTCCCATTTAGTTCTCAACATAGGAATGAAATAAAATAATCATAATAACTATCCTTGCAAGCTAGAATATTCATTCTGTAAACACAGACCTCTCCGAGCTCAGCAAAAGGCCCCCCAGAATAAGCAAAGGCCATTCCCCTCAGCAACAAACATTTTAAATAAATAAAGCTGGAAATAATGGGTGTGAAAACGATTGTTTCTCTGAGCAGCTAAGAAATCTCCTTCCTGGGAATTCCAGGTACAGCTCGAAGCTTATAAATGACAAGTTAGTCTACACCTGTAAGAAGTTGCTATAAAATCCAAGTCAAAGGGCCATTCGGCATCATTATATTTTCACAAGATGAAATCAAATGTCATGACTAAGGAAAACAATGGAATTCTGAACTTCGGTGAGCCACACTGAGTAAAGTAAAGCCAAGACAAAGACATCTTAGATTCAACCAATCGGACTCAAAACTCCTCAGGTAACACAAAAGCAAGGAGACAGATCCCAGGTAAAGAACCTTGCAGGAAAGTATCTTCCTCGGAGGGCTCATCCAAACGCCTTGGCTATGTGTAGGTATGTGTACAGTATTCAGTGTCTTGTGCTTGCTTGGAGGTGTGTTACTACTTGAACCACACCTACAGCCTTTATTTTTCTGGTGCTTATTTTGAGATAGGATCTCACTCAGGTTGTCTTTCTACTTTCAATTCCCCAAGTTACCGGGATCACAGAAACACACTACTGTGTCCATCTCCCTTCTGTCTATATGAAGGGTCTCAGACTTTTCTTCTAGGGTTTGCCTGAAACCTGAATCGTCACAATCTCAGCCTTTGGACTGGAGGCATTGACCAGGGGTACCTGGTGATCATCTACATTTTTTAATAAGCACCCAGGGCAAATCTCACTCACAGAAAAGTTTACAAAGCACTGACCTAGTTCACAATGACCTGCATCTTGATGGAAGGAAACCAGGCAAATGAAACTGACTCTAGGAGAAGAACAAATATTCTCACAGTATCAAACTCCAGATGGGACACCTAGAAAGGTCTTGGTGTATGAATGAAAACATTTGAACGATGCACGTCTTTCATGTAAGTGTCAGCATATTTTCATAAATTATGTCAGATATATTTGTACCAACTTCTTATCTACTTGGTGAAAATGAATCCAAATTAGCAAGCAGGAAAAAGGACGTACAGGGGCAAACAAGAAAGCAAGGCTCATCTTTGAGTCACCCAGCACGGCTTGGCCATTTGGAGACAGCAGAGAAAGACAGCCGCTCAGATGGGGCTATGTCTTCTCGCTTTGTTTTCTACACCTCATAGTCTTGATTATAAAATAGAATCATAATACATACTTGGGTATGTTTTCACTTTGCACCTCTAATACAGTTATGAGAACCGCAGCAAGAAACCATATGGCATCTGAGTATTGTTCCATACTGGTGTACCTTTTCCCATCTGCTGTGCCTGTCTCTTTTCCGTTATGCTTGCTGTCACCATGGAATCTGGATTTCAGTTTGGGGATGAGGGTTGTATGCAGAAAGCACAGAAACAAAAGCCAAATTTGGCCTTTTTTCCCTTTCCCTTCAAGAACTGAAGCACATTTATTCAACAAAAATTTTGAGTTCTGACTTTGGTTCGACCCTAAGCTCTAGTGGTACCAAATGCACGAAGCGTGATGCTCTGAAAAGCTCCATCCCGCAGCACTGCATTGTGACTGTCCCCAAACCCGTGGAGATGAACCTGATCTAACAGGACTGGTGTCCTTGTAGTAAGAATAGGTTAAGATGCAGGCCCTCACAGAAGAAGGACCTCAGAAAAAGAAGAAAATGTTCATCTCCAAGGCAAGAAGAGAAGACTCAGGTGTGGGGGAATCCTACTCATGCTCTCATCTTGGATTTCCAGCCTCCATAATGGTAGGAAATGAATTTCTTTTATTTGTCAGCCTATGGTCTTTTGTCTGACAGCCGTGGCAGACAGAAAGCCTCCAGCTGCAAAGGAACCTAGCTGCATCTTCTGTGAGATTCTGAAGGTCTCATGATCTACTCTCATTAGAGCCTCAAGGGAAGAGGGTGCAGACTCCTAGATCTGAGAGTTTCTCTACTCTGTGTCAGGGCTGCCATGCCAAAAGGTCACCCACTGGATGACTGAAAGCACTGGAATTTCATTCTCTCTGAACTCTGGGCCTACAAGTCAGAAATCAGGTATCAACAGGGTCCATCTCCCTCTAGCTCTCTGGGAAAATGCTACCTGGCCTTCTCCTAGTTTCTGGTAATGACTTCTAGCCTTTTGTCACTGCACTACTTGGCTGTCTCAGCTTCCTTATGCATCTGGCATGTCCCCTCCATGTCTCTGTCTTCCTGTGGCCATCTCCTTATAATGGATCGGGACCTGCCCTTATCCAGAATAACCTCTGTGACCAATTACATCTTCAACTACTCCCATTCCAAGGAAGCTCACGTTCTGAGGCAGCCTGTCTCAGGGGACACAAGCCGTCAACATACTCAAGATGGTGAAAGAGGACAGGAAACTGCCCCTATCAGCCAGAGGGCCACCTCAGGGCCAGGAAGCCTGGATCTGAAATGAAAGGTAGACATCCCAAGCAAACAGGAAATGATCCAACACCAGCTTGACCTGACCCATGCTGCAGTTCCTGCTCTCAGCTTGCTCTTCCATGATGAGACTGTACCCAGAGTAAGTTAATGCCCCCTAAGCTTGGAGTCGCACTGAACAGGAAGCATGTCCAGTGTCAGGAGTATCTGGGCTTCCTGGCCCCTTTATCACATCAGCTACCTTCACATGAATCATAGCTAGAACTATTACAACAGGTTGCTTTGTGCATGGTCCTCCCTACATCATCAGAGTTGTTTAATGAATTATCTTGTGTAACCACCAGGTTACCAGGGACTGAGAAATGAAATAGCGTGGTCAGCCAAAATTTACATTTCTAGAAATATAATATACGGTGCCTATGCAGAGAGCAAGAGAGAGAGAAAGAGAGAGAGAAAGAGAGAGAGAGAGAAAGAGAGAGAGAGAGAGAGAGAGAGACAGCGATTACTTTTTTTTTTACAAATGAAGAACCCTGACTGATACTGAAATACGCAAAAGAGAAATCTTTATCTTTTCAAAAAGCAGCATTAAAAACTGAAATGGCCTTTAATCACACCTCCAGGCACTAAATTAATGCCAATTAATTGTATCAAATCCCCCTCCTATTTAAGATAACTACAGCACTCACTTTGGGTCCAGGAAGCCAAGGCTAATTATCTCCTGAGATCTGCCACCATGGCGCTGAATGGCAAGTCTACTCGTGGTTAATGAGGATTTAGGGACGGGGGGCAATATTGAGCGAACCCTCTGTGCATGCGCTGTGCCTGACTTACACTCAGCCTCATTCCAGCAGCACTAGGTCCTCGGAAGCCAGCTAACCATTGTCTGGACCCACATATAAACCTCAGGCTCCACAGACTGGCTGCTCTGCCTATCGCCAATATCAAAACCAGAATGTTAGCCCACGGTGCCAGGAGCTCAGTTCTTGAGAACTGCAGCATAAACACTTACCTGACATGCTACCTAAAGCCCTTCCCAAGGTCAGCTGAGGGTCAGGAAGGCCATACAGCTGATGGCACTCACAGAGTCACCGACACATTCCAGTCCTCCACATTAGCAAGAGTTAAAGTCCAAGGATCCTATGGTTGACTCTGTCTTACTTCCAACCAACTGTCAAGGTAAATGAAGATAAGAACATGGCATTAACAGACTCCCCTAAGATACCAGCACAGTCTCAATTGAAGAGAGGAGGGGTGGGGAAAAGTAAACCAACACCTAATTATACAGCTGCAAATCATCTCATGGTAGGCCTTCTATTTGAGTAAGGAAGTAAGACTTGAAAGCATATGACAGTAACACCAAAGTCTGAGGTGTGGTAGAGCAGAACATATGCAAGGTAATAGCAGGGAAGGGAAGTCAGACCCACGTTCACATGGAAATCAGATCACACAACCGGCCTCCTGGAAGTGTGTATTTCCTGGGTGAGGTATCTTTCCCTCCCACAGCGCCACTCAGGTTAATAACAGTGGACAGAAGAACTCTGAGTTCCTTCATGAATCCTAGCACTGTTGTGGGTTCTTTTATCATCTTGTTTCCCAGCTTAGACAGATATTTATGTTTTGATTATTAGATGATAAGTCATGTCACAATAGCAATCATTAAAACTTTACAAGTGTGGCTTTTCCTTTCTTCAGCTTTTAATTTTGCAGTTTAAAAAGTTCACATCTTTTGAGAAGTGCAAGCAAATACGGTGTAAAACAAATCGTGATGCTATAAAAGAGGAAAGATGGGAACTGAAATAAGATAATTAGAAAGTCCAATTAATTTAAGGGGTTGGAGAAAGTCACAGATAAATGCACACTCTTTCAAGACGAGTTTGACAGCCATAGACGGGACTGTATTTGCAGCACTCAATATGGTGGGTAAGATTTCTTAGTGTTCACAGACTGAATTCTACTTGGCAGTAAGGAGTCCTGGAATTCCACCTGGAAGGTCACTAGCCCCTCAGCATTCTCTCAACTATAGTCATCACACCAGTGTTTTCTTAAGCACACTACATGACAGGTCAAAGCCAGACCAGGAGGGGAAGTTCATGAGAGTGTTGTTTCCAGTGAGCAACTAGAAAGCCAGAATGGAGTTGTGGCTCCAGCACTAGTCTTGAGTAAAAAAGGAAAAACAAATAAGTAGAGTGTTCCTCAGATTTTGTCAAATCCCTTGTTCTTGTAATGGTAGCTGCTGAATTCCAGATTCTTTCAACAGCCCTTAAGTTCTATGGAACATACTTACCTCTATCTGTATAACAAATACACCTTTTCATGCTTTGCTTTGTTAGTTGTAACCGAAAAGGACCCGTCCATTGAGGTGCCATTGTAAACACTCCCTGAGAACACCAGCAACAGCAAACTTCTAACAGCCAATAATGCCTGCCATGTCTGGTATGGATCAGCTCTCCTCCTCTCCTTCCTTTGGACATGTGGATAGTACCTGAGTGCTAGTTATTTTATATTAGCGAAGACACCAACTCTAGTGTCCTGAGCCCCTCCTGCAAAACAGAGCTGGTTGACATCACCTTGGATGCACCTCGTCTCTGCTGTTGCTATGAAAATAGTAGATCAAGACTGTGGAACTCAGCTTAAAAACAAGAGGCTCAGCACGTCCAACCCCGACTATCAAAATAGAATGGCAATCGTTTATATCCATCACAAGTGGCTCTGCTTAACAGCGCTTTTCAAAGAAAAACAAGAAGTGGGGAGGGGCTGGGAGAGCATTCTTGTTGGTGCATTGAAAAGTGTGAAAATGGTCATTTGTATAATGCAGCCTTTGTCTTGAACGCTGATACCCACTATGTGGACAGAGATCAAAACAAGTAGTGCTGACAAATAATGCAAACATGTCTCAAGAACACCCAGGGTTTCATTTCTAATTTATTTAAAAGGCTCATGGGTTGCCCACATCGTTCCTTTCTTCTTTCCAAAGCCAAGGTTTGTCATGTCTGTCCCAGGCCAGTGTGACTGAGCTGGATCTCCACAGTCTTCTTTTAAAGCATACATAAAGCTGGGCGCTCAGAGCTGGCCCAGGGCACCAAGACCCAGCTGCCACAACTCCTGGAATGCGGACCACAGCCTGCCCTGGTGATGAAAGCCCAGACCAGACATCTCTAAAGCTTTGATTTGCAAGAACAGCTTGACATCCATAGCAACGTGGTTAACGTAGAAAACACAAGATAAAAACATTCCATTTAATTAAAAGCCCACAGTTCAGTGGTAGTATAATTATTACAAGTGCATTTTATGGCTGTCTGCATTCATTCTGGGTACATAAATTAATATGCAAATTTCTAGCCCCTCTCCTGTTCTTAAGAAGTTCTCCCTATCAATCTTTTTTTTTCCAACTTGTCAATTGTGTAAAATGTGGCTTTTTAAATGCAAAATAAAATTCACATTTCTGATCCTTCTAAAATCTCCCTGGTTTGGCAAGCTTTGTTTTAGATGAAGAGTGTTTAATTAACAGAGCTCACCTCTCTCCCAGGGCCTTTGGGACCAAGAGGACAGAGCCAAGCCTGGCCTAGGATCTCCTGGCTGCTCAGAATTAGAGACCCCTTCCCAAGTCCAGGACCACCCATCTCGGTATTTGTGAGTCTCCATTCCACCCAGCACAAACATTATTATGGAAAATATTGCTCCAGTTGATCAAAAAGCAAATTCCCAGACTGGCAAGATGAACTTGATATGAATCACCATAGAAATGTGTAAGGAATTACTTAATGGATGGTTTGTAGGTGTTAGGCAACCACGCTGTATACAGGGAGGTTAAGAAGGGGCTATAAAGGCCTGATCCCACCTCCTTCTTTGCTAAAGTGGCTAAGCTGGCTTAACATGAAAGTCTATCATATATTAAATAAGAAAGTGTTCAGTAAGTTTTGAAAGAAATCTCTCATGACTCCCTAGGGGAAATATACGGCAGGTAAGCCCACTGTTTGGGCAGTCAGAGAATCCATTCAATAGGGATTTGAATTGCAACACTTTTGGGTCAGCCTTAAAGCATTCTGTTTGTTTCTGCTTCATCAATATCTCTAATGTTATGATGACTAAAGCCAGAAAAAATAGCCTTGAATAATTTACAAAGGTCTCAAAGCTACAAGAGAAAACTAACACTTCGCCAGACCAAACAAACAAAACATAGAAAGAACACCTGAAATAAATTTTTCAAAAAATACCTTGAAACTTAGCCTATCCAACAGGAAAAAAATTCAACTTTTACAAGAACAAAATGGACTTTGTTTTAAAAAATAATATTAGGGTTGCCTGTAAGTTCAGTAAATGCTTATCCAATTGACATAATGGAGTTGTCATTAAATATTAATTAAAGTCAATAACTCTGTCTTCTTGAGTGCCAGAGCCAAAAACAGCACCTAGCACATACTAGTTATTAGTAAGCATTTTGGGGGAAGTAACACATTTTCCATATACCTTTAAAAATGATAAGTAGATTTGCATTGCTGGTAGAAAGTGTGCAAATCACCAAAAAAGCATAAAGAGATGAAAGTTATGTTTAGCACTGAGATTCTCCCATTTTATTATTTTTATGTATTTCCTTCAAGTCTTTCCTCTGTATACGTTTCATGTGGCCAAATAAACAATTCTGTGTCATGATTAATGTACGCATCATTCAAATCTTCATAAATGCAATGTGTGTGAGCATATAACACTGCCCCAGGGGAAGAGCCAATGAGCTTTCTTAGCAGTCCATGTAGGTTTACCACTGGAATTTTTGTTTTCAAACGTTTTATGTTCGGGTATTTAAACAATGCTATGATAAATGTCACTTGTGTGCAATGTTATCCACAGAGTTTAGAATGAGTAAGAATATTCTTGTAGTTGGAGATCCCCAAAACTAAAATGAGCTTCCTTATAGGACAAAAAACAAAAAAAAAGCTCTATTCGTGATTCTCCTTCCTAGATAGGGCGCCTGAGGGAGACATGACAGGAAGCCATAGATTCCTGTCAGATGTTTGTCTCTGCCACCCACCAGGTCTGCAACAACTTGGGCAAATTGTTTTCTGGGGGTTTTGTCTGTCTGTTTGTTTGCTTTACAGCAAAAACCCAGTTTCCAGTTCTACCAATGAACAACAATATGGAGTCAGGTTGCTATGAGGGAAAAAGTATGATGTTGTGTAACAGTGCCTGATTTAATTCTCCACATAGTGACTGTAATTACTATTTCTACTATCCTTACACATCCACTTCTGGATTCATTATTTTCATGATAAAATTTGGACAGATTTGACCACTTGGAGATAAATGAGAATGACAAGGATGCAGCATGAGTTTTGTGGACACAGTCAATTCTCAAATTTTCATTTCCCAGTACAAAAATCAAAATACCAGTTGCCTTGCTCAAAATTAAAATCCTCATCATTGGCTCACACCTATAATCCTAGAGCTTGGGAGGATCTAGGTCCAGGCCACAGTACAGGTTTCTGCTAACTCCTCTGGAAACTTCCAACTTCTGTCTTAAAAAGAATATACTCCGAAGAATCAACATCGTGAAAATGACAATCTTGCCAAGGGCTATCTACAAATTGAATGCAATACCTATCAATATCCCAATGTCATTCTTCAAAGAAATAGAAGAGGCAATCCAAAATTTCATATGGAATAATAAAAGACCCCGTATAGCAAAAACACTTCTTAGCAGAAAGAACAGCGCTGGAGGAATTCCAATACCAAACTTTAGACTCTATTATAGAGCTATAATAATCAAAACAACTTGGTACTGGCACATGAACAGGCCTGAAGACCAATGGAATAGAACTGAGGACCCAGATATTAAACAACAGACCTATGGCCACCTAATCTTTGACAAGGGAGCCAAAAAAATAGAATGAAAGAAAGACAGCCTCTTCAACAAATGGTGCTGGCAGAAATGGTTAAGTACCTGCAGAAAACTAAAGTTGGATCCTTCTTTGTCACCCTGCACTAGAATTAACTCCAAATGGATCAAAGACCTTGAGGTAAAAGCCGACACACTGAAAACTTTAAAGAAGGAATAAGAGACACACTAGGCCTCCTTGGCATAGGTTGAAAATTTCTCAGTAAGGACCAAGAAACACAACAAATCAGAGAAAAGCTGGATAAGTGGGACTGCATTAAACTGCAGAGCTTCTGTATGGCAAAAGATATAGCTAGTAAATCAATTAGGAAGCCTACAGAATGGGAGAAGATCTTCACTAACCATACAATGGACAAAGTCCTCATTATCTAAAATATATCAACAACTCAAAAAATTGAATCACTCCCAAACTAAACTCCAAAGTAACAACCATCCCATTAAAAGATGGGCCAACGACTTAAAGAGAGTCTTCTCTGAAGAAGAAACAAAATGGCCTATAGACACGTGAAGAAATGCTCGACATCTCTGGTCATAAGAGAAATGCAAATCAAAACAACTCTAAGATTCCACCTCACTCCAGTTATAACGACCAGGATCAGGAAAATGAATAATAACAGATGCTGGAGGGGATGTGGCCAGGAGGGATCACTACTACACTGTTGGTGGGAGTGCAAACTCGTTCAACCACTATGGAAAGCAGTATGGCAGTTCCTCAAAAGGCTAAACATAGAGCTCCCCTATGACCCAGCAATTCCACTTCTTGGTATTTACCCAATAGTCCAGAAACAAGGGCATACTAAATCCACTAGCACAACAATGTTCATTGCAGCACTATTTACCATAGCAAAGATATGGAACCAACCCAGATGTCCCTCAGTTGATGAGTGGATCAACAAGATGTGGTATTTGTACACAATGGAATTCTATGCTGCTGTCAGAAAGAATGACATCGCCCCATTTGTTAGGAAATGGAAAGACAGAAAAAATCATATTAAGTGAAGTAAGCGAGACTCAAAGGAACATAGGCCCAATAGTCTCCCTCATTTGTCATAATCAGTAGAAACCTTAGGCTCTCCTAGCAGAGATTTACAATACAACAAAATCTAGAGACATTAGGCCAAATAGTATGACACTAAATATAAGGACCTCCAGGATAAGGAAACAAAAGCCATATAATAAGTGACTGTTTTCCTTAATGTACTATGTTATCGCTCATCTCTTTTGCCATCCCTTGGTTATCTCATATTGTTACAATTTTTCACCCTGTTATCTGATGTATTTTATATGTGCTTAATTGGTTATTTGAAATTGGATAGGGAAGGGGGGAAATCAAGATAAGCGGGGGGGGGGAGGGAAATGGGGACCATGTCATGAGAAAGGGTATCAATGTTTGTGAAGTTATGCACCTTCTATCTGGTGAATATAATGATATAATGTAACCCTTCTATTAATCACAATAAAAATTATTTTAAAAAAAAGAATATACTCCAATTAGCCAAGAAATTGCACGTGGGGAGACATGCCACGGCCATGAGAGACAAGCTTAAGTTAACCCATTGCCCTGTTAAGGGATGAAATATAGATCCCCTAGTAGATTACAAGTTCAGGGTTCTTAGTCTGAAGAGCATCATGGTGGTAATGGCTAGGCATTATGAATTCCCACTTTCCATCCACGTTATGATGTCTTACAGTCATAATACAAATGTCCAAATTATACAACAAAGGCGAAAGCTCCTGGAGGGTAGAGATCACCTTTTCTTTGGCTTTGTGCCCTCATTTCACAATAATGTCTAGCATAGAACAGAAACTCCATAAATCATGTAGAAGAAACAACCAAACAAGGAGCAAAGGTATATATACAAGGAAATGAGGGAATACTGCCCTGGAGCAAACAAAACTCTACCAAGGAAATATTAGAAGTGAATAGTGTGTGGAAGGAAACTCAAGGTTAACATCAGAATGTCTTAGCATTTGTGTGCAAAGACTATAGAGTTGTTCTGTCTGCTTGTTGTTTCGCTTTGTCTCACCCCCACCATGAAATTGCATGTGCAAATCTACTTTTCTTTAGTCCATTATCAAAGAAGAAATAATCCATTAATCAGGCATTAATAAGAATATCAATGAAGATAAAAAAAAGTCCATGAAATGCAAGAAATTACCTCCCTAAGGTCAGCAGCCACCATACTCTTCACAGAGGGAACTGAAGGTTACAAACAGAAAGGAGCTCTCCAGCACCAACATCTGTAATGTGCCAGCAGCATATTTCTGTGAGGAGGGAGATGTGCACAGAGGCCATATAAGGACTTGGGTCCTTTAAATTCAACAATGTCATCGTGACTTCTTAAGAATCATAGTGCCCTTTAGATATGGATTTGTAGTGGTATCAACTCACCATTATATCTGGATGGTTGAAAGGATAGATATTAAGAATTCAGTAATAACAATAGTTTATGTATGTACTCTGTGGTAGGTAGTTTCACTAAAATATGTCTGCATTTCATTTTCATTTCTACCTCTTTGAAGCTGTGTGATCCCAAAAGAATTATTTTGCTTTCTGAAATTTAATTCCAAATCTTAAAATAAGGATGAGAATACCTGTATTCTGGCAGCTTGTTTTCTGGAACTGTGCCTGGTACTTGGAAAAATCAAAGCTTTTATTATTATCACTGCTATTTGTTCAATACCTTTAAATGTCTCTTCTTCCTAGACTACAAAAATCAAAAGTTAAAATTATGATTCATTTAGTGCATTGTTATTGGTAAGAGAATTTGTAATGAGTCCATTTGCCCACCTGGATCACACACACACACATACACACACACACACACACACACACACACACACACACAATCACTATGAGTAATCAACAATACAAGAACCAACTCACAGAATTTCTTCCAATGGTCATGATGTAAAGCAAAACTAATTTTGTAGAATGTATCCAAGAGGGACATTTTAGAGGTATTGAATAATTCTTTTGAAACTTTAAAATGAGTAATTTGTTGTAGTTAGCTAAATACCTTCATTGTCCTGAGTCTGAGTATTTTGGTTTGTTGTTTACATTCTGATTCCAGCTACATAACTGCATCTCTCTGGCTTTTCAATGCTCTCACATTAAAACTAAAAGCTGTGATTAAACTAGCATTTTTTTATTCTCTTTATGCAAGTCAATATGAACATATTTTCCATTCCTACTGAACTTGACTAACAAGGTTTTATTTTAGTGTGGATTTTTTTTTTCTCAATCGTGGGGCTTGAACTCAGCGCCTGAGTCCTGTCCCTGAGATCTTTGTGCTCAGAGCGAGCGCTCCCTGATGTTGAACCACAGAGCTACTTCCAGTTTTCTGCTGGTTAATCAGAGATAGGAATCTCATGAATTTAAACACGGGAAGAATTCATGTACTCACTACCTGATGAATGTAACTGGAACCCCTCCATGCATCACGCCAACAATAAATTTTAAAAAAATTTAACGAGTAAAACTTTAAAAAGAATATCTCATCTGAGGATCAAGGTTCAAAGCCAGCCCGGGCACAAAAGAACCTGAGACTTTTCTCTCCAATTAACCCCTACAAAATGGGAAGTGAGGCTGGGCTCAAGGGTAGGGCGGTGGCCTGCAGCTGAAGAGCTCAGGGATAGCACCCAGGTCGAGTTCAAGCCTCATGACCCCCCCCCCAAAAAAAATAATAATCTCATGAACTTTTCCTGCCTGGGATAGCTTTGAACTCAGTCTCAGCCTCCTAAGTAGCTAGGGTGAGAGTCGTGATATTCTTAAATTTTAGTTTAAGACAATGGGTAGTAGTTATTAGGTTCTTGGAAAACAATGTTGGAAGGATGGAATAACGTTGGGGATTTTTTCAGACCATTTTCTATCTTTAAGTTGTCTTCTCCACAAAATAGGGACTACAGTTTTGTAAAATCCTGTGAACAATTTCAGTGTTGGCTATTCTGAATGTATTTCTTGAAAAATTATTTCTAATGCTTTTCTTCAAATTTAGAAATGACATTTAGCAGCTATCAACATTCTTCATAATAATGCTGTCTTTGGATACTTAAATGTGCTTTATTTGGGGGTGAGGTATTTGTGGCATTTTTATTATTTTAGTATTTAGAAAACATAGAAATATTTAAGGAAGAAAACAAAGATTGCCCCCAATCCACAATTTAGAGTTAACTAAAGTTAATATTTTAGTTTGTAGCCTTTCAGAGTTTTGTATAGTCATGGCTTCACACACAAAAAGAGATTTTTATAGATGCAGCATCATTCTACATATGGTTTTATAACTTGCTATTATCTAATCCTAGTAATTTATTATAGATATCATATCTCTCTACACTAATAGATATAGATGTGTGCCACTATTCACAGCAGTTTTAAAGTATTCCATTATGGAGAACAGAAATTGGCAAATTACTTAGTATACAAAGACCCACCCGCCAAACCCTGCCCAAATCCAGCCCCCTGTTTTTGTATGAATTTTTGCATGTTTGAAATGTTACATGTCAAGTTGTATTCATGCAGTTATTACCTGTCAAATTATATTCTTCCTCTTGACCCCAAACCTAATCCTTTAGGGAAAAGCACTGACCCCTAATGGAGATACACTAGTATTTGCTTCATTCACTCCAGATGGATACGTCCCACATTTCTCTGAGATAAGCCTCAATGTGGTAAACCCCATGTACACTTTTTAACACTGGTCCAGACTTCCCGAGGACAAATTCCTATTACTGACACTGCTGAAACAAAAACAAGCAATCTTTGGGTCTAGGTTTCAGTATATAATGCCTAAGTGTTCTCCAAAAGTTGCCCAGTAAAGGCTCTCACCAGCCCCTGCAGTGTGTGAGAGTCAGTGGGTCTCCTCTTCTCCTCTGAGCCCAGAGAACAGATGCATGCTTTTTTGATCATTGCCAACATCATCAGCAAAGGAATGATTTTAACATTTCTCCTTAATTTTCATCTCTCTTCGCTCCTGATGTTGATGACCTTGTAGTAAGGTCAAGGAAGTATCAGTTCTTCTGAGAACATTCTGTTCTTGTTCTTTGCCAGCTTGACATCGTAATGTGCAAATCACCTTGTAATAAACTCAAATGGCATTGTTTCCTCTTCCTGGTGTGAATACTTACAGATTGCCACTCCCAAAGCATCTTGTCCAAAATGCTTTTCTCTTTTTATTTCATTATTGGAAATTTAAAGCCTTGCTGTTGCAGGGCAAGTGCTCTCACAGTTGAGCCAGACACCAGTCCTGATTTTCTTTTCTTGAGACAAGTTCCCATTAAGAATGGCAAGCTCATCTCCAACTTGAGATCCTCGAGGATGTTGGCTTATCCAAGACTTCCGTCTTCCTATGATTCTTCTAGGAGCCCTTGTCAGCGACTCTGTATCCATTAGTGGGTTTGAGACAATATTACAAAAACAACTTCCTGATGTTGATTAATCCCAGTTGAAGGTCCACTTTTCCTGGCAGATGAGACTTTTGGTCTCACACCCAGCCTATGGCTATGGCCCAACAAGCATCTCTTGTCATTTCTTGTTCAAATAAGCTCTAAACTACACCACACAGAGAGAAGTGGGTCAAATTATTGCTCTGCCTTTCCAATCTGAAGCCAAGTTCAATAACTTTGCTATTAAGAGTATTTCTGATCTCATTTTTTAAACTGAGTTCTCCAGACAGTGTCTTAGGATTGGAGTAGTGAGTCCATTAACATTCATCACAATTAATGAAAGGTATGTAGTAATTCCTGCCGTTTTGTTATTATTGTAATGTTTGAGTCTTTACTCCATTTGCTTATCTACTTATCCAATGCAATTTGTCTTTCCTGTATTTTCATGATTACATTTATCCATCTTCTTCTTTGTGTAGGATTCCTGTAAGTACTTTCTTCAGCTCTGGTACAGTAGTCATAAATTGCTTTAGTTTTTATTTAACATACCAGTCTTTACTTCTCCTTTGCTTAGGGAAGATTGTTTTACCATGTGTACAATTTTAGGTTGGCAATTATTATCTTCAGGGCTTAAGTATTTGAAGTACTTTATTTCATGCTTTCCTCCCTTGATTTTAAAGTTTATATCAATAGATCTGCTGTTATCCTATGGAATTGCCTTTTTGTACAACTTGCCAATTCTTTCTTGCAGCTTTCAATAGTCTCTCCTTCTTCTGTATACCTAATGTCTCAACCATAATATGACTGATAGACATTCTATTTTGGTCTTGTCTGTTTGGTGTGCCTATGTGATCATGTCTTTCTCAGGCACTGGTGACTTGTGCCTGTAATCCTAGGTACTCAGGAGGCTAAGATTTGAGGATCACAGTTCAAAGCCAGCCAGGGCATAAAAGTCTATGCGATTGTTAACACCAATAAACTACTCAGAAAAAGTTGGAAGTGGCTCTGTGGCTCACATGGTAAAGCACTAGCCTTGAGCACAAAGAGAGAACCCAAGCTCTGAATTTAAGCCCTAGGATCCACAAATATGTGTGTGTATATTTCTGCTATAATTTTATGTAACATGTTTTAATACATATTACTTGAACCTATTCTTTTTATGCCCATGATTCATAGGCTTAGTCTTTTAATGGTGCCCAAAGGTGCTGCATGTTTTGTTTGTACTTCTTTATAGTAATTTCCCCTCTGTCTCAATATTCATATTGTAATACATCTACCTTGTTCTCAGATAGTGATACTGCCTTCAATTTAAGGCAGTCTTCTAAGAGAGACTTTCAACTGAGATTTTATGTGCTTAATTTCATCTTCAGAATTTCATTTTTCTCAGATTTCTATATTTCAGTTTCCCCTCCTAAATCTTCTTCTTTATTTCATTCAGCTCTTTCAGTGTTCTCAAAGGCATTTATTCATATTTTCTTTAATTTAGTTCATCATTTAATGGATAATTATTACTTGGTTTTTTTTTCTTTTTATTTATCTGAAATTTTATTCGCCTCATTGTCTTAAGAGTCTGCTACTGAGGAGTTACTGGATTGTTAGAGGAGGTATGGTATCTTTCTATTTTATAGACCCAGTGCTGGGTCTGGAGTTGGAGGAGTGGATGCAGTTCCCAGGCTCTTTTGCTCAAGGCCATCATTCCACCACTTGAGTCTCAGCTTCACTTCAGTTTTTTTAAGGATAATTAGACATAAAAGTCTCGCATTTTCCTGTTTGGACTGGCTTGGAACTGCAATGATCAGATCTCAGCCTCCTGCGTTGCTAGGATTACAGACATGAGTCATTCGTACCTGCCTATTTATGTATCTTATGTTTCTGCACTGGGATTTGCACATCAAGGCCAAGTAACCAATTGGAAAATTTAGTCACTGGCTGTCTTTCAGTTAAAATATTCTCAATATTCAGGTAGGACAGTATAGAGGCTGAGTTATAGTGCTATTCTAAACTGGGAGTAATTGCTCCATAAGAAAGCATTTTCCCACATGCTGGGGGCACTGGGCTTGATCCCCAGCACCAACTCAAACAGAGTTGAAGATTCTTGGGAAAGAGCTGGCCCTTTGCATCTGAGCTGCTTTCACTACAGAAGTTTCCCTTCTGTGTGAGTGCCCAAGCTCCTGCTTGCTCTTCACCTCCCCACCCCCAGCTTGTATCACAGGTGCATTAAGCCTCCTCATCTCAGGAACCTCAAAAATATGTCAAGAGGGCCAGGAGTTTGGCGTACTGGTAGAGTGCTTGCCTAGCATACACGAAGACCCAGGTTCGATTCCTTGGTACTACATACATAGAAAAAATCCTGAAATGGTGCTGAGGCTCAAGTGGTAGAGCTCTAGCCTGGAGAAAATCCAAGGACAGTGCTCAGGCCCTGAACTCAAGCCCAGGACTGGCAAAAAAAAAAAAAATATGTCAAGAGAGTGAGAGGGAGCAAACTGTTCAGAGTGCTTCACTAGCAAAAGACAGCTAATGGATCCATTTGCTCTGTCCAAAGATGCTTTCAGACTCAATCCAGTAATTTACTTCCTTTTGAGGAAAAGGGGGTTATAGAAGTCATGAGATTCAGAGTCTAGTTCTTAGTTCCACGTAGCAGCAAATACATGTCAGGGATCCGCTCCTGGGGACAGGGTTCAGGGCATTCTCACCCCATCTAGCATTTCCCTTTCCTGTGTGGGAAAGGAGGCTATGGGAATCACATCATTCAGAAGGTCCCTGTACAAACACTTAAAATAGCCTCCTTCTTCTACTGTAAACATGAAGGGCAATGTCCCTTATATCTCAGACTTCAACATTTCATCCCAAGAAAACTCAAAGAAGCCTAGTTTGTATCAGCTCCTTCCTACCCTTAGGAAGGAGTAGGTCTCTTTTTAGACATTTTTTTCAATCCCAATAGCAAAGGATCGGTAAATGATCCAACACTCGGAATTCATTTGAAAGCACATTCCCCGTCAGACTACCGAACGTGACCCCCTAGCCAACTTAGATGACCGCGGTGCATGTCTCATAGAGAATTTAGCAGCAATAACCATTCCCACGTCCTACCGGGAACCACCAGCTACTACCTGCAGGTAAGTGTCCTGTATCTGTAGGAATGCTTGCACATTAAGTATCTAATTTTGGCTAGAATAGAAATAGTAACAAGAATGCGACTTTCCAATTAAAAGCACCTACAACATCAAATGTTGACTCTTGAAAGATGTTGTTCAGGAATTTATGGGCATCAGAATAAGCTTTGCAGCTTCCAGTCCTCGCTGAGAATTTCATTTATCCATCTGGAATGGAGGATCTGAAAAAGAATGGCTAAGGAATTAGCAATCATTTCCTGCCTGTGATGCTCGAAAGATCAACTCACATTTAAACAAAAGAACACTAGGACTCTTCCGATATTGGTACTTTACTTTCAAATGAGGCTCCATTAAAGACTGAGCTACTTTCAGAGGATTAATACTCTCCCACTTATTAGACTTTGTTTGCTTAGTTGATTGGTTTTATCCAATATATAAGCTATTCATTCATTAATTTATCCAGCACTCATCCAGTGAGGGACAAGATAATGAAGAAAAACCTTACCCATATGACACAGCCTCCCTCTCTCTGCCCTTTTCTATTTCACTCCTCTGGCTTCTGCTGTTCCTCCCTAAAACTTCTGTAGTAGAACTATGATCTGTCCAGGAGAGAAAGACTATTTGGAGGGTAACATCCGTTCATAGTTTTGCATTTACCCAGAGGATACAATGGGTTCACCCGTGTGAATTGCATAGAGCAATGACGAGGACCCAGTAAATGTCCGCTGTATTTTTTGTCAAATTTGGAGGCAAGTACTATACATGACCCTGGGAACTATGAATGGCAAAATCTAGGATTATTGAATCCGAGGTGGTATGTATGTCTACAGCAGGGACATACTCAAGAAAATGATGCATGTCAACCCTGTGATAACTGTGATCGCATAGGCAGGCGTGGGGTTTCCAGAAGTCCATGGAAAAGCAGCATCTAAACCAGGCAGAACAGAAACAGAAGAGATGGCTATGGAAGTTCTCCTTGAATGGAACTGTTGCTATTTCTTGGTACATTCACTGTAGTCCCACACTCTGTGCTAATTATATGCATTCATTTATTAGATTTTTTTTGGGGGGGTGAGTCATGGGGCTTGAACTCAGTGCCTGGGCACTGTCCCTGAGCCGTTTCTGCTCAAGGCTAGAGCTCTATCACTTTGAGCCACAGTGCCACTTCCACTTTTTTGGTGGTTAATTAAAATAAATCTCACAAACTTTCCTGCCTACACAGGCTTTGAACTCTGAGCCTCAGATCTCCCAAGTAGCTAGGATTACAGGTTCTTCCTCTCTCATACAGAAAAGACCATACCAGAATTCCAGAATACAATAATTATACCTATTCACTGTCTTAAACCCATTGTAAGATAGTCACTTTTCAATATATTATGTGTATATGTATTATGTATACATGATTATATATGTATACATATTATAATCCTCTCAAAAGCCCTCTGAGGAATCAATTCAGACTCGGAAAGTAATTTACCTAGAGTCACCCAGCTACTACAGTGGAGACTGAGAGGGCTGGATCAGTAGCTTAGTGGTAGAGCACTTGCCTACCAGGCACAAAGCCTGGGCTTCTATCCCCAGCCACACACACAAAAATAATAAATAAAATGCAGACTGAGGGGCCAGGAGTTTGGCCTAGTGGTAGAGTGCTTGCCTAGTATGCATGAAGACCTGGGTTTGATTCCTTGGTACCACACACATTGAAAAAGGCTGCAAGTGGTGCTGTGGCTCAAGTAGTAGAGTTCTAGCCTTGAAAAAAGTCCAAGGTCAGTGCTCAGGCCCTGAGTTCAAGCCCCATGACTGGCAGAGAAAAAAATGCAGACTGAGAACTGAAACCTAGTTCTACCTGCCTCCAGATTCTGAAGTTATCCCTTGCCTCCACTCAGCCAGGGCCATGCCCGGGGGGTTACAGGCGTCTCAGAGGGAGCCATGGCCTCTGCTCCTCCACCATTCCTGAGGGCTCATGGCCCATAGTTGCAAGGTCTGTACCAGGGCTTTTTCTCACAAGTGTTCATAAAGCCATCTTTGCCTACTGTCACACTTGAAAAGAGTGTACACGTGAACCCCAGACCAAAAAAAAAAAAAAAAGATTAAAAGTGCAGCCAATCTACAGGACGGAACAACACCTATCTCTGTCACTAGGCACCAGAGCTTAGCCATTTCTCTATTTGTAGAAATTTCCTAAGTCATTTCCAAAGTCAGAGGCATATCATTTTAGAGCTACTTTTAGCTAAGTTGACAGAATCCACTTTTATCCATCCAGTACTGTCTCCTTTGAAGGCCACATTAGTTTATCTGAACTCCAGGAGGGTATTGTAAAACGTAAGATAAGACAAAAAAAATTAAATTTGCCAGAATGCATTTCCACATTTTCATTTTGTCTGATGCTATGAGGCAGTGAGTCAAAGGATCTCCTTTCTGAGCACTAATTCAGCCCTTTCTCATCTCTGTCTGTGAGTCAAAGCTACAGGCTCAGGAAGGTCCATGTGGTCCTTACTCAAGGGTCAGGAATAAGGTTGTACGTGTGGTCTTCAGAAAGCTGCCCTTTGGGGATATAACTGAAAATGACAGCATCGTGTCTCTGGACGATAGACCCAAGTCTACTCTCAAGTTCTCATGCCTCCAAGTGCTGAATGCTCCCTAACTCCTTCCCTGACATTGAATTATCGGTAACATCAGTGGTCCTTGGACTCCTTCTGCTGGGCCAGATGGGCTGGGAGCTGGAATCGTAAAGATATGCTGTCTATTTTCTCATCATCTGGAAGAGAATCAGAATAAAAATACAGTTTAATGGGCATAGATTACTGTAATATAACATATACTTCCAATAAACTGCTGTTCGGTCCTATAAAGGACTGAAATTCTGGAACATGTTATAATGCGATGAACCTTGAAAACATTGTGCTAAATGAACAAGAACTAGGCACCAAGAAACAGATGCTGTGTGAAGCTGTTATATGGTATACGTAGAAATAGGTTAATTCATAAGGACAGACAGTAGAAAAGAGGATACCATGGCTAAAGGAGAAAATGATGTGGAGTTCTTATTTAATGGGTATAGAGTTTTAGTTAGGAAGATGAAAGTAGTTCTGGAAAGGAAGAGTAGTGATGATTGCACATTACAAGTATACTTAATGGCACTAAACCACAAAATTTGAGAGTTAAAAATGCTAAATTTTACATTATATTATCATAATTTAAAAATAAAATTGATGATAATTTTTTCTCAGATAAATAGACTTGTAAATAAAAGTATATTATCACTCCTTGGCTTCCCCAAAATAATAAAATACAATATAAGAAAAATGCTACATGTTTTAGAATTATGAATCAGTCATTTGAAGAAAAGAAGATCAAGATTACCTTTTAAGACACAGGAGCCTGGTGCGAATGTGCTTCAAAACATTCAAAGTATAGGAATTACATCTTCTGATTCATGCATGCTTCCACTGGACAGAAAACTAGTGTCGGTCCTTTGCTGAGAGCCTGGAGGAGAAAAAAACTTCTTTAGATATGGAAGGGATCTCAGGAAGGTCATATTTCCCCCCCCCAAAATCTGCAAAGGTTATAACATACCAGTGTTCAACTGGAGATGCAATTCCTTATACCCAAGTTGACAATAAGCACTATGATTGAGATGCTAAGATTCTATCCCCAGAGTCTATGTAGTGATGCCCATGCCCACTCTTTTGGCCATAATCACAGCTTTCAGATGCATATATAATAGTGTGTGATTGATACTCTGTGTGTGCATATATAGATATAGATATATGTATATACACACATCTGTATATATGTATACAGATATATGTCTACAGGTGTATATGTATGTGTATACATACATATGTGCTTATATACATATATTTGTGTGTGTTTATATCTACATATGTGCATACATGCATATAGTGTGATTATAGCATCAATACATATACACACAAGTATATATATATATGTATGTGTGTAGATGTGTCAACATATAGTATATGTGTATAAATGCTTCCACCTTAAACTTGATTAGGTTATATATAATATGAGCACATGAAAGTATGGCATCCCTTTTGCAAACCACATATGAAATATAGGAAAATTTCAGTATTACTATTTCAATTCAGTTACTTTCAGATTTTCAAGTTACTGGAGCTGTACTAAACAACTACTTTGACAAGAATATTCTCCATGTATCAGATGTCTTCATACATACTGCGCAAGACAGGAGCTTGTGCTAAAAATCACCCACACGAATGCTGTTCTTAGTAGATGTGGAAAAGGTATTTGCAAATGACAAGTAAAATTGGGATTCATTCCTTTTCAAAAATTGGCATATTACCAATAAAAATGAAGTTGCTTAAATCATAAAAATTCTACCCAACACTGAATTTCTTTCAATACAAGGTTATTATGCCTAAGATGTCTAGAGAGGGAGAAAAGACTTATTTTGGCTTAAGTGACTGAATAAAACAAGATAGTCGTAGATAAAAATCAGAACCTCAGAAACATATGCTGTTGTCTTATCAGATTCCACAACATCATATGTACATCTCCTTTCCTTTTAGCTTTAATTTGCCTAGCATGATCTTCTTCCTTGCAATGCATGCTAAAATATTGTCTGACAAAGATCACCCTTATTAAATGTCAGGGAGAAGCATATCAAAATGACTTATTAAATGCTTTCAAAGTAGTATAGAGTTTCCAAATAATTACTTCAAAATATCTTACTGAAATGCCAGTTGGCATAAAAGCAGAGACAGTTTGCTAATCAATGCATCTATACCTTAATTGGAGTTTTAGTGAGAATGTTTTGTCCCCGAACTGACTTTAATCTCAAAATCATTTGATCATTTCTCACTCCCTTGGGAGTGACCATCACTCCCAAGTTTCAGTTCTGAAAGTGAACTTGCTGGGTCTTCTAGAAACGTCTCTACCCCAGTTGTCCTGCAACACCACTGGCCCTGTCTGCAGTGTCCTCGTCTGTCAGGATTATTTCTCACAAGCAAATATTTGTTGCAGAATGTTTTCTGTCCTACTTAAGTAAGTAGACCATTACTGAAAGAAAGCCAAGAGACTCACAACATTTCTGGAAGGCTGAAGAGATATTGACATCGCCATTGTTTTGATGTACCAAAGGTCCTTGTCATGTTGTACCACACTGGTGACCTTGCTCGTCATGTGTCATGCTCGCAAAGTTTGTTAGGAATCAACTAATTCCATTCTCACCATCATCTCATTAGGTGATGGCAGCCCCAAGGACAGCGCCCAAACCCCAGTCCTAATGTCTGTAAATGTTACTGTAAATGTTACTTGAAAGGATGATGGTGTCTTTGCATATGTGATTAAATTAACAATCTGGGATCGTAGCTGAGAAGATTGTGTGTGGATGAACCAAACACAAACACAATTATCGTTAGGAAGGTGGGACCAAGGAAGATTTAACACAGAGAGGAAAAGGCAAAGATGAGAGGGATGAGGACCTGAGTCCTTGGATGCCAGCAGCCTTCAGAATCTGGAAGAAGCCAAAAAGCTGAGAGCTTCTGCAAGGACTATGGGTCCTACACATATCTGATTTCAGATTTGGGGTCTCTATTAATTAAGGGAGAATACATATCTGTTGTGTTAAGCTATCTTAATAGAGCAACCTCAAGGACCTAATGCTATTTCTATCCTTCCGCAAAAGAATCGACTAAGGCATGAAAAGATGTTGTAACTCCCCAGTGAGGCACAGTCTGTAAGTAGAAATGCTGGGATTTGAACCCAGGAAGTGTGGATACACAACAAATCTAAATCCAGACTAGGAATTCATTCGATTGAATGCAATTCTCTGGACCCCTTCGCGATGGAAGCGGTTCCATGTAGTGAACTCCATCAGAAGTCTTGGCCAGTCCTGCTATCAAAGTGGATACTTGCAATTGAGGCAGCCAAGTCAGAACACTCCTTGTCACCAGGGCCATATAGCATGAGTCTCTTGACAGACACTGATGTTGCTGAGAAAGGGGAATCTGCTATAGAAAGTAGATCAAGTCATGACCTCAGTTAAGGGTCACTGCAGGCCTCAGTGTCTGAACAAAAAGTTGAGTGATGACATCAATGGCCATAAAAGAAACACAAATCAAAACAACTCTAAGATTCCAACCTCACTCCAGTTAGAATGGCCAGCATCAAGAAATCTACTAACAACAGATGCTGGAGGGGATGTGGCCAGGATGGATCACTACTACACTGTTGGTGGGAGTGCAAACTCATTCAACCACTATGGAAAGCAGTATGGCGGTTCCTCAAAAGACTAAACATAGAGCTCCCCTATGACCCAGCAATTCCACTACTTGGCATTTACCCAACCATCCAGAAACAAAGACATACTAAATCCACCAGCACAACAATGTTCATTGCAGCACTATTTACCATAGCAAAGATATGGAACCAACCCAGATGTCCCTCAGTTGATGAGTGGATCAACAAGTTGTGGTAGTTGTACACAATGGAATTCTATGCTGCTGTCAGAAAGAACGACATCGCCCCATTTGTTTTTTTTTTAAATAAATTTTATTTAACATGTGCATTACAGAAAACATATATAAGCAAAGTGCAAAGAATTACTGCCACAAGCAGTTCAGTTGGACATGACTGTCTAGGTCCTCCATGTAACACCAATCCCTTTTAGGTAACTGAGATTGTCTAGTGTGACATCGCCCCATTTGTAAGAAATGCAAAGACTTAGAAAAAATCATATTAAGTGAAGTAAGCCAGACTTAAAGGAACATAGAGGCTCAAAGGTTTCCCTCATTTGTCATAATCAGTAGAAACCTTGGGCTCTCCTAGCAGAGATTTACAATAGAACAAAACCTAGATACATAGGGCCATATAGAATGAGGCTAAATAAAAGGACCTCCAGGATATAGAAACAAAAGCCATGTAAGGAGTGAATGTTTTCCTTGATGTACTATGTTATCTCTCATCTCTTTTGCTGTCCCTTGGTTATTTCATATTGTTACAGTATTTCACCTGGTTATCTGATATATTGTATATATGCATATTCGGTTATTTGAAATAGGATAGTGCAGGGGTGGAGGGAGGGAAATGGGGACCAAGACATGAGAAAGGGATCAATGTTTGTGAAGTAATGCACCTTTTATCTAGTGAATATAATGTTATCTTTCTATTAATTACAATAAAAATATATGAAAAAGAGTTGAGTGAAATGCACAGGTTTCTTGACGTGAAATCCAGACAGAGGACAGTTGAATCAGCTCCCCAGCACAGCAGAGGCCTGAGTCAGAGAGTGCACAGGCCCCAAGGAATGGTGCTGGGGCAATTTAGGGCAGATGGAAATCCAGGGAGTGTTAGGTGTGTCTCTCTTCCAGAAGATTGAACACTTTTGAGTGGTAGCTGGTGGCTTATATAATTTTCTAATTTTGCATATCCATTCCCACAAGACCTATGATATTAATGACATACAGTGAACAAATACAAAGCCATAATTAGAGATTCCTTCCTGAAGTTCACTTCAGGACGGCTAAGTTCCTGATGGGGCAATCTTATTTTACTGAGCTAACATCCTTGTGATCAGGAGGTAGCACTCATTTACGTAGCCCACAGCACTTTTTGATGGTCATAGGAGGGGACTTAAGAGGCATGTCTGAGTGGTCTTCAGATCTGTGGGTCTGTCTTACAAGTGGCCAGAGAAACCACAGGCCCTCCTGGTCTATCTTCCTGCCTTGCTTCCACCTGCCCAAGGCTTAGGGTTGGTTTCCTAGGGCTGTAGTTACAAAAGGCCACCAACTGGGTGACTCAAACCACAGGAATAGGCTGTGATAGAAGTCAGAGGTTCAGTTGCATTCCTTGGCATAGACACATCACCTGCAGCTCTGCCTTCATCTTTGCCTGGAATTCTCGGTATATGTGTGTCCTTCTCCAAACGCTTGGTTGTATAGATGACAACCTCATCTTGTCTTATTACAGCTGCAAAAACACAATTTGCAGAAATGTTCACATTCCAGAGTTAGGGTTTCCACATGGGAAACTTCTTCCTGGAAAGTTTCACCACTAACACTAAACCCAGACATAATAGTGTAACTGGGCGGGCACCATCACTTCACATTTTTTTTTACTCTGTTGTCCAGCACCATCTGCAACAGTTACTAGCACATAGTAGGCCCTCAATCTATGTTCATTGTTCTTTGTGCTTCTTCTAGGAACTTATCAGAATCGAATTTCCTGTTCTGTGTTCAATGCTTTGAGCCCTATGGTTTCAAAAGCAAAGGCATACTACTATCACAGCCATAAAAAGAAAAAGTTCCTTTGTTATGGGCCAAAATGTGAAGAAACTGAGCTGATCAAACTCTACCGTTGGAAGTAAATCGTTCTATCTCATTACAACCTACAACTGGATTTCAGCATTTCATCTTCGAAATTCTCAATTTAATCTTTGCTTTCCTCAATCATATTCTTAGGAAAGTTCTGGCCCCAAACTCCTTCTATCTTTTCTTCTGTACAGGAATGTCTAGGGTAAGTCTGGAGCCTCTTTCTGCCAAAGACTAAAAAGTGCTAACTGGGTAGAGCTTAGCCCACTACTTGGAGGTTATGTTTGTAAATTCACCTGCTCCACAGAATTTCTTTATGACTCCAAAAGCTATTCTCGCAGCCTTTTCTTCTAGCATTTGTAGATATGCACAGAGCCATGACAATTTGACCCACAAATACATTTCCAGCTGTGGCAATCAAAGAAATGCCCTGATTGCTGTCTTCTTATTTCAGGTCTCATCCTATAAGTAGATCATTTTCACAATCTATTCAGTGCCACATCTTTCACATGGTGCTTTTCCGTGCTGATTTCGCTGTTAAGATGAATGCTGAGCACAAGAAGGCTGCTAGGAGCTTTACAGAAAAAAATACATTAAATAAACTTCCTTCAGGCATACGCTTATGGTCATGAGTTCAATGTCAGTGAGTCAAAAAGCATCTGTTATCTTTTATCAGACACACATACAGAGAAACAGCTCAGTTAGTGATAATGGCCTGACCAGAAGCTAGACCATATTTCCCCCCAAAAGCAATGGTCTAGTATGCATTCACTGTGGAGATTTTTCAGAACAAAACTCCCTCAGATAAAGGAACTTGACTACTTCCTTCAGTGTCCAAGTTAGAAACGAATGCAGATATCCTCAGGATCAAGCATAATATCTACACACACGTAGAATGCATTCAATAAATACTAGTCCAAAAGAACAAATATGCAGGTGTTATCCCAGTGGTAGAATGCTGAGATTTAGGACTTTCTGGGCACCATTCACAGCACTGCCAAATGAAAAACCCAAAAGTGGGTTCAGTCACCTTAGGTCAAAGCAACCAGCAGCTTGTATCAGCAATTTTCTTTGTTCTTGAGACTTGATGGCAACAAAGGATCTTTTCTGAAAGCTTGAGCATTGTCCACAGAGGGAGAAGAGTCCTGAGGTTTTAAAACTATATCCTAGCTACGGCTGATAGGTGATTTTCCCATCTGTCCCCAGAGCTTTCACTTCCAGAGTTGGCTGGCAACCAGCTATAGCCTAAACTTTGCTGCTTGTTGGTGAGAACCACCACTTCTAGAAGCTAGAGGAGTTTGGGGGTGAGGAGATCTAATTCACCTGCTTGAGCTCAGCAATACAACTGGAGAGCAGGTGTGAAGCTTCTGGTGTGTCATTCATAACCTTCAACCAGAATTCTCCTCCCAACACAGTCATTTTCTGAAGAGAATTACTTCACATTCTAGCATCTGGAGGTGTCACTATAACTAGCATCGCAATTTTAGTGTTTCCATGTTGGGGCAATTTTGGACTTAAATTTTTACTTTGTTAAGTTTGACTATAAATATTTCCACGGTTGAAACAGTTCTGTTGGCAGTCTTTGCCCAGAAGCACCTCAGAGCTAATTTAGCACGAGGAATTGAAGCTGCTTCCCCCAGCCTTACTTTCTAGGTCGCCTTTGGAGGTACATGAGGCGCACAATGAAGGGGCTGTGCCTCTAAGCTCCCAGCACTCCCTTTCATCTCCCTAGCACAATTATCTCACTAGGCACTGAAACATCTATTACCCCAATTTATGGCGGCTCTGGAATTACAAGGCAGCACAAATTGTTCCCCTTTTGATTGGAAAAGATAAAGAGCAAGTCACTTCAGAAGATTCTCAACAGCCAAAGCTCTTTGCAAGCAAAATGGGAGAGGAGTTGGTTATAGCCAATGGCTGAGGAGGCCACAGTTTCTGTGCCCTGGGCCTTCCTCCATGCTCCCTGGATTTGTCATTGGTGTGTTGGGTAACAAGTTTGTCACAGCCATTATGAAATAGATTGCAAACACGAAGGAAAGTGATCAGCAGAGTATTTGCCACACCTACAGAAGTCAGAAAGGAGATCAGAGGTCTTTCCTTGATTTTAAACCTGGAGCACATACTAAAATAATGCCCATACACTGTCACCGTGCAGGACATTGTTGAAGGGAAAGAAGCAGCAAACGCCGACAAAACTGACATAGGGAACAGAAGCTGCAGATAACAGTTGGAGGAGCCCGGAACTAAAATGTCAGCGCTCAGTTTTTGCTTGTCTGGCTCCCATGGTTGTGATAAGGTCCAGAGATTTTTTTTGAAGATAAGGTCCAGAGATTTATGGGTTTTAATTTTGTCATCAGTGAATGGGTGGTGATTAAAACTTTCCTCTCTACAAAACACAATCCTTAGGCAGTGCTCTAAAACCATGTGCAAGTTTTTATGTATCTTAAATGTCAGGGGAAAATTATCCAGTGTCAATGTAGAGTTTTAGAGATATAAGTGTTCATAAAGAAATTGTGGATTCAAATACTTTCCCTCATCAAAGTCTAAGCGATTGTGCAGATAGAATAACACGACAAAAAGAACTAGATTCAATGTTGAAATATCCATATTACTTCCCTAGTTCTGCCATTAACTACCTATGAATCCTGAGCATGCCACAGCCCTGTGAGAACATGGATTTCCTCATTTATAAAACAAGAGAGTTTCTTCAGGAGTGACAGAGCATGTTGTAATCCCTATCATGTAGGAGACAGAGGCAGGAGGATCCTACATTTGAGACCATCCAGAATAAAGTCAATGAAACTGTTTCTCAAAGACAAAATTATTTTTAAAAAATGGTTAGATATGTGGCTTGAGTGGTAGAGTGCGTGCATAGTGCATGCAAAGGCCTAGGTTATAGCAAAAATAAACGTAACTCCATTAGGTGGTTTCTAAAGTGTTTTCTGGTTCTAAAATTTTGTACAGGATGTTTCCATCTATTGCTCTGAGTTAAGAGATATTTCTGCCCACTTCTGATGGTCAGAAACCTTGTCTGTTCCAATTCAAATGACATGAGAGCAGAGAGGAGGGCTAAAAGCAAAACAATGGATGTCTCTCCTTCCTCACTTTTGAACTCCCCATTATAATCCATGAGGGCTAGAAATTCAGTTAGACTGAGGATTCCCCATTTGGATGGGAAAAAAGTGCTTTAAAGGAAAGCTGACTTTGCCAACTGCCACCAAGTCCTGAAAGCGATCCTGTTTTAGACGAATGGTTGCATGAAGCTGTGCCCAATAAAAGCATATCGATTGGACATAGTCGGCTCTGCATCTGAGAAAAAGGATGCAGTGATGGGGAGATGGAGGACGAAGGCTCCCCAGACTTCAATAATCTATTGTTAACTGGCGTCATCTTCTTAGAACTTGTGAGACCTCAAATTAACAGCACTGAATTGAGTCTAATAACTGCATTACACTACATCATATCTACTCCTCAATCAATACTTAATTTTCTCCAACAGCTCTCGGCCTCCTGCAACTTTATTGTGTTTTACAGAGAATAGCATTGACCTTGAGAGCCACCTTCAACCTCAATATCCCCAAATAGCTAAATGTGTCTTGAAATATTTCCAAGACAGTTACAGGTTGAAATCCAGTCAGGAAATATGTTGTGCTACAATATGCATTTCTTTTATGATATCGAGTTTGTCAGTTCTTCACCTTATTGTAAATCAAAGTGCTTCGGGTATGAAATCAATCTGTGCTTTCAGATATAACTTCCAGAGAGTTTGCTTATGGTCGAATCATTACATTCCTACACAGAGGTTGCTTTTGGCTGAGTTCATTCCATATACACAATCCTGGAGCTATGGCCACTGAAGCACAGTGAGGTTCAAGAGACTATTTCCCCTTCCATGAACAAAAGCTGTGCTGTGGTATGATGGTGGATTACTTTGAATTTGAGGAGATTTCTTTAATATTTCACTCCAGTATTCTCATATTGTATATTATGTGATAGAGCTATTTTTTAAGGTAAGAGGAGAGTTTCCCAAAATGAACGCTTTTTTCTCTATTCACTCTTTCAATTCCTAAAGTGCTGAGTTGATTTTTTTGCCCAAAAGGCAAAGGATGTGAGAGATGAAGTCTCATCACATTCTCTCCCTCATCCCCACCATAACCACCACCCCTGCCAAGATGTAATTAACTCGATGATAACGAAGTGGCCTTTCCTTGGTTCTAGTTAAATACTGCTTCAGCCTTTCTAATGGCATTGCTTCCCTAATAACCAAAAATTTTAAATAATTAAAATGTTATTCATGTAAAAAAGTGACCAAAATGTGTCCATATGCAAAAGGAAAACAAAAATCAATACACCAGCCTTTCCGGAGATTCTCCATGATTCAAAAGGAAAACAAAAATATCAATACACCAGTCCTTCCAGAGATTCTCCATGTTTCAGTGGGTTTCAATGACAAGATGTCCCTACACACATGTTGGGGCCAGGGTAGCAGATGCCCCACTCAGTATGCAGCTTCCACTCTTGAAGCAGGCAAAAAGCGAAGAGCCTTCATCAAAGTAAGTGAAACTTTATCTTGGAGAATTGATCTTTAACAGCAAAGCATTCTGCAGTCGACCTATTACATCATTGTACTTAAAATTTGTCATTAACTTCATTGTAAACAGATATATATATTATTTTCTTCACTGCTACCTCATGGGTGGACATTTTAGGTTATTTTGAATGGCAGATTAAAGGCTAAATTAAAGGTCAACAAAATAAATACCCAGAAACAGGTACATAAAAGAATGGTAAGGTCAAGAGAAGGATGTAGATAAATGAAGAGAAGAAAGCGAGGAAAAACATAGTCAAAAATTCAACACATATCACACAAAATTAAGAAAAATGAGGGAAGGGAGATTAGGAGGGAGCAGTGAGAATGTTCAAAAGTATGACATTGTCTAAGGTGTATTGTGTTCATAAACTGCTTTGTGGAATAACAGCTCCTTCGTACAACTACTTAAAGATAATAAAATGCAAAAATAAAATACTAACCAAAGCGCTAGAAAAATACTACCCCAAATAAATGTGGACTAGCTATATTAATATCAGATAAATCAAAATCTATGGTTATAAAAAGTCACCCAAGCAGCATCTTTGCCCTAGAATATTCATTTACCTGAAAATTGTTTCCTTAAAATGTATTGGCAGTAACAAGAAAACTGCTAAGTGCAATAGAATGAACAATTCTAACTATTAAAATTATTTCCAACAAGTATTACCTTGATTTTGCAAGCATTTTCAGAGTTTCTTACCCAATTTCTCCAACACGATACAGAATCATCTTCCCCTATCATGACCAATCTTTGCTAAGCTCAAAGAAGCCACAAAAGAGACTGATAAAATCAGCAGTTTGGATCCTGTCTTTCTTGCACTCAGCATTTCAGGATTTTTTCATGTCATTGAGAACCAGAGTCCAGGCTTCCTGGAATGACACAGGTCTCCTGGGACCTGGACCTGATGCTTTCTCTCTCTTGTGTTCTGCTGTTTTCAACATATTCCTGGAAAACGGAACACATAAGAGCTTTTCTACTCTGCCTTCCACACTATGCCTCAATGTCATTGCACGTACAGTTCCTTTGGGGCATTATTTGACCTCCATTCCAACATTTCCCTCACCTTGCCCATAGCATCTGATGAGAATTCTGGTAGTGAGGTATTACATCATGCTTTTACATGACTCTTTCCTATTTTTTTTTTAATCTTTTTTAGGAGGGCACAGTTATAACAGTATTTTGTCCATCTTTATACCACTTGACTCTGACACAATGTGAGGTAACAAAATGGAAAGAAAAAAAAGGAAGGAAGAGGGGCCGGCAGTTTGGCCTAGTGGTAGAGTGCTTGCCTAGCATTCATGAAGACTCGGGTTCGATTCCTTGGTACCACATACATAGAAAAAGAAAAAAAGAAAGGAAGAGGAGAGAGGATGGAGGGAAGGAAGGAAAGAAGAAATAAATGATGGCTGGATGGTAATGAAAAGATAATACCTATTTGCAAACAAAACTGGAAAGGAAGTTGATATCATAAAGAATATAGCTTCCATGGAATTCAACTCTACCTCTCAGAACTTTATTTCATATATACCCTGGGACTAAAACTTGTGGTAGTATTTGAAAGGTAATAATCAGTCTATAAAGGGCATTGACTATCAACACTGTCATAAATAGTAAAACCAAAAGTATCCTGAAGGAATTTTGAAAACACTGGTTCTAGTACCCTATAATGGGCTCACATCCTAGTGCTCTGTCCCCTTAGCAGACCTTGGCTGGAGGATGAACACAGCAGGTGAAAGAATACAGTAGGTTCAAGAAACACGACTAACTATGCATGAGACTCGGCCTAAATCCAATACAGCTCTTACGCTTTGTACAGAGAGCACTGCAGGGTTTCCAGGGCAAGAACCAGGACAGAAGACAAAGCTACAACCACAGTGGACTATACCACTGAAACTAGCCCCACAGCCCATCCTGGTTGAAACGGCCAGTGTTACATTGGCTCTCAATCCCACAGGAGAAAGAAGCTATAAGAACCAGAAATGTGGCCAAGCCCAGAAATGGTGTGCCTACTTCACAAAAGACCCAGAGAAGGACAATCGAATGTCCAGCATCGAGTAAGAATTGGTTAGAGGTTTCTGAATCACACTTCTGTCTGTCCACAGCCTGGGCTCCAGCCACAGGGAGGTGAGGGAAAACCCTAGAAAATAATACGTGGACAGATTAGACACTCAGGCCTAGATGGATAGCTTTGTGACCCTCCAGCAGGCAAGCCCGTTCCTGGCTCTGAGAAAAGACTGTGTCCACAGCTTGGAGAAAGTGAGGATTGTTCTGACAGCCTCTGTCACTTTCCATAAATCCAGGCCACATTGTCTGGCTCTTCTGGACACAGGCATGGCCGGGAGCTCACAGATTTAAAGGGATGTGAAGGGGATTAATTAAACCACGTCTCTAAAGTGCTCTGAGGACCTTGGAGCAAGGCCTTTTAATTATAGTATTGGCTAAGATCAAATGGGAAACCCGATAAGGAAATAATGGCAATTCTGTCAGAAGTAGAAACATATAGTCGCCATGTGGGTAATTTTCTTGCCTCAAGTGACGGATGCATCTGTCTTCTCGCCTCCCTGTTCTAGAACCTAGTATTGCTTAGATAGGACACTTTATTTTCATTTGCTCGTGGGATGTGCTATATCTGTTCATTTTGTTGACATTATTTGGACTTTTTATTCTTTTTTTAGACATTTTTATTCAAATCAACTCACTTTTCAATACTGCCTTTAAGAGGAGACAGATGCTCCTTTACTCCACCTATTAAAACTTTGCATTCAATGTGTAGGAAGAGCATCATTACGTTAACATTTGTACAAGAAAATAGGTATACTTCAAAACTCCAATTAAGATGCCAAGCAAGGCTTTCTAGTGACACTGTACGCTGGCCCAGTTCCAGGGTTCATATTGAAGTGCCATCCCGCAAAAGACTGAAATAATCAGCATTTTGGCTCACATTATAGTGTACTGCATTTAGTTACTTGCATTGAGAGAGAGGGAATTCCATTTCATTTGTTTTAATCACTATAGTTAATGATATAAGGCAACCATATCCAGAAAACCGGAAATAGGCCAGTGTTCTCTGTCATGTCTCGTTTACAGTCTAATCTTAATCAATGGGGAAAGAATTTGGATTGACAGGTTCTTCCTTGGTGGTCTGGGCCTTAAAATGCAGAAAGAAACTGGGGTTTCCCCAGATCACTGTACTAAGAGGCTAGCTATAAACCCCAACAACTGTTAACTAGATTTGCACAGAGCTCAGCAATCCTGTCCTGACATCATGGTTAAGGCAAGCGATCCCCCGGGCTCTTCGCAGCCTGCCCTCCTCCATGACAAACAAGAGACGAAAGCAGGGCATACAGTGGAGCTTGGATGCATAGTAAGAAACCAGGACACAGGTCCTACTCTGTTCTCCTCATCCCAATATATCTCAGGTTTGAATCTGTACACTTCAGCATATGAGATGAGTTACCTGGCTTGAAATTGCAGCCCGCTGCCTGTCAGCCTCAGAAGCCTTTCCTGGGGAACCAGAGTAGCCATCTACGTGTTTAGCAGCCCTGTAACCAACTACAGTGGCTACTTACAAATAGTATACCAGGCAGAATCGCTGACGGCAGTCATGATATCTATTCAATATCTGGAGGGTTTGTTTGAAGGGCTGCTTTCCTGTCACTAGATAACACAGTGTAGGAACAATTTTAGCCCTTATGAAAAAGAAGCAGATTAAGCAAGAAAGAGAAATGCAGTCTCCCTCCTCAAGTCAGGAAATGGCTTGTTTTGCACGTACTTGCTTCAGGATCAATCAGTTTTCCAGAGTTTCCCCAAGTCATTGTGAAGCCCCGAGAACCCCTACCTTCTTTTTTTTTTGCCAGTCCTGGGCTTGAGCTCAGGGCCTGAGCACTGTCCTTGGACTTTCTCAAGGCTAGAGCTCTACCATTTGAGCCTCAGCACCACTTCTGGCCTTTTTTTATATATGTGAGACGAAGGAATTGAACCCAGGTCTTTGTGTGTGCTAGTCAAGCACTCTACCACTAGGCCAAACTCTGGGCTCATTATTCTTTTATCAATAAAAATCTTTATTTAAATTAATGTAATAAAAATATCTAGTCATGGGTTTTCCTTATACCTCTCAATTTGTACGTCCTTTTGCAGTCACTTTTTTTCTTATGAAATACTTTCTTTTTCCCCACATTTTATTGATATCGATTAAGTGTTCAACAAGGTTTCATTGGGATATGTCTGTGCATACCTATAGTCTACCTTGATCAGACTGACCCACCCCTCCAGCCTTCTTCCCCTGGCCCTTTCCCAAGCCTATTTTAGCAAGCTTCATATTCCATTTTTATTCATGTACGTAAGGATTTCAACTATATTCACCCTCCTTTGTCCTCGCCGCTCCTCCACTAACATCTATCTTCCAGACAGGAGCTTTTCTAAATTCCTGTCACTCATTTTTCACTTTATGTTAAGCCTTCAAAGGGGTTTCATCACGGTATTTCACATATGCATGTACTCTCACTTTCCCATCTCTCTGTTCCCTATTATTCAACAGCTTCCAGTGAGTTTTATTCCCTAGTGCAATGTATTTTGATACTGTTTACCCTCTAAAATCCTGCTTTTCTATCCCCCACCACTTCCCTCAATTTCCATGAAGAAGATATTGGGATTCTGATGGGAATTACATTGAATCTGTACGTTACTTTTGGTAGATATGACTCTTCTTTAGAGAGCGCTTAAATCTAATTTGGTGGATTCTCTATGTTTTTAATCTAAAAATGTCTATTTTCATGCACATTTTTAATATACTATCATTAGATAAAAATTTTAATACAAATTTAAAATAATTTTAAGATGAAATTTCTGCCATATTCGATATTTTTCTGTCATATTATATATTAGGCCATCTTTGTACCTATGGAGCACATTCCTCACTAGGTAATCTCTCTCTTTTTCTCTCTCTCTCGTTCTCCCTCTCTCTCTCTTTTCCTCTCTCCCTCCCTCTTTTCCTCCCCTCCTCATCTTTCACTGACTTTAAAATCTCACATTTTAAAGTACTGCAGTGTGTCAAGATATGGAATAAATATACTTACCTCTTAGCATTTTAAAAACTTTTCAGAAATTTTCTCTTTCAATATTCCTTTCTGTCCTTTCTTCCTATAATCTCTTACACCTTTGGTGTACTTTTCCATTTTTATTCTCTCTTAAATTTCCTTCCACATTTTTTATTTTCTTTTCTCTATGTGCCCTCCAGGTAATTCCTTCAAAACACATCTGCCAGTAATTTTCCCTTTAGTACATCATGCACATTATTTTCTCTACCTCTAAAGAGGATTTGTTTCAATCAATAACTGTAGTTTGCATTCTCAGATGTTTAATGCCATTCTTGTTTTAAGGCTTCTTTTGTCATTTTTTTATGGATCTGATGCGTGCTCCTCTCTGAAATTCCATCCTCAATGTGTGGTGAAATGAATGTGATTCAAGACACATAACCAAAAATTGGCCTCCTAAAATAAGATTGCCCCACTGTAATACTCCGTGGAAAGCAGCCATGACTCGGCCCTGGAGGCAATCAGTCCTCTCCAACCTCCACCCTTGGCACATGACTCTGTGATGGTTCCTAAAAAAAAGGTGCATTTCCACGAACAGGGTTGGCAGACAAATGCTAGAGCCAAAGTTCTGCCACTTGTATTGCTACTGAATTACTTCTCAAACCACAGCCCCAGGTCAGCGTCTCTTTGTGGAATCTGATGCTCACCACTGTACTACCTGTATCTGTATGTTTTACCAAAAAAAAAAAAACAGCCTCTGTGAGTCAAGGCTAAGACTCCAGGCTAGCACGCTGCTGTTGGCTCTCAGCTTAGCACCCACTCACAGATCAAGAGGCTGCTATCGGCATCTGCTCCCAGGGTAACTCCTTCATCTTTCTACTGCCACTCAGATTGCTCCTTTAGGGGGCTTTGGGAGGCAAAATAGCTATCCCTCGAGCATGGCAATTCATCAAGACATAAATTTTGGTTAAAATCTAATTGCTTCCTGGTGGGAAGATCGACAGTGTTTTTCCGCCTCATATTGTCAGAACAGAAGTCTGACCTAGCATGTAAAATTCATTCGGATTGAGAGGGTTAAAATATAATCGTCGTCCCCAGATGATTCTATCTATTCTCAGGTATCCCATCAGATGTGGATTTTGACATCCTCCCTTCCATCACTCACACCTTTTGAGGTAAAATTCCCTCATGATCGTGAAAGAATTCTGGAGAAATACTGGAATCAAAAACCTGGGTAAGAAGACACTGTTCTCGACCTTACCGCAGGTTAGAATTGCTTAAAGAGCTCTTGAATATCCAGATGTGGGGCAGTACCCCAGATCAACTCTATCCCAACATAGTGGAAGTGGGGACCCAAGCCTCCAGATCTGGATGCAAAAACAAATGATATACAATCTGTGTCCCGGACAAGTTCACAGAACAGATAAGCAGACTATCAAACTAGAATGACATTAGCCATAGTAAAGAACGAAGGAAATCTGAAGATGACACCCCCAAATGCAGTGCTTTACCATTTGGATTATTTTAAACTGAAAATGATGGAGAATCAACAGATGCAGAAGGATGTAGAGATTTCCTTATCTGACAAAGAGCAGAAACTTCCTAGAAACGAGGGCTGCAATAAATCCTTCCTCCTATAGGAGTTTTACAGCCATGGAGATGAAAAGCTGGCACCAAAACAAACCTTACAAAAATAATCCTGATCTTCCATTCATTTCTCCATATATTTGCCTTTCCACAATTTACTGTCCCCAAAAGTTTAACACTCCCCATTTCCTTTGTCTACTCACTTCCCCAGAATTTATTACCCTTTGTTAAAATGATAAATAAGCTCCCACCATAACTACTTCTTTGGGTTTTCCCTTCTTTCCTGTGAAGCCTCTGTGCACATAAAAATATTAACCTCAAGAAAAAAAAAACATACGCCTTTTCACCTGTTAACCTGTGTTTTGTCAGTTTAATTCACAGGCCTCCAGTCACTGAATCTGAGAGTAAAGGAAAAGAATTTTCCTCCCCTACAGAGCTCTGCATATATTATAGGAACAAAGAGAAGGAGAAAAAACCTGGGAGATATTCATAGAAAGAGGAAATGAGGAAATGCCTTACTATCACACCGAAGCATGAGGAATAATGAAGCACACACCAGTGGAACAATTCAGGCAGAAGGATCTGTAAGAGTGAGGTAAGAGGCTAGGATACCAGGCAATTTAATATGGCTAGAGAATGAACTGGGTGCTGAAAACCCCCTGAGAATATGAGAGTCATGAGCAAGGACTTTGTTCAGAAGGCAATGAGGGAGGCATTGATGGGTCATAAACTGGATTTGCTTTGACTGGATTTGCATCTCAGGAAATAACACCTCTGTATAATTCTTATCACAAAGTTGGCCTATGGTGTGAGTGTCCTGCCAACTTTACCTACAAGGCCAGGCCATCCCCTTCCAAGCAAAGAATGTGGTTGTCCCTGGTGGCAGCTCTTTTGAGGTTACATACAGCACGGGAACTGAGGATTAGAGCTTGTCCTAAGACCAAAGGGAAAGAAGGTCTCTAGAGATGCTTGGAGGAATTCCCTGAAAGAAGGGATATCCCGTTCTCTGCTGCCAAGATACCTACTGAGCCTCTCTAGTCACAAGCAGAAACTCTTCTTCGCACTGTCCCCCTCTGATTTTTCCATAAAGAGGAGGGGAAAGCTTTTAAGTGCTTGTATGTCAGTCCTAGTTTCAGCTGTTGGGGTGGGAAATTAAACAAAGGGTCTATGTCCCAATGAGGTAATGTGGAAATAGAGCAACAAAAACCAGTAGAGCCAGCAGCTACAATTGATGGTCTCTATGGGGAGAAGTTAAATCTCAGAGACAGTTCATCCTTCCCACTCTGTCCACATTCTCCAGCCAGAATGATGAGGTTTTATTAAGAGAGCCCAAGGAATGAGCCCAGGCCCGCAGGGAATGAGGCTTGAGGCAGAAACTCCACGAGGAGAATTGGTGCCCGGTTTAGAAATTACGACAACCTGAGACAGTGAGAATGGAAAGGAAAGGAGGGGCAGTTAGGAGGTAGACGCTCAACGGGATGTAATGAACTGGCCCAGCTGCTCAGAGCAGGGGAAACTAGAATAAAGGGAGCATGCCTAAGAAGCAGCAGGGAAAGTTCCTGAAGAGTGTGGTGGAAAAGAAAAGTTAACTGAGTGCAGCCTGCTCTGGCTCCTAATGCCAGCTTGCACATGTGAGGTTGCAGACATGGCATGTGGTAGATAGAGGGTTCCAACCCTGAAAAATGAGGACAGGAGCCATGCCTTCTCTGTGTCTGCCAGGTCTAACTTGCTGCTCAATATGTGTTTAATGAATGAACAGAAGAAAGGGGGTCCTTGAAAATTATAGCAGCTAATGTCTCCATCTGGCAGAATAAGCCTGCTCAATGAATCGAGTCAGGATTTGAACCCAAATTTGTTTCGCTCCAAATTCCATGCTCTTTCCACCTCCATGGTTGATGCACTAGAGACTGGGGAAAGAGATGTCTTTGTTTGGTTGAGTTTTTGTTGTTGTTGTTGTTGGGGGAAAATGTCTCAGCTTTGTTTAATCAGTACTGCTCTATTTATGAGGTCCACGCCCCCACTGTCACATGACAAACATTGTGAGTGTGCAAGAAAATTGAGACATACAGGGGCCACATAGCATATGGCTAACCAGGTGAAGGTGAATTCACACCATCACCTATCCTATTCTGACACCTGTGTCCTTTCTATCATAGAAGGTCAGCTTGATAGCTGTGTTCATTTCTTTGTAGTCATTTTCTCAGTCTCCATTTCCTAGTCTGCTCACTCGCTCACTCCAAGCCGAGTGAGATGCTGTACACAGGAGAACATCACATCACCTCTGGCACAGAGCGATGCCTCTCCACTATTGCCAGTCTTCATGTGCGCCAAATGGCAGCTTCCAAAATTCATGTCCTAATCCCCAGACGTTGGGGCCAACGAGATACCATGCCATCTTGTAGGTAAGACATGCAACATGGCTTCAAATTAAAGTGATGGTGGGGAGTATTTCTTCTGGAGGCTCCATTTCCTTTCCCTCCTCAGCTTCTGGAAGCTGGTTGCCCACCTTTGCTCCAGGCTTCATCCTACTCGTTCAAAGCCAGAAGCTTTGCACCTGTCTCCCATTCTTTTTGTGCCTTCATGTCTTCCTCTCCAACTCTCTCCTTCCTCCCTCTTCTACTTTTAAGGACTCCTGATCACATTGAGCCCATCCGAGTGACCCAGGATTGCCTGGATCATCACAAAGTCCATAGCACAATCATATCTGTAAGACCAGTGGATACAGTGAGTTCCTTCTCTCTAATGCCAGGAACCCTGGCACGAATCAAATAGATGAGGAGTTATGGGCAGCTGCCCCAGCTCACACAGTGCCAAAGGAAAGAGGGCCTGGGCCCTCACCCCATTCTTCCCTTGTCACGTGATCTGTGTGACTTCTGTGTCTCATGGTCCCTCCTCTGTGTGCATGTGTGCCCTCCTGCATACATGCAGCATTGACCCAGGCCCTCCAGCACACCAGCTCTGATCTCTGCTCTTCACAGCAGGTCTCCCACCCTGAGCTCAGTCTTCCTGCATACCAGAGCTCGGAGGAAAGAATCTGGAAACCTTCTTCCCTCCACCCTGCAATCCTGCACCCCAGAGACTCAGCTTGAGCAACCATTGTCCACAGAAAGGAAGATGACTGTGTAGTGGGCCTCTTTTGAGTGCCCCAGCCACTCAGTGGAAGCCACAAATGCCCAGCATGTAGCCTGGCACCATCACGTGTGCTCCCATCTCTCCAACCACCTCACAACACTTGGAGAAGACGTCTCTGGGTGAGGCGTATCTCAAGCTCAGGCCATCCGTCTAATCCTCATAGTCCACGTCTCTAGCGCTCCCCTGGGTCTGGATGGCTTTCCAGGATTCAGGAGCTACTCAGCTGTCTGAGGGCCGAGGGTACACACTTTTTCCAAGTCCACGGAGGAGGAGATTAGCAATTCTAGTCCTTAGTCCCGCTCAGCAAATGTGTCTGCTCCTGTGTTCAAAGGACTCCAAGGACAGCACCACCAACTCCTCTCTCAAGTCACGCATGTCCACTTGACTCACCTGGACCAGAGGAATATAAGCAGAGATTTCTTGCCTTTTCTCCAGGAGGAAAAGACCTGTGCACACATGCTCACATTGCATGTGGAGACAGAGCCTCTGAGTAGCACAGCAGTGCAAATGCACAACCAGCTGACACTTCAAAAATGGTTATGATGGTCGATCTTATAGTAGATATGTGTTGGACCACAAGTTAAAAGAAGGGAAATAGGGCTTCTGGAGGAGTATGTGTCGCTGCATGAACACAACCAGCACAGCTCCCTGGACCCGCATCAGGAGCTACAGCATGTGAAGATTTGGGGGATGACCTGCCATGTTGGTAGCTTTCTATGGAATGAGGTTAGCTTTAGCCTCCATCATCACTCCTACAAACTCAATTATTTAGCCACAGATAACAACAGTCTTCATGTTGACCACTACTGAAGAGCAAGACTAGCATTTAAGGGTTACATTTCTTTCTGACAGTGTTTTTGTCTGAATTTTAAATCATTCTGGCCATAAAAAGCTCAAAACAAATAAACCACTCCTATTGCATGCCAACGTTTACAAAACCCTTACCTATGTGTATGATGTGATTCACAGAATACAACAAAGCTAGGATCCACTTGCTACCTTCCCGATGCAAGAGTGCAAGAGCTGAGAGCACAGGGAGAGAATCAGGGAAGGAAACGAGGACTAGAGCCCAAGTTCAAGGGGCTCTGCTGCTCTGCTGCCTCGGTCCTAAAGAACACTGTGCAGATTATGTTTCTATCTCATTTCCAAATACCAGTGCCCTATACTTAGGGTAAGACTGCAAGTATAAAATCTGAGACCAAATTATAACAAGAGATTGCAAAGCTTAGCATTACATTACAAATAGCTCATTGAACCAAGGCCGTTTGTTTGCAGGCGAAGCAAGCAGATTTTCTGCATAATATAACAGTGCAGCTGGTAATAGCAGTCCCTGAAATAAAAGATGGGGTTCAAGGGATGGAAACCTCATTTATGGACAAGTAGTAGACCTTAATGAAATTGCAGTTTGGCCCTATCATCTTGCTTCTGAGAAAATGCCCCTTGAGGTTTTCTATTTGAATCCTGAGCATATTTATGAAAATCAAAGTAATGGCTTTTTAAAATTAATTACATGAATTTGTAGCTCAACAACACTGAGCGAAAGGTGGGTGTTGTACCCCATGCCTTGTTACAGCTGTACATCATACACATCAAAAGCCCAGGACGCTGGAGAGAGCAGGTTCCGGGCTTCCCAGCTCCCCCAGAGCAGCGGGGACAGACGTGGAAAGAGTACAAAAGATTAGTCCCCAAAGTTGTTGTGACAGCTTAATTGTATTATAGTGCTCAGATAATTCCCATTTATTTGGCTTTTTCCTCAGCTCAGATGCTGGCCCCCCAAGCATAGCTATTACCAGGAGAATTAAGATTCACAACCTTGATGGCTCCTCTCATATTATCTAACGCTATTGCCGCTCAAAAAGTCCTGGTAATTGTTCCGTACTGATCAGGACTTTCCCCCAGCCCTAGCATGCTGAGAGCCGACAGCAACTAACTAATTGCAATTAAAATCTGCCACGTGAGTGGAAGAGAATAACATAAATTAATCAGTACATTAGCAGAATTACATTTAAATGTTCAAATGTGCATCCAACATAGTGGGACATTTTAAATTATAAAGCAAAGTACTTCATTATGGATGCTGATATTTTAATGAGGAAATGTGATGTTTGGTTAAATAGGAGTACAATATAGAGACTTCCTTAAAATTAGCATCAATGATGCATTTTAATTCAAAAAACAAGTTGTGGTCTGTGTAATTCCTGCATATCAATGCGAAAAAAATTGCCTGGAGCTGTGGAAACAGTTGAACATCTCATTCTCTGAAGAATTAATAATTTCAGCTGCACTAACTAGCACTTTATGTAAATTGTCAGATAAATCATGGCAATAAATACAGGTTTTAGAGGAATCAAACAGTATGCTTACTTTTAATTTATTCAGTCATTAATTCATGTACACTGAAGCTAAGGGATATGAAAGATTCAACCTACCAGGTCAAAATGAGAAGAAAGAAAGAAAAACTACAAAGGCAAAGAAGAGAAAATGTCTTATAAAACTGCACAGGGTCTCTGTAATAATGGCCCTATTCAATTTTACCAATATCTTGCACATAAAAATATCCCTATAAGACATAAAAATGTAATAGATGAGTTACTTTTCATTAAGTTGGCTTTCAAACACATACAAAGCTCAGCAGTCAACATATATGCTAGAGTTTTAGACATCTTCCCTTCTTGTAAAATTTGCGATGTAGTTGTAATACAGTCTGTGTAACGTGCATGTCATCGAAGGATTGAGTCAAGCCGATTTTATCATTTCTATATGCCATTCTCAAATGTGGAGGTTGGTGGCACAAGTGCCAAAATATACATGACCCAAACTGATCTACACCTGATGTGCCATTCTTCTTACTAGTTAGAAATGGGTTTAGTCCAAAGAAATTAAAATTCTTTCTTTTAATTGTTACTAGCTCTGGGCAATATTCCTCAGTAACTTTTACAATATAGTCAAGCCAATTCCAGGCACGTTTTCCCATCTAAGAATACACAGAACCACTACAGTATATTTGATAGCAAGCGTTTACACATTCTCAAGTGAATGCGTATCTGAAACATCAGCATCAAGAAACAATTCTGAACGTAGACCAAATGAAAGCGAAAATAAACCTGCCCTTCATGATTTTTGTTCTCAGCTCTACAGTCCCTTACTATTTCCCTTCAAGGCCCCACAGATCATTATTAAAATCACTTCATTATACATAGTCTTGCTCTTCTTCAGCAAGGATCTGAATGTCCTGGGCCTAATCCTGTCTTGGGTTTCAGAGAGCTTTTCTCTTTCCAAACAGTCTCCTCCCTAAATAAACCCCTCTGTGAACACTCCCTGCAGGCTCCTCCCTCCATGTTGGCCTCACTCCACTTAGCATCTGCATTGCATGGCATTGTCATTCGGACTCAATGGTGGGGGCTTACCTTCTCTCAGTTGACTTAGAGCCAGATGTGGTGCCATGACTTGGATAAAAAGACACTTGTTCATTTATTTGTGTAACCATCAGCAGTGTTGGATTCTGCCAAAGCCCAGTGATCCCACAGTACAAGATGTTAAAGAAATCCCTCACTCTTCTGTGTTCTAGAAAACAGCTGCAATGCACCTCTTTCCCATGGGGCCTAGCAAGAATACAAGAGTGCTTTCCTTGTTGACCAATAACAAAACCAGACACGACCACCAGGTTCCATGCATGGCCTCATCAAACATTAGCTGACCTATTAGAACAACACAGTTAGTTTTACATTTTTTATGGGCATATATAAGATTTCATTGCAATTTTCCATATGTGGATATGAAGTACTTCAATCATATTCATCCATCTTCTTTATTACTTTTTCTTAATCCCTTTCTAATATGTCAAGCAATTTTAACAGGTTTCCTGAGCCTACTACTTTCACACATGTGTGTCAAGTATGTTCATCATATTCATCCTGTAACCCTTCTGCTTTCACCCTCCCCACTCCCAATGTTGTTTTTTTAAAGTCACTTTTATACACTCATGTAATTCTTTTTTTCTTTTTTTTTTAAGTTTAGGTTTCACATATGATAACTCTCATTCTCAGGCTAGTTTATTAGGCTTTAACATTTTCCTGCAAATAGTACAATTTCATTCTTTCTTTTTTCATATATTTTTATTATAATTAATAGAAGGGTTACATTATATTCGCCAGATAGAAGGTGCATTACTTCACATACATTGATACCCTTTATACATGTGCCTCTGTGTATGTGTGTGTGTGTGTGTGTGTGTGTGTGATAGATGTGTGCGAGGTTTTCTTTATCCATCCATCGGTTGTTGAATACTTAAGCTAATTCCATAATCTGACTGTTATAAATATGCATCTGTTAACATGGCGGTACAGAGACCTCTGGTATATACTGAATTACATTCCATTAGATGGCCAGGAGTAGTAGAGTAGGATCAGATGGTAGCTCTATTTTTAGTGTTTTGTGAAACCTCTGTAGATTTCCACAGTGGCTATACTAATTTACATTCCCACCAATAATGTACAAAGGCCCATTTCCCTTGTGTCCTCATCAATGATTTTCTTCATTTGTTTGTCTGGAGAAGCAATTCTTACTAGAGAAACATGGAATCTCAAGTGCAATTTTGATTTGATTTCTTTTATGGATAGCAGTGTTAAACATTTCTTCATGTCTACATGCTATAATTCATGCTTATTCTTATGAGAACTGTCTGTTCAAGTCGTTTTCTCATTTATTAATTGAGCCAGTGTTTAAGAGCAAGAGCAGACCGTCGTCAAGGTAGAACATTTGGAGATCCATTGTCCAGAGCTGAGAATCCTGATTCTTCCCAACCTCATTTACTCCTCCTGATAAAAAATCTCATTTAAACAAAACAAAACCCTTCTGCTTTATTCCTCAGACACTTGCAGACCTGAAGGAAGAATACTTAGCATATTGCAAGAGTTGTCCCTGTTAGAATAAACTGGGAACAAAATCTCTCCTGAAAGAGTGAAAACTGGCTTTTGCTAGATAAACACTGAACCTTGTGACCCAGGCCTCTAAACCTTTCACTTTTACTTTCTGCTTAGTTTTTGTTTTGGTCAGATATTTTCTTGTAGTTTTGACAGGAACAGCATCATACCAAGATCCTCCTGCCTCTACCTCCCAGGTACCTGGGATTGTAAGTATGCCCTACTATTTCTAGGCACACTTTTGTGTATTTTTCATTTGAAACCACTAGTTGCCATTTGTATCTAAGTACTATGGCTCCAGGCACTATCAAAATCTACATGAAGACATTTTATTTATCTATCCCATGTGAATTAAGACTACTAAAGCCCAGAATGAACTGAGTTTACTGGAAATTAATACAGACAATGGGTTTAAGTATTGACAGAGTAAAATGCTCATCATTTTGTTGACCTGCAAACACAGTGGCTAAGTAATTACACCTATGCCAGACAGTCTCCACTTACAACTAGCTAAAATCTAGTCTGAATCCAGCATTACAAAAGATCCACCATGCCTCCTGTCAGAACAGTAATGAATCTTGAAGGAAAACAGGCCCAGTTGGGCTTTGTTTATTAATTTTGCAAAGCTCTGAAGAAAGTATAGGAGAAATGATGATTACCAAAGCTAAAATATCTGGATGGCCTTGGGTCTGTCATATAATGCCTTTGTGGTCTACATTCAAGAATATGTCTCGATAGGTAAATTCTATATTATGATTTTCTATATTGCATAAATACACACAAACTGTTCTCAAGAAATAAAAGCACTAACAGGCATATAATTTTCTCAGCCTTCTACAGAAATATGAAAAAAAACAAAGAGAAAAGAAGACAAAGCCAAGAATATTTTCAGAGTAGCATAGAAGTAGATTTGTCTGCTGGCTTGAGCTTGATAATGTTATATCATTTTTCCATGAGGAGATATATGTATGTATGTATGTATGTATGTATGCATGCATGCATGTATGCATATACATATATATGTATGCAGATACATATATATACCACATGTTCCATTTCTCACCAAAAGCAAGATATTGAGCAAAGATTATAGTCACAGAAAAACTGAAAATATATATATCTTGATGTTTACCTTTTTTTTGAAGTTTTAATGCTTAGAATCTTCTACAGAAAAACCTCATATGGAAAGAGGGTCATTGAAATTATAAGCAAAGGTGAGATCACAGTGGAATGGTGTGGTCCTTTAATCTAAAATGCCTGTGTCCTCCTAACAGAAGACTGTCCTGTAAAAACAAACACACAAAGAAGACATGGAAAGAAAAAGGCAGAGTTTAGGTTCAATGAAGAACACCTAAAGCCTCCATGAAAGGCAAGGTAACATCTTCCCTACAGAATTCAGAAAAAGAGTGATCCTCAAAACACCCTGATTTCACATTTCTGAACTCTACAACTGCATCTAAGGGTGGTCTTTTAAACCACCATGTTTGTGGTCCCTAAAAATCTAGCAAATACCTTACTCTTGAGGCTTTTGTATGTGTTAGTTCCTGTGTGGAGAAAAGAGGCTTCAATCTCTAGGCCAGGTGGTTGTGAGCAATGGGAATGTCTAATTTGCTGTAGAAGAGGCTTTCTTCCCATTAAGTCATTATGGAGAAACCCTGATTTAATAGGTATTCAGGTAGGAGTTGGCAAGAATAGGCATCTGAGTTAAGAATGCTCTGGAAGGCAAACTGGAGAGCCACTGCCAATTGCTTTTTATCAGCAAAGACATATAAATATTTGGATCTGTTTGGTCTCTGTTCCCAACTGAGACATAATAATATCCTTCAAAGCATGAGATTTTGCTGGAAGTTTACAACCCAAACAAATAGACTCTGAAATTAAACAATATCATCTAAGATCTTTTTATAATGGAGACAGACTACAAGACCCTGAGGAACTGGTTCTCATGAATGTTCAGAGAAAGAAAGCCAGATGGATAGGAGGCAGAGTAGTCTCCACTTCCAAGTTCAATGCAATTCTTAATCAACAGGAAGGCATTTATGAATATGAACACCTCAGAATACACACCAAATCCTCCCTTGTAGAGCAAACCTTTTAGAATGTCCTTATTGTAACAAGAAATCCCTCCTAAACCTTCTTTGGATCACTGCAGGGATAAAAGTGGAATAAAGAGGGGCCGGGAGTTTGGCCTAGTGGTAGAGTGCTTGCCTAGCATGCACGAAGACCCGGGCTCAATTCCTTGGTACAACATATATAGGAAAAAAAAAAGTGAATTGGTGCTGAGGCTCAAGTGGTAGAGCTCTAGTCTTGAGAAAGTCCAAGGACAGTGCTCAGGCCCTGAGCTCAAGCCCAGGACTGGCAAAAAAAAAGTGAAATAAAGAAAAGGAATGAGAAGTGTGTTACTTTTTTATTGTTGGGGTGATGTATAGAAGGGTTACAGTTACATTCATCAGATACTGGGTGCATTACTTCTCCCACATTGATACCCCTTCTCATGTTTTTGTCCCGGTTTCCCACCATCCCCTACCAATTATCATGTTTTTCCCCCTTCCCTTCCCTATTTCAAATAAACAAATAAATGTATATACAATATAGCAGGTAACAAAGTCAGATACAGTAACCACATGAGATTAACCATAAGAGGAAAAAAAAAGAGAAAAGAAATAACGTAGTACGTTAAGAACAGCAATCACAAAGACAAATATCTTCTCTCCATAACCTAGAGTTTATTTCGTTTAATCTCATCCTGTATGACCATAAGTACTTTTGAAGTATTGTGATCCTCTGCTAGGAGAGTCTTAGATGTGTACTGATTATTACAAATGAGGGAAACCATCGAGTCTATGTTCCTTGGGTCTGGCCTAATATGATTTTTTCCAAGTCTTTCCATTTCCTTACGAATGGGGCAATGTCATTCTTTCTGATGGCAGCACAGAATTCCATTGTGTATAAATACCACATCTTCTTGATCCATTCCTCTACTGGGGGGCATCTGGGTTGGTGAGAAGTGTGTTACATATTTAGAACCAGAAGTCATTCAACATCATATTTTCAGAATAATAACACCTTGTGTTTATTTCTTTTGTGCTTCTAGTTTCTTTTTTTCCTAATTTTTAGTGTGTTATCCTTACTCAGATGTGATGAGACTAACCTCTTAGCAGACAATAGTCAAGGAAATGTTGCCTGTTTTTCTCAAAGATCCAAAGATCATGGTCCCAAGTAGGGAGCATGCAGTTCCACACCAGACTACATGAGGAAAGCACTAGAGTTGGTCATGTAGAAGGATATTAGCCAGAGCTCGTACTGTAGTTTCTGCAAAAAGAATCAGGTAAGGCAGGGTAAGGAACGTTAGCGGCTAGATCAAGTTATTTCAGTGGGCTCTGGACATAGAAGTTATCCATGCTTGTGCAGTACAAGATCCTGAGTGCTTAGGGCAGATGGTGGCCCAAAATGTTAAGAGATCAAGCAGGGAGGGGGGTGGACGTTCTGCATTCGTTGGTTTGTCTATGAAAGGCATACTCCCAGGTATGCCTTTGAGCTCTGTCTCTAGAAACTAGCTCATCTTGGAAGTCCTTCCAAGGCCAGAAAGCATCCAAGATGCCCAAGCATAAAAGGCAGAAAATAAAAAGTTATGGGTATTACAAACATCTAAGCTTTTCCTGGTGGATTCTCAAGACTGGACTAGTCAGTGGGCCACCCTGCAAATAGAAGGTAGGGTTGGACATGAGTCAATAAAGACAGACAATTCTTTAGAAATGAGATGCATCACCATTGTGAGGACACTTTGGGGATCAGTAAGAGACAGAACTTATGACAGGGACAAGTGTACAAGGAAGGACAAGAAGATTGGAAGGGACATCACTGTCAGATTTGGCCAGAGGTTTGAGGTACAACTTTAGGGTTCCATAGTACAAAAGCACACAACTTAGTGACAGCCACCTGCCTTTACCTGAAATACAGCTGGAAAAGAAAATAGGTGGGCTAAAAGAAACAGAAAAAGATCACTTAATTCTGATTGCTATCCCTTTGTTTAAAAGAAGCATAAAAGACCTTGTCTTTCATTTTGATCTTTCTAGAAAAAAAATAGAATGAACTTTCCTTTCATATTGACCTATCATTTTTTGTAGCAGGCAAATTTTGTGCAAACTCAAAAAATGCTTATTAGGTGGTATGTGGCTCTAAATCTCTTCTAAGAATTCATTGGAAATACTCTAGAGAAAATCTTGATGTCCATTATAAGCTAATGAATTCACAAGGAATTTAGGAATGGTACGTCTGTAGAAAACACTGTATATTGACTGATTCGGTCTTCAAAATTAATCCGAGCAATCAGATTGCCTTCACAAGTCCTTTTGCTTCTCATGGCAATCTAGTTATTTGCATATTTTCAATAAGAATCTGTCTTTGTAATGATATACTTGGATAAAACTAATTTGTAACCCCACAGGGAATGGTTCTTTTAAATCCTGTATAATGGGGCTAGACCAGACCATTCTTAAGAATGAAGACTGTATTCTCCATATGGGAAATAATGCCTTGAGAGACACCAAGAAAACTGTCCTAATCTTGCCCTAAAGCTTATGGAGTACCAGTCTTCCTTGAAGTAACATGATTCCTTTCTTGGCTTGCAGTGACAGCAAACATGAAGATCTCAGAGAAAGAAAATAAAGCTGACAGTTGCAGGCACTGCCAGAGAAAACGTAATTCTCCTTGGTTCCTGGACTAGAAATGGAAGGACTAATAAATTATACAGAGAATGTTTCTGATGGGATACACATATGACACAAAAGGCTTCAGAAAGGAACATCAGACACATAGCCATGATCTAACTCCTCTTTCTCACAAACAAGCATGATAAGACCTCCTTTCTTTTTGTTTATTTGTTGTTGTTGTTGTTGTTTTGCTTTGTTGAGATAGTGTCTTGCTATGTACTTCGCTCTGATCTTGAATTTATGATCCTTCTGTTTTAACCAGGAAATGGGATTATAACCATATGCCACCATGATTGGCTCAAAAACTTCAATCCTTTATGTACATATGTCAATCAAATCAACCAAAAGAACAACATAACATCAAGTTAATTATAGATCAGAAAAAATCTAAAACTCATGCCTTTCTTTCAAAAATTAAACATCAAAAGAACAAATCAGCCAATTAATAAATATGCAAATGGACAGACAAGCTCAACAAAAGAAGTACAAATGGCCAATAAATATATGAAGAAATGTTTGATATCCTTCTCCATATAAGAAATATAAACAGCAATCACACTGAGAATTCATCTCTCTCTAGTCAAAATGGCTTTTATGAGAAAATAAACAACAAATTTTTGGCAAGGATGGAAAGAGAAGAAGAATCCATATATTCTGCTTGTAGTTCTAAGTTAGGGCAGCCATTATGGAATGCAGGATGGGCGGGCGGGGGGACTAAAGATAGCACTAACATATATTTCTCTACCACTCCGGGGCATAAATCCAAAGGAAAGCAAATCAGTTTGCACTAGATATAGATACCTGTATTGGGGTATTTAATGTGAAAAGCAGTTGGGGGGTTTGGTTTTTACTTCCCTTAGCGTAAGTGTTTCTTAATCATTTTGTTGTTGCAAAGTTTACATTAAACATGGAGATATTGGGTCAAGGGTGGTATTACCAATTAAAGGATCTTATGACCTGGACTCTCGCTTCTTGTAAATGTATGGGCCCTCTTTTGAACAAAAGACTTGCTACACCAGACATTCTAAGTTTGAGACATATTTGTCAACTGAAGCAAGGTGAGAGAAGTTATCTCTATTGCACAGTCTACGTAGTAGGAAATGGGAGTGAGCGCTGGGATCTGGGGCAAGAAATCCATGTGCTTTCTGTATTTAGTGAAATGTTTAATAATTTAATCCAGTGGCTGGGGTTGGAGTTCAAATGTTAGACCACTTGTCTCACAAGCACTAAGCCCTGGGTTCAAACCCAATATCACAAAGAGAAAGAAAGGAAGGGAGGGAAGGACAAAGAAGGGAGAGACAGAGGAAGGGAAGGAGGGAGGGAAGGAGGGAGGGAGGAAAAGAGAGAAAAAAAAGAAACCAAGGGGTAATAAATAAAAACTTTCTTGTAAATGATTCTGTGATAGTTGGTGTCACAAAATAGTCTGCCAGGATATAAGCTGCATTGAGGCCTCTATAACCTTATACCAAAAGCACATTTTCCTAGCAACTGCCTTTAACCTTAGCTGATGTCACTCCTGTTATTAATCATTATGACCAAGAAATAGTATTTGTAAATATGATATAATAACATTCCTCTAAAAGCTTCCCCTTCCCTCAATCTCTTTGAATCCACTTATAGTTTAACATAAGATACATATTGCCATTGCATGTTCTGTTAGTCCCAAATAAATAACCAGTATTATTTGGATTATCTTTATGATTGTTTTTCATTTAGGTTGACAGTTCATAAGATGACCTGCAAAAGTAAAACTGACATGCTCATCTTTAGCTTAGCCCAATCTGATATAAGATGGCAGCCTCTGAGCCCTGAAAAGATTTACATGTTTAAAAGTCAGGCATTCCCAGAGATAAGCCTTGAATTACAGGCCATTCTAAAGCCTTACAGCCTGAGATAAGCCATGATCCTCTTTTTCCTATTATCAGAGACAGGACTTTACATCAAAACCTCATTCCCAATTTCTCTATTATAATTTGAGCTATAAATATGGCCTTCGTTCATCATTCTGGTAAGCCTAGGTATTCTGAAAACTTGTTTCAAGAAGGCAAAATTCAGCTAAGTGATCAAAATTGTCTAAGTGTGGTTTGGGTTTTTTTTTTCCCTTAGGAAGAAAAGGATCAATTATGTTTACAATGAAATAAAACTTGAAGTGGGTAGAATAAAAATAAAGAAGAGTTAGATACACATCATCAACAACAACTAAAATAAAAGGTTTATAGAACATTGATTATACTACTGAAGAAAATTAGACCTGAGTAGTTGGGTGGTCAAAACAGATGCCATTAAAGAACAGTTGCAGTCAGAGAAAGGAGACCATAACACAGAAGTCACATGGGACAAAAGGAGGTGATAGTCAAGGATACAAGTTGGATCAGAGAATTGAAAACTTACTGGGAGGAGGCAGGATGGAAATGGATTGTGTTTCAATATGTGACTATGGCTTCGTGGAAGTCTGGGGAAGTAGGAACCTTCTATTCATGTTCTTCTGTAAGTTCTTGACTTCTGTAAGTTCTTTGATTGCACAATAGAAAGTTTTCAGATAAGTCACAAAATGAGGTGGGGAAGTAAGAAAATCTCTCTGTGTTCAGACATGGGAGCAGGCACATCTTGTAAGAGGCTCACTAAACAGCAAAAATATGGGTTGAGAGTTTGTGATAGGATAAGTGTTTCCTTTTGTTCTGGATACATGGTAGCTTTTAAGCGTTTTGCTGTGGCAGAGTGTGCTATTATCATTCAAGCAAACATGAAAACATTGAGTCCAAGGTGGTCTTACTAATCAAAGGATCTTGCAGCATGGATTCCTATGTCTTCTAACTTTATAGCACTCTTAATCAAAAGATATGCTACAGCACATTTTAAGTTCTAGACACATTACTCATCTGAAGAGAAGTTATATCTAGTATATATTCTACTTAATGGGAAAATGGGACATGAGGTGCTGAGGCAAGGAATGTGTGTGATTTTGTTTCATTTAAGACAATGTAACAAGTCTAACACTTTCACTCCTGCTTCTCACTTACTTGGGCTCTCATTCCACCTATTCTCTGTGGACCTAATAAGGTTCAGGCTGAAGGCGGCCTGAGATTGGACTTCTCCTGGGAGTGGAGAATGGGAGGAGGAGTCCAGGGTGATATCAGGGGTCATCCAATACTTATTTGTTAATAGAATTTTTGCCATGAGCTAGGATCTTGAGGATAAAGCCCAAGGACAGGTAGGCCTGGTCCATAAAGGAGTAAAGAGGGTCTAGACTGTTGATAAACTCCATGACCAAGCTGCTGATTATTCCCAAGGCAAGAAGAGTGTATGTGTGAGCTAACTGTATAACAAAACAATAAAAACCTTTGGGCATTTCTGCCACCTGCAGTGAAGATGGGCATATGATGTCTATAACAGTCTATAGTGTAACCAGTACTGGCTCAGGAACTATTTACCAAGCAGAGAGGGGTGTTCAATGAAGAGAAGGGGCAAGAAATTATCATTGAGAGGAGCAGGGAGGATCAATGAGGAGACACTGGAATGACAGCCACTCTGGAACCTCCTCTGTTACTATAACAGATGCTCTGGACTGAATAAGTTGTGTGGCCAAAGGCCCATTCATCTAAAGCTCGGTCACCAGCCCCTGCCACTACTGAGTGATGGTGGAACCTTTAAGAGGTAGGAGAAAGTTAGGTCAGATTGGGAGATAAGGGACTCGGGCCTCTCTCCATGCCTTCTTCTTGGCCTCCATGATGGGGTTGGTTTCCTCTTCTACAGTCTCTCATCACAAAACACTGCCTGCTCACAGGCAAATGAAGGGGAGCCAGCCAACCATACACTGAACCTCTGACTCTAGGTGCCAAAATAAACCTCTCCTCCTAAGTTAAGGTATTTTGTTACAGTGACAGAAAAATAACACATCAAAGGCCCTTTCAACTTGAAAGGCTGCATTCTATTGCCTAGGAAGCTTTTCAAAGCGAAATTCCCCCAGCCTCTTAACTTTGCTTAACAATTCAAGGTAGGAACACCTTAGGAGCCTCAAAAGGCAGGCTGACATCCTGCCACCTCCATCCTAAAGGGCACTGATGGCAGCGATGATTAAGCTGCTTTGAGTGGAGCAATGCTGTAACCTGCCCCTGCAGCCACCTCTGCATCTCAGCACAGCCTGAGTGGCAGAAGCTGCGCACCCTGAGATAACAACCCTAAAGAAAGGCATTTTCCTTCTGAATGCAGTACCAATCTGAACGTTTAATGACGCACAGTGGGCCAGCTCTTTAACTGCTACTACAGTATAATTCAACAAATACAGATACAGTCTGGGTCAACAACAATCCACGAACTGTGGGAATCAAAGAAGGAGCAAAAGACCAGAAATAGAGAGGTATAATGAAAGGCAAGAGGAGAAAATAAAAGAGAAGCAATGTAAGGAAGGAAAGGAACGGAGTGAAGATAACTGAGACCTAAATTCAGAGATAGGGAAAGAGAAGGAATAAAAAAGAAAGAAAAGAAGAAAAAGAGAAACTACATATAAAATGCATATAAAAGAGATCAACAATAAAACCTTACACATTATGTAAATTTAAAGAAGTAATACTAAAATTAATACCACCAAGATTGAACAAGAGGGGATTGAGTAATCAAAATGTAATTTGAATTAAGTATGTACACAATGAAGGAGAAAGCCTACTAACTGCTGTCACTGTGTTTCTAGGAGTGAACGAAACCACAAGGAAGTAAAAAAAGGGGGGGAAGGGGTGAAAGAGGATGGAGAAAAAGTGGGCAAAAAAAGGGAAAAGGAAAACGAAAATTTTACTACTAAGCTTCCTTGGAACAACTCAGAACCATCACTGGCAGATATACCACAGAAAGTGTTTACATCACCATCCTTCCTCTGGAGTTCCTACAGGAGGTAGGAGCAGGGAAGCAAATAAATGCTGCCTCGTAAGTTTCTGTGAATATCAAATAAGGTCATGTATGACTTATAAACTCTGCTTCACCCAACGAACAATTAAAAAATAAATTAGCTTCTGTTATTGCTCTGAAAGGTCTACACTACAGCCATGGTTTATTACAATAATTAAAATGAAGCAATTTATAATAGACATCATTTCCCAAGAAAGAGCACATTATTCTGAAGTGATAAAAATGGAAGGATTTCTTTATTTTGAAAGACCGAATGGTTAAGTTACTTGTAAGTTACTTGCATATGATAATAAACAAACGCAATTTATATTAAAAGCATAAATACCATGTGCATTGAAATTAAAAGCATTTTCAGCTTTTGCAGTCAGTGTAGAGAAAGATGATGAAAGTGCATGCTTTTTTTTATCCTCCTAAACACACATCAAAATAAGATTGTCTGCAAGCTATTGTTAGATGCTACGAGCTGGAAACTTAGGGAGCTCTTCAGAATGGAGGTAACAATTACTAGAAGCAACCAACGCTGTCTGGAATTAGCCATCACTGGAACTTTCTCCGAAATGAGCACCCTACTGTGTAGTGGGTGTCCACAGGAGCCATCAAAAATGTGACTGAAGTAGAGGACGTTGTCTCCACACCTGTAAAACATGGAAATGCAAGGAAGGCCAAATCAGTAGGTTTCTCTTACTCTAAATAAATGTTATCACCAAAGGGAATGCTGGAGCTTAGAATTTGTTGACATTTATGCTGTACAGTCCCAGGCAGGAAAACATAGTGATCATTAGGTAGGCGGCTGTGTTACAACGTGGCGAAGGAAAGCCTCAGGAGGCCAATTCTGTGCTCAAAAAACAACTCTCTAGGGGGAAATTTTCTTGTCCAGATTGGAGAGTTCTCTAAATGAGTGGATCATTCTCTCAAGTGCCTTCCCTTCATATTACTAAGGGTCTCTCCTAGGATTGCAAGCTTTCCATGTCACAGACAGTAGTTGTGTCCCACTCTCCTTCCCAGACAGAGCCCCCTATCGTGTCCAGGGAACACGGGCAGAGAGGCCGCATAGTGACAACAGGCCGGAGATGCTTCAAACCAACTCACTTCTCCTCCCCTCACCTTCTGGAAGGAGAATGTCATCTCTTCACATTCTTTCTGCCACAGCTGGTCTCCAACAAAGATTTGAATTGTTCCCAAGTCAACAGGTTGGCTGTTTGAATCTGAAAGAGAGGGAATTTGTGTGTTTCCTTGTCTAACCACTAGCCAGAGACTGACAAATGCACCATTCTATTTGCCACTCCGTTAGGTGAAATTTATGAAGCCCAAGGCAGAAAACAGCCTCCCTTAGAGCAAATTAATTCCAGTAACTCCTGATTTGAGGGCACTATGGTATTCTTAAAACCTAGAGCAATCGGCATTAGTAAGTCATAAGATGTCCAAAATTCACATAAACTTGGTTTTCAAATTTGGGGAGTCAGGGTTTCTTTTTTTTTTAATTCTACATAAGAATTTGATATAAGCCAATGAAAGAAAAGTGAAGGGAAATGGCAGCATTTTCTAACAGTCAATTGTCTGGACAGAGAAAGGCCTCTTATTAGGAGGAGAGGGACTTCCTGTCAACTGGAAGAGGGCCACTGCTCAACCCGACTTAGGCAACCACTAAACAGGAAGTGGGAGACACTCAGCACATGGAAACCCAGATTCCTTGTGAAAGACGTCATTAGGTTTCCTGGGCAAAACTGCCTTATTAGGACCCTAAGTCCATGTCAATACTTAGAAAACGAATGAAAGCTCACCATGGGGAAGGTAACGGACCTGGAGGGAGAGTCCTCTTCCCTATGACCTTGGCACTGCTCCTGGGAGGGCCTGCCCCCGCATACTGACTACATACTCAGCCATAGTAAAATAGCCCCAAAGGCCACAGCTTTAAGCCCTCCCAGCCTACTCCCCCAATCTGTTTCGATGAGTATCAGCTCATGATTCTTATACAGAACGAGTCTTCTTTACCCAAAATGCAAGAGCCCAGAAGTGTTTTGAATTTCAAATGTTTTCAGATTTGGTACATTACATAAATATAATGAGCTATCCTGGGAATAAGGTCCAAGCTTAAGCACATGATTCATATATACCTAGTGCAAATAGTCTGGTGATCATTTTATATATTATTTTATGCTTATATATTTATATAATATATAAAAATCCAGTGCACATGAGATACCATGCCATCAAAAGGTTTCAGGCTTTGAGACCAGTGTGGTGATTTATGCTTATAATCCCAGCTACATCGGAAGCAAAAGCAGGAGGATCATGGTGCAAGGCTATCCCTGAACAAAAACATGAAACATTATCTGAAAAGTAATGCATAAAAGGGCTTCAGGTACAACTCAAGTACAGCATTTGCCTAGTACCATGAGTTTAAAACTCAGGATGGCCAAAATGAAAGTCGTAGATATGGAATATTTTGCTTCCCAGATCTTCAAATTAGGGATTCTCACCCTGATATTATTCTGTTAAAGCTGTCAGAGCAAAATACCCAGAATTTCGTAAATATATATCTATTTTCTTTGTTCTAGAAACTGAAAGTATGAGATCAGAGGTCCTTGAGGGAAGGATTTGTTTCAGGCTCTAGGCCCCTCTCCTTGGCTAAAGATGACCAGTCTCTCCTCATGTTTTCACATTATCTTCTCTTTGTACATGTCATTGTCTGAATTTCCTTTCTTTAGGACATCATTCATATTAGATTCATACCCATCCTAATGACTTCATTTTAATTCAATTTCTTTTACAAAGATAAGATACTCACCTATCTCCAAATACAGTGATATTTTCCAGTGGGATTAGGACTTCTAACATGCAAAGAGAGGCAGCATAATTCAGCTCACAACACTAAATCCAAGCATCCACCCTGAATTTCATACCGGAGACCAGGAAAAAAAAAATTATCAACAGTGTACTAACGGCACAGCATCCTTCCTAAATGCTGGGTGACAACACATGCCATTTCTCAAGGCAAAATCACCATGCTCCACATAGCCTTTATAAGCAAGGATTATTTAATATAGGAAGGTATTAAGGTTCCCTTGTCCTTCATGTGATGGCCTAACCAAATAAGTCTTGTAAACACAAACATTTCAATACCAAAAAAGGAAAAATGGAGCCGTTGAATGAATGATAAAAACCAAAAGCTGGAAGTGAATAGAATATTATCTTTATTACCCATCTTGCTATGACAACCTTATCTAAACCAGTTATTGGTCTGGGAATTGTTGAGAGGAGTGTATTGATATGCTATCGACAACAGACACTTGTCACAGAATTTTGACAAGAGGAAGGAGCTTGGAGAGTGCCCTGTCCCTGCCTTACCCCCATGCACCATCCTGAACAACTCTTAGTCAATGCCACTTACTGTAATTACTATGAAGGTCCTTGTTTGTTTTAAAGTTTCTCTCCTTTGTCAAGTGCAAAAAAAAATTAGATACAGGGGAAGCTTTTCCTTTTGATGTTATTGACATAGCTTACAATGTATTTCAGCCACATACAAAAAGAAATTTTCAAGGTGAGTACAGAGTACATTTCTTGTCAAACATTGTTCACAACCAGGCTTATTCTACAGTCAGTGTTACCCTATCCCCTTGACATAAAATTAAATTAAATTTTAAATACAGAAAGAAAGAAAGAAAGAAAGAAAGAAAGAAAGAAAGAAAGAAGGAATTCTGGGAAGATGGTGGGGTTACGGTTGAGTCTATCTGAGCTCTCATCAAGATACCAGTTTCAACATTTTAGCGAAAAGTGTGCAGCTAGAGTCACACCAAGTAAGTTGTAATAGTACAGAGATCTCAGCCAGAGAGGAAAGAAATCAAGCATTCTGCTTAAGAAGGCAGTTTTGAGTCCACACTAGCAGCAGCAGTATTGGTTGAAATACAACAGGCAAGAGCCTCATACCTTAAACCTACCAACAGCTCAAAAAATTGAATCCCTCAAAAGCAAATCTGCAGAGAAACAACAATCTCATTAAAACGGAGGCTAAAGACTTAAAGAGAGACTTTTCTGAAGAGGAAATAAGACTGACCAATAGATTCATGAAACAATGCAAAACAACTTTGAGATTCCACCTCACTCCAGTTAGAATGGCCATGATCAAGAAATCTAATTACAACGGATGCTGGCACGGTTGTGGTCAGGATGGATCACTATTACACTGTTGATGTGGGAGTAAACTTGTTAAACCACTCTCAAAAGAAGTATGGTGGTTCCTCAAAAGGATAAACATAGAGCTCCCCTATGACCCAGTAGTCCCATTTCTTGGCATTTACCCAAATGTCCAGAAACAGGGACGTACTAAATCCACTAGCACTAGCACAATGATATTCATTGCAGCACTATTTACCATAGTGAAGATATGGAACCAACCCAGATGTCCCTCAGTAGATGATTGGATCAAGAAGACATGGTACTTAAACACAATGGAATTCTATGCTGCCATCAGAAAGAACGACATCACCCCATTTGTTAGGAAATGGAAAGACTTGGAAAAAATCATATTAAGTAAAGTAAGCCAGATCCAAAGGAACATAGGCTCAATGCTTTCCCTCATTTGTAATAATTAGTACACATCTAGGACTCTCCTAGCAGAGGACTGCAATAGCTCATAAGGTCATATAGGATGAGACCAAATGAAAGGATCTCTAGGTTATGCAAACAAGAGCTTTATCTTGTGTTATTGTGGTTCTTAATGTACTACGTGAAATTCTTTTCTCTTTTTTTCCACTTACATGTGGTTACTGTATTTGACTTTGTTATGTGGTATATTATATATACATTTATTTGTTTATTTGAAATAGGAAAGAGGAGAGAAACAAAATGATTAGGAAGGGCGGGGGAAGGAAAAGAGGGACAAAAATATGAGAAGTGGGAGAAGTAATGTACCCACTACCTGACGAATATAAATGTAACCCCTCTATACATTACCCTGACAGATGAGAGTGAGAGAGAGAGAGAGAAAGAGACAGACAGACAGACAGACAGACAGACAGACAGACAGACAGACAAAGACAGAGACAGAGACAGAAACAGAAACAGAGACAGAGAGGAGACAGATAAGATGCAAGATATTCAAGGAAGACTACTGGAAGGCAGAAAATCAGACTTTTTCAACTTAATGCTCTCATAATTCAGGTATAGGGAGACATGCAGATATACAAGGGTGAGTCCGGCCTGATTGGATGAATAGCTATATTTTTCATCTTCCTTAATTATTAGTTTTTCCTTGGTATTTCATTGGGAATGGGAGGGAACACTTCTGTTCCCAAGAGAAGGAAAGAGTTCCGATGAAACTAAAATAAGTCAAAGTCATGTTGTAGACTTACTTAAATTTATATTATCTAATCACTAACGTGTCAAATCAGATAGAGGTAAGAGATTGTACTAACTAGGAAGAAAATTTATAGAAAAAGGAAAGAGAGATGACTGCTTCAGGAAAGCAAAGGGGTTCAGCCAAGAGACCATAACAGCCTCCATGCTGACCCTCTCAGTCACCTTGTTTCTAAATTTGACAATTTTAAGTGCTCAGAACACAACTAGAACTGTGGCTGGCTATGACTAAGCCAGATATTTGAATGCCTATCTTCAAATCAAAAACTCAATGATTTACTCCTTCTGCAAAAGGTCTCTGCTTTAAACATAGTTACAAAATGATCAATGGTCTCTGGGCTAGCCAGGGAGGACCTCCTCAAGGGAAAACCTCAGACAAACACAAAACAAGAAACATTCTATGTTTTTCTTTATGATTTTTAAGTATATATTTTTAAAAGAATTTATTAATGTTGATTTTTAAATCATATTTTAAATGACAAGTTTAACAAACAAGTGTTCAAGAAAGGAATCTCTATTTACAATCACTGGGACTTAGTATTTAGAACTTAATCAAAATTAGGCTAAGGGTTTGTATATCATAGATACATATCAATTTATGAAATAAAACATTACGTCTATAGCGTCATAGGTTTTTATGTCTATATACTTATGTTTGTATTTCCATTACCATGTCCATAGCTTTGGGTATGCAGTTATTGAGTCCTCGTTCTTGTACTCTTTGGATTTAATAGCCACATATTAAGGATACCATGCGCCTTTTGTTCCTTAGGTCTTGACTTGTCTCACTCAACATGATTCGCTCTAGATTCATCCACTTCCCTGCGAATGCCATTATTTTATCTTGTCTGTTGGCTATGTAGAATTCCATTGTGTATATATACCACATTTTCTGTATCCATTCATCTGCAGTAGGGCATCTGGATTGTTTCCATTGCCTGGCTATTGTGAATAGTGCAGAGATGAACATAGCTGAGCAGGTGTCCTTATAATATCTTGGGTCATGATGTTCAGGATAGATGCCCAGAAGTGATATGGTGGGATCGTAGGGAAGGTCTATTTTCAGTTCTTTAAGAAACCTCCACACTGCTTTCCAGAGTGGCTGAACTAGTCTGCATTCCCACCAGCAGTGTAGTAGGGTTCCTTTTTCTCCACAAACCTGCCAGCAACTGTAATTGGCTGAGTTCAAAATCTTGGCCTTTCTTGTTGGGGTAAGGTGATATCTTAGGGTTGCTTTTATTTGCATTTCCTTTATGACCATAGATGATGAACATTTTCTCATATGCTTTTCTGCCATTTTAATCTCTTCTTCTGATAAGTCTCTCTTTAGTTCCCTTGCCCATTTAGTGAATGGTTTATTGGGTTTTGGGGAGATTAGTTTCTTGAGTTCCCTGTAGATAGTGGATATTAAGCATTTGTCAGATGTATTGTTGGTGAATATCTTTTCCCAGTTAGTTGGCTGTCTCTCTACTTTTGCAACTATGTTTTTATCTGTACAGAAACTTTTTATTTTTAGGTAGTCCCATTTATCGAGTCTCTCTCCAATCTGTTGTGACCCTGGCGTTGAAGTCTTTGATCCACTTTGAGTTAATGCTTGTGCATGGAGGAAGGTTAGGGTCAATTTTTAGTTTTCTGCATATGGCTGCCCAGTTTTGCCAGCATCAATAATTGAATAGGCTGTGTTTGTTCCATTGTATATTTTTGGCTCCTTTGTCAAATACAAGTTGCCTATAGGTATGTGGTTCTATTTCTGGGTCTTCTATTCTGGTCCACTGATCTTCTGGTCTGTTTTTGTGCCAATACCAAGCAGTTTTTGTTATTATGGCTCTATAGTAGAGTTTGAAGTCTGGTATTGTAATACCACCAGCATTGCTCTTTTTGCCTAGAATTGTTTTGGCTATTCTAGGTCTTTTCTTATTCCATATGAATCTTTGGATTATATCTTCTATTTCCGTAAAGAATGTCTTTGGGATTTTGATGGGGATTGCATTGAATTTGTATATCAATTTTGGCAGTATAACCATTTTCACTATGTCGGTTCTCCCTAGCCATGACCATGGGATGTCTTTCCATTTCCTAGTGTCCTTTTTAATTTCTTTCATTAGGCTTTTATAGTTTCCTTAAATAATTCCTTTACATCTTTGGTTAAGTATATTCCTAAGTATTTTATTCTTTTGGGGGCTATTGCAAATGGGATCATTTTCTTGATTTGGCCTTCTGTTTGAGTATTATTGGTGTACAAGAAGGCTACTGACTTCTGACGGTTAATTTTGTATCCTGTCAGTTTGCTAAAGTAGTTTATTAATTCTAGAAGTTTGGGAGTGGAGTTTGCTGGGTCACTCAAGTAGAGGATCATGTCGTCTGCGTATAGGGATAGTTTAATTTCTTCTTTCCCTATGTGGATCCCTTTGATGTCCTTTTCTTGCCTTATTGCTCTGGCTAAGCGTTCCAGCACTATATTGAAGAGAAGTGGAGCGAGTGGGCATCCCTGTCTAGTTCCTGATTTTAAGGTGAATGGTTCCAGTCTTTCACCGTTTAGTATAATACTGGCTGCAGGTTTTTCATATATGGCTTTCACTATTTTGAGCACTATTTTTGCTAGTGCTTTCAACATTAATGGATGTTGTATTTTGTCAAATGCCTTCTCTGCGTCCAGAGAAATTATCAAATGATTCTTATTCTTAGCTCTATTGATGTGATGTATTACATTAATTGATTTGCAAATGTTAAACCAGTCTTGCATCTGTGGGATGAAGCCTACTTGACCATAGTGTATAATTTATTTCTGAATTCTGTTGTCTAATATTTTATTGAGGAGTTTTGCGTCTGTGTTCATTAGAGAGATAGGTCTGTAGTTTTCTTTTTTGTTGGGTCTTTCCCTGCTTCATAAAATGAGGGGTATTACTCCTTCTGTTTCTATTTCTCGGAAGAGTTTCAAGAGTATAGGTATTATTTCATCTTTAAACGTCTTGTAGAATTCCGCAGTGAAACCATCTGGACCTGGGCTCTTTTTGGTTGGCATTTCCCTGATTGCTTCCACAATTTCATTGTAAGAGATTGGTTTGTTCAATTTGTTTACCTCATCGTTGTTCAGTGTGGGTAGCCTATATTTATTTAAGAAATCATCCATTTCTACTAGATTTTCTTGTTTCTTTGAATATAGGCCCTGGTGGTACCTATTCATTATGGACTGAATTTCTTGGGTATCAGTTGTGATTGTTCCCGTGGGGAGTCTAATCTTATTTATTTGAGTCTCCCCTTTCCTTTTTTTGATTAATCTTGGCAGGGGTCTGTCTATTTTGTTGACTCTTTCAAAGAACCAACTTTTTGATTTATCAATTTTGTGTATAGTAGATCTTATTTCAATCTCTGATATTTCTGATTTTATTTTTGTTATTTCTGTCCTTCTAGTTGTTTTAGAATTAACTTTTTCTTGCTCCTCTAGGTGTTTCAGGGTTTTTTTTAGGTTATTTACTTGCTCTTCTTCTGTCTTTTTAATATGCACTCCTACTGCGATAAATTTGCCTCTTAGAACTGCCTTTGCTGTGTCCCATAAGTTCCTTTGTGATGTCTCTTGATTATCATTACATTCAAGGAAGTTTTTTATTTCATTTCTGATCTGATCTGTAACCCAGGAGTTATTCAGAAGTGTGTTGTTCAACTTCCAAGTGATTGAATGTTTTTTGACTTTGACTGCATTGTTCAGGATTAGTCTGACTGCACTGTGGTCTGATAGAATGCATGGGATTATATCAGTCCTCTTGTATCTGCTTAAGTTTTCTGTATGAACTATTATATGATCTATTTTGAAGTGTGTTCCATGTGCCGCTGAGAAAAATGTAAAAAGTTTTGCTGTTGGGTGGAAGACTCTGTGTATATCTGTTAAGCCCAGCTGGGCTATGGTATTATTTAAGTTGATGGTGTCTTTGCTTAACTTTTGTTGAGTTGACCTGTCATTTGTTGAGAGTGGAGTATTGAGGTCTCCCACTATCATTGTGCTTGAGTCTATCTTGTTCTGTAATTCTAAGAGAGTTTGATAGATTTGGGTGCTCCTGTGTTGGGGTAGTAAATGTTTATAACTGTAATATTATGGGCATGGTTGTACCCGTTACTAATATATAATGGCTGTCTCTATCTTTATGTACTGATTTTACTGAGAAGCTAATTTTGTTGGAGATTAAGATTGCTACTCCTGCTTTTTTGCATGGTGCATTGGAGTGGAAAATTAGTTTCCATCCTTTCACTTGGAATTTGTTTCTGTCTTTGGCGGTGAGGTGGGTCTCTTGGAGGCAACATATGGATGGGTGGTGTTTCTTAATCCAGTCTGCTGCTTTGTGTCTTTTGATTGGATTGTTCAGCCCGTTCACATTTAGGGAAATTATGGAGAAGCAGTCAGTGTCCATTGTCATTATTTATTTTTACTTCTAAGTTTCTTTCTGTCTCGTTTTTTTCCCCTTTTAGGTTTAGTGAATTATAGATATTTGCTTCTTGATGGGGGTTCTTGATGTTCTACAATTTGTTCTCGATTAATTAATATTTTTTGTAACGCTGGTTTAGTGTGCATGTATTCATAAAGCTTCTCTTTGGAGTGAAATATTCTTGTTTCTCCCTCAAATGTACATGCTTGTTTTGCTGGATATATCAGTCTGGGTTGGCAGTTGTTGGTCTTCAGGACATCAATGATGTTTTTCCAAGCTTTTCTTGTATTTAGGATTTGCGTGGAGAGATCTGCTGTAATTCAAATTTTTTTCCCATTGTAGTATAGCTCTTTCTTTGTTTTTGCAGCATTTAAGATCAATTCCTTGGTATTCGGGTCTAGTGTCTTTACTATGATATGTCCAGATGAGTTCCTTCTAGGATCTTGACTATTTGGAGTCCTGAAACCTTCAATAATGTGAGTATTTTCCCTTTTGAGGTTGGGAAAGTTCTCTGCTATGATTTTGGTGAATAAGGGTTGCACTCCTTTGTCCTGAAACTTGGTGCTGTCATCAATACCTATTATACGAAGATTAGACTTCTTTGCTGCATCTGCCAGGTCCTGGCGTTCTCTCTGGTGGATTCTGAGTAATCTTTCCAAGGTGGCGATTCTCTGTTCCAGCTCTTGTGATTTATCTTCCGTTCCTGATGTTCTATTCTCCATCTCAGTCAATCTGCTGCTTAATGCCTCCATTTTTGCTTGAAGTGCGGACACTGAGCTGATCATGTCTGCTGAGAGGGTATTGAACTTTTCTTCCACTTCTCTTTTGAATTCGAAGAGTTCCTTGGAAATTTCTTGCTTGTGTTTTTGGAATTCAGCCTTAATTTCATTAGTTATTTCCAAAATCATCTCCTTGATTTGAGTCATATTTCGTGTCTCTTCAGGTGTCATTTCTTGGGATGGTGACATCTCTCTCGTCCCTTTGCTCTTGTTTCCTTTTGGGCTTTGTGTGGGACTTTGATTATTTATGTATGTGGTAATTCGTCTTTGCGCTCTCCTAGGCATTGAGAACTGTTGTTGTAGGTTCGCTCTGTGGTAGGTAGGTGGCAGTCTTTACTTGGATTGGGACCGGTGGTTCTGGGAATCTGTGCATACCTGTGGTTCTCGGCCAAATTGATTCCTCTGCTGACTAGGTCAGAGTTTGCAGTTTTTGCAGGTGTTCGGCCTGTTCCCAGAGGCTGTGTGCTGCTGCATGACTAGCTCTCAGCCCAACCAGTGGCCTCACAGTGGGCTGTGGGTTGGATCTGCACACTTCAGTCTCAGCGCGCTGGGCGGATGGTTGGTTTTCCTGCACTGTTTCCAGGGTGGGCCCCCGGCCAAGGGTCTGGAGTTTGGGAGTTTCCAGGAACTCTCAGCTAGCCCAGCTGGTGTCCTCTCTGTTCCCAGGGGCGGGGCCCAGCCAAGGACTTGGGCTCCAAGGGCAAAGCTGCGCCTTTCTGGTTCTCAGAAGGCGAGCTTGGCTACTGGTTGGCCCTTCAGTTCCCTGCTGTGTTTTGGCCACTTTGGCCGAGAGTCTGTGACTGTGAGGGCCCCTTAGTGCTGTCTTGCTGGGGAATACCAGCTGGAGGGTGCCCGGCTCAAGATTTGAGAGGGACAGATGCTGGCTCCTTGACTCCCACACACCCCACCGGCTGTTGTAAGGCAGGGTCTCAGCGCCCCCACTCTCCAGGTCCAGTGGCCTGGGAGAGGAACCTGTTGGGAGAGTGGGAGCTGGGACAGCTCCGCCTCCCTTGGTGGGGTGCTGGGTCTTAGCCCATCCGCCTGTCAGTCTCCAGTCAATGGCCTGGGGGAGGGGACTGTTGAGGGAAGGGACAGGATTCTAAATTCCTTGCCCCCCTGCACTTGCCAGTCTTTCTCGGGCGGGGTGGAGGGGTCTGAGTTAAGTCCTATAGCTCGCCACCAGCTCTGCTTTCCCGATGGGTTTGGGGACTCGCTAGGCTACTTGCTGTGCTACTCACTCCTCTGAATTTGACTGTGGGTGCTCCACGGTGTTGGGGAGTCATTCACTCCCCTTGGATCTCAGCCGCCACCTGTGCTCCAAGTCTGGGTTCCGCTGCTTGCTGTTCTGGTTCCTCATCTGGGTTCTGCTGCTTCTGAGGTTTGCTGGCCCGGTCCTATGCTGGTTTCTGCGGTCAGGGCTGCCCGGCCAGGCGCCCTCCGCCATCGCTTTTCCCGGCTGCTCGGAGCCAGTGGTGAGGGGTGGGGGAGGGGTCTCCCATTCGGAATTCTTTGAGAAAGTTGGATATAAGCTTTATCTGGATTTCTTTTCCAGTTTGAGTCCTTCTCCGTTGCTTCTTGAGTTTGTTGTTGTGGATTTCTTAAGGTAGTTGGCTCATGGGATTCCCTGGTTCTCTCTTTTTGTGGGAGAGAGCTAGGCAGCGTCCCTATTGTCTCAGAGCCATTTTCCTCCCCCTCACATTCTATTTTTTAATGACATTTTATTATTCACTATTAAGGAAACATGAAAGCTATATGCCACGTACAATCAACCCTGGACTGGCCTAGGCTGAAGAAATACAAGTCTACAAAGAACATATTTGGGTCAACTAAGACAAATTGAAATATGGATGAGAGAATAGACAGAACAGATAATGGTTCTCAACTTCATAACTATATGGCAGTATGAGAATGAGTTGTGTATCACAGACCTCCATGTAAAAGATAAAGCTATAAAATTCATAGAATAAAACACTGGCATAAATCCACCCAAAGCATGAATGATTACATGCTGGGACTTAATCAAAAGGAGACATTTTTGTATTTCAAAGGACATTCAAGAAAGTAAAAAATCATCTAGCAAGTAGAAACTAGTTTAAAATTATGTCTGATGAAGGATTTTTATCCTAAATTTTTTTTTACAACACCAAAATTTGAACTCAGAACCTTGTGCTTACAAGACAGGCACGTTGCCATCTGAGCTACACCCCAGGCCCAATATCCTAACTTTATAAAGAACTCACAGCTAATCAATAAGAAATCAATTCCATTGGGTGATGGCAAAGATATTCATTACATTTTTCTTCCAAGAAATTAACAAATGTTCAATGAGTACATGAGGGGATACATAATATCAGAGCAATAATGAATTGTCACTTCACAAACAGTCCCACAATGAGAACAAAGGAGAATATTCTTCAGATAGGATTGTAAAAGCTCAACAGCTACATTCAGAAGATCATAAAAATGCTCATTGAAATGAAACGGAAGCAAGAAATGGAAGCAAGAGGTTTTTCATTGTACTGTTTGAAGTTCTTTTCTTCTTTCCTTTTTCCTTTGATGTATTCCCTTCTGTGGCTGTTTTTATTTATGTTCCCCTTCTCTTGTATATAATTTTAACTGACTTGAGAAGGGGGTGGGGCAAAGGATGAATCAATTCAGCAGTGAAACCCACTAGACACTATTGTTGCACATGAGCTATACAAATTGAGGGGGGAGGGAGGAGAGAAATTGGGAAGGGAAAAACTGGACCAGAAAGAGGGAGGGGGAGCACCATTCAAAAAGAAATGGACTCATTACCTGACTTATGTAACTATAATCCCTCTGTATATCATCTTTACAATAAAATTAAAAAAAAAAACTATTGGCAATGACAAAGTGTTGGATTAGTGTAGAGATTTTGAAACATTTATGCCTACACTGTTAGTAAGAAAGAAAATTGTCTGGAACATTCTCCCCCTCCCTGAATTCTTAGCATAAGAATGTGCCTGCATAGTTCCTTGCCCTAAGGGCAACATTTTGTAATTATGCAAACATCCTACCACCTGACCTCCTACCCTGAGCAGTTTCTGTACCCCAACCCCCTCCTGCCTCTCCTGAAGAAGCATATAAACCCCTGTGTGAAAAATAAAATTCGCAGCTTGATCAGAACTCTTGTCTTGCTGCCTTCTTCATGTCTCCTGTCTCTCTCATTCCTCCCTCTAGGTTCTTGGCCCTAGTTGACGTCCCTCTGGACGGGACAGAAAATGGCATGAGTGCTTTGGGAACGTGTTTAGAAGCTCTTCAGAAAATTAAACATGGAGTTACCATAATAACGATTTCACTGCTAAATACATAGCTAAGAGAACTGAAAATACATGTTCATAAGAAAGCTAGAACACAAATGTTCAGAACAACATTATAATGGAAATATCTATCTCAACTGCCCATCAGTTGATCAAGGGATGTAGTATATCTACATTCTGAAATATTATCTAGCCACCATAAGAAAAAGAAAAGCAGTTTTACATGCTATACATAAGGACGAGCCTTGAAAACATTATACTAATTGAAAGAAGTAAAACACCATAAAATCTGATTCCATTTATCTCAAATTCCCTAAACAAGGAAACCTATAAGGCTCCGCTGGGGTTAGAGGCAGAAGGGATGGGTGCTAAGGGTACTGGAGTATATTAGAGTGTGATGAAAATATTCCAGAATTTGACAGTGACAATAATTCTACACGTCTGGAATATACTATCAGCCACTCCAAGTATATACTTTAGTATGTGAAAAAGACTTCAGCAAAACTTTTTATGAAAAGGGAGCTGGGCATGGTGGCTCACACCTATAATCCTAACTACTTGATCTGAGAATCACAGTTCAAAGCCAGCCCGGCAAAACAGTCCATGAGACTCTTATCTCCATTTAACCACTAGAAAACCAGAAGTAGCTGCTGTGGCTCAAAGGATAGGGCAGTAGCCAGAGTTGAAGAGCTCAGGGACCGTGCCCAGGCCCATAGTTCAAGTCCCACTACTGATGAGAGAGAGAGAGAGAGAGAGAGAGAGAGAGAGAGAGAGAGAGAGAGAGAGAGAGAGAGAGAGAGAGAGAGAGAGAGAGAGAGAGAGAGAGAGAGAGAGAGAGAGAGAGAGAGAGAGAGAGAGGAGAGAGAGAGAGAGAGATTGAGAGAGAGAGAGATTGAGAGAGAGAGAGAGAGAGAATAAGAGAGAGAATGTCTTTATTCTTTGAGCAGATACTCTGAATATTTTCAGGGGCTCATGCCTTTCAACTTACTCCCAAATAGTTTCAAAGACAAAATAATTTACACACCTAAAGAAAACGAATGCTAAAATGTAAATACCCCCCCCACACGCACGCACACAGAAGTACACTAGAGTCCGCTGTTCTCTTGTCAGTTAATTATTTCACAATTAACTGAAATGTTTGCCAACTTCCATTTTTAAAACTTTGTTTACACAAAACTTCCTACTACAATTAAGTTTGTACTGACTGTCTTACCAGTTCCTCAAGATGCTGATCAGTTTTAAATCAAATACAGGCCCAAATGTCTAGGAAAGGTGACTTCTGGGAACTCTTAATTGTATTCCAATTAATAGCTGCCTTAAATCTATTCCCAATATGGCTAAGTGATCATAGGAAAAGAAAATGTTTCAGTGAAAAGTTTTTGGCGCATATGATTTCAATGCATATTTTATTATTTTATGTCATTCCATCCAGCTTACAATACTGCAATTCTCTGAAAATGGAAAACAGACACTTGATTCCTTCTTTGTTATTGGATCACCAGTGATAGAATCTCTATGAATATTTATGTCTTTCCAAATTTCACTTGACTGGCTTGAAATATAAATGATTTAGCTTTGATCCAAACTGCTGTGTAGGTAACTGATATTAGCTGGGCTATCACAAAGGTTGCATCTCAAATACTATAGTCTTTTCTGACCTGCCAGCTAAAAAACATTAAATAGAATATGATAGTTTCACTTTTCCTGAGTTGGGATTTTGAAGCATGAGAAATAGAGATAGAATAAAAAAAGAGTCACCAGGTCAGAGGACAGCAGACGAGCTGGAAAGCCAGGTGATCCCAAGGCCTACATTGATACATCCTTTGATCTATGAATGGTCTTCACATTTTTGACCAATTGTGAGAGAATATGTGAGTCTATGTGCGTGGGACTACATATGCGCAGCAAAGCAGAAAATACTTACTCTCTGACCCTAAAGAAAAAAAATTTCATATTCCTAGAATGTCCTAGAATAAAGAAATAACCAAGAAGCTGAAGCCTTTACTCACATTTCCAACATGAAAAATTGAATCAAATCATTTAAATAGATTCACTGAAAGGCTGAGGAAATAGGTACATATAACATTCATTGATCAATGATTCGATTTTTCATGCTGACGGTAGGTTACACAGAGAGAGATGTGTTTCTTTGCATCGTAGAAGGACAGAGAAATTCTCATCCATCTGAACCCACAAACAGCTAACATAAATTCCTCAGTCATCTGAGTAGAGGCAGCCAGTGGTAACTAGAGAACACAACCCTTTGTCACCTAAGTGGTTTTTTTTTTTTTCCTCTTCTTCAAGCCAATGTCCTGGAATAATTCCAGATGCTGAAGTCAAAGTCTGAGCCTCAGAGTTTCTCTGGACACGGTGAGAATCAATGCTTTAGCCATATGCTCATTTAGTCACTCTGGCCTGATAAGTAAATTAAAAATGTCAAGCTTCTTCTACCCCTAATACAAACTTGGATCTTTCCCCAATACAAAAGTCAAAAGCAAAGTTGGTTGTGAAACAACCAGCACCAAAATAAATAGTTTTTGTTTCTTAAATATGAGTATATGTTCAAGGCCTTGTTGGATCAAAGTTATAAGAAGAACAGAAGTAATGAAATAGAAACTTGGAGGCTAAATATACACTGGGAAAATGTCCACACCTAGAGCTTTCTAAATGTTAGTTCGGTTTTATTTTTAGAAAGATTCCCCCCCCCCATGGAGAGATTGAAACTAATAATAAATACGTAGTTGATTACAGATATACAGAGACATGCTTTGTAAGCTTCCAGAAAAATAGGAAGAAAATATGAAAGGGAGGAAAGGTGAGTCAGACAGAGGCAGATAAGAGAAAAAGTCTTGCAAAACACAAAACCATAGATTTGTGACATGTGCAGGAAAGATAGAGATAGTAGCCGTGACAATTTTCATCTATTTTTTGAAACGGATATGGTTCTTAAGTCAAAGACGGTCAAGAACCAAAGGCCGCAATCCCTGGCATATGTTCAGATTCCTCCAGCTCTCCAAAGCAAGCTAGGAAATGAAAGCAACTTTCATATCCCAAAAACAACTAAGACTCTCAGAAACTGAGATGGATTTGTCGATCCTTCCGTGCTGACCCTTGCCTTCTATTAGTAATTGCTGTACCTTTTTGAGAGTCAGCTCTGTGTAGTTCTTCCTAACTCTTCTGTTTCTAATAATCATAACAGTTGGCTAGCCTTTCTTGTTTTGTAGCTGAGAAGACTAAGAGTAAATAATTCCTATGAAGCCATCCATGTGTAAAAGAGTAATTAGTAAATGTAGGCTGGTACAATTGTTCATACCTCTTTTTCTGGAAATATTTTTTATCTTTAAGTAGTTATACAAGGACTTCCATTCACCAAGTCAGCTTATGAATACAGTGCATCTTGATCACTGCCACTTCTGTCAACATTTTACCCATCCCTCCCAACCCACCTCTTCTTTACTTACCTTAATTTTTAGGTATGTATTTCATTCCTTTGCTTTTTAATGAAGAAGTTCATGTGTACAGTGTATCTTGACCTGTATCATCACTTAACATCTACACCCCCATTAGATATAACACTACCCTTATATCTCTCAATTCTGCAGTATATACAATGAATTCTTGCCAAGGCAAACACCTCATCCATGATCTACACAGCATCATGACCTGTACAACCAATTCTGTTTTTCAGGACAGCCAAAGACATGCCAGCTCCAAGTCTTGATGGGAATGACATGAGCTCAGAAATATTGCCATGGCCACTTCTGAAAAATACCATCTTCCATGCCTGCAATAAAACAACACTAAGGAATCTGGGTCGTTTGACAAAATACAACTACCACAGCCTTCACTGAATTGATTCCAGGATCCCAAAGAGTAAAATGTCAAGACTAATAACCACACTGGTGGATTTTCCACAGCTTTGTCTTCATAAACTTTCTGCTGACTATTGTTTCAAAAGCAAAGTCATTTCCTCAAATGTTCCCTTACAAAGCAATTAGCAGGTCAGCAGAGACTGTCAGTAAATGTTTGCTCCATCCATTTACAATGAAAACTTTGTAGGTAGAAAAAAATTATTTCTTTTAGGCATGATGAATTATTAAAAAGGAAAACCTCTCCCTTATTTTCTTGGGAAACTACCTTAATCATTATGATTTTCCAAGTAATATGATACATATTATTTTTTGTATTTATTTTCATTGTTTTTAATTGAATTTTATTGTCAAGTTGATGTACAGAAAGGTTACATTTACATACATACATAAGGTAGTAAGTACATTTCTTTTCAAATATTGTTATCCCCCTCCCTCCCTTGTTTTTCTCCCACTTTCCCTCCTCCCAACTCCCCTCACCCCCACCCAAGTTGTAAAGTTCATTTCCAACATATTGTATTGTATCACTGTTGCATGGTTCACGCTCTATCCTTTGTCTCTCCTTCTTGTTGTTCTTCTTCCTTTCCCTAATTCAGATAAGCATAACAAAAGTCAAATACAGTGGCAACAGGGGATAAACCATAGGAAGGGAAAAAAGAAATAATTGCACATAGTACATTAAAAACAACCACCACAAACAAAACCCTCTTGTTTCTATATCTTGGATTTCATTTCACTTAGCATCATCTTCTATGATCATGTATACATAGCTATTGAGCTAAGGTTATCCTCTGCTAGAACTATCTTAGACATATACTGATTAATACAAATAAGGGAAATGGTAGAGTCTATGTCTCTTTGGTTCCGAGCCCAAGAAGCTATTTGCATTGATAAATATGGAAAAGCAAAGCATGACACTTTCTGGTAGACATTTCAGTGCATTTCTTCTCAGATGCATACCTATGAGAGAACAATAGATAATTTGAAAACTACATTTCCAAGACATCAGACACAATTTAATGGAATTCTGTTATTTTAAAATAGAGTTCTCCTGTCATGATCTTTTCATAGTTCAGAACAATAAAAGAAGCAAAGTGTTCCTTGGCAGCTTAAGAAGGAGGAGAAAAAGAATATTCAGGAAGTAAACTTGAAAATTACCCTGAACTAAATAGACGGTTGGGCTATGTTTTGCTTGCTAGTGGGTTGGTTGATAGGTGGGTTGGTTTTGGTAGTACTGTGGTTTGAACTCAGAGTTATACACTAGCTACCCAGGTGCTTTTTCATTTGTGCCACATCTTCAGCTCTTTGTCTCCTTTTGAGATTGGTCTCACTTTAGCTTAGGATGGCCTGCTATCCTTCTATTCAACACTTCCTCTCTACAAGAAGAATGACAGGTCCATGCCACCCGCCCAACCACTAACTGAGATGCAGGCTGTGAACTCAGCCCAGGCTAGTCTTCACCTTCACTCTCAGCCTCTTGAATAGTTAGGTATGAACCATGAGCACAAAAACTCCGAAAAGTGGGATATTTTTACCACACGAGAAGCTAATGAATTAGCACGACGCAATCTCATGGATGCTGATAGACTACACAAAAACTTCTGCAGCCGATACAAATGTGAGTTTGTGACTCACAAGCAAAAGCAGAAGTCACAATGATGCATTGTGACTCATGCCCCAGCAACCAGTTCCCACGGGGGTCATGTCACAAACTTCTGTCACACTGCAGATTCCAGAAGTTTCCTGAAGCTTCCAATACCTCACAAGAGTGTTCAACACATGAGCCTGTGAGATTCCTTTCCTTTCTTACTGTCTTTCTTCATTTCTCTCCTCCTTTCCTTTTTTCTCTCTTTTCTTTCCTTCACCCTCCCCTCCCCCATCTCTTTCTTTCCTGGGACTTGAGCTCAGGCCTAGGAGCTATGCCTGAACTTTTGTACTCAAGACTAGCACTTTACCATGTAAGCCACAGTTCCATTTCTAGAATTTGTGTGTGTGTGTGTGTGTAATTAATTGGAGATAAGAGTCTCACAAATGTTTCTTCGCCACAGATCTCAGCCTCTTGAGTAGCTAGCATTGCAGACATGAGCCACCAGTGCCTGGATATAGGGAAATCTGTCTTAAAGCATTCAAAATATGATCCTGGAAGAGAAATTTTACGTTCAAACTGTGACACATGAACAAAAAATAAGTAAAATTTTCTCCCAGTGCATACAATGACTTAGCTTCGTTATGTTTTTTAAAATTAAATATAAAAATGCAAGGTATTTTAGTCAACTAACACAATAAAAAAATCTTATAGGTGCCCTTTATATGACTTTAATACTAAAAACATTAAAGGCTTAATCTCGTGTGTAGTATAAACAGAGACAACCTGAGTATCTGAAACCGTGACTATTTAATAGCATGTTACAACAGTAACTGGCACAAATCATTTCTTACATTACCTCTCCTGCCACAGCAAGCCTGTTGTATCCTAAATGCATTAAATAAATGCATCTCTCACTTATTCAATTACAAAGCCCATGTGAAAAAGAACATCAGAAGTAACTGGATTTTTATTGTTTATCTGATGACTGCTTAGGAGACTTCTCTGATGTATTGTAGGGCATACATTTCTGTTTGCAATCAAAATAAACAGAAAACTGAACGGGGAATCAGGTTCTAAGAACAAAACAGGTAACTTTCTGCCTGTTGTACAATCACAGGAACAGCACCATGAAAAAATTTTTCTCGTGCCATCTCCATGACACCATTTCAATCAACATTCAAAAGGAAATGAAGAATTAGGAAATCAGGTTTCAAAGAAGGCAAAAATCTATGCCATCATTCTGTCTACTGACTCAGAAATGAAGCAAAAAGGAAAAGGGAACAGAAGACAGAGACGAGCCGTTTCTGGGCCAAGGGTTATCTTCACTGAATTCAGAAGGCTACACAAAGTAGACTTAAAAAGAAAGAACAAAGAGCAAAGTTGGCTTAAAAGCAAAAAAAATAAATAGATAAATGAAATACGTCATTGGAACTGAGTTTCCTCCCACGTGATCCTGTTGTTCTTGTGCTGATGTGAGAATGGTGTTCCATCTTGGAATTGTCTCTCAATTTCTCCTCCCTATTTTTTCCATCATCTTCTTCAATCACGGTTTGTCTCATAGACAAGACAATTTTCCAGAAACATTTTAAAGTTGAAATGTAAGTCTCGTCTACCTTTCTGTTCACATATATGGCAATATTAACGAATGTGAACACTTGCAGGGATGATCTTTCATCAGGTGCCCAGGTACTGGGCTCAGCCAAATCCTGAGCCAATTACCACACCGCCCCTCCCTTTAGCCTCTTCATCCAAATGCATTCAATTATCTCTCTACTCTCCATATAGCCGATGTCAACCGCCTATGACCTGACAAGACTCTGTTTAGTGAAAAGCTATGTATAACAGAATTTGTTTTCATTAAAATTATATGTGATATAGACATGTATAAATATCATATATAAATAGTACATGTTATATATAACAGATAATATTGATTGTGTGATAGTTCATATATAATATTTATATACTATTTATCATGTGTTATATACTTATATATCATATATATAATGTGTGCTATTTTATTTATATATATATGTGTGTATATATCCTAAGTTCCTCAGAAGAAGATAAAAGAGAACTCCTGAACAGCCAAAGTTGGACCACCAGCTCTCGTTCCCTGTCCATTTCCATAAGCAGCTACATCTTTCCCTTTGCAATAAACTTCTCTCCTGCTGTTTTTTGCTGTTCCTGGCTTTTTTTTCTATACTGTCCAGAAGCCAAGGACACTCATCTATCAATTACCACGTCACTCATTTATCAGTTATAAAGGGTCATAATATTCTACATGGTATATTCTACATACTTGTTATACTTAACCTTTGTATTTATTGATAATGTCTTTGATCATAAGAATGACTTTTACAATTACTTCTGTGACATTCTATGAGAACTCTGAATTCTTTCTCCTCACCCCCATCATTTCTGTAATACTTTTGACAGGTGGATATTTTTAGCACTGTTTACATGAATGCATATATGCATGCGTGTGTTTGTTGGAGTGTTTGTGTGTGCATTCCTTCTTTTTCCCCACTTCTTATGGTCCGCTCCTCTTTCTTGTACTGATTCCTGACGGTGAAGGTCAGATTTATATCAGATAATAGACAGAACTGTCCACAATCAAAACACAGACACCTATTCCAATTTACTAGAACCCAGGTCTCCACATAAAGACTGAATTTAGTAATGAGTGGATCATATTAGCCCTCGTACCTCTACAACTAACTGGCTTCAGGATCCATTTGCTTTTCAGTAGTTAGTTGTCCATTGCCTCAGAAATCGACGTCATTCATACTGAGTTATGGTGGACTCCTAAGTTTCTGCAAACCTCCTTTGTTTAGTTTGTAGTTGTCATCAGTTACCAAAGCCAGACTTTATAATCACCAAGCTCGGTCTTTCATAAGAAGTTGAAAACACAGGGCAGTTTTTTGAAATATCAAAATGTGTGCTGCTATCAGCCCATGTCTGTAATCCTAGCTACTCAGGAGTCTGAGATCTAAGGGCCAAGGTTGGAAGGCTGCCTGGGAAGAAAGAGCTGTGAAACTCTTATCTCCAATTAACCAGCAAAGAGCCTAAAGTGGAGGTACAGGCCAAGCGGCAGAGTGCCAGCCTTGAATGAAAAAGAACAGTTTGATAGAGTGAATCCCTGAGTTTAAGCCCCAGTATTGACATATAGATAAAAGGAAAAGGGAGAAGAAAAAAAAAAGATGTGCTGATACCAGAATGGCTGTGCCAATAAAAACTCAGACAAGGTCAACAGTAGTACATTCCACTTAGCTTCCTCAGACTACGCGAGACAAGATTGTATCGTTTTTAATGAACTCTGTCTCCCCGCCTCTTGGATGTCTATCAGCATCTAATTGTACTTCCAACAATTGGAGACAAACTATCTTTTCTTTTCTCCAACTGAGAATGTGCCATTTTCCGGTCCCATTTGCCACCAAGTGCACATCAGAAGATGAATACCCCAATAGGAGGTCAATGATAGCCAAGAAGGAAGAAAGCCCCTACCAGGCCCAGTGGCACAGGCAGTCAAGGCTATTCCCCAATTCAAGTTGCCATGGCAAAACAGCTAATGAAAAATGCCTCCATTCTGAACTCATCACGAGAGAGTGATTAGAATGTAAATAGTGATGAGATATGCAAGTGCAAATGCTGTTCTATTAAAAGAAATGTGATAAAAGGCATATCCCTATTGGATAGTTAGGACCAATAGTACTGGCTACCGTTTATGACATTCTAAAACCCTGAAGCCCTGCACACAGCCTACTGTTTTCCATCGGATTTTTCTGAAATTTTCCATTCTATTGCATAAAAAAATGCAACAATTAAGGTAATTTAAAATTTTAAATGGATTTTGGACAAGTAGAGTGAAGTCTCATTTTTCTCACTGTAGGGTATGCACAGAGCTTTGGTTAGCATCTGTTCTCAATAATTCCTCCAATTCAATTATCACGCATTTGGATAATGCACAGATAAGTAAGGCATTATTTTCATTTCATCCTTTTCACCTATTTAGGGCATACATTTCTAACTCAAAGTGAGATACGTTTTCCATTCCCAGATTTTTTTAATGGTGGTATTTTTTTTAAAACTGCATGGCTAATTACTCAACGTAACACTCTTGCTTCCTTTCTTTTGCCTTTTGAATCACTCAAGACACCTAACATGAAGACACCTCTCCCACAGGAAAACTAAGTCTATAATTCTATTTTGATATCGAGATTAGGTGATCAAGGAAACAAAGCACCAGCACACTAAATAGCCCCAAGACTAGTTTTGTATTTGCTCGGCAATTATTTATGTCTGTATGCATGGGCTCATTCAAAAGCCATTTACTGAACACCTACTGTCAATGTAATCTATACATGGACTAAGTCTAGATATGCTAATGAAGCCATATGCGCATATGGCACAAATGGTAGCTGATAAAATCTTACATGTTTGAATATGAACTGTCCCCGCAAAGGGCTCGTGTGTTGAAGATTTCCTCCAAAACTGGCAGATGTAGTCACTAACAGACAATTAGATCATGAGGATTATAATTTTGTTGACGAATTAATCTCCCGATGGATTCATAATTCGATGGCATTCTTGGAAGGTGACAGAAACTTTCAGAGATGGGATCTGGTTGGAGGCTGGGTGGAGGAGGTGTCCTTGGAGACTCCATCTTGTCCAGTTATTCTCTGTCTCTCTTTCTGATGATTCCTGGCCACCAGTGTTCTGTCTCACCGTAGGTCCGCTGCCATAGAGCCAGACAACCAGGTTCCAAAACAGTACACAAACATACATCCTTCCTTCTTTCAAATTGTTTCTTTCACAGCAACAAAAAAGTGACTAACACAAAGTTCACCACCAAACTCTTGGACCTAGACCATAGAACAAACAACAAAGCTCATTTAGAACTCTGCCTAAGTACTGCAGTTGTCAGCCTAATCTCCTCCATTTTAGGAGCTACTCCACTATCTTAGAACTTGATGGAAAGCATGGCCTTTCCCGAAATCTGGTGACACAGGCCCTTCCTTGAAATTAGCGGGCTTGGGTCTTCTCTCATCCAGTGACACAGGCAGTTACAACCCTAAACCTTAGCCCTGCCACAACAAAATCCCCTGCTCTCATGCACCTCACAAACTCTACATCCCACGCACACCAGAACGCAGACAACCCCCTGCCCTAGGAAAACTCTCTACCCTCACCTCCCCAGCCATATGTATCCCTTGCTCAAGGACAAGTACTGTTCCTGTCCCAGAGGGTCAACCTGCTAGCTTGCTGACAATAAACTGCTCTCTATGACTTGGTGTCCACGTAGAATCCTGGGCTGGCTCTCAGTACTAAATGGCGCAGCATTGCTTTTAGTCCTGCAATTCCACTCCATCCGAGACCACAGCAGTGGTCTGCCAATGTTATGTCACATTTTGAGAACTAAAAAAGAGCATTAATTAGAACTAAAAATATAGGATGACAAGCATCTCTTAACATCTTAGGTCCCACTTTTTCACTGGGCCCCATCTCTCTTGGAAGGTGCCATTTCTGTATCCCCCATATCTCCAGGGACTGGTACTACTGTGGCTTCTCCATTTAATTCCAGTATGCACATACCTGCTACACCCATTTCTTCATCCCATGTGTTCTCTAACAGGCATCTTGATTGATGTTTATGTGTTTCAGTGTTTGTTTCTCTCCTTTTTTTTGAGACTCTCTGTATCCCAGAATGCCTCAAGATGATGCCAGTGACCTTGATTCTTTCTGCAGTTATGGTATGTGTGCTTTGCCCCAATTCTGTACTCTTAACTCCACTGCTGGAAAATAGAGAACCTTATCCCCAAATCTGACAGAATTGTGACAGAAAACACTCACCGAAAATTAGCTGATTTGCAACAGAAGGCTCATTATGTTCAGATCACAATGGGAGAAATAGTGGTAGAAATATTTTTGCACCTCTCCTCTCTGACTTGAGTCTTTTGGATTTAACTCTCCAACAACAAGCACACTGAATACACATAGAGGATATATCTTAGAGCACGTGTTCTCCTGGAACATTTGGAAGAGAGAGCAGAGATTGATCTTCTTGGAGTGGAGAGAGTGAGAGAGCGAAGGAACCTGTAGCTAAAGGTAAGGATATGTGTCAACCTGAAGCACAAGCATTGCTTGTTTGTTGAGGGCCACTGTGTCTTGTTTTTCTAAGCCCTTTTGGAAGACAAAACCGTAGCCATCCTCCAGGGTGCAGATTTCCTATGCTTTCAGAGATTCGTAAGGCTAGTGGTTTGTGCAATAAAATCCATCTGTTCCTTAGATAAATACCTTAATTTTTGGAAGCATAGTCCCTTGATTATGTCCATCAGAGGAGCTGGAAATTAAACTGTGAACAGTGGTATGTTGTGAAAACTCATGGGAATGGCCCTTGGTAAGTGACAGTGCCCAAGAGGCGTATTTGTGCTCAATTCTATCCAACAAATCAATGGAGGATTCAAAATGCGATATTACCACAGAGAAAACTGGAGTATTCCCGGAATTGTTCACATCTAAGCAAGCCACAAACACAAGTTCTAGTTCATTTTTTTTGTCTGTCTTTGGACTTGAACTCTGGGCCTGGGCACTATCCCTGAGCTCTTCAGCTCAAGGCTACTGCCCTACCCCTTGGCCTGGATGTTGTCCCTAAGCTCTTCAGCTCAAGGCTACCACACTACCTCTGGAACCACAGCACCACTTCAGATTTCCTGGTGGTTAATTGGAGATAAGAGTCTCACAGACTTTAGAGCCAGGGCTGTCTTTGAACTGCAATCCTCAGATCTCAGCCTCCTAAGTAGCTTGGATTACAGGTGTGAGCCACCACATCAAGCCACACATTCTAGTTCTAACAGTGGCTGTGAAACTATCACACACACACACACACACACACACACACACACACACAAAAGGCAGATCACTTGAAAATTTGTGTGGTGAGCACCACATGGTCCTCAGAGCTGCCAAAGAAATAGAAAAATCTGTGATTTCTGCTCCTATCCTGGGGGGAGAAGAGGGAAGGGTGAGATGAGATACTTATCCTCTCACGCTTCTTTGTGAGTTAGTTTAAAGCAAATCCACTTTGAACCATAGTCTCTATTTAGATCATAGTCTCTATTTACATCAAATTTTTATCTGATAAAAAACAATGCTCACACTGTCTGCCATTCAGTACGAAAGGCCAACAAGAAGACTTTCATGATTTATATGAAGAAAGAGCAAGTATGAAACACAATTTATTCTTGATAGTATATTCACAATTTGCAATGCATCCATAATTCTAGCACATGATCTGTTGTAACCTAAATGTCAACTGAACAGAGGAGGAGATAAGTTAAAGCCATATTTTTAGGAGGAAATTGCTCTGGAAGAAGTTTTCCTTGGGAACTATGCAGTGTCAATTCAACTGAGTCTAATACTCATGCGTCTTAGTCATCTTAGGCTACCATCACTAAAGCCCATGAGCCAGATGGCTTTAAACACACACACACACACACACACACACACACACACACACACGCAGAATTTACTTTTCATGCTTCCATAGGTCATGAAGTCCAAGGTCAAGATGATGAGTTCCTGGCTTGTAGATGACTGTCTTTACTAATCTTCTTCTATGACACAGAGAGAATGAAGAAAGCAGTCTAGTGTCTCTTCTTTTAAATTCACTAGTCCTGATGACCAGGGGCCCCTCCTTGTGACCTCATTTAACTGTGCTTACTTCTTACTCCAACTACCGTCACACAGGGGTTTAGGGCTTCAACACAGAAATTCTAGGGAACATATAGTTCCATCCATAGCACCAGGTGCCTCTAGATTCCCAATTACTGCTCCTAGAAAGAAATGATCTATTAATTGAGCAAAAGTGTCTTCTATGAATGAAAACGTATGTCATCTCAGTTCTCTCTTGCCTTCAGACTGTATTAATATCACTCAATTTGCACTGTGGCAATTCACTAAAGCATCCAGTGTTTCTGTGCTGTGAAGGTTGTCTTCTTCATGTACAAATCAACTCCCAATTCTCTATTACCCTCTAGTCTGCCCATTTCTTCAGGAAGCAGTGAGATTGGGAAAACAACCAGCAGCTACCTAGTTGCACAGTAGCTTCTAGGCTCCAGAAGTTTGCCATTCATCCCAGTACCGCTGGCACATGACATTTCTCTGCGGAGGGTCTTTGGGAGTCCTGTCCTCTCAGCAAGATTTTGGAGCCTGTAGAGTCTCCATTTTCACATCAGACTATATCATCCTGCTAAATGGATAAACCAGACCGTCTTTGGGGTTCCCTAAATCCCCAAGGTAGAGGAACATATGTAACCTCACCTTATGTGGCTGTGTCTGCCTTTCACAACAGCTGCTGCTCAGTCACAGAGTTGGCCAGCCTGCCTGGACAACCCACAGTAGCAGGGGCCAGCCAGTGTTGATGCCCCCCATCCCAGTGAAAGGTCTTGGGACCTCTACAGCTTTTAACCACCCACAACAGCTCAGAGACAATACCTAGCCAGCAAGCAAAGAGCAGTGCGTTGATGGAGGGCTCTGCTGAGGAAAATGAGAAACAGGGTTTCGCTGACCTTGGTTCAGCCTCTGTCCTTTGTCTTGGAGATTTTCCCAGACTTCTGCCTCCAGAGGAGGCTCTGGCTGAACCACACGTGATCTGTATGCTTCAGAAGTTCATCAAAGTCTCTCCTCCAAGCTCCCGGGAGCCCCACCAAGGATGGGACAGGGGCAGAAGTTGCAGGAAAGGCACATGGTGATGGATGGGGAGCCTGGGAGAATGTGAGAGGAAAAAAAGGAAAGTGACTCAGGCAGAAAAGACAGGATACACACCATTCTAAATTTCTGCACATGCTAGAGACCAATTTCTTTCAATGTAGGAGCAAGGGACATGCAGGATGATGAGGAAATATGATGAATGCTATTTATTTTCATTCAACTTCTTAGCTCCAAAACTCACAGAGGGCTACAGACTGGCTCTCCTGCATTGAAATCCAAGAGAGTGATTTTGATTTCTAGTTTCAAAGGTTACAGAAGAAAGGAATATATATATATATACATATATATGTATATATACATACACACATGTTCATATAAAGTCATATTCACACATGCATGGACATATATACGTATATGGCTTTTTAAGCCTGAGGCAGGGAATGAGGAACACACCAATGTGAAATCATGCCCATGACTGATATTGTGGCAGCTCTGTGTGTGTCTATGTATATTTGTAAAATATACACCATTGCATTTGTGTTCATGTATATGTGTATATGTGTGCATATACATCTATAGATACATACATGTATGTGCTTGTGAATATTAACATGCATATACAAGTGTGTTGATATAAATGCATGTTTGCATGTATTGTGCACTTGTGTATCTGCACACATAAATGTATATTGTATGCATGTGTATATGCAAGTGTGTGTTTCCGTGTATTCCTGCGCATAAATGTATGTTTTCATTTTTATCTTTGTTTGTATCGAATGTGTATAGGCATGTTTTGTGCATATCAAAGTGTGTTTGTGTGTAAGCATACATACATATGTGTGAGTGTGGAGGAGGGTACACAGTAATTTTCGGCATGAGGACATCTGTTGACAAGAGATGGAAGAGAATTGGGGAAAAGGATGCTACTTGTGTTAAATGAGAGAATTTTCAAATATTTTTTGCATGGGTTTGGGAGATTCTTGTTTCCGTACTTGAGTGAGTTTCTAGGTTTAAAATTGTGACACACCAGCAGCTTGTTCCTTTGATCTTGTCAATTTGACTGAGCCTCACTAAATTACACTGAGAGCTTTGCTGGTTTCTCAGCTCCTCTCCACCTTCCCGTCACCAAGAGTCCTGCATTCAAGGCATCGAGCACAGCTTTTTCATATTGCTTAGGCAACAGTAGGATTTCCTCTTATCACAATATGGCACCTCCTACATCTCCAAATGCTGTCATATCAGAGATTATGGCAATTCAGTCCATAGGAGGGATCCAGGAATCAATCTGCTGTTTGGCACTAAAAGCTCTGATCTAGCAGATCTTGAATGTCCTCCAAAGGCACAAGTGTTAAAGGCTTAGTGGTGGAACTTTAGAGTTGGGCCTCGAAGGGGACTGTGAGTCTCTGCTGGAAATTAAATTGGGGGCCTATGGCCTCAAAGAGGACAATGAGTCTCTGGCTCTTCCTCTCTCTTTCTCTCTTTTTTCAAGTTAAATTGGCATGCCATTCTATTACTATTGGCAATAAACTATATTCACAAATTAATATTTCTTAGCTCATTTGCTTGGGGAAAGTAAAAGCAAATCTCTTGACCAAAGTCTAAAATGTCATCAAAAGACAGGAAAGGATGAAAACTATTTACTGCCTTTCTTTGTGTAAAGCTTTCGCTTCATGCAGAAGCTGCCATTTTCCCAGCAAGTACAGGTGCCCTGTACTATGAAGGGTTGCCCTCTGAAGAACAACCAAGAAGGGAACACCTTTGTTCTGCCAGTGCTCCCCACCAAAATGATTTTTTGTTGGCATAGATTCAAAAGCAATGGCCCTAAACCATGAGCTGAAATCTCTGAGTATCTCTTGTGGCAAATATGTGTCATGGTCATGAAATTCTGGCTAACACATCCCTGATTCTAAGGTTCACTGAGGGATTGTCCCCATTGGTCCTGGGCTGGAGACTTCTGGAATTCTCAAATTTCCACCCAGTATAAGTACCAATGGTTCCTTATCGTCGGCTCTGTCCAGTAACACATCTCGCTTCCTCAGCTGTATGCTGTCCAAGACATAGAATGTGAGTCCAGTTTACCCACTGCCACTTCCCCTCTCTTGGTCTTCTGCCCATCTAAACAGTGAGACAGAAGTCTTTATAGGGTCTTAAGGATGAATAGACCTCTCATCCTTGGCAGTAGTTTCTAGAAGCTAGCCAGTACAGCCACTTCAAGGCTTCAACATAACAAGCATCAGGATCCCTTGCCCACACCAGCTAAGAGTATACCACTAATAAAGAATAGACTATCTCCAATGCAGAATTCTTGACAAGAGTGTCTGGCAGAGGGGCACATCGTAAGGTCTACTGTCCAGGAAATCAAATAGGGGGCTTTCCTTTTAAAGTTCTGAAATTCCATATGTATATCCTATATTTGTTTATTTTTTTTAAAACAACACACATTTATTTTCCACAGTGGTCAGGAGCCCAAGGTCTGGGTCCTTGGATTCAAGATCTCTCGAAAGGTTATAAAGGGATGAGATCTTTTCTGAGACGACCATCTTTATAGGTCAGATGGGAGTTTCTGGCATTTAACTTCTCACTGGACTAAGTATCCGTTTTTCACTGTTTCCTGATGACTACTTTCAGATCATTACATATGGACTTTCCTAAATTATAGCATGCTTTATCAAAGAGTGCAAGCCACAGACCTGCTTGCAAGGCAGAAGTCACAATCTTTTGTAACCTAATCAGGGGAAGGGCAACACATAAATACCTTATTCTGTTGACTTAGAACAGGCTACTAGAACAGGTCCACTTACAGGGACAGGCTTACTCAAGAGCCTGGACACCAGGAGGCAAGACCATTGACAAATGACTATATCCAAATCTTACATGATAAAGACAAGGAGAGCTATTAAATCCAATTAGTGTTATTTTTGTCTGTATAGAGTTATGTGATGATATACATGTCTGAGCCCTTTGCTTTCTCAATTTCTCAATGGTAGGCAATTAATCGTCGCAGTTTTGTTTAGTGCTTTACAGTGCTGTGCTTAGAAAAATACTGATTGACAAAGGTAGAACACCATACGAAATACAAAGTAAGTTTCTGGCTAAAGTTACTTAGAAACTCTAGTTGGGTCTTTAATTTTTTTTAATTTTTTTATTGTAATTAATAAAAGGGTTACATGATATTTGCCAGATAGAAGGTGCATTAATTCACATACATTGATACCCTTTCACATGTCTTGGTACCCATTACCCTCCCCCCTAACCCCCCCACTCGTCTTGGTTTTCCCCCCTTCCCTATCAAATTTCAAATAACCAAATACAAATGAATTCAATATATCAGATAACAAAGTGAGATACTGTAACAATATGAGATACCCAAGGGACAGCAAAGGAGATGAGAGATAACATAGTACATTAAGGACAAGAATCATTCGTTATATGGCTTTTGTTTCAATATCCTGGAGGTCCTTTCAATTAGCTTCATACTATATGGCCTTATGTATCAAGATTTTGCTCTATTGCAGATCTCTGCTAGTAGAGCCCAAGGTTTCTACTGATTATGACAAATGAGGGGAACCATTAAGCCTAAGTTCCTTTGAGTCTGGCTTACTTCACTTAATATGATTTGTTCTAAGTCTTTCCATTTCCTAACAAATGGGGCAATGTCATTCTTTCTGACAGCAGCATAGAATTCCATTGTGTACAAATACCACAACTTGTTGATCCACTCATCAACTGAGGGACATCTAGGTTGGTTCCATATCTTTGCTATGGTGAATAGTGCTGCAATGAACATTATTGTGCTAGTGGATTTAGTATGCCCTAGTTTCTGGATGGTTGGGTAAATGCCAAGTAGTGGAATTGCTGGGTCATAGGGGAGTTCTATGTTTAGTCTTTTGAGGCACTGCCACACTGCTTTCCATAGTGGTTGAATGAGTTTGCACTCCCACCAACAGTGTAGTAGTGATCCCTTCTGGCCACATCCCCTCCAGCATCTATTGTTATTCGTTTTCCTGATCCTGGCCATTCTAACTGGAGTGAGGTGGAATCTTAGAGTTGTTTTGATTTGCATTTCTTTTATGACCAGAGATGTGGAGCATTTCTTCATGTGTCTATAGGCCATTTTTGTTTCTTCTTCAGAGAAGACTCTTAAGTCTTTGGCCCATTTTTTAATCGGATGGTTGTTACTTTGGAGATTAGTTTTGGAGTGATTCAATTTTTTGAGTTGTTGATATATTTTAGATATGAGGCCTTTGTCCGTTGTTTGGTTGGTGAAGATCTTCTCCCACTCTGTAGGCTTCCTAATTAATTTACTATCTATGTCCTTTGCCATACAAAAGCTCTGCAGTTTAATGCAGTCCGATCTCTCTCCCAAAAGAGCCTTTTAAAATGACTCTCAAGATTTTGTAAGATTTTTTTCAAATACCAATTCCCTAACATCTACAAAGTGGAAAGTCTTAAATAAAGAGTATTTTATGCTGCACTTAATGTGGTACTGAAGACAAGTATTTCTTGTAGTCTGCCAAATTTCTGCCACATTGGAAAATACAGGTGATTATTTAACACTGTGCCACTAAAAAGGAGCCATATGTCTTTTTCTTTAGAGACAAGGTCTAGATATGTAGCCTAGGTATACATATGTAGCTCAAGCTGGCCTTGAACTCCTTTGACCCATGACCCTTAACCTCTGGCCTTTGCCTTCTAACCCTTGGCCTATATCCTGTATTTATACCCATATGTCATGACAAGTCAGAATCCTTTCATGCATGCAGTTCAGACTTGAATGTCTCTCTGGCTTTTCAGAATGCATGAATCTGAGGACTCCTGGGATAGTGTGTACCAGCAGAGAGAAAAGAGCAACAACATGGAGCAGAAACAAAAGCTGAGAGGAGACAGAGAGGGAGGATACTAGAAGACAAAGGATGAGAGATCAGAGCTGGGCTTAGAACTCAAGTAGTCACAGAATATGGAAGAGATTCATGTAGCTACCAAACCACACTAGTTATCAAATGTTACAAATATGGCAGGATTGTCAGGGAAGAGGGACTTCACAAATTGGCCTGGGTGCGTGTGTATGTTTGGCAGCATCTCCCATAGACAGACACCTCTGTGGGCTCCCTCCTGCTTAATGGCAGGAAACCGCACTGCCAAAGTTACACACTCAGATGCCATAGCTCACAGATTTCAAATCAGTCGTAAATTGGCTTGATCAGTCCTAAATAAGTGGACCATTGTGCCATCTTCATGATGCATGGACTGAGACGTAAATGTGTAAGCAGTTCTATAGTAACATTAATTAGCAGTAGTAGCCTGGAAAACGCTTAGCATAACACTGGGAATCACAAATGGAGTTGTGTATCTTCTTCCTCCAATAGCCGCAGTCCAGAATCATGCATAATGTAAAAGCAGCGATTGCAGCTGGTAACCGCAGGCTAGATCACAGGAGAGGATTTCAACTTGCTTTTATGATCATGACGAACTACTTTTCAATCAGGCTGCCAAGGCAAACACTAACCTCAGGCCTGGGAGAGGGGGTGCAGAATCCAACTTCATAGCAGTAAATAATGAGCCTGCTCAGAGGCTCCAAAGCTGGGCTCTTTATTTATGTCTGGTGTATGTTTGTAGAGTGTAGAGAAGTCCATGCAGTGGGGGCAACATAAAGCAGGTGGCACCTGACCAGAATGGCTCCGGTTGAGACGCAGGAAATGGACCCACACTGCAAGCAGACAGCCACGTGGCTGGAGCAGCGTTTGGTCAACCCAGGAAAGCCATCCTAGGCCTACCACCTCCTACTCTTCAAATTGCTCAGACTCTGAAAAGTGGGGCTATGTGGAAGCACAGCCTGTTCATGGTTTCACTCCATCACCTGATAATAGAGCCTCAGCAGTGATTTAGAAAGGGGAACGTGGGGGCATTCCAGCATGGCCCACAATTCAGCTTGTTGTTCTCCATTGCTGGTCAGCGCTCAACCATGACAGTCTTTGGTCATGTTTTTAACAACTGGATTAGCCCAGAATTTAGAGACCTTACAGTTCTCCCATTTAAAGGGTCTCATTCAATCGTGTTTGATACAGTGCCTTGTTATTTTTTTAATTGTGAGAGAATCTACATAACAAAATTTGCCATTTGACCACTGTTGGGACAATAGTACTTTATGGGAAATTATATATATATATATATATATATATATATATATATGAGTTACTATCTCACTCATTTTCAGGTGAATACTTCTGTAGCATTAAGGCCATTCATACCATGGCAACTGGAAGGTTGAGACAAAAGAATACTGAGTTTCAGGCCTGAAACTGGCCTATAGCTGAGCCATACAATAAGATCCTATTTCTCAAAAAGCAAAGCAAAACATATTGTCCACAGAAAACGTCACTGTCCATCTCCAGGACTTTGTCCCCCAAAGTGAAATCTATATACATTAAACACTTCCTCTCTATCCCCATCTGCTGATAGTCCCTCATCTACTTTCTGTCTCTATGGCTTTGGCTAGGTATTTCGTATAAATGAGAGTATAGTCAGCTCTCTCTCTCTCTCTCTCTCTCTCTCTCTCTCTCTCTCTCTCTCTCTCTCTCTCTCTCTCTCTCTCTCTCTCTCTCTCCCCTCCCTCCCTCCCTCCCTCTCTCCCTCCCTCCCTCTCTCCTTTCCTCCCTCCCTTCCCTGTTACTGAGATCACAGCCACGCACCACTCCCAGCTGACATTGCTATTGTGTGGTTTATCACCTAGTATGATGTCTGTGTTGTTACATAATCTATTCTGGTGACTAAACAATAGTGTATTTGCACATACATACCACATCTTGTTTCTCCATTCTTCTGTTGATGGACACTTGTATTGTGTCTACCTTTTGCCTATTGTGAATAACGTGTGACATTGATCTGTTGTGTTTCAAAATTCTTCAAAATTGGTAGTAGCCAACTCCAGTGCCCCAATGCACCAACCATGTGAGTTCAGCTTGCACTTCAAACATTTGGAGATGCTTTAAACTACAGGCAGCAGGTCATAAGTACAAGTAGATAGTGTGATGCTCTATGAAGGTGAGAATCTCTGTCCTTTAATGTTTTTAAAGTACTTAGATCATTTGGTTAATATCATATTGTTACAGTTTTCCACTTTGTTACCTGGTATATTATATAGATGTTTGCTTGTTTATTTGAAATAGGAGGGGGAAATGAGGGGAAGGGGTGGGGGAAGGGAAATGGGGACAAAAATATGAAAAGGGTATCAGTGTATGAGAAGTAATACACCTTCTATCTGGCGAATATAACTGCAACCCCTCTATACGTTAAAATAAAAAATTAAAATAAAAAAGTACTTAGATCAGTGACAAATGGATTGCAAGTACTTAATTAACATCTGTTGAGTCAATGGAAATACAGGTAGTTGTCATATATACAAAGAAGTCTACACATAGGTAGTTTCAGTTTGGAACACTGAGTCAACCATTCTGTGAAGTGCTTGGCTTTTGCCCTTGAGACACAAAGTGGCTGCCATTGCCCCAAACCTAAGATTTTCACAGCAGAGTCTATGGAATCAAGGAGAGATGGTGACCAGGATAAGGAAAGCAGTCTCCAAACAGGCTCTCCTGTTTTGTAAAACAGGATTATCTGTACAGAGGTGTTCCCAGGACACCACTCTTTTTAGATGCTGGGGTGGGAGATAGCTCCCCTTCAAACAAAATTTTTAAAAAGAATGTCTGGGTGTCACTGTGACCATCAAATGTTTTCCCTTCCTCCTACCAGGAAAATATAATCCTAGGAGGATCAAGTAGTGACATTTTGATCCAAGTACCTTTTTTCTTACTAAGATAAAATCACTGTCCTGGAATTGTCTGTTTTTATTAATTTCCTTAAGTTATTTTTAAAACTAAAATCCAAACCAAGTACCAATGGCTCACACCTGTAACTCTAGCTGCTTGGAAGGCAGAGAACTGAGGGTCCCAGTTCAAAACCAGCCCAAGCAAGAAAGATCATAAGACTCTTGTCTCTTATCAACCATCAAAAAGCCCAAATGAAGCCATGGCTCAAGTGGTACAACACTAGCTTTGAGTGAAAAAGCTCAGGGACAGTACCCAAGCTTTGAGTTCAAACCCCAGAACTGGTATAATACATACATGCATGCATACATACATTCCAAGATAAACCTCCTTAATTACTTAATAAGTATCCTTACAAGGAAAATCTAGAAAAACTAAATATTTAAGAACTGCTCAGCGGAACAAGATAAGAATATTGCAATGGTATTCCTAGTGCATTAAAATAATTACAAAAAGGAAAAATTCCAGTATACAGTAAGGTTTGCAAAATAATTTACTGGAAATGAGATGGCATTACAGGTTGTCTACATAAGAGGAACAAAGAGCTCAAATGAAAGCTGGAAATAAATGTTGCAGCCATGCATTTGGGAAACACAAGGCTGTAGAAAGGATCAAAATAAATAAGGGAGCGTTTCTTAAATCTGAAATCAAGAACAGACGAAGATGGGGAAAATTATGCTCCACCATCTCTTAGGAAAGAGGACCAGACCTCGGAAACAGAGAATTGCTGTGTCTAGAAATTGGGCCAGACACAGGGGCCAGCACTGACCATGACTTCCGAATCCCAAAGGACCAAAAATGGGTCTTGACAATAGGCTTCAAAGGGGTAACTACATCTCAGCAACCAGGCTAATTATGACTACATATGATGTTCCTGGATACTCCCAAATTAAAGAAAATTGCTCCAATTATGTAAGTGGCAATTTGGAGTTTAATTTCATTGGGTATAAGGCAATAAATGTTATGTGATCAATTATCCATCACTTCTACATAAAATTTAAGGAGATCACTACAAAGATGAAACTAATATAACTGGGAGAAAATGAGGGAAGGGGTGACGGTGTCCAAAAAGAAATGTACTCTTTATCTGACTTAGTGTAACTCTAACCCGTCTGTACATCACCTTTGTAATAATAAAAAATTTAAAGAGTAAAAGAAAAAAAGATATACACACTCCTACTAGCTACTCAGGAAGCTGAGATCTGAGGATCAAGTTCAAAGCCAGGCCAGGCAGACAAACCTTAGAGACTCTCAATCTCCAGTTAACCAGAAAAAAAAAAAAAAACCAAGAAGTTGAAGTGTGGCTCAAATGACAGAGTTCCGGGTGTGAGCAAAAAAGGCCCAGAGTTCAAGTCTCAGTGCAGGCTGATGATGACAATGATGATGAAGAAGGAAGAGGCGGAGGAGGTGGTGGAGGAAGAAGAAGAAGAGGAGGAGGAGGGGGAGGGGGAGGAGGAGGAGATGGGGGAGGAAGGGAGTCACAAGTGAAAAGGAAATTAATTCAAGATGAAGCAGAAATGGCATAGAATCTCTTAAAGTGAGGAAGTCAACAAGAATGGAATAAAGAGAGAAGGCTTCGGTGTAGGATGAGTGGGAAGATGTGGCTACAAGCTTCAGGGGTACACCAGACCCCCCAAAGGATGAGCATCAGAAAGAGATGGAAGATCTCTGAGGGGCCAGACTGAGAGCAGCCCCTGAGCTGTCCCGCTTCCTCCCTGGGAGTGCAGACCTTCCAACTGCAGTGGAGTGGGGACTCAGGGATAAGAAACACAGTGTCCTAGCTGTGCTCTAAAGACCAGCAGCATGACAGCAAATCCTGACACACCATGACCCTGTGCAACTTGAAGCCTGGTGGAGCTATTTCAACAGCTGCTCCCACTCCCTCTGCAGCCTAACAGCATTAGGGAATCCTAACAGTCATGTGCAAAATCAGACTCAAGGGGAAAAGATACATGTGAAAGGCAAAGCTTTAACAAAAGAAATAGAGTTGTGCACTGAAGTGATTCCTTTTTAACACATACAAAATATCTTTTAAAGATTCACAACAAAAGCCAGGTGGGGTGGCTCACACCTGTAATCCTAGCTACTCAGGAAGCTGAGATCTGAGGATCAAGGTCCAAAACCAGCCCAGACACAAAAGAACCCGAGACTGTTATCTCCAATTAACCTCTAGAAAATGGAAAGTGTGGCTTGACTCAAGGGCAGGGCGGTAGCCTTGAGCTGAAGAGCTCAGGGACAGTGCCCAGGCTGAGTTCAAGCCCCATGACCCACAAAAAAAAAAAAAAAAGAAAAAGAAAAAGATTCACAATAAAATGTGAACCATTGTCGGGATCCTTCGTCCCCGGTCCCTCTCTACTAGTAGGGGGGATGGGGAAAAACACACCCTGACCAGGTCAAGCCACAAGAAGAGAGGGCCCAGTGTCCTCCCGTACTCAGCAGGTGGGCAGGACAAAGAGATCCACGTGTCTTACCCCTATTACGAGCCTCAGTAGAGAGTGATTAGGACATGGCTTTACACGGCTCCCAACAAACCATCACAAACTGCTTAAATTGAATAAGCATCAAATTTTTAATTGTTGGAATGGAGAGCTTATTATGTAGGTTGGAAAACAGCATGAGCTCTCTTGAGAAGGGAAACAATTGGAAAATGGAGTCAAAGAATTTGCTCAAAATGATATATAGTTAAAAGATCTATAGAAGCTGGGTACCAGCTACTCAGAAAGCCAAGATCTGAGGATCACGGTTTAAAGTCAGCCTGGGCAGAAAGTTCTCTGAGACTGTTCTTTCCAAATAGCCACCCAAAAAATCCAGAAGTTGACGTATGACTCACTGGTACAACAGTAGCCTTAAGCATAAAAGTTAAGGGACAGCACCCAGGTCTTATGTTCAAGCCCTAGTACCAGTAAAAAAAGAAAATAAAAGTCTTGTAGACTAAACCAATACTGTGATTCTGTTATTCACACAAAAAGAGTTAAAAAGACAAGCCTAAAGAAAATTAAAACAGGGCTGGGGGTTTGGCCTAGTGATAGAGTGCTTGCCTAGCATGCACGAAGACCAGGGTTCGATTCCTTGGCACCACATATACATAGAAAAAGCCAGAAATGGTGCTGTGGCTCAAGTGGTAGAGCTCTAGCCTTGAGAAAACCCAACGACAGTGCTTAGGCCCTGAGTTCAGGTCCAGGACTGGCAAAAAAAAAAAAGAAAAGAAAATTAAAACAGAAAAAAAGAATAATTGTTTACAGGTATACAAAACCGAAGATATTAAGAAGGCATCATTAATCTGCACAATAAATGTTTAAACTCAAAACCACAATTACCAATAGAGAAAACTTGTATCCATAGATGGCTTGACTACGAACACTAAGGGCCAAAAACCACTTATCACAACATAATTTATTTACTTGCCCTTGGAAGTCTTTGCCCTGAAAGATAAGGCTGTAAATAAATAGATATCTTCTGTTTAGTTCAGAAAATTTCTGTAAAGCAATTTGTCTGAGCAAATAGTTTGTGTATCTAGAAAAACAGCTTTCCTCTCCGGTCAATAATGGTTTTCATCTTGGCAAAACATTCATTTATCAAACAATTTACATATCGACATTTGCTTAAAGCCCCTAGCTTCACTGTGTCCACTACTAATTCTAAATCATTTATCATGAATTTTCTCTTGTCCTTTGCAATTACCCACCTTGAAAGATCTGTCTTCAATTCGACAAGTTCCAACACACACATAAATATTCTTCCCCAGACATGGGCAAGAGCCTCCCTCTCAACAGGACAGTTTTCCCTGCTTTTTATTTATCGTGATTGTCACTTTAGAAAGGTGAAAGTTCAGAACTGGAAGAAATTCCATGGTTAAAACAAGAAATGAGGCCGGGAGTTTGGCCTAGTGGTTAAAGTGCTTGCCTAGCATGCATGAACACCCGGGTTCGATTCCTCAGCACCACATACATAGAAAAAAGCCAGAAGTGGTGCTGAGGCTCAAGCGGTAGAGCTCTAGCCTTGAGAAAGTCCAAGGACAGTGCTCAGGCCCTGAGCTCAAGCCCAGGACTGGCAAAAAAAAAAAAAAAAAAAAAAAAAACCAAGAAATGAAATCCAAAAGCCTTGCAGAAAAGAACACACTAGCTATCTACAAAGGCAAAAGGGTCAAGCTGATCTCAGGATTCCAGACAGCAGGAGACACAGAAGACCGTGTAGCAGTTGTCCTCCATTTCCGAAGGAAACTAACATTGAACTTGAAACTTCATACCCGAGACTAAACAAGCCCATAACCCCAAGTCCAACTAACTAGAGCCAGCGGAATAGCCCCCTGGCTTCACAAATAAGATTTCATTCCCCATAGCTGCCTTTGGACTTGGTGGACAGAATTGAATAACTGTAATGGAAGCCATGTGGCCATCAGCCTACAATACCTACCATTTTGTTTGTTTGGGGTTTTTTTTTTTTGCCAGTGCTGGGGCTTGAAGTCAGGGGCTGGGCTCTGTCCCTGAGCCTCTCTGTGCTCCAGGCTAGCGCTCTACCACTTGAGCCACAGCGCCACTTTTTCCACGTATGTGGAAACTGAGGAATTGAACCCAAGGATCTGAGCATGCTAGCTAGGCAACCACACTACCACTAGGCCACACTCCCAGCCCAATTTGGTATTTAAAGAGAATTGTTTGCTTTAAAATACTTTCTTTTATCAAATTCACCATTCAATAAGCTTCCATGGAAGAAGCTACTTGTGAATCATCAGGAAATAGGAGGAATAGGAAGGTTCCAGGAGGAAGAAATGAAATGTATAAGGCAAGGCATTACAAATCTGACAGTAAAACTTGTTTTGTCTAGATAAATGCTAAATATTTAAATTTAAACAAACAGCGAGGCACCCAGTGAGGTTGTATGTGACAGAAACTAAACAGGTAGCGAGGTTCTCATCTTCTAAGTGAGTCCATGAAGGGAATTCCAGACAAAGCTTATTAAGATAAATGTTTAGATAATTATTCCTGGTAAACATTATCAAATATTTAAAAATGAGTATCAGACATAAAATATTTAACTGAAGATTTTTTTTGCCAGTTTTTATGCTTGAACTCAGGGCCTGGGCACTGTTCCAACTTTCAGATTTTAGACACTAAGTCAGAATCATTTATAGGTAGCCATCATTCTGCCAGACACAATTATTCATGTTTTAAGTTGCATAGTCACTTAGCAAAATTCATAATATATTGTTACTTGGATCAGCTATGCTCTAGGTCAAGTTATAACTAAGTGTCAGACTATTATTCTTCTTAGTAAGAGCCTAAAATCCATAGGAAACAAAGCAACATTTTCAATCAATGCTCATAATTTTATTGCAAGAAAATTTAATGATGTGAGCAACAGAACTTTTTAAGCATAAATTTATAGTATATTTATAATATAAATAGGGGAAATGAAATAGAAATTCTAGTCAAGGAGAAAGACAAAAATGCAAATTTTCCCAATATTTAGGGAAGGTTTGTTCATGTATACATTTATCAAATCACTGCATACATTTTAAAGTAAATCTAAAAGTTATATGTTGTGTATAGGTAGAGTTTTACTTGGTAATTAAGAATAAAATTGTAGATGGCAGAGGGTATGCGGCCAGGCAGGATCACCACTACACTGTTGGTGGGAGTGAAAACTCATTCAACCACTATGGAAAGCAGTATGGCAGTTCTTCAAAAGACTAAACATAGAGCTCCTCTATGACCCAGCAATTCCACTACTTGGCATTTACCCCATCATCCAGAAACAAGGACAACCTAAAGCCACTAGCACAACGATGTTCATTGCAGCACTATTTACCATAGCAAAGATATGGAACCAACCCAGATGCCCCTCAGTTGATGAGTGGATCAACAAGATGTGGTATTTATACACAATGGAATTCTATGCTGCTGTCAGAAAGAACAACATTGCCTTATTTGTTAGGAAATGGAAAGACTTAGAAAAAATCGTATTAAGTGAAGAAAGCCAGACTCAAGGAACATTGGCTCACTGGTTTCCCTCATTTGTCATGATTAGTAGAAACCTTGGGCTCTCCTAGCAGAGATTTACAATAGAACAAAACCTAGATACATAAGGCCATACAGTATGACTCTAAATGAAAGGACCTCCAGGATATAGAAACAAAAGCCACATAACAAGTGATTGTTGTCCTTAATGTACTATGTATCTCTCATCTCTTTTGCTGTCCCTTTGTTATCTCATATTATTACAGTATTTCACCTTGTTATCTAATATGTTGGATATAAGCATATTTGGTTATTTGAAATCGGATAGGGAAGGGGGAAAACAAGATGAGGGGTGGGGGTGGGAGGAGGGAAATGGGGACCATGTCATGAGAAAGGGTATCAATGTATGTGAAGTAATGCACCCTCTATCTGGTGAATATAATGAAACCCTTCTATTAATTACAATAAAAATATATAGGAAAAAAAGAATAAAATTGTATTGCTTGCTGAAGAATGAATGGAAATAAAGAGCATTTTAAATGAAATAAACCATTCCCACAAAATGGGCGTTTTGTGTTTTTGTGCTTTTCTCTGAACTTTTTGTCCAAGCTGGCCTCATCTCTCAATCCCCAACCCCTACATTTCCACCTCCTAGCCAGCTAAGATTACAGGCATGCACCAAGGTCAACAACATTTTTTGCCTGAGTTAACTGAACTGTATATTTGCATAATTTAAAATTTGATATTAAAAGATTTCTTATCTGTATTCAATTTCTCTTGCCTTATTTGTATTCTCTTAAAATTCTTTCCAATTCTTACACATGTTCTCTTTCATTTCAGCAGTCATTATTGTAATCGTATCCGGGCTTTCATGCTCTTCACTGTTTTCAGTGTCTACTACTGTGAAGCTGTTGACTGTTGGAGTTATCATGTCACCTTGTTTCTCTATGATTCATGTGTCCCTATATCGAGATTGGCACATCAAAGGCCAACTCATTTGTTGGAAGTTTTAATCACCTTTAGTCTCATAGTTCTGTTCTCAATGTTCAGGTAGGGTGTGAGGTGACAGGGTAGCAGTTTGTCTTCTCATCACCTGACTTGGAGATTAGTTCAACTGTCAAACATTCACCTTATTTCCAGAGCACTAGGCTCGAACTCATCCCAGTACCAATCAGATAGAATAAGCTATTTGGACTCGCCTTATACCTCTTTGTGCATGGGTTGGTGTTAATGTAAGTTGAGAACAAGACTGGTCACAGGTAAGTTGCTCACATTGGTAATTCATTCCCTTTAGAAGTCACCCTTCATCTTTATTTACTAGAATCCTTTGCTGGCTGCACAGATCTTTGTGGTCTCTGGGGCAGGCAGGCACACACTTGCTGTATGGGTCTCCAGTTTGTATCCCAAAGGATAGCATTTATGCAAACCCCATGGTATTATTCACTCACCTCTGATAGTGGAGGGGCCACAGACAGCACTGAGTTCTGACCTTGTAGTTGAAAACTGAGGGACTCTGGTGCTTTATGTCTCAGTTCTTTTAGACAGCAACTAGGTGTTCAGCACTCTGTGGAAAGGATGAGTCTGGGGGATATCATGTGATCCCCTGACCTGCTAAGAACTCTCAGTCATGTCTGCCAAGCACCTGCAGCCAGAGACAGTTCAAGAACTATCTTCTGCCAAGAATTCTGTCAGCCATGGACTTGGTGATGATTCTGCAGTGTTTGTCAGGTAATGGAACTCTTTCCCTACTAGGGAGGCTGGGACATGAATAACCCTACCTATTCCTGCTTCATCTCCCAGATTCCTCCATTTTCTGGTGGTTCACATCAGACCATCTCCCTCTCCTCAAACCACTCTCACACTTGTCTAGCACCTTGATATAGTTGAAGATGCCCCAATATCCCCTCCATCATGGCTTCTCTCTGGTTTTCAAGTCCCTAAAGTAGTTCAGACTCAAACCCTGCTTATCAGCAAATGCCTGCCGCCAGCACTATAGCCAAATGTCCCTAGACTCCCTTAGCTGCAATTATTCCTCAATTTTAGATCCCTAGGGTAGCTCAGTACCAAACTTTGTCTGGCAGTGGATTTGTGCAACCAGCTGGCAGCTCCTGAAGCCTGAGAACTCTGCCAGTTACCAGCTTCGCTCTCTGTTTCCGAAATGATTCTCAGGCAATAAAACTTGTTCTCACCAGACGGAGTGGAGCTGCCAACCATGCCCCATTTCACTTCCTAATCTCCTGGCTGTGTAAACTTCTCAGCTTACTTATGAGAAACGTCCTCCCTCTCCAGGAACACCTCTTACGGCCATTCTCCTCCCAGATACCATGGTCAGATGTTCCAAGACTTCCTGGCTGCTCCTTGTTTTCCAGTCTCCTGTGTCGCTCAGTCTGGAACAGTCAGCCCACTCTCAGAATGTTTTCTTGAAACTGCTACGAGATATAAGAAGGAAAAAACAAGTTCTTTCCTTTCCAACGCTGACAGGTCCTGCCAGGAATCATTGTCTCACCAAATCTCCACACTGGGTTTAAGGCTTTCAGGAGGGAGCTAATCCTATCTTCTATCTCTCAATCTGCTGCCAAGACCACCTAGCTTACCTTGTGGTGAAAACTTTGGGTTCTCCATCCCTTGAGGGGAGACAGGGCTGGAACTGCAAATGGTCTCTTAATTTATTTTGTGGCTTTGTCACACACTTTCCAGCTTTCCTGTCCCTCTTTCTTGGTTCTCAGTTGTCTTCCTCTCGCTTCCAGATTAGTTTGTCCTTTGTTACCCTGGCTCTTCTCACTCACAGATGGAGAAAGAGTCTACTCTGACATTTTCCTGAAAGACTCCTGAGTTGTGCTATTATTTACCATGTCAATATTCCTTTAAGAATTATGGATATCTTATTGTTAAAATATTTTTCTTACTCAGTCATTGTACATTAACTACATTATAGAAAACTAAGTGAAATTTACAGACAGGCATTTCAGCCAGGCATTTCACCCAGGGCATCATACAAATATTTGTCAGCCACGAGACATTATTCAGCTTCACTATCAACCAGGGAAAGGAAAAGGAACATGAACATGGAAATCCTTTACTCATCGAAGCAGAAATTTTCTGAAGGCTTATAATACACATTGTTGACTACAGTGTGGATGAAAAGCATTCCTGTATCTCTGGTAGAGGGTTAAATTGATGCAAAACTACTAAAGGGTGGTTTGGCAGTATCTAACCAAATGCCACATACAAGAACTATTCTCTTAATTGAGCAGCCAATAGATGCAGCCAGCTATTTATCTTAAAACTTGTTGGGAGTAAAACAAATCCATGTTTGTTTGTTTTTTTTTAATTAATAGAAGTAACCCCAATCAAATTCACCATTCAACTCGGGAACCACATAAATTCTAAATAAGATAAATTTCGAAGTGACATCTCTATGCTCAATATCCAAAGTAGGAAATAAATCGTTTCATAATTAGTATTAGTCATCATGATTTTTTTAAGGTTATAATGATGAGTTTTTTAATGCCAACTCTAAAAATGTGTACTGATCTGGGAGATGAGGGTAGACCCCGCCGCTGTGTCAGTGGGCAGAGCTACCCACAAAGGTACCCAAATGGAAGCCACAACAATCCGTTGGGTGCTCTGATGTCCTTTCAGATAACATGAAAGGACATCTGCCTGGGATTCTTACTTCTTAACTACCTACTTACTGAAACACTAACACTTAAACTTAGGGCCCTGTACTCGGTAGGCATGTGATCAACCAGTTGAGCCATACCCCAGCCCTTTGGCTTTAGTATTTTTCAGACAGAGTCTAGCTCTTTTGACTCACAGGCCGGCACTAAACCCTGGTTATCAAGATGCCCATCTCTACCTCCCACACACGAGAATTCTCACCAGCTCGCAAGGGAACAGTGCTCCCTCCTGGGTCCCCATGAAACATCTAGAACACATCCTGTTCCTGCTTTGCTGTTTCTTCTTGGCCTCCAGAAATATGAAAGTTTATTTTATTCTAGGTTGTGTTTTCCTGAGCTTAAATTTTCTGATTCAAAAATAGCTACCTCAAAGTTATTTATTTTCTGTTTTTTATCTCCTTATGGTTTATCTCATGTTGTTACTATACCTGATTTTGTTACCTGGTATATTGTGTCTGTGTGTGTGTGTGTGTGTGTGTGTGTGTGTGTGTATTTATTTATTTATTTGCTTATATGAAATAAGGAAGGAAAGGGGAAAGACAAGATTATTTGGGGATGGGAAGGAAAGTGGGAGAAAAACATGAGGAGTATCAATGTTCAAGAAGTAATGTACCCACTACCTGATGAATGCAGCTGTAACCCCACTATACATTACCCGACAAAGTATAATAAAAAATAACTATCTCAGTCTCACTCCAGAGATCACTGCATTCATTCTATTAAAATAAACTCATTTCCTAATAAAATTTATTATTTTACACACACATGCACACACACATATACATACACACAAAGTCTCATGAAATATAGTGGCACACTCCTCTAGACCCAGCTACTCAGGTGGCAGAGGAGAATTCAAGCCTAAGGTTGGCCCAAGGTCAAAATCTCTAGACAATCTGAAAGGCAAACTGAAAAAAACAAAGGACTGGACTATGAATCAAGAGGTAGAAGACATTTCTAGGAAGCCTAAGGCCTTGAGTTCAATCCTTACTACTGCCCCCAAAACTTCTGGTTATTTTTTAATTTTTAATTTCTCTTACAAGCATTGGTTGAATAATTTACATTCAGATAGCCTTAATTCCAAATATAACTACAATACATATATGTACATATATAGAAACAAACATTAAAAATCAAAATTAAATATAAAGAGCAGAAATTACAAGGTAGGTTGAAGCTGGTCATCGGTGACATTTTTAGGCAAGTAAGATCTTGACACAACATAGAATCATATCAGGAAAGTGGCCATTGGTATACATAAATTTCAGATATTATAAGTAACTAGATGAAGGAAGATTAAGGAAAAGTAATATAGAGGGTGAATTTAATCAGAGTCTATTATATGCAGTGAAACCCCTTTATACAATTAATACATGCTAATAAAAAAGAAACAAAATAACAAACAACTGTCCTCATGCCCCCTCCTAAATTGTCTGTAGACAATACAGCTTCTCTTTATCTCAAAGATAGCTCATCCTTGTCAAGGCAGAGAGGACTTTCTAAATGACCTAGAATTATTAGAGGGTTTTCCAAAGATAACCCCTAGAGGAACCCCCAAAGCAATTTCCTGTACCAACTAATAGCTGAATCACTATCATCTTCTTTTTCCTAAGCTGCTGCCTCCTGAACTGGGCCTACTGTCTGTACACACAGATTTAGGGATGTACCCCACTGCCTCCTAACCTCAGCCTCACCTTCAAGAACGATTTAGAATGCAGTATTAGCTCATTCTAAATGGATCTATCACTACCTCACCTCCAGCCCAATATTCCTCACCAACTACTGCTATAATTACTGCAAAAACTACCACAACCTTAGTGGCTTGAAATATGACAAAGTTAATAGTTCCCAGGTCTCTAGAGCAACTATTTCTTGGCTGTAGATCTCACAAAACCAAATTCAAGGTGTTAGCCTGGCTGGACTCTAATCTAGAGGCTCTGGAGAAGAATCTGTTTTCCAGCTCCTTGATATTATTAGCACAATTCCATTCCTCCTGGCTGTAAAGCTGAGGTCTTCATGTCCAGGAACCTCCCTCCTTCAGCTACTTGAGATTGCCTTCCTTCCTCACCTTTTAACCCCTTGATCTTCAAGCCAGCAATGGCACGTTGGAATCTTTACATGTCTTTGACTTTCCCTCTGTCAAGCCCTCCAGCTTCAACCACAGAAAGTTCTCAACTTTTTAAGAACTCATATGACCACTCTGGTATCCTGTATCCCATTCCCCATGACCCAGAATGATCCTCTTATCTGCATGTTAACAAATTATTCGTATTTTAATCGGATTTGCAAAATCCCCATTTCCTCTCATAAAACATCTTGGCTAGCTTCCAAAAGAAAGGTAGAGACATAATTTAGGGAACTATTCCAGGCAGGTTCATACTGTGATATCAACAGAAAGCCCTCTGCCCCCAGCCATGCTCTTCTATACTGGACCAAACCACAGAAGTAGCTTCCACCTGAATTCTTGCTTGAATCCTTGTCATACCAAGGGATCAGGGTTCCTTACCACCTGAGGACACATTTGAGAGATCAGTTTTCAACCTCAACTTCCTCACCAGGGGACAGCCACAGGCTGGGGCTGTCTAAGTGATTATAGGACACTGCAGGAGCTTATAACATCCATCCACCAGGACTGGACTCCAGCTGCCTCACCCCCAGGACCCAGCTCTGAGAACTGTCCTCATAGTCCTTCCACCTCAGGATAGCCATCAAAAACTCTCTGCTAGATCTGGTGGAGGAAAAAAAAAAAGTGGAGACTGCAAAGCTATCTAGGTAAGCCATAAATCAAGACCAATTCATTTTTTTTTTGCTGGAGATCCACTAAATACTTATAATCAAGTCCCTTTTTGGGAACTTGTCAGTGTTGACAATGTGTTCTTCCAAATCTTGCTTATTTCAAAACATTTCTCCTCAGAAAGAAATATGTTCTAGCTTTCCGGTCTCTAAGGCCAGGAACACAAACAGCACTGAGAATGTATATAATACAGATTTAATATTTCCCCACCTCCTCATCATTTCAACCTCTACTCAATGGGTTTTCCTGGGGGAGTCTAACTTTCTAACCAATTCACAAATACAACATCCTGACATAAAGAGCAGCTGCACAAAATATATTAATGTGAGTTTAAAATAATATTGTCCGGATGCTAGGGGTACTTTTAAAACATAACCATCAGTTCATAGATGTTTAACCAAATAAAATGACTTCTAACCATCAAAAAAAAAGAGCAGCTGCAAAGCCTGCAATAAGAAAAAGAGGGCGAAAAAAAGGAAAAACAAAGCAACCTGTCCCTAAATGTAAAATAATACACTCCTTGACACTATCTAGTGGGTGGCTAGATTACTAATTAGTCCCTCCTACTTGGTCTGTTCCCTCAAATTCTGATTATTGCCATAAACATAGTCCAACTTGAAGCTTCACATCACATGGCTTGAGGTGATTTGTACCAATTTTGTCTATGGCCAGTTTGAGTTTTGTTAACTTTATGTAACTCTCATAATCCACAGTCTACAACCCAGGTACACAAAGCACCGTATTTCTTTATAAGTCAGATTGATTTCTAAATGCTGTTAAATCTAAGGTAGTAGAAAGTTTAAATCCCATTATATTCAGCTTCCAAATAGCTTCCTGAAGCTATAGAAAAGGGAAGAACGGGTGTCTGCCTTGGTTCTGGTACCAGCCTTGTGGACAAACTTTGACTTGAATTAAAGAGACTCCTCCCAGCCAGGCCCAGTGGCTCACGCCAGTAATCATAGCTACTCAGGAGGCTGAGATCTGAGGATACAGGTTTGAAGCCAGCCTGGGCAGAAAAGTCCATGAGACTCTTACCTACAATAAACTGCTCAGAAAAAGCCAGAAGTGGTGCTGTGGTTCAAATGGTTGAGTGCTGGCCTTGAGCACAAAGAGATTCAGGGAGAGTGCATAGGCACAGAGTTCAAACCACAGGACCAGAAGAAGAAGAAAAAAGATTGTCAATCATCCATTGTCCCAACTGTCTAATGAGCCACTTCTCCTCCCAGGGAGTCCTTTAGTGTCTGCAGGTGCTTTCCTAAAGCTGAATCCAAGGCCAGCCCCTCCTCCAAGAACCCGAGACTCCCTGGGGTTCTCACTTAAATTCTTTCCACTCCTTAGTAAGGGAGGTGCTTCCAGTGTACCATAAGAATTTTTGTCATGCTACTCACTCCTGCCTCTCCTGATATCTGATTCTCAAGCAGAACCCTCTGGAATCTATAGCTTCATATCTTCCGTGGACTTAAACTATATTATATAAATTCTCAGTGCTGTTCATCTTTTGCTGGAACAACAAATAACCCAATATTATGATGTTCTGTAGCCCTTACTAATGAACACACAGGGTTCTCACTCCCAAATACTCTTCAGGCTTGTGTCCAACAGCAGATCCTGACATCTAGACAAGCTCGTGACGTTTCAGTGGTTCAGATCTTCATAATGTCCTGAGCTGAGAAGAAGATGAAGCTTGTCCATTGCAGCTTTCCCTCTGCCTGATCCTTCAGAGATATGTCAACTTCTCCTTCTTTGTGAGAGTAGTGCACAGGTTATTTCAGCAGTCAATGCATAAGAATTTCAAAGAAATATTACTTAGGAATGTACCATGGATGTTTTTCAGCAAGTCATTGAAATGGATTATTACAAACTTTAAAGAACAGCCTAAATTATGCCTTCCTTTGTCCCTACATAGTGTCTTTCTGCTGCTTTTGTGGGGTGGAAAATGAAGACCACCGCCAATGAGAAAGCAAAGGTCGCTGGCTCAGAGTTTGATATTTGGAGTTCAACCAGCGGCCCTTAAGTTTGATAGTGGCTCAAAGAAAAGCAGAGGAGGGAGCCATCTCTACCATAGGCCTGGCGAAGCTGTGGTAGCAGGATGGAAATAGCAGCCTATGCAGTTAGTTAGGGAGCACATTTAACCTCCTCTGGGCCCAACCAGATTAGAGATTAGAGAAGCTGCCAGTTATCAAGCAAGTCCTAGCTATTTGAGGCTGATAGAGGGCTTATTGTTTGGTTTCTTGGGCCACTGGCTACACATGTAGAAGTCTGTCTTCCTCCAGTTTGATATATATGTAGTAGGGTAGTTTCCTGGTCTGGCTCTCAGAGATAGTAGGCTACCCTCATTACAGTGAGCTGGCTTCTGAGGCTGGAACTATACATTGTGGCTTGACTTCCTCAGTGCGCTCAATCTCACTGGCACACACAGATGGGCTGAGGAGAACTGGCTGGGCTTGAAACACTCCAAGATTGTTCCTACTTCTGGAACTCACAAAACACTGCACCAAAACAATCTGCTTTTGATACTTATTACCCTAACTAGCCTGCAAATCTCTCTGCCACAGGGACCATGATTTTCTGTGTATCCAGTGTTTAGTGGTCAGCAAACTACAAGTCCTCAAAACATTAATAGGTCTAGACTCATGAGTGACTTAGTTTGATCCTTTCAGCATCATTCCTGGGGTTGTTTGGTCCTTGTTTGACAAGTACAAGATTTTAACTACAGACAGATTTTAACTACAGACCCCATCTAACATGAAATACAAGTAAATCCAGAAGGCAATAAATCCAAGAATCACTAACACTAACACACAGTGATCTCTACTCCACAATGGTAACTTTAACTTGTGCTTAAATCAAAGTGAATACCAGACTATAGAAAAGATGTTATTGCAGGCACTGTTGATGATAACTTTTATATGCGTATATATTATATGCAATGTGAGAATGTAAGGATATTAAATGTTATTTTTTCAAATTTTAATTAGCTTTAAGTAGTTGTTCAAAGGAGTTGCCATTTGACAAAGTGATTTATACAATGTACCTGGATATCTACTTGTTATAAATTTTGTGTTATATGATTTTACATAACAAGAGTAGCATATTATATAATAAACAGCATGCACTATGTGCTATTAAATCCATTTTAAAAAGTGAATACCTTTGACAACTTTTGTGTTCAGAATACAAAGACTCATTATCTCATGCAAAATAAAACCTCAGATAATTCTGACAAATAAAGCTAAGCATTGTGCCTGGAAGAAAAATGATGTAAGTGATACATAGGCTCTGTTGGTTCTCTATTATTCAGAATTTCTAGGTCTGAAAATGTTCTCATTCCACTTCCATGGAAGGATTAATATATCTTAGAATCATGAAGAAGGCTAATTTTTTAAATGTACAATGAGCTCATCCCTACTGTCAGACACCATCCTTTTACACCTCCATCCTGCAGCTCACAGATTTGCTGGTTGGAGGTGTTATCTAAATGCAATACCCCTCAAGAACCTGCAGAAATGAACTTAGCTCATGGCTCTGTAGGACTTAGTGTCATTGCAATGAAGAGATCACTTTTCCCCTCATAATGCTCCCTTGATGTGGAAAGGCTGAGGCAGCACATGATCAAACACGCACTAAGCCAGGATGATCTAAGAATAATGGATGATGATGATGTGGGGAGGTTGATCTGCTCTTGAAAGAGAGAATGCAAAGGAAAAGAAATGTGAATTGAGGTTGCTTCTGGTGTATCAGATGGCACTTGCAGCTGAACGCCTTCCTCCTAAGTTTCTTCTTTCTGAGTTTCTGATTCCTGCAACAGTAAACCCTAGGTCCCCACATGCTCTCTTGTATAAGGGGTCAGTTTCCCTGCAGACCAAGACAGCCTCCAAAACCCACTCACGTGTGTCCCATGTCCTTCTCTGCTGCTCCCACTTCCTACAAGGCTACTTTAAGCCTTCATTATTCAATATTTAGCTTTGTCTTATTACATTCGTGTTTTCCCCTTGCAGGTAAGGCTAACTGTCCATTCTGAGACTGCTAGAGCATTCCATTCCCAGGATACACAGCTCAATTGTCCTGTCTGTCTGCAGGCTTTCCTTTCTTCCCTACCATTCAAACATACTTCAGATGTCTTTATACCTTCCTGTCACCTCAGGTGGGTTCTCAGAGGCTCTGAAACATAGTCTCATGCAGGCAACTGACATTAGTATAACAACTGATGTTGATGTCAGTATAATAATGTCAGTATTATACTGACATCAGTATTATTTGCATATTCAGTATTATAAGTAATCTAGAGAAAATTTAATGTATCCAGGCAAGTGAACACAAAGTATATGCACATATTATGCTGTGTTGTATTAGGGACTTTAGCAGCTATAGATTTTCTGTTCACCGAGTGGGCCTTGAACCAATCCTCCAGGATATTTAAAGATGATGCCCGTGAGTCTGTGTTTCTGTGGTTGTGTTTAATTGAGTATGCACGTGTCCTGGTGTCGATGTATATATGCATATTTCTTACTGGTTTTAGAAAATGATAGCTGGAGAAATTATGCTTTTTGATCTTCTGAAGACCTACAAACTGCATAGAAGACACAATCTCATGAGATTTCCTACATTTAGATTTCTAAATAATTTCTAATCACCACTTGTAATGCTCTAGTAATGGACCATCCCCCTTGATCACTATGTCAACAAAATGATCCTAAGAGGTATACCCTCTTCACTCACAGAAGCCTGCTTTCCCTGAAACTTTTATTTCAAAGAAAATGTATTTTTTTAAATCAGTTGTTAATTTTATGAAGTCATGTATTCCCAACTGATTGCAACATTACAAGTTCACAGTTTCATGTTCTTGGGCTCCATGTTATTCCAATATATAAGGTTCAGCTAACCTTGGAATCTGCATTCCAGTGATTAAATTTTCATTTTTTTATGAGATGGAGGACTATTGTTCTCTAGTTCCTATTTAGAAAAGCAAGAAGAAGAAGAAGAAGAAGAAGAAGAAGAAGAAGAAGAAGAAGAAGAAGAAGAAGAAGAAGAAGAAGAAGAGGAGGAGGAGGAGGAGGAGGAGGAGGAGGAGGAGGAGGAGGAGGAGGAGGAGGAGGAAGAAGAAGAAGAAGAAGAAGAAGAAGAAGAAGAAGAAGAAGAAGAAGAAGAAGAAGAAGAAGAAGGCGACGACGACGAAGAAGAAGACAACACCTACAGTCTCTAGAAGTACTAAATTGGAACATCACATCAGGACTCTGGATGATGGGGTGAAGTTAGGAAGAAAGAAATGAAGCTATATTAGAAGTAATAAATCTTTCCAAGTCAGGCTTGGCAAACCCAGGTGTCATGGGCTAAACTGTGTTCCCAGTTCATACATTGAAGCCCTAACCCCCAGTGCCTCAGAAGGTGACTGTATTTGGAAATGGCTTTTAAAGAGCTGGATCACTTCAAATTAGGTCACAGTGGTGGCCTCTAAATCAACCTCGCCAGTGTTCTTTTAAGAAACATAACTTTAGATTGAAAAAGAAGTACAAGAAAACCCAGTGCAGAGGCTGCTGTTCAAAATCAAAGCACTCCACCACCACCTCCATTGTCCCCAAAGACACAAAACTAGTTGAAGCCTTGACCTCGGTCTTCAGCACTGTAAGTACATACAATGCTATTGTTCAAGGTCCCAGCCAGTGGTGTTCGGGAGCCTTAGCTGATGGAGTAGCTCATCTTACCTGCCTCAGTGGTACACAGTCTGCAGGAAGTGGATTGAAATGTGTGGCTACCCTACAATGCTCTTCATTTTCCCACCTAGCGGGCAGAGGCATCCTCTGATAAGACTTTATGAACAAAGACCTCAAGTGAGGCAAAGGAAAAACTAGAGACTGGATCATCAACAACTAAGACAATATGGTTGTGTCCATCAAGATATGGCTATCATCCTCTTCTCATGTGAATAAAGAGAGCAGTCAGAGATACTGCCTCTTGATATTAGAAGCTGGCTCAGATTGACAAATCAGAACCATCAGCAGTCACGTAGGACAGCTCTGATACTTAATCTATTGGAATTCTTCCACAGTTCCATAGAATGGACTGTCCAATAAGAAACCATTGTAAAATGGAGATGATAGATTTACTAAAAGTTTTATTGCCAATAGTAAAAGCTGTAATGTTTTATTTTGCAATGTGTTGCTGCACTTTAGCCAAATCTGACAACATTCTGGCAAGTATTATGAAAGTAGTTGAAAGATCTCAGCTTAATTAGATTCATTGCCTGCTATAATTATCTAGAGAATTGTTCCATTCTTATTCCACTTCTTTTTCAGCTCTGTCTTTCCCATGTCTTTATGCATGGGTGGCACAGCCAAGATTGCAGGACACTTGTGAAAGGACAAGAATGCAATTGCAAAGACACTTGTCACTTGGAAACATTTGCTTATTCTCATTTCCCTCCTTGCGGCGCCCGGCACCCCTGACCAGCAGGGAAGAACGGACACCACACGAGGATCCTTCTCGATCACGCTTTATTAATGAAGAGCAACTCGTTTGAAGGGAAGGCTTGAAGCAGAGAGGCGCGGGGCAGGGAAGTGCAGCTGCTTATATACAATCAAGGAACGCGGGACTTTTTCCATTGGCTGCTGTGCTGCTAAGGTCATTTTAAAACTCGGGATTGGTCAGGCCTCTGACGTCATACGCGCAGACGCAGCTGAGCGAGCAAAGGCTCTGCACTCACACACCCACTAAGGGGAACTAAGAAATTTGTATACAATGAGCGAGGCAGGGGACAGGCGCCGTCTTGGCTGCTCCGGCTCCCCACATCTCCCCCTTTCTGTTTTAACGCAGCAGGCCAACATACCTGTTGTGAAGAGAGTAGAGGTGCTGTCCTCCAAAGTAAAACTTGAGGTCCTACTCTAGAGGAGTGACCCAGGCGGCCAACCCTGGATCCCTCCCCTTCAGGTCCTCTTTTCCCTTTGTGGAGATGGGCTAGGGGCGCAGACCCATATGCTGACGCACATGCTCTCCCTGACCTGTTAGGGTCAGGAGTGGTACTTTGTCCAACATTTCACAACTCTTGGCTGCCTATACTCCTATTCCTCGTGCAATAGACTAAGGTCTTGAGGGTGCAAAGGCAGTACAGGGCAGTTTTAGTTGGCCTTTAAAGCTGCAAGCCAAATTTTGGGGGAGTGTCCCTGCTCCAAGGCAGTGAGTGCATGAACAAGCATTGCTCTCTCTCTCTTATTGCGAGACCTCATTCAGCAGAGCAACCAAAGGCTAAAGACACAAAACCCAAAACAAACTGCAACAAACATTCACAGGAACTGGAACAAATGTAGGCAACGGCTCCAGCATTGACTCAATTTACACTCTATGGCAGAACAATTTAAAATAATCAGAGCGACCCAATTTTTGAGAAACCAGCCTAACACAGAAGGACAGATTTTTTTTTTGACAGGGTAAGGCATAGGGAACCTTGCAGTCCTAGGGAAGTTGCAAGGAAGAATTGGTACAAAGGGGAAAATGGAAGAAGCATTAGTCACAGGCATTGGTAATGGGAAGGTCTTCATCACTGCCCACATCGTCTTTTCCTTGTTGCTTTTTCCCTTCTGTCTCTTCATCCAAAGTCGTGGCAGCAGAAGAATTATTAACAGGATTAGTCCCAGGATTTTGTTTCGCATCATCCTCTTTAGGCGTTTGATTTTCCTCCAATATCCTTACGAGGCGCTGCGGCACCCAATGGGGGGATTCCTGTCCCTGTGGAAAAACACAAACAGCTCCCCTGGATCTCTGAATTACAGGATCCGGTCCATACCATTTGTTATCGATAACATTTTTCCACATTACTTTTTGTGTGGGTGGTATTGCCATTTTTCCAGCATGCCGATCAGCAGCTGATTGTCCATTGTCATCCACTGTTACATAATTTAAGGTAAACAGTGCAATGGCCAGCCTTTCTCTGGGTGAGGCATCTCGGCCTATTCCCTCCTTTTGTTTAAATAAAAGTTGTTTAAGTGTTCTATTGGCGCGTTCCACAATTCCCTGACCCTGGGGATTATAGGGAAGGCCAGTGGAATGAACTACCTGCATTTGAGTGCAAAAAGAGCGAAATCCGGCAGAGGCATAAGCAGGGCCATTATCTGTTTTCAATTTTAATGGTTTTCCCCATGCTGCCCATGCTTCCAAGCAATGAACTTTAACATTGGACACCCTTTCCCCTGTAAGGGCCGTGGCATGCATTATGCCAGAGAAAGTGTCCACTGAAACATGAACATATTTTGTCCTGCCAAACTCAGGCACGTGAGTAACATCCATTTGCCATAAGGCATTAGAGCAAAGGCCTCTAGGATTAACTCCAATTATGAAAGAGGGATGATATACTACACAAGATTGACAAGCTTTAACAATTTCTCTAGCCTGTTGGCGTGAAATGGAAAACTTATAACGAAGGGTTTTTGCAGAAACATGATAAAGTTGATGAAAATCTCGTGCTAATTGAACAGAATTATGGGAAAGGCCCACCAGGGCTCTGGCAGTCAAATCCACTAAGGCATTGGCCTCTGACATGGGACCAGGCAAGCCAGTATGTGCCCGAATATGACCAATGAAAAAAGGAATTTTTCCTTTGTAAAATTAAACTCTGAAGTTGGGATAATATATTTGAAACTGTACTGCTACCTTTTATGGAGGCTGCGACTTCCAGGGATGCCACTGCATTAACTACATATTGTGAATCAGAATATAGGTTAAAAGGCTCAGGAAATTTCCTGAATACTTCTAAAACTGTTAGACATTCAACTACTTGTGGAGTTTCTGTTTGAAAATTTAAAGTTACTGGCTCTTTTCCTTGAACTACATAGGCACCTCGGCCTGTTTTTTGACCCATCTGTAAATATAATTAGGGCATTACTCAGAGGCAGTTTTTTCGTAACTTTGGGGAAATACACCCAATCTTCACGCACAAAATTCAGCAGTGGATGTTTGGGATAATGATTGTCAATTATATTTGGAAAGGAGCACACCAAAACTGCCCACCAGTCAACAGAGGCAGCCAATACTTGTACTTGTTGCCGGGTATAAGGAATAATTAATTTGTCAGGAAATTTTGCAAAGTGAGTCAAACATGCCTTGCAACCTGTAAGAGCTAGCAAAGCAACTAATTCTGGAAAATACTGAATAGTTTTTAAGCCATAAGAATTTCCATGCAACCATAACAATGGGCCTTCTTGCCATAATACTCCTGTAGGATAATTTTTTGTTTTAAATATGCACAATAAGATTGGCGCTGATGGATTTACACGCAAGAGTTGTGCATTTTCTATGGCCTGTTCAAGACGCTGAATGGAACTCTTAGCCTGAACAGTCAATTTTCTAGGTGAAGTAACATCCGGATCTCCCTCCAATAAGGAAAAGAGGGGCAACAATTCAGAGCGAGGGACATTAAGAAAATTTCGGACCCAATTTACGTCCCCCATTAATTTTTGAAAATCATGAAGGGTATGCAAATGCTTTGTTTTCAAGACGACCTTTTGGGGTGTCACAGCTATGGGAGAAATTATGGAACCTAAAAACTGAACTTTTTCTGAAAATTGCACCTTTTCTGGTGCCAAGTTTAAGCCTGCCTTTGCAAGAAGTTTAGACAATTTACTAAATACTTGAAAAAGGATATTCTGCTCAGGGGCAGCTATTAGAATATCATCCATATAATGAAGAATTCTAACAATGGGAAATTGCTGTCTCACAGGGAAAAGAACTGTGTCAACATATAGTTGGCATATTGTAGGGCTATTAGCCATTCCTTGTGGAAGAACCCTCCACTGAAATCGTGCATCAGGTTGTTCATGATTAACAGAAGGCAGGGTAAAGGCAAAACGTTCTCTATCCCTGGGATGCAAAGGAATAGAAAAGAAACAGTCCTTAATATCAATAGATATAATGGGCCATCTTTGGGGCAAAGCAGAAAGCAGTGGGAGGCCACGTTGGACTGACCCTAATATTTGCATTTGAGCATTAATGGCTCTGAGATCATGTAATAGTCTCCACTTGCCTGAGGCCTTTTTAATAACAAAAATAGGGGTATTCCATGGAGAAACAGAAGGCTCCACATGTCCCAACCTTAGTTGTTCCTGTACCAATTGAGTTATAGCCTCCAATTTTTCTTGGGACAGGGGCCACTGAGGCACCCACACCGCTTTATTTGTTAACCAGGGTATGGGTGTTGGACTGGCAGAGGCTAAATTTTCAGTGACCCCCAAGAAAAACCCAAACCTTGCTTATCTCTATTGGCTACTGGCTCCACAGGGGCATGCCGGCCCTGTAAATATTTTCCTAACCCACCAGTAGGGACAAAGCCCTGATTTTTCAATATAGTCTGTGCCGTTGAAGAATAATCAGTAGTTAGAATTAAACCCATTTGCTGTTGGATATCCCGGCCCCACAAATTAACTGGGACCTGGAGGACAAACGGCTGAAATTTTCCTTTTTGACCCTCCTTTGTGGACCAGGTCAACTGTTTTGCGCTGACCCGAGGAGTATCTGCATAACCTAAACCTTGCAGGGTTTGTGAAGAGAATTGTAGGGGCCATGTCTTTGGCCACTGAGTTATTTGGACGATACTCCGGTCCGCTCCCGTGTCCACCAGACCATTAAAGGTCCTTCCTTCAATTGTTAATGTTAACATGGGACGGTTATTTAAGGCCATGGACAAGCAGACAAGGTCTGCTCCTGAGGTACTTAAACTTCTTTCCTTTTCTTGCACCGGGGAAACTTGATGATGGGAAGGCACTAAGATTAATTGAGCAACTCGATCTCCAGGAGCCACTGAAATGACCCCTCGAGAGACTGAACAGAGGACTTGGATGGCTCCCCTGTAATTAGGGTCAACAACTCCAGGGAACACTACAAGGCCTTTCATAGTATTGGAAGCACGTCCCAACACTATTCCCACCATATTTTCAGGGAGGGGGCCCATTAGGTCAGTAGTTATGAGTTGAGCCCCCATGTCCTCCGTTATGACCACTCCTGCGGTGGCACGGAGGTCCAGCCCTGCAGATCCTGCGGTTGCTCTGCGGGAACAAATGGCTGTTGGAGATGAGGTGAGGGCCTCTGATAAGTTTCCTGGCACCGAATCCCCTGATTTTGCGGGCCCTGGGGCAGCGGGCCCCTCCACCCGTTTTTTGGCTCCAAGGCCTGAGGTTGTGGGATAAGCTGTCCATTCACATCTTTAACTGATCTGCACTCATTTGCCCAATGTTTTCCTTTTTTACATCGTGGACAAAGTCCCGGTTCGCGAGGGGGCCTCTGCTTTGAATATTTTAAATTGGGACATTGCTTCTTGAAATGTCCTGGCTTTTGACAGTTGAAGCATAGTCCTGAATTAATTCTAGTGGTCTCAGCTACTGCAGCAACAATTTTATCCAAGCTCACAGGGGCTCCCACCTCCCGGCAGGCCCTAATCCAATCTTGTAAGGGCTTATCTCTTATAGGAATAATAGCCTTTTGGCATTCAGGGAGGCTTTGTTCAAAAATAATTTGTTGGATAAAAAGCATGTGATCCTCTAGGTCCCCAAATAATTTATCTGCGGTCTCTAGGACTCGCCCAACAAAGTCTGTAAAAGGCTCGGTAGGTTTTTGAACAACTTTAGTAAGGTTACCACGGCGCTCCCCCCGACTGGCAAGGGACTTCCAAGCCCTGTAAAAAATATTATTAATTTGTTGATAGACTTCGTTAGGATACCCAGTCTGGTCCGCTGCATAAGGGCCTTTTCCTAATAACATTTCAGCTGACCAGTGAGGACAGCCCGCCAGTACATTCTCCCTATGTCTGGCAGCGGCCAAATCTGCTGCGGAAGCACAATAATCAAGGTACTGGCCATGCGTCAGGCAAGAACGTCCAACCTCATACCAGTCCGTTGGAGTCATGCTGGTGGTCTGCAATCGACGAACCAGTGCAATGGTGTAATTTGCAGAATGACCATAATTTTGTACAGCGGCCATGAGATCCTTTAAAGCTTTATAAGAAACTGGCTCAAAAACTCTCTGTCCCGTAATGGGATTTTCAAAAACAGGAAAAGCAGAGGCCAACCGAGACCAGGTGCGGGCTTTGATAAAGGAACTTCCCTTCTTTGGGATGTAGCGGGGTGGGGCAGAGGGGGCAGGTTGAGCCTGGCCATTGTCTGCACCAAATCCTCCCCTGGGGCTGTATCTGTCAGCCTCATACCTGGCAGCCTGTTCCTGTAACTCCTCCTCCTCCACTGAACTTTGTTCCTCCGGGGGCCCTTCCCCCTCATTATCTGTGCTTTGATCTGACTCTCCTGCATCCTGATAGAGGGAACTCCTTGGTCCCTCCTGTTTTTTCTTTTCTCTTCTCTCCTCCTCCTGCACTGTACTTTGTGAGGGCTGCAGTCCCTCAATTCCATTCTTTTGTTTTCTCTTACATTTTACCCCACTCTTGGTGGTCCCTCCTTCCTTGTACGATGACTCCGAGAGACTATCCTGGTGCTTAATTAATACCTTCCTCCCTTCTTTAATAATCTCAGTATTTCTGCCCTCCTCCAAACAAGTACGCACCATTCTCCATATGGGCAACGTGGCGCGGGAGACCCCTCCCTTTTCTAGAGCTCTATTCAGGTCCTCCCCTAATATATCCCAACAGGCCAGTGAGAGATCTCCAGACTCCGCAAACCATGGGGCGTGTATCTCAATATCTGTTAACACTCTATGTATTGTGCCGCGGGAAATTCTCAGCCCACGCTGTTTAAGAAGGGCCTGTAAAGGGGCACAGAAGTCCCTTATACGGCACACACTTCCTAAAGAGTTACCCATACTGATGTTTAAAGACCGAGTTAACACAAACCACAGAGGAAGAACGATAACAAGCACCCAGACAGGAACTTCTCAGAACAACATACCTAGAAGGAGTCCTCTTCACGTGTCAAGTTCTGGATCCTCTTCGGCCCCTCCGCAGGTCCCGGGTCTCGGCACCAGTTGCGGCGCCCGGCACCCCTGACCAGCAGGGAAGAACGGACACCACACGAGGATCCTTCTCGATCACGCTTTATTAATGAAGAGCAACTCGTTTGAAGGGAAGGCTTGAAGCAGAGAGGCGCGGGGCAGGGAAGTGCAGCTGCTTATATACAATCAAGGAACGCGGGACTTTTGCCATTGGCTGCTGTGCTGCTAAGGTCATTTTAAAACTCGGGATTGGTCAGGCCTCTGACGTCATACGCGCAGACGCAGCTGAGCGAGCAAAGGCTCTGCACTCACACACCCACTAAGGGGAACTAAGAAATTTGTATACAATGAGCGAGGCAGGGGACAGGCGCCGTCTTGGCTGCTCCGGCTCCCCACACCTCCTCATATACATCTGAGCTGCTATGACCCACCTACAAAGAGACAGTGTCACTATTCCAAGAGAAATGTGGCTTCAAAGTAAGCTGGCTGAGGGTGCAGGTAAATAAAACATGGGTGGTGCCGGTGTACAGAGAAAATGGGAACAAGTTAGAGAAAGGGGAATAAAAGAAGAAGGGAAAGAGAAGAGGAAAGGAGAGGAAGAGAAGGAAGGGGAAAGAAGAGGGAAGAGAAGGGGAGGGGAGAGGAACAATTATGCTTTATCTCTCCCAAAACTACACGATGAAATCCTTACCTCCAGTACCTGCAAATGTGAGCTTATTTGAAACCAGGGTCTCAGAAGATGTAATTAACTTAAGATGAATTCATTACAGTGAGTACTAACCCAGCATGACCAGTGTCCTTAGAAAAAGGGAAAATGTTGAATACAAACAAATAACACAGAAGGAAGATCTTTTAAAGATGGAAGCAAGCTGGATGCTGGTGACTCATACCCTTAGTCCTAGCTCCTCAGAAGGCTGAGATCTGAGGATCACGGTTCAAAGCCAGCCCAGGCAATAAAGTCCCTGAAATTCTTATCTCCAATTAACCACCAGGACCACCAGAAAACTGAAAGTAGTGTTATGGCCTAAAGTAACAGAGCACAAGCCTTGAGCAAAAGACCTCAGGCACAGTGCCCAGAAGAGAGAGAGAGGGAGAGGGAGAGAGAGGGGGGGAGAGAGAGAGAGGGAGGGAGGGAGGGAGGGAGGGAGGGAGGGAGAGAGAGAGAGAGAGAGAGAGAGAGAGAGAGAGAGAGAGAGAGAGAGAGAGAGAGAGAGAGAGAGAGAGAGAGAGAAGCAGAGATTAAAGAAATGCTGCTAGGGGCATCAGGAGCTGGAGGTGAGGGAGAGACCCTGTAGAAGCCTCAGAACATGAATACAAGAATGGCCCTGCCTATCTCTTGACTTCCACTTCACCCTCTAGGAACAAAAACGAGTAAGTTCCTGTTTCAAGATTTCTGGTCTGTGGTACTTTGTCTTGGCAGCTCTAGAAAACTAATCCAATGAGAGAAATTAAAAACAGAAAAAAACTTCTGACTGACAAGATGTTTCTGACTTGCCTGCACCCACAGGAAATACTAGGAAAATGTGTTCAAATTTGCAACTAGAATAATAACTACTGCCATCTCTGTAAGGTACTGAGGACAAAGACAGGAAAGGAAATAAAGTATGAACCAATCTTATACATCTTTTTTTCTAACTCTTGCCTTGTAGAAACCAGGTGTTTAACTAATGTGTCAATGAACTAATTAATCCATTTCCATAGTTACCTAATAGTTATGGATTCAAGGAACACAATTTTACAAAAAGATTATTTGCTTTTGAGGAAATGAAATAGCTATTGGTCTGAAAGCAAGGTATCTAGGTACCTCACCATCAACAGATTATTTGTGTGTGGTAATAAAATGAGGGACATGAGAAAAAGTCAGGGAAGGAGAGAGAAGGGGAGAGGATAGAAAAGGAGAGCAGGAAAGAAGTTGGGTTTTTTGCTACTAGTGTAAAAATCGGTGAGTACAGTTCACACAAAGTTCATGGGTAGAGAAAGTTGACTCATCACAGCTCTCTTTAGCGAGGCAATGGATTACATGTGGAAAGATATTATGATGAGTTTGTGCCTTCTCACGGTCTAGGTCAACAGACAAAGTTTACAGGCTATTTTTCAAAGATAGCTTCGAAAGGCCAGAGAAGAAAGCTGGCTGTTTGGATCTTTTTGTTGTTGTATCCATTTGATTGATGTATATTTTACCAACAAAAAAGCATTGTCAATTTTAAGTGCACAATTCTGATACAGATAAAGTGATATAGAGATATAAAGAGAGATTCTTCTAACAACAGTCAAGATTCAGCACAATCTTTCACTTCCAAAAGTCTCAAGAGGTTGGCTCTTGAAAGGAAGAAAAGCAATTGTGTAGTGATAGAGAGGAGGATGAGAGATGAGGAGAGAATGGCTGAGGAGCCAACAAAAGGGGGAGAGATAAGGTTGTGATGACGTTGAGATGAGTTTATATTTATATTTATAACTTATATAAACCTATCTCAACTTCAATATAAACCCAGCGGCTGGGCATCCATTTCAGATATATGTTGCTCTATTAAATTTCATCACAGTTCTCAACGTGTTTCTTTTGCCCCGTGTGATGTGAACTAAGCCCACAAGGCTATCCAATGCAGTTTTGATTTCCACTATCCCAGATAGCAGAAGCTACAAACTTCTGTTGATCACCTCATCTGGAAAATCCCAGGTCAAGTACTCCCAGAGCTAAAGGTGGAGGCTGAGAGGGGGGCTGGAGGGGGGGGGGGTGGGAGTTGGCGCATGCGTGGATGCATCTCAGTTTTGTTGCCTGGACTCTGAAAGAAAGCATTGCAAGGACAAGCATTTTAATAGACAGGAACTGCTGTCGATTAATGTCCACTGTAAGACATTAGGAAAGTGGTTGGTTACCTGGCTACTCAGATTCAAGTAATCTAATAATAAAAATGAAAGAATTTGTTTTCCATTTGCAATTGGCCACAGGAAGACTGATGGAAATTGTAATTTTAGATTATAAATTTTCATTATAAATAATAAAAAGCAAAATATATCAAATAAGATATAGAACGGACCCTAAGGTAATAGAGAAAACATGTAAATTAAAATTTTTGAAACTTGAAATATTTTTAAAACAAAATTAAACCATTTTTGCCCATCAGACTGGCAAAGACTAAATAGTATGACGATCTATTTGGGCATGACATTTGAAAATGGGCTTTTATGGATCATTGAAAGAAATACAAATGGATATAGTCTTTCTCAAAGTGCTTTGCAGTGTTTTCACATCTGTACTCAGCAATCCCACTTCAAGAAATAACCTTAGAATGATAATTACAAAAATGTAAAACCTGAACAAAGATATTTAGCATTATTTAGAATGGTGAGGATTTAGTGCAACCTAAATGGCTCTTGATACAAGATGCATTGCGGTATATAGACAATGCTGTCATCTTGGAACATCAAAAGTGATTTCCAGCTCCACATTTACCAAAATTAAAACAGGTTTGGGACAGAAAATGGAGTAATGCCTGCCTAGCATGCAGGAAGACCCAGGTTCTATTCTTCGGTACCACATACATAGAAAAAGCCAGAAGTGGTGTGGTGCCTCAGGGTAGAACACTAGCCTTGAGGAAAGCCCAAGAACAGTGCTCAGGCCCTGAGCTCAAGCCCTGGACTGGAAAACAAAAACAAAAACAAAAAAAAAAACCCTACACAAAGTTTGAGAGCAATGTGAATATGCAGCATAAAAGCGGGATTTCTACTGCTCTCTCTCTCTGTACTTAAAAAAAAAAATAGGTGGCATTTTTTAATATAAAGCTCCTATAGTTTGAGTCTGGAATGTCTCCCAAAGGCCATTCCCAGACTTGACACTATGGAAGGCCGGTAGAAGCTTTCAGAGACAGGGCCTCGCAGGAGCCCATCCAGCCATTGGGGAGGGTACTAATTCCATCTTCACTGGGAAAGAAACTAGGAACTACCTTCACTTCTTACCCATGATTAATGAAGATGGTTTCTTCCAAAATAGACTAACTAGACACCTACACTGTCATTATGTTCAGCATTCTTATTTGATCCATACCTTCAATTTTTATTAGGAACATATTTTGCATCTTTCCTCTGTGTGTGTGTGTGTGTGTGTGTGTGTGTGTGTGTGTGTGTGTGTGTGTGTGTATGTGTATGTGTGTGTGTGTGACACTAAATATACAGCAAGCTCAAGCTGGCAAAGTAACATTCAGTGACTTTCAAACAACACTGGAACATTTATGGAAAGACCAGGAAAGCAAATAACTGTCTCTGAAAATAAAAACATTTAAACCTTGGAAACAAGGCAAAAGAGCAGGAAGCATGTTGCCTTTTCTGTCTTATTGGGTTGAATAGTGTTTCACTCTCCCCAGAAATTATGTTCTTCCCAAAACTCTCTAATATGACCTTATTTGGAAGTCTGAGCTTTGGGCATGTAATTACATGGGGCCATTGTAGTACAGTGGACCCTAAATCCAATAAACAGGTATTTTTAAAGAATAGGACAGACATAGAAACAGAACCAAAAGAAAGAATAACTTGTGACAATAGAAGCAAAGGTTAGAGGGATGGAGAGACAAGCTGAGGACCACTACAGAGAGCTCACAACCACCAGAGCAGAGAGAGAGCAGCAAAGAACATCCCAGGGCCTCCAGGTTCAACCCTGCTGACAAAACCCTTGGTTTTGAACTTCCAGTCTCCTATGAGAATAAATTTAGTGGTATTACCAGCCACCTGTGGAAATCTGATATAGCAGTGGTAGGAAACTAATATATCAGGGCAGTGATTAACAAGCTCACACAAATATTAAATCATTTGAGAAGATTGTCACTTGTTTTTTTTTTTTGGGGGGGGGAGTGGTCTACTTGTTGCTTTTGGCAAGACTACAGCCTGTGGTGTTATATATCTGTGGTAGACCTTTGTCCAAAAGAGACTTGAGGGCTGGGAGTTTGGCCTAGTGGTAGAGTGCTTGCCTAGCATGCACAAAGACCAGGGTTCCATTCCTCAGTACCACATACATAGAAAAAGAAAGCCAGAAATGGTGCTGAGGCTCAAGTGGTAAAGCTCTACCCTTGAGAAAGCCCAAGGACAGTGCTCAGGCCCTGAGCTCAATCCAGGGACTGGCAAAAAAAAAAAAAAAAAAAAAAGACACCCGAATTATCTCTGACTTGTAAACAAATAAGCTTAAAATTTGCAAGTGCATTCATCAATTTATTCCAAAGTAGTCAATGTGAAAATGTCTTTGCTGATGGAGAAAATTCCTATTCCTCATATTCTTATTTAAATTGGTCCTCTATCTTCCTGTTTCCTTATTATAAAGTTGAATAAATGTATTGGATACTTCTTCATTTGATATAAGTATGGGAGTCAGGTTTTCATTTTTTGAAAGTCGTGCGTTAGCAACACATTGATCTTCAAGATTGGGACATCCTTATGAGTGGGTATGAGTCATTTTCCATCTGAACTGAAGAAAGTGCTTTCCTCAAACTTCTACAATTGTCCTAGGCCTGAGCTCTATAGGAAGCTGAGGATTTTTTTTACGTTAACCTGTTCTGTTGTTAGATATTTATCATTACAAAGTTTTCTCTGACTATCTCAAAATCCCTTTCCAATGCTTGCTGGGTAATTAGAATTATGCCTTGAGGAGCTACACATTATCTGACAGCCCTTGAGATATTCAATATCAGATCCTCCTACTACCTAAATATACGTAGGATCCTACTCTGCATATATCATATAGTCCTTTGGATATGAACATTGAATTAAATTCGACAAACCCTTTTCTTTGGAACTTCCGCTGTTACAAAGTGAATCAGATACCATATAAATCATGAAGACAATACTATACTCAAACAAATCTCTGCATGAACCACAGGTAGATGGGAAAGCTACTGAACAGCATGTTAGGATTTCACTGAGGACACAAGAGAAAGTGTGATTCATGCTTTGTAGGGAGAAGTGCTCCCACACTGGTCCCAAAGCTGGAGGGAAGTCTCCACGGCTAGGAAGGGCATGCCCAGCAGACAAAGGTAGCAAGAAATACAAACAAAGGAAGCCAAGGAGAAACCTTGAAGTGATCACAGAGTACTAGGGCATGCTAAAACTCCATTAGAAGTACAAAGACTGAAAATGTAATCAGGAAAATATAAATGATACTATTAGGCTTGATTATCCAGCTCCTGAAACATGGAAGCAGGAGGTTGTGATTATCTAGTACAGATCCCAGGTCTGACTCTTGCTTTCTGTATGACCTTGAACCAGCTAATGAACTTGCCTGAAATTCAACTTCCTCATCTATAAAATTAGTACTACTAGCAAACTTCATGGGGGAATGACATTTGTGTAAATAATCCATGAAAACATGTGTTCTGTGTCTGTCCCTGTCACATGCTACCAGAGAAGGTTTCTCTTCTATTGCTATTATGCATTATCACTGTATGGTTTTAACACGAGTTTTCAAATAAAGATTTAAGGTTAGAGTGAATAAAATTTGTGGATGTGAGCTAAGAAAGAAGAAAGGCTAAGAAGATGAAGAAGCAGAGTTTGAAAAATGGTTTTTATAGTTCTTGATTGATGTACACCCGCAAGCCATGTAGGGAACAGAGAAACTGGCTAAAAATGTAACCACCATTCCCTTTCCAGCCAGGCTGTCTGACCTTGACTCCTAGATTTACCACATAACAGCTCTCTTCTGTGCCTTTCTGCATTTACATCTATAGTGATTATGATCACACCTATAACTAGCTACACAGGAGTCTGAGATCTGAGAATCATGGTTCAAAGCCAGACCAGACATTAAAGCTGGTGAGACTCTCATCACCAATTAACCATCAAAAAACTAAATGTGGAGGGCAAAAAACTAAGGGACAGTACCTCCAACCAAATGAATTAATATATAAAACAGACTTGCTGAGACTTTTGTAAACTAACACAAGATAATGCATTCGTTTGCAACATATTGTAAATTATACTATTATGAGAAAGTAGTGTACTTTTTTTTGGAGATCACAAGTATTAAAGTTTAGATGCAAATCTAACTACTCAGACTACCCAGCTTGTTTACTTAATTTACTGCGATACACCTGGTATTGAAAACACACAATCAACATGAAAATTTATGGAAATACTATGCAAAATATGATGTTTTCAAATTAAGCAGATAAAAAGATCATTTAGCCTTCCTCTACAAAGCATTTTTTATATTTATATCAAAAAATCTTTAACTTGGGAAATATTGATTGACCTACAAAATGTTCTCACCAGCTCTTGAACAATTGGGGATTGTATAAATAGAGATGAACATGATACTCTGGAGAAAAAGAAATGTTAAAGAAGTAAAAAAATAGGTAGCTAAGATGAAAATAAATAGCAAGTTTATTAAACTATAGAGGGAAAATAAAAGAAGCTTCAGAAATATGACAACACATCAATGAGAGGTTTCCAATATATGACATTATTGAACTCAAGGATATGGAAATGAAGTTTATCTTTGTGATTGTGGTTCTTAATGTACTATGTGAAGCTATTTCTTTTCTCTTCTTTTCCCTTTATGGTTTATCTCATGTTGTTACTGTATCTGAATGTGGTATCTGGTATATTGTATATATGTTTATTTGTTTATTTGAAAAAGTAAAGGTAAGGGAAAAACAGATGAGTGGGAGGGGGTGGAGGAGGGAAAGTGGGAGAAAAACATGGGAAATGGTAACAATGTTCAAGAAGTAATATACCCAGTACCTGATGAATATAACTGCAACCCCTCTGTACATCACCCCAACAATAAAATAAAATATGTGACATTATTAAATATTAAATACATAAGTATTCTTTAACTCAAGGAATAAAAGATGTATCCCAATCTACACTAGGAATTAAATTTTCTTTTTAGTTCATCAAAGACAATAACTCTATATAAAACTTATTTTAATCTATTACATTCAATATTGTTTCCCTTGGACTCTCTCTTCTCTTACAGCTCAGCAAACAACTTCTGTTTTAAAATTCTTTGTTTGCTCTGTGTTCTCCAAGGGTCATCTAGTAAAATACAAAGATGAATTCTTATCCAAAATCCTTTCCCCCTTCAAGAATCTCCAGTTTACCAGCCATTCAGCCACTTGGCCCTGTATGATTAGGGGAAAGAACTCTGCATTGCACTTATCTCTGATAGATCAAAGTTTGAAATTTGATTCTCTTCTTCTTACCAGAGGTTAGTTTGGAGGTGGTCATGTAGCCAGAATCTCTACTAGGTAATTTCTGGGAAAGATTTTTCTCTTCCCTAAAGAATCTTAGAAAAGACATCACAAGAAAAGATTTCTTCTACTTTGTCATGTTATCCTTATAAAGATGATGCCAAAAACATACAGAGAGCCCATCATAATTAGGATAGCAGCACAAAGACATGATGAGAACCTGAGGATATCCTTCTTTTAAGGAAATATTTCGAGAGATGTTTGGGGAGGGAGAAGAAAAGAAGACAGTTCAGCCAGGGCTGTCAAGAGAGGAGATGTGTGTTTCCAGTTTAAGTCATTTTCTGTCACTTCTCAGGAAATGAAAACCCCTTACTATATCTGATGTGGTCTTCATGTTTGTGTCTCCTATCAAATTCATTCATGATTTTAGGAGATGGGGCCATTGGGAGGCAATTGGGTCCTGAAATTAAATGAACGTTCCCTTCCATCAAGCGAGGTGACCTCTGTAAGTCAGAAAACAGACCCTTGCCAGACACCAGATCTGCAGGTGTCTTGAACTTAGCCTAATTGACTTCCAGAACTGAGAGAAAGAAATTTCTGTTGTTTATAAAGGGGCCAATTGATGGTATTTTGTTATAGCATCCCACATAGACCAAAGCACTTTCTGATCTTTCTCAATTCATGCAATTCCTTTCTTTCTTGATCCGAATGGTCATATTACAGAAGTTCAATGAACTTCAGTAAAAAGTTATTTTTAAGCAGGCCCCACCAGAAAGTCACCCAGACCCCCCCACCCCAAGAAGGTCACTCTGAACTAATTCTAAACCAGCAGAGATGGCAGCTTCAAAGAAAATAGTAAATTCCAGACAACTCCTTGTGTAAAAGCCACCCCTAGTGATTAAAGACTCCAGGATAAGATAACCATTGTGATATCCTGACCAGCTGACCTTCAGCTGCCTTGCAGTTCGGCACATATCCCCTAGCACTAGCCAATCAATTCATAAAATGTCAACCCTTTGAGCTAACCAATTACTTCCAGCCAAATACTGGCCCGCCACTAGCTGCACAAATCAACTTTGAGTAGTGTTCTTTGATTTTTCCCATGGTGTGTTATGATTTGCTCAAACTTGTGACTATGCTTGGAAAGCTCCCAAGACCCTATAAAAACCCTGTACCAAAAAAGGTAGTCAAGACTCTCAACTCAGACCTGCTGTGTTGGTGTCAGTTGTGAGTCCAGGCTCGAGCTTGCAATAAAGAGTCTCCCGTTCTTAACATAGGATTCGGCTCCTTGGTGGTCTTTGGGGACCCCGAAATCTGGGCACAACACCATGATCCTGTATTACCTTAGTTTGGGCCAACAAAATGCACTCTGTTGTAGAACCTTCTCTCAGCTGCCTCTCCAATACTGACTTATGGGCAGCAAAGGATTAATCTTATACCTTCCAAAGAAAGCTCTCTTCCAAAGGTCAGCTCTAGGGCTCTGGAATATTCCATTTGATAAGTCAGGCTTTATTTCCCTGGGATGTTGAGTCGTGTTAGATTATACTAACAATGTAATTTATGGTAGGGGCCTCAGGCTCCATCAGCTTCACTTCTGGAGAGACTGGAAACTCAGGTCAGTAATATGAGCTAATGGTCTTGTCCATGTGGCTAACACCTTATTATCATCCTTGAACAGTAAGGCTTGTTGGAACTTCCTAGTTGGCAGCCTTCACGGGGCTGATGGGAGAACCAAGCACTGCCTACACGGCTCCGCAAGGAGAGGCCAAGGGGAAGATTGTGTCTGGTATCTCCTGGCCTCTTCTTCCTTGCTGATTTTTGTCTGTAGCCTTGGATACTATACAAACTGGAACTGTGAGCAGCTTGGCTCATTTCTGAGATCTCCCTGCAGATCTTTAGGTCTTGAAATGAAATGAGTACACCCACCGCCCCCCCTCGACCCTGGGAAGGATTACTCCTTCCCTGGGGTTCTGGAAAAAGGCCTTGAGCTTCTCTCCTTTAAGCTCACACAAGGTTATAGCTTTCATTGTCCACTGTGTGTTCAGATCCGCAGAGCAGCCTAGACTTCTCTCCTGAGCTCTGCACCAGAAATATCCAGCCCCTGGTACATCTCCTCGATGTCTCACGGGGTTCTCAAATGGACCACTTCTACGACCCATTCGCCACCTGTCTCCTACCATTCAATGGTTAGGAATCTGTTTCTTCCCTGAGGGGATGAAATGTTCTGCTCTGAAATGTCAGCCTTCAGCATAGCCACTCACAGATAACCAGCACTCAGTATGTTTTTGTAAAAAAAAAAAAAAAAAATGAAGAAGTAAATAATCACCCACTGTTAAATAAATTTCATATTCACAAGCTTATTTGAGAGAGAAGCAATAATAGCACTAGGGTTTGTACTCTGGGCCTCATTCTTACAAGGCAAACTCTCTGCCCTTGAAACCACACCCCCAACTTTTTTTCATCTAATTTTTGAGTCGGTTGTCTACTAGCTTGGGCAAGTCTAGACCTGCCTCCTTCTATTTGCTTTTCCTGCATAGCTGGGATGACAGATATGTATCCATTCCCAGCATTTTATTGGTTGCAATCAGATTCCTCAAACCTCATCTCACTATCCCATCCCCTACTGTCCTCAAAACATAATCCTCCTAATATCAGCCTCCTAGAAATGAGAACGCGCAGACTGAGCCAAAAGCAAGGACAAGCCATGGCCTGCTAAGAGAGATCAAAATAGGAGCAACACCACCTGCTGAGAGGAACCATAATGGGCGCAGCACGCCTTTAGGGATAGGAGGAAAGGGGTGCATTGTCTATACACAACTGAAAGATAATAATAAAATGGACTAACATTTTATCTACCTGTTATTTTCAGGCATGCTTGTGATTCTCACTATGTCTGTCACTGTTGTGCTGGTAAAAAAATAATTAACAACTAGCTCTCTGGATAAAGATGGAGACCTATATATATATATATATATTTGTTCATGTATGAATTATGTTATTGCCACCAATGTGTAGATCAAAATTTGCAAATAATAATAAAATGCTGCATTTTAAATTTCATACCAGATTGCCATAAAATACTCTTGTTGATTTTTTCTGAAGAATTCGACCTTTATCCAACCAATGACAGCAACTCAACTGTGACTTAACAGACGGAATTGCGTCTTTATCCACTTTCTTCCAATAAACCTATGGCCATTAAATCTGGTGTGTGAGATCTGTTAGAATACATCTCACTTTTTCCTCTCATTTATCTCTCATCTCCCTTGCTGTCCCTTGGTTATCTCATATTGTTACCGTATTTTACCTTGTTATCTGAAATATTGTGTATATGCTTATTTGGTTATTTGAAATAGGATAGGGAAGGGGGAAAACAAGATGAGGGGTAGGGGTGGAGGGAGGGAAGTGGGGACCAAGACATGAGACAGGGTATCAATGTTTGTGAAGTATCGCACCTTCTATCTGGTGAATATAATGTAACCCTTCTATTAATTACAATTAAAAAAATCTGAAAAAGAATACGTCTCACTTTTGCATACGTTAAACTCAGCAGACTGATTTCTCTGTTTCAGCAATAAGCACAACCCTATTTAAAATTATAATCTGTATTACAGGTTTCCTTATCACTTTCTTAAGTCCAGAGACAGTCAGAGGAAGAACAAATTTGTAACTTTGTTGATGTCCCTGGAGTAAACTCCACAGCAATGTGCCAATGTGATGCCATAGGGTGTAGCCATTGTGGTCGGGTATTCCTTATCCAAAAAGGTCTGGAAGTGGCTTAGATTTCAAAGCTTTTTTTTTTTTTTTTTTGCCAGTCCTGGGCCTTGAGCTCAGGGCCTGAGCACTGTCCTTGAACTTTCTCAAGGCTAGAACTCTACCATTTGAGCCTCAGGACCATTTCCAGCTTCTTTTTTTCTTTGTATGTAATACGGAGGAATCGACTCCTGGCCTTTATGTATGCTAGGCAAGCACTCTACCACTAGGCCAAACTCCTGGCCCTCAAAGCTTTTTTAAGTTGGGACTGTTCCATAGGATATTAAATATCCAATGACCATTTCTAATGCGAAAAGTCTGACATGTGAAATGCACCAAAACCTAAAATTGATTATTCAAATGATTCATTATTTTTTTAAGTCTTTTGAATTACAGATTTTTAGATTCTCGCATGCTCAGCCTATAAGTAAGAGTTGAAATTGTGAAAAGTGGACAGACTTAAAAGATGTTAGGAAGGAAGACTCGTGGGAATTTGTTAGACATCGGGCGAAGGAAGTGTTTGGAAAACAGCAGTTGGGACTCTGGATAGCACAGGCCAGCAGGAGGGAAGAGAAAAAAAAATGGGGATGAACTTTGGATGTGTTCCACTTGAAGTGCCTGTGACACAACAAGAAAACTAGTCTAGAGCTCAGAGAAAGCAAAAACCAGAACTGAAAATGTGAGCTGCACTGATTGAAATGCTAGCAGCATATTCAAGTCATGCAGGGAGAAATGCTGAAGTAAGGACTGTGACCTTGGGCCAGGAGCGTAGCCTGGTGGTAGAGTGCTTGGCCTAGCATTCACGAAGTCCTGGGTTCGATTCTTCGGTACCACATACAGAGAAGTGGTGCTGTGGCTCTAGTGGCAAAGTGCTAGCCTTGAGCAAAAAGTGCTCAGGCCCTGAATTCAAACCCCAGGACTGGCAAATGAAGGAGAAGAAGAAGAAGAAACAGAGGTCACCCATCATAAAGCCAAGGAGATGGGGAACACAGAGGCGGACAGCCAGTCTGGCATGGCCAGGACATACTCTAAAGATGAAGGAGTTGGGAGGGAGGTGAGATAACATCACGAAGCAAGGCGTCCTGCGGCCTCAGGGATGCGGGCTGTGCGGGCGCTGACTGTAGCAAAAGCGTTTTCCCTGAGAGGCAAGGAAGAGGCGGTGGAGCTGGCTTCCCAGGACTTCACCGGGGCGGGGAGGCGGTGGCGGCTGCAGGCGCACGTGGAGGTGACGGGAACTTGCGCAGGATGAGGCGCTGAGGATGCAGATTTCCGTCTGGAGGAAGAGGCTGCCCTGAATTCACCACCCTGGAGGAGGGCGCCGCGCCCGGGAGGCGCCCGGGACGGGGCAGCGGGAAGTTGCTCGGTTTCTACCAGTTTGGCGGCTAGGCTGGAAACCGGTCTCCGAGATGAAAGGACAAGTCGGGCTGGGAGCGGGGCAGCGGCGAGCGGGCCGGGACCCGGGGGCGCGCGGATGGCTCCGTGGCCCCGGCAGGGCCCGCCCTTGGGGCGCCCCGCGGCTCCTCCCGCACGGGAGAGTGTGGAGTTCCGAGAGTTGTGCAGGGACACTGCAGTCCCTCTGCAGGAGCGCGCCAGACAGGCCGGAACGGGCTGGAGAAACCGCGTGGCGGGCCACACCGGAGCCGTCCTTACCTCGCGGGCCACGCCCGGCCCCGCGCCCTCAGCTCGCTTCCTCCTCCCCAGCCGAGTCCGTCCCACCCCGCGCCTCTTTCGCTTCCTACTAGCGCCCTCTGGTGTGACGTCACCCGCCCATCCACCAATGGGTTGAAGAGGAACCGGGCTGCGGCGTGTGAGTGGCAGGAGGAACAGCCAATAGGGAGGCCGAAGGGGCGGGTCGCCGTGGGTGTGTGAGCGGGAGCGCCCGAGCGTGGGGAGCTAGCTGCGGGGTGCGGGGGGCGCGGCGGGGGGCGGCGCGCGGGAGACTCCTCCCCTGCCGGCAGCGGCGGGCACCGGGAGCCCGCCGGAGTTTCCTCGAGCTGGAGGGAGATGCGGCCCGGGCTCCTTGCAGGTAACGCGCGCGGGGCGGCCCCTGCAGGGCCGAACGCGTCGCGGGGCGAGCGGAGTTGGGCGCGGAGTGCGCGTGGGGCCCCCGCTGCAGCCCAGCCCCGCGCCCCGCGGCTCTCGAGGGCCCGGGGGGCGGCGCCCAGCGCTGGGCCGGCCGGAGGAGTTGGCTGCGGGACCGGAGCAGGGTGGGGGGGCGGGCGTCGGGCACACCGGGGTTAGCACCTGGGACAAAGGGGAGGAGTGGGGGGCGCGCGCCCCGGACTCCGGCTCCTGCCGCCCCCCTGCCGGGCCCAGGTCACCCTGCCCGCCCCGCGGGCGCGCTGCTCTCGGGACGGCCACTTGGCCTCGGGGCCCTGCGCCGGGCCGCCCGCTGGCCGAGGTGCGGGCTCCGGCTCGGACCGGGTCCCCGGGCGGCTCCCCGCCGCTCCAGGCGCGCGACACTCCTCTGCCTGGCGTCGAAAGCCGGGGCCGCCGGCGGGGCGCGGGGTCGCCGCGCTGCCCCCTCCCGCGTGGGCCGGGAGTTGGGGAAGCCGGGCGAGGGGAGCAGGGACCGCCCCCACCTGCTACCCAGCTCCACCCGGCGTCGGGTCTGGAGGTTGCGGCTGTGGGCCGGGTGTGTGTGTGTGTGTGTGTGTGTGTGTGTGTTCCTGTCTTAACCCCACACAAAAGAAGGGAGGAGGGACGAGGAGAGCCACTGAGTCATCCACGCTCTGCCCTGCCCGGGGCAGATGGATGATGCCGTTGGTCACTAGAGTGGTAAGGAGTGACTGGATCCCCTCCTCGCCCCTGCCCTGCCTTGGTGACCTGGCCCAAGTTGGACCAGGGGGAGGTGGGATAAAGTGATGGTGGCAGGCGGATGCCTGGGGAGACTGCAAACTTTGTGGGACAGGAATTAAATGTGGAGCTGCACACAGACACTCTTGCTGTATGGGCATCCCTGGCCCTAGGACATCACTGAATTAGGGAAGAGGAAATCAGTCATCACACCGCGCGATGGGCATCCTTTGGTTCAGCGTGTCGTGGAGGAGGGCAGGAGGGATGGCTGGCTAAAGGGAAGGGAGCCTGAGGTAGGAGCCGCAGTTCTGTCTCCATGGTACTGCCAGGCCGCAGATGCTGAGTTGAAACCATCCTGGTCTTGAATCTGATTTTGAGAGGCACTGTCACGTCTCAGCCTTACAGAGAAAGGGCAGCTGGCTGTGTGGATGGATTGTTCCCCAGGAGATAGAAAGGCCAGACAGAGGCCAGCAGCCCACCCCTGCAACATGGACAGAAGTGTCTACAGTTGGTGCCAGTTATCCATTTCCCACAATGCATTATTTAGATTGGGTCTCACTCTTCTGTTTTCTGCAGTCCAGGCTTCTGTGTCCACTGTCTCTGAGTCTCTGTGTTCACAGTTTAGGGTCATTGGCTTTGGAGAGTTTCTGTTTGAGCTGTTTTTGACCTTCTTATTAATGGTTGATTAATTTGTTTTGGCCCCCCAAAACAGAGGTTTCTTATTGGAATTTTGAGGAACTGGGGTCTAAAGAGACCTCTGGTTTAAGGGGTGGGTTAATTCCAGCACAGGAGTCAAGTGGGCATCCAAGCACTGATGGTGGCTTGATGAAACGCTGCCAGAACCAGGGCAAAAATGAGGGTCCCATCTGTCCTGCCTCCACAGGTGAACCTAGGTCCAGATGTGGCCAAGGAACTGGGTTTTCAGAGAAGACACAGCTCCCAGGCCGGATGGCACCTGGACTCAAGTAATAGGTCCAAGCAAAACAGAGTGTCCCCTCTAATTTCATGGTTCGATTCTTTCCCATGAATGCCAAACCTCCTTGTGGATCAAGGGTCTCTTCTTGTCAGAGAGGTCACTGCGTTGTACAGGACGCAAAGATGCCTCACCAAGGATGGCATGTGCTGTAGATTATCTGATGGGCCACTGGTGGGAAGCCCATCCCCAGGAATAAGCCTGGCGTGGGTATTCCTAGGACAGAAGGACTAGGCACTAGGAGCTAATTTCTCCATACTAATAGCAAGAACAGGAACCAAGTGCTTATGTGCTTCCCTACCTCAACTTTCTGAAGAAGGCAGCGGTATTTAAGTTGCTGGTGATCCTTAGGAAGGCTAAGCTCAAGGTCATGCAGCTACCAACTCCACTTGTCCTTCTCTCCAGAGACTCTGCTCCCAACGTGCTGGGCAAGCATGCTACCACTTGAGATAAGTCTCAGGCACTTTTTAATTGGGCTTTTTGGAGGATAGGGCCTCACTTTTTTCCTAGGGCCAACCTGGACCTAAATCTTCCTATTTATGCTTTCTGACCGCAGTGGCTGAGATAACAGGTGTGCATCCTCACACCCATCCTCTTCTATTGCAGTATTGTGGACTATTTTGTCCGGGATGGCCTGCGGGTGCAGGCCTCTTAGTTTATAGCCTCTCTCATAGCTAAGAAGATGAGAGCATACCACCATGCTATTAGTTCAAACTTTGGCCTGCCTGGCCAGGGTTCCAAGAACCAAAATGATCCTAATCTTAGCCTTCCAGTCAGCTAAGATTACAGGTGTGAGACACCATTGGCAACATTGTGGAATTTTTTTTTTTTTTGATGTGGCATTTGCTATTGCAAGACATTTTCTGAACTATTCTTGTAGACATGTGAACAGTAAGTGAAAAGGGCATTTGTGAGTATTTTTGGTGACAGCAAAGATGTGGGAGCCTTAGAGATGCAGGAGTTCCCTGAGAAGGAAATGAGGGATGGGGATGGGAAGAAGAGGGAGCCTGCCAGACTGAGAAATGATGCTGTGAGCCTGGAGGGCAGAATTGGGTAGACTCCCTGCTCCACTCCATCTCTGCAGAAGAGGAGAAAATCATTCTGAGATCGACTCGGACATTTGTTGACTTTCCAGGGGTCCTACTGGAGCCCTTTCAGATGATGGAGTCTACATTACATATGCTTAACTGTTGCATTAGTTAGCAAAAATGAATATATAGTATGACTACATATGACCACAGTAGTCCCTGAATCAGTAGTATTCCTTTAAAGCTATTTGAACTTCATAGCAAACTTTGATGAAGTATTCATATGTTGGTGATAGGGCTTGAACTAAGAGCCTGGGCACACTGTTCCTTAGCTTTCTAAATTCAAGGCAGGCACTCTGCTACTTGAGCCACACCTCCACTTTTGGCTTTTTGATGACTGATTGGAGAGAAGCTTCTACTGGACTTGTTTACCTATGCTGGCTTCAAACTATGATCCTCAGATCTCAGCTTTTTGAGTAGCTCAGATTGTAAATGTGAGCCACCAGCGCCCTTTAGTTAAACAAGCTTTTGTAGCTCCCAGCTGCCATCTTATACTCTTAAAATTGGTATAAACTATTTGTTTTCCTTTATGTAGGCTTCCCAAATCAAAGAACACCTTTATTCCTTCTGTGTGAAAGCATGGTGGCTTCCTAGCTATTCAGTCTTTTGACTTTTTTTTTTTTAAAGCAGCAGGAGCAATTTCTTTAGCTGAAATGTAAACACAGTAATTGGGGTCTTCACAGTGACCTGAATTGTGTTTGTAACTGTAATCTGAATTTAAGCAGTAGTTTAGCCTTTCACTGGAAGAGAAAAGAAGGCCGGAGAAGTAAGTGGAGGATGGTTCTCCCAGCATGCTTTACCTCAGATGATAAGGCTCAAGGGATTTGCAGTGGAGAATTGCAGTCTTTTGTCTCTGGCTTGTAAATTTGGACATTCTGCCTCTGGAAAGGGTCAGTGTGGTCACAGAATGGCATGTCCTGCTGTCTGTTGATCTGTCTCCACCTTAATGAGACTGTGGGCTGGAGAAAAGATTCCTTTGGGCCTCAGGTTTCTATTGGCTGGCTTATACTTGATTTGCGTAATGTGTGATATTCACTTGAAGATCTGGAACCAGCTAGAGCTAAACTGCCTCCTGGGCCAGGGAACTGAGGTTCCCATCTACTCCCTTAGTAGGGTAGACTCCAACACCTGTAAGCCAACTAGGTTTTTCTAAAGAAAATTGTTCACTCTCATGGAAAAAAGTATAGTTAGAATTGCCAGTCTCCTTGAGCATCCATTACAGTCCTCATGACAACTGTGGAAGTATAGATACTCTTATCCCTGCTTTGGAAATGAGAAACATCTAGGGAGCTTAAACTTTAACAAGATTGGAACTCAGCAGTATGACCCAGATGTGGTCCTGGCAGATCTACAGAAAGCAGTTATCAAGGTGTGGTGCAAATGGAGATAGATAAATCTGGCTTGCATAGTAATATATTTGTTTGACTGAATGACAGGTCCAGAAGCTGTTAAGACAGTTCTCGCTGCTTGGAATGTTTTGAAAGTAGGATTAGTGTCATGCACAAGTCCATACAACTACTAGCAAGACTGCGACAAAATATTTTGCCTAAGCAGGTGCCAGTGGCTCATACCCATAATCCTAGCTGCTCAGGGGATTGAGGTCTGAGGCTCAAGGTTCAAAGCCAGCACCAGCAGGAAAGTCTATGAGAGTGGTATATCCAGTTAACCACAAAATGCCAGAAGTGGAGCTGTGGTTCAAGTGACAGCACTAGCCTTGAGCAAAGAAGCTCAGGGATAGTACCCAGACCCAGAGTTCAAACCCTAGGACCAGCAATAATAATAATATTTTTGCTTCTTGGTAAGGAAAACACAAAGTATGCATTTTTATCTTGACTTCACTATTAAAGTTTATGTCTCCATATAGAATTGCTTCCCCTCCTCTGCTTTGGGACATAGATCAGATTTTTCTGTGACAACATTCTTGCAATGTCATGAGTTCTATGTGTGTATGAGCCACTAATCTAGCAACCAGTCACACAGGCATGTGTACATACATCCGGATTTTCTATCTTAAGATGTCCCTCTGACTGCACATGAGCCTACAGAATATTGAGTATATCAGAGTCAGGGCGTGTTTTATCTACTGTGTCCTCCCCTGGCACCTAGCCATCCCATGGTGAGTAGTTACTGATTTTCCTTGATTGGATGAGTTGTCACTAACTTTTCTTGTTCTTGTGTGTGTGTTTGCCTGTATCGGGCCTTGAACTCAGGACCTGGGGACTGTCTTTCATGGTCACTCAAAGGTGGTACTCTACCACCTGAACCACAGCACTCCACTTTGGACTTTTTTCCCAGTCCTGGGCTTGGACTCTGGGCCTGATTACTGTCCTTGGGTTTTCTCGAAGTTAGAACTCCACCACTTGAGCCACAGCATCACTTCTGGCTTTTTTTCTATGGATGTGGTACCAAGAAATCGAACCCCGGTCTTTGTGCATGCTAGGTAAGCACTCTACCACTAGGCCAAACTCCCGGCCACACTTTGGACTTTTTTATAGTTAATTGGAGAAAAAAGTCTCATGTATTTTTCCTGCCCTAACGGGTATCAATCCATGATCCTCAGATCTCAGCTTCCTGAGTAGCTAGGATTATGGGCGTAAGCCACAGACGCCTGGCCGAGTGTCTAATTCTGTAGGTTGTAATGAGGGTGGCTTTTCTGCCCACTGAAGTCTTTAAGAGCTGCGACTTAACATTTTTAATGATAACATCCTATGAAAATGCAACAAATTACTATCTAGCTGTTACTTGCATAAGGTAGAGATGGCTACTGCTGAAGCATTCCTAACTGCAGTGGTAAATATTTATGCAATGTTATTTTTCTTGCAGATTTCTAGCCAGCATAATGCTAGAACCAGAGGCCAACAGCTTGCAGTTGTCAGGATGGCCGAGCTGGACACTGACTTGGAGCACATCCTCCCATCCTCGATCCTTGCCCCTTTCTGGGCCAAGTTAGTAGTGGGATTCGTTTCCCTTTTGTGTTTTGCACGGAGCTATGATGGCGATTTTGTCTTTGATGACTCTGAAGCTATTGTTAACAATAAGGTTTGTATCTTTAACATTTTTCTGGGAAACAAACTACATCTAGCTGCCTGAGTCTCAAGAGTCTCTATTTTATTTATTTTTGTACTGGTAGTAGGGCTAGAACTCAGAGCCTCACGCTCTCATTTTAGCCTTTTTGCTCAAGGCTGACAGTACTGCTTGAGCCATACCTCCAGTTCTGGCTTTTTGTTGGTTAATTAGAGATAAGAGCCTCAGATTTGTCAGTCCGGGTTCAACTTTGAACCACAATTTTCAAGTCTTTACCTCCTGAGTAGCTAACAGTAGTGTAGGATTCTTTATTAGATTTGGGCTAAGCATTTCTTTGGGCCCCAGTTGTGCTGTGCATTTCCTTTCTTCCTTTCTTTATCTCTGTCTCTCCTTTTGTATCATCTCCATAATTTAGTGTCTATGGTCTTCCTCCCCTGCCTAGCCCTTGAGACCCAGTCCACACTTGTTACAGAAAAGCTGTTCTAAGATTTCAAAACAAGTGTATGTCATATATTCAGGTTGAATATTTCAGGTTTTCTGCAAAATTCCAAAAAAAAGAAAAAAGAGGAAGAGGAAAAGAAAATCTATTTGCTGCCATGATGGATGGGTATGAGCACCTGTTATAAGGTGTTTTCGGCCATCTCTGCCCTTTACTAAGTGTGAGTACAGCTGCCAAAGCTGCTGGGGATAGGAGGCGGCTTGTGGGGACACTGCAGCCCTTGACATGTCATGTTTAGAGACTCACTGTTGCTGAACTTGGAGAATCTTGGACAGTGTTGATCACCAGTTGCAGCTACATCAGTCTCCAAGGGAAAACTATTCTTTTTCACTTGATGACCCGAGTTAGAAATGAAGAAAGTATTTTGTGAAGAGAAAAGGAAAAAATTCAAATATGCTGAAAGAGAATGAGGAACAAAAGATTCAAATACGCTGAAAGAGAATGAGGAACTTTGAGGTATGAAGAGCCAGAGGAGAAAGAACTTGGAAGTGGCACAGATGAAGGTTTTAGGACAGCCCATCTGTTACTTAGCCAACAGTTTATGTATGCTGCTTAACCAGTGAAGAGGACAGGAAAGAATCACCTGTCTCTCTCCACCTGGCATTAATCATGGGAACTTTTATAGTTGAATGTTTATAAAACCTTAAAGCTTCAGATTTTTACCACATGAGGAAGTTATTTTCATCTTTTAAAATGTCACAGAAAACTTTGTCACATGACAAAGTGGCCCTATGGCTCAAGTGGTAGAGCACTGGCCTTGAGCTTAAGAGCTCAGGGACAGTACCCAGGCCCAGAGTTTTAGCCCCACAACCAGAAAAAAAAAAAAAAAAAGAAAGAAAACAGTGACGTGAATATTTGCTATAAGGCATGTCGGGAGTTGAATGTTTGCAGATTTTTTTGTGTGTCATCAACATGGCACAAATAAATGACTTTCTTTCTTTCTTCAGTCGTGAGGTTTGAAGTCTGGACCTGGGACTTATCACTGAGATCTTCAGGTCAAGGCTACCGCCCTATCCCTTGAGCCACAGGCCCATTTTCTAGTGATTAATTGGAGATAAAAGCTCACAGTCTTTTGGGTCTTTTGTGCCCGGGCTGGCTTTGAACCAAGATCCTCAGATCTCAGCCTCTTGAGTAGCTAGGATTACAGGTGTGAGCTACCAGCGCCTGACTGTAAATGGCATTATTAATCATGCTTATCTTTTTTTTCTTCTTTTTCATTTTCTTGAAACAGTGTTGTTGTTTCAAAGTCCCTTGCCAACCTGTGTTTTCCCTGTTGGCCTTGAACTGGTGAGCCTCCAAGCCTCAGTCTTCCAGTGCTAGGCATGTACCACCATACTTCATTTTTCATTTGCTTCTTTGGTTGGTTAATTGCTTGCTTGCTATTTGGGGTGGTACTGGGGTTTGAACTCAGGGTCTTGAGCTTTCTAGGCAGTACTGCACTACTTGAACCTCTCCCCCCCATCCCTTTTCTTTGGGGGGAAGGATAAATGGCTCAAGTGATGTGTGTTTTTTGCCCAGGCTCACTCTAAACCACAATCCTCTCAACATCTGCCTTGCAAGTTAATCTTTACTTTTAAGTGCTTCGCTCATTCTTTCCTTCAAGTTCACCCATCAGCTAGCACATGTGACGATGGGTAAGTCAGTAGCTCTCAGCAACAAGATCACAGGCTCACTAGTCACTTTTCTAACCAAGGTTCATGTTTATTGTAAGTTCTATTATTCATTTTGTGAGAGTGGATATATGAAATGTTAATTGGGAAACAATATTGAAAACATTCCAGACTGTTGTCAGCACAGAAGCTTGGGTTCTGTAGAGGGTTGTCCAATGTGAGTCTTCCTTTGGCATGGGGCGAGGTGGGTGAGGCAGCTCGTGGCTCTGAATGTCTTCTGGAGTGCCTCTTTATGCCCCTTATGCTGACTTGCCAGCCCAGCTTTCTCCTTCGCTGCTTAATGGCAGTCATGTCTCACTTCCTGGCAGCCTGCCTACAGTGTCGTGAACAGGCCAGTGCGGGGTCTGGCAGTGTGGAAGACTGTCTTCCAGATGCTTTCTTCTTGCTGTGCTGATTTGCTTTCTTGTGCCACAAGATCCTTATTGAAACAGTGGAATAGAAGAAATTTCAGACCCACTACATTGTTTCCATAAATCATGAGGAAAAATCGACCCACCTTCCTATCGTGTGCCCTAGAGCGTACAGGCTGCTGCACCTAATCAAATATTTAGAGCTTTGTTGGTGCTTGTTTCCTGTTGGGAGAGAGAGGGAGCTGCACTGCCTCTCCGTCCACCACTGAGCAAGCCCTTCTTGCGGAAGCTAGGTGGGTTTCCACTCTGTCACTGAGTCAGCTAAGTTAGCTGGTGGGTTCCTGTCCCAAAACACTGATGCAGCTCCTGGGATGGGAGTGGTCAATTGTGTAAGGCCACTGATTCAGATCCCCAGCAACAATAAAAATCTTCCTTACAGTGGGCCCCAAGTGACCAGCTTAGTGCCTGTCCCCTCTTCTGAAGACATCTTTTTTTTTTTTTTTTTTTTTTGCCAGTCCTGGGCTTGAGCTCAGGGCCTGAGCACTGTCCTATCACTTGAGCTTCAGCACCACTTCTGGCTTTTTCTTTCTATGTATGTGGTGCCAAGGAATCGAACCCGGGTTTTCGTGCATGCTAGGGAAGCACTCTACCACTAGGCCAAACTCCCGGCCCCATCTGTAAGCATCTTAAGTATTGGGCATTGAGCTGTACAGTACCAACATTTGCTGCTCCTTGAGACTGCCTGGTATTTGACACCTGTTCTGTGCGGCGCTGTGGTGCGTATTAAAGACCGTTTTGTTAGGCAGCTGGCACCTGCAGAGGCCCATAGGACATGAAGAGATGGGGGCAGTCTTGGCCAGGCATGCCGTGGCCTCACCCCTAGCTACTTCTGGTTTTTGAACAACATGGCGTGTCTGTGAGACTCCCACTCCTCTTCAAAGGGCTCCTTCTGTTCAGAGAATCACAGCAAATTTGATTTCTGAAAGAGAGGGATCCTCACCCAGCCACCTGGTCTTCTGCTCTAAGGAGAAGGTTGATCATTACATTTGTTACTTTTTCCTCCATGTCTTAGTTGTCTTCTACAGCATTTAGTTTCATGTTGTAAATATGAAAAGAAAAAAAGGCTTTTTATTGTATTTCTGAGAAAACGTCTTGCTGTGTAGCTTTTTCAAGGCTAGAGCCTTACCACTTGAGTGCCACAGCACTTTTTCTGTGTTTGGCTTTTTTCTGTTTGTAAGTTTTCTTTAGTATTATCTTAGCAGCAAGATTTTTTTTTTTACTATTTACAGATTTATATCTTTAAAAAATATATGGAAGCTGGGCCGGGAGTTTGGCCTAGTGGTTAAAGTGCTTGCCTAGCATGCATGAAGACCCGGGTTCGATTCCTTGGTACCACATACATAGAAAAAAGCCAGAAGTGGTGCTAGGCTCAAGCGGTAGAGCTCTAGCCTTGAGAAAGTCCAAGGACATTGCTCAGGCCCTGAGCTCAAGCCCAGGACTGGCAAAAAAAACAAACAAACAAAAAAAAATATATGGAAGCTTTTTCTCCCCTAATCTCTTAGTTATACTTAACTTATCAAAAATGAAAAAGTTAAAAAATTAACCACACTTTCAAGCTTGGGGATGTTTTGTAAATAATCTTAGCATGTGAAAGATGATATAGATTCTAGTTAGCTGACTTTTCCACTCATTCAGCATATATAAAACACTTTTCTTTTTTTTTTTTTGATACTTCAGTACACAAGGCCTGTGTGGCCCATGCCTTATGGAGCCCCAACCTCATGATACAGATAGTGCAGTGATTATAAGCTTCCAGTGTGTCTAGAGTTACAGGACATGGGACAGGAGTGACAGGAGGGATCCACTCAGGAGCCAGAGAGCTCTATGGCCACCATGTGAACAGTGGAGGAGTCATGTAGAGAGACCTCCGTGGGCAGAGCCGTCATGGTGAGCTCATCACAGGAGTGGAGTTCACGCAAGGGGGCCGGAGTTGAGTGAGTGGAGGCCGTGTGGCCACTCTGTGAGGACATGAGTTTGCTACAGGTCGTGGAAAGCTGTGGGAAGGGGTCACGCTGCCCAGGATGGAGCAGCTATCCAAGCTCTTCCCGCGCAGAACATGTCTGAAGGAGCATGTCCCTGCTCTGTGCTAGGTGAAGAGATGGGATGTTGGGTGGCTTAGGAGCTTTCGTGGGTTGGCTAGGTGAGGGCTTCAGCAGAGGGCTGGGGAAGAATTGTGTTTCCCTTATCCAGATGTCCCTGGTGTGTCCTGCAGGATCTCCAGGCAGACACTCCTCTGGGGGACCTGTGGCATCATGACTTCTGGGGCAGCAGACTGAGCAGCAACACCAGCCACAAGTCCTACCGGCCTCTTACCGTGCTGACCTTCAGGTGAGGTGTCGGCCTGGAGCAGTAACCGCCATCCAAGGCCTACATGTGATTGCATGGCTGTGTCATTAGCCTTGGGCCAGTCAGTGATTCCTAGGTAGGCTGAGACACCCTGTACTCTTAAGAATTCCATGCCGATTTCCAGTCTCAGGACGTGAGCCCAGGGAGAGGATATGTCCTGTCTGAGTGCTTGCTCCCACAGCACAGATGAAAACTGGAAAGCTGCAGGAAAGGGTAACACGGCCCTGGGTACAGAAATGCTGTAAGTAGTGAGGTGCTCCACATTGTTTTGTTGTCCAAGATGTACCCTTTACTTCCTGGGAACTGTCAAAAAGAATCACAGCAGCATGAGGCTTCTGATGTCATTGTGGGGCTTTTTTCTGTAACAAAAGTAAGGTAGAAGTCACTGTGAAAAAAATGACAGTGAAGTTCAAAACAACCTTCCACCCTTGTGAATCAGGAAGCATTTACATCACATAAGTAAGTAATGATCCTGTACAATTGTTCTCTTTCACACCTATTGGTTGGGTTCATTTAATACTTGTGCCTAGATCTCTCAGAGAAGCATGAAATGGTGAATTGGAGCCGCTGACTACTGAGAAGCAGTCAAAAGTAGAAATCCCAGGCAGCAAGGAAGAGGACAGGACATTAGTTGAGAAACGCTGGCTAGCCTCATGTTAGGAGCACGTCTTCATAGATAAGTTTCACAACCCTTGTGGGTTTTTGTTTTGTTTTTTAGTGGCCATGGGACTCGAACTCTGGGACTGGAGGTTGTACCTGAGCTCTTCAGCTCAAGGCTACTGCCCTATCCCTTGAGCCACAATGCCACTTCCAGTTTTCTGGTGGTTAATTGGAGATAAGAGTCTCACAGACTTTTTTTTAGTGCCCCAACTAGCTTTGAACCATGATCCTCAGATCTTAGCCTCCTGAGTAACTAGGATTACAGGCGTGAGCCACTGTGCCCCGCTGAGTTTCACAACTCTTAATCCAAGTAGCGGTTGCGGCGGACAGATAATCATGTCTTATTTGGAATGTAGTTCTTCCTTACCCCCGCCCCTTTCTTTTGTGGTACTTGGGTTTTGAACTCAAGGCCTTACATTTGGTAGGCAGGTACCCTACCACTTGAACTAATCACCAGCCCTTTCTTGCTCTAAATTTTTCAGATAGAATCCCACACTTTTACTGGGCCAGCCTCAGACCTCAGCCCTCCTACCTACAGCCCCCTATATACCAGGAACAACAGGTCACACTTCCATGCCAGGCTTGTTTGTTGAAATGAGTCTTGCTGACTTTTCCAGGGCATTTTAGAACTATACTTCCAGTCTCTGCCTCCTGAGATTACGGGCATCTGTCATCACATCCAGTCCGAAGCGCTTCCTTTGCAACACTTCAAAACTGATCTCTCCTGGTGCTGTGGCACTCACCTATAATCCCAGATACTCAGAAGGCTGAGATCTGAGGATCCCAGATACTCAGAAGGCTGAGATCTGAGGATGGTAGGCTTTTTAGCTAGTAGGTATTATTAGCTTGGCTCTCCGCTCACCAGTTGATCCATTGTGATTGCCCTGACCACTGTAGGATGAACTACTACTTATCAGGCGGCTTCTACCCAGTGGGTTTTCACGTGGTCAACATCCTCCTGCATGCCGGCATCTCTGTCCTCCTGGTGGACGTCTTCTCGGTGCTGTTTGGTGGTCTGCAGTACTCTAGTAAAGGCCGGAGAGTGCACCTGGCCCCCAGAGCATCTCTACTGGCAGCCCTGCTGTTTGCTGTGCATCCAGTGCATACTGAGTGTGTAAGTACTGCCTGTCTGTGACATCTGCAAGTGTGTGAGCAACCCAAGGCATCTATGAGCCACCTCGTCACTAGATGGACTTCCATCCTGCACTCCAATTGGTTCTGGTATATTCTATACATTGTAAGTCCCCTCCACTTCTGGGTGAGTCAGTTGTTTCTAGGTTCACCATGTTTCTCTCTGCCACCCTGGAGAGACTTCATACCAAAAGTACAGTGCAAGCTCTGGTGACAGTGACTGTGTGGCTGTGTCACGACCCCAGCCCTAAACATTGACAGTTAATTTGCCTGGCTTTGGAGTCTAAAGGCCGGTAAAGAGAACCCCCCTTTATTTAGCAAAGGGTCTGAGACAGCTTTTCTGTGGTGCGTACGTTCGTTATGATTTATGAACTACTTTCTTGATAAGATGGTCATCAAAACACTCTGACGTCCATCTACAATAAGCACTGCAGTGGCCCAAAAGAGCGAGTACAGATATACTGTTCATCATGGGTGTGAGCGGGATAGATGTAAGTTCTGGACTCCCCAAATCCACACTGAGGACATGCTGGCAGGGAGTAGTTGCTCAGAAAACTGCTCCTCCTTGCTCTGCAGGCCTCATCTCCCCACAGGCTTGGACAGGGTGGAAGGGGTAGCCCCTGGCAAGAGCCCAGCCACTCCCATGGCCACTTCTCTAAGCCATGGAGCCAGTGTACATGTAGTCATTTGTGAGCTTGTTAGGACTGCCCAACCCTCATGACCACTCTCACAAGACACTCCTGTATGCAAGGGATTTAGAGAAAGAATTAATTTGTATTTTTACTTCAGCAAAGGCAAAGGACTGAGGACCTTGGTAGACTTGGCACTAATACAAGAGTTCAGCTAAATCTCTTTGTTTGTAATTACATGTGAGTTAGGACTGGTTTTAGTCTCAGGTCTCTGTTGTAGTTATATGGTGTTGGTGGATTTCATTGTTGGATTTCACACGTGATTACGATATCTTCCAATCATTTTCACTCCCTCTATTCCATCTCCCCTGCCTCCTCTCCTGCTTCCCATACAATTTAAGCCGTTTTTTCTAGTTCAGTTTTTATAGCTGCAGGCAATTTATTCATCCCTTTCAAATGTATTTTGAAATTCTTCACCCTCTATTATTTTCCTCCCTCCCCACCTTCTAACAAGTAATCCTTTACTTAGATTCATGTTAATGTTTATCCATGTATATATCTACTTATGCAAATGGATATATGTGTCCATCTTTTATATCTAGCTTCTATATATGAGTGAAAGCACAATATTTTGGTTTTTGAGCGTGATTGATCCTGCTCAGCGGGATATTCCTGATTCCTTCCGTTTTCATCTTGTGGCTCCCTCTCGCTCCTCTTGGTTCCCAGATTAACCCACTGATCCATTTGAGCCTGAAGCTAGGGACAGATAGCAGAGGTAGCTTGGAAAAGTCATCTTTGAGTCTGTTTTGGTCTAACTGACGGCTTTTAATAAATGCCTCTCCCACTTTTATATCCTTCACATTTCTAAACATATTTCTTTAATATTACCTCCGAGCTGATAACATTTTCCAATTAAAAACCCACTGTGGGAACATGAGAGGCCCAGTTCTGAAGATCTTGGTGTAAGGCATTAAACAACATAGCTTCTGCAGGGCACGTGTCACTGGCATGCACCTAGCACAGCTTGAACAGCTGTATTCAAGCCAACCCACCTTTTCCAAGCAGTCCCAGAGCAGAGATGAAGTGAGCCAGTTGTAAGACAATACCACAGAATCCTTGCACTGTTATACATTCATTGATGATTAAGGTTAGTAAGCTGCTTGTTTTATATGTCAAGGAATATGTTTGTATTAATACTGTATAGGAATGTTTTTATGTGTCTTACGTAAATCTCTTTCTTTTCCCCTTCTTTTAAGGTTGCTGGTGTTGTCGGCCGTGCAGACCTCCTGTGTGCCCTGTTCTTTTTGTTATCTTTCCTTGGCTACTGTAAGGCATTTAGAGAAAGTAAGCATTATGTTTGCCTTCCCAATTTCCAGCTTCCATGTTGTCCTGTCAAGTGGTATTTTAACAGTTGGGAAATGATCTCTTTGCTCGGGATTATGAAAGGACATGGGGCAGAGGTATAATTTGTCCTTGATCCGTCTGTCTACTCCATTGCCTTTTTCCATTGATCCATAGATTAATAGTGTTATGCCCGTGTTGATATGGGAGTGTCAGGCTGGAGGGTGTTAAGGGGGCAGGCACCAAGCCACAAGCAGAAGCCGCACCCAGAACCTAAGCCCAAGCCCTCAGAATAGTTTTTGCTGTTTTATTTCTGGCCAAATTATGAGATTGGATACACCCCTAGTAGAATCCTAGGAGAAACCCAGGCACTTGTCTGGTATCTACCGTACGTGTTCATAGCTCAGCCACCTATTCATGGTTTCCTAGGGAGGATTGGATAAGGTCTGTGGGAGTCTTCGCTCACTGCCCTGCTTTTTCCTTCTGGGCAACAACACCTAAGCTGTGTTTTGGAACACATGTTGTCTCACAGGTGTGACTTCACTGAGATCTAATGTGAGACCCAGCATCCTCCCTCTCCTTTGTCTCTTGACAAAGGAGGCACAGTGTTTTCAGTTTTCTGTGTTTCTACTTTCTGTGTTGCTCATCTTTAAACATGTGAAGAATAGAGTATGGTCCTTTGTAAGTAGCAGCTCTTTGGAAGAATCCTGAAGTATTATGTTAATGTTCACCTAGGGTATCAAGAGGTGCACAGTGGCTAGGCTCTGGCCTGTAATCCTAGCTATTCAGGAAGCTGAGATCTAAGATTGGAGATTTAAAAGCCATCCCAGACAGGAAAATCTGTGAGATTCTTATCTCCAATTAACCAACATAGAATTGGACGGGTGGCTCAAGTGGCTTAAGACCCAGTACTGGCAACAGAGAAACAAAAGAACAAAATATATTACCTATAAACTGGGATTACCAGAGTAGACGTCAGAGTCCTCTGTACAAAAGTCATTCTAATTCAGGCATAAGCACATGAGGTCTCCAATAGAGACTTAGCAACCTAGGTTGTTCATGCCATCACCAATAAGAAGCTAAACATTAATGATATTCTTTTGTACCAGACCATAAGGAGACAAACCTAGAGAGACAAAAGTCTGGACAGGGCTCAGTACTTATACATTAGGGAGTGTGTGTGTGTGTGTGTGTGTGTGTGTGTGTGTGTGTGTGTGTGTGTGCATGCGCGCATGCGCGCATGTGCGCGCGCTTATTTATATCAGTGCTGGAGATAGAACCCAGGGCCTGCACATGCTAAACAATGGTTCCCTTGAGTTACATCCCAGCACCAGGGCAGCGTAGTTTGATTAAAATAAAGCTTACATGAAGCTCATGCCTTAAGAGCAGAATGACCCCATTCTCCCTACTTCCCTATGAACTATGTCCACTGTCCCCACCTCTTAGCCTCTGCTCAGTGTCACCGTCTTTCCATGTTTGCAGAATGGATGGCTATGGTCTTTGTACTACTAATTTCTTGGCTAATCTCTGTTAAATTTCCCTTGGTCTAATGGAGCAGCACTGTTCATACTCATAGGAATTTAGGTTGTCCATACTTTCATTTGTAGTTGGAAATGTCTTAGAGTGACCCATTTATATTTCCCCTACTAGTCTGTACAAATGTACAAAGGCCAGGTGGTGCACAATCATACTGTTGCAATGACTGTTCCTATTCTGCTTGCCCGTATTTGTGTGTGTTCAGCAGAGAAGCAAAACTCTTTTATGGTACAAGTTACAGGTACAAGTAATTCCTGGGATGCAAATCAGAGCACTGTTCTGTCTTAAAAGAGGACTAGCGAAGGATTTTTGTCTTCATACGTGTTAGATCTGAATGTAAAGTTTAATAAAGGCCTGGCATTAGTTACACATAAACATAAATTTCTAGAAAAGTTTTCACTATGGAACAGACCTAATGTTATTTTAGAAAGACCAAAAAATGACATCACTGACACTCGTTATTTCCGAATACCTGAAACAAAGTGTTATTCTTGCAATGAGATGTTTTGTCAGTATTTATATCTGCTTTAAAGCTTGATGTTTCCTTTTGGGAACATAATCTGTACACAGTAATCTTGCTGGAACCACAAAAATGTTTTCTCTTGAAGCTAATACCTTAAAATTGTCACCTCATTGGAATGAGACAGAGTCCCTTCCATCGAGGAGTGGATTTGCTGTGTTCTGAAGACAGTCATTTTAATCCTAAACCATCATTCCTAATGCCAAAGATGAGAGATCAAATCTCTGTTGTTTTTAACTTCCTAAGCCTTTTCTGCTCTCTTTTGAGCCTAACAAAAACTTCATGTTTTCAGTCTGATTTGGGACATTTTATTTAGAATCTCCCAACTAACAAAGCAGGGCAGCTCCCCCCTCCATCCTACTGGACACTGTGCCTTACGGAGTAGGGGTTGTTGCTGACTGAATGCTGACATAGGGGCCAGGTTTCTCTTCCCCTCTGCCTTCCTGTTCTTCGGTTTCTCCAATGCCTTCATTTTCATAAGTTTAAGGACAGCAAGTCCAACTTCCCTTCTGCACATGGAAGCAGGCTTGGTTGGGTACAACTTTTGGGTGTGAATCTGATGCTCATTGTGTGGCTCTGGCAGCTACAGAGTCGTGGCCACCTGTCAGGGTGGCACAGTTCCCATGCACACCATGATGTGCCAGTTACACTAGGCAGAGATGCCAGGCAGAGGGTGGTGGAAAGGGCTAGCTTGCACAATGTGCTGCTTTTGCTGAAAGGAGAACTTCCCCCACCTCCTCCGGAAGGAGTGCCAAGTCTGAGGCACATGCTTCATTTAATTGGTCACATCTGTTGGCACTTGTGGGTGTTAGTGCTGACAAGTGTCTTTATGCATGTTGCTTTGTTTGTTTGTTTGTTTGTTTGTTTATTTAGCTACCTATTTATTTTCCTATACTTCCTTCACTGTCAGCCTTTTACCTAAGGGGTTGAATTATCTTTGATAACAGACATGTACCGAATCAAGGAAAGACAAATGTCCACTACAGTCTGGATCTTCAACTGGTGATGGTTGCTAGGGTGTGTAACTGCAGCTCAGTGAGTGCTGTCCCAAAAGATGAGAGATGCAGTGTGATTAAAAACGATGTTTTTAGGCCGGGAGTTTAGCCTAGTAGTAGAGTACTTGCCTAGCATGCATGAAGACCCAGGTTTGATTCCTCGGTACCATATACATAGGAAAAGGCCGGAAGTGGTATTGTCGCTCAAGTGGTAGAGCTCTAGCCTTGAGAAAGCCCAAGGACAGTGCCCTGAGTTCAAGGCCCAGGACTGGCAAAAAAAAAAAAAAAAGAAAAAGAAAAAAAAAACTGATGTTTTTAGCCAGGTGCAGTGGCTCACCTCTGTAATGCTAGCTACTCAGGAGGCTGAGATCTGAGAATTGCAGTTCAAAGCCAGCCTGGGCACTAAAAACTGTGAGATGCTTTATCTCCAATTAACCACTAGAAAACCCAGAAGTGGCACTGTGGCTCAAGTGGGTACGGCAGTAGCCTTCAGCTGAAGAGCTCAGGGACATTGCTCAGGCCCAGAGCTCAAGCCCCATGACCGACTGACAAAACAAAAAAAGAATGTTTTTCCCCGTCCTCTCTGGAGACATTGGAGCTTAAAATGTAGCAATCTGGACAGTGAGGCAGAGAATTCTGAGAAAGGTCACATTTGGAGATGCTTATGCAGAGCCATGTCCAAGTTAGAATCCTTATCTTGGGAAGATTTTTCAGAACAGAGATCATTCCTAAGTCTAACTACACCAGAGATGACATCAGCTTTTCATGATTTAGCTTTAGTGGGGGGGCTGGGGGGAATTGTTGTTGTTTGTTTGTTTTTTGTTATTTTGCCAGTCCTGGGCCTTCCACTCAGGACCTGAGCACTGTCCTTGGGCTTTCTCAAGGCCAGAGTTCTACCACTTGAGCCATAGCACCATTTCTGGCTCTTTTTTGTTTTGTTTTGTTTTTTTATCGAGGAATCAAACCTGGGTCTTCATGAATGTTAGGCAAGCACTCTACCACTAAGCTAAACTCCTGGCCCTAGCTTTAGTGTTTTTTTTTTCATATATTCTTTATTGTAATTAATAGAAGGGTTACATTATATTCACCAGATAGAAGGTGCATTACTTCACAAACATTGATCTCCTTTCTCATGTCTTAGTCCCATTTCTCTCCCCCCACCTCCGCTCCTCATCTTGTTTTCCCCCCTTAGCTTTAGTGTTTTTAAGAGCTACTTCTCAGTTTAAAATTTGGTATCTGTGTCTTTCTTATATGCTTGTATGTGAATGTTTGCATGGATGCCTATATGCATGTGCCTGTGTGAGCAGGTACTATGGCTTGAACTGAAGGCCTTATAACTCTCACTTAGCTTTTTTGCTCAAGGCTGACACTCTACTACTTGAGCCACAGCTCTACTAGCTTTTCGCTTATTGAAAATAAAAGCCATGGACCAAGAGCATGGCCTAGTGATGAGTACTTGCCTAGCATGCACGAAGCCCTGGGTTTGATTCCTTATGGTACCATATATACAGAAAAAGCCTGAAGTGGTTCTGTGGCTCAAGTAGTAAAGCTGTAGCCTTGAGAATGCCCAAGGACAGTATTAAGCCCTGGATTGGCCACAAAAAGAAAAAGAAAGCTGGGCAAGGCAGCCCACACCTATAATCTTAGCTACTCTGGAGGCTGAGATCTGAGAATGTCAGTTCAGAGTCAGCCAGTTCAAAGCCAGCCAGCACTACAAAGTGGCACTACAAAGCCATGAGATTCTTATTGCCAATTAATGCTAGAAAACAGGAAATGGGGCTGGGGCTCAAGGGTAGGGTGGTAGCCTTGAGCTGTAGAGCTCAGGGACAGTGCCCACACTCAGAGTTCAAGCCCCATGACCCACGAAAGAAAAAGAAAACCCTCTTGGATTTGTAAGTCCTTACTATATGTAAGGTGGCCTAGTGCTATCCACTCAGTCTCCTTATTGAAATCTTCAGATGTGAAATTCAAGAACAGTTAATGTTACTTGGTAGTAAAAACGTTATCATAGAAACACAAGTCCAAATTCATCAAGGCTACGTCACATGTTGGCAATTTATTAGCATTAGTCACTTTGATAAACCAAAATTCAAATTAAATTTTAATTTAGGGAAGTATGTATATAAAGCTATACAAGGCTGGGCCATCCCTAGAACTCAAACCCAGTAACTTGGTTTAGCTTTACTGGGATGAACTTTTCTTGCTCACCTCAGTACTGGAAATATTTTGCCAACATTATGTAAATTGGCCTTAGTTTATCATGAACACACAAGACTCCACATTTATAAAAAGGACCTCTTAGATTATGATATAGTTTAAAAATGTTAAGTGTTCTGGTGGAAAACTCAAAAAAGAGCATGTGCATACTTAGTCTTATGACACATGATAAAATATTGAGTGGTAAATCTGGCAGAAATTACAGGAGAATAGGTTAGGCTAAAATAGGCAATAGCTAGAGGTAGAATACAGATATATGATGTACAAATATTTCAACTATGAGCTGGGACTATGATTACCAGGACCATACACACTGCTTTGAAAGAAAAAAAATGAGAACTATCTATGTAATTTTGAATTTTCTAGTAAACATGCTATACATAAGGAAGAGGTGAGATGAATTTTAATATTCTGTAATAGCTCCATATGTCAGCAATATAATTTCATTGGACAATCAATAGAAAAATATAAAATACATTATGCCTCCCATCTGAAGTCTTAGAGTCAGATGTGTGCGTTACACTGCACCACACCTCCACTGGGAGAAGATGAATCTCAAGTACTCATTAGCAATAATGAGGTGGGAGACACTTATCTGCAAATGAAGCTGTTACTGGGTTATAACTGACCATTGAAATCTCGCCTTTGACGAGATGTGATGCCTAGTATTTCGTGATCACTAAAACGGATAAAATTTAGGCAAAGAAAGTATACCTTCATCTCTGATTTTTGGGGGGGATTTTTAGGCAAAGTCAGAGACTTAAAGGATGAGAAAAACTCTTTTGGAAGTGTTGTAGTTTAGAGAGTAAGAAATATTAGATTATTGCAAGAACACTCCATAACTCTAAAGGCTTTGTTTGCAAAGTGGCATGCACCTGTAATCCGAGCTACCAGAGACTCAGGAGGATCACTCTCTGAGGCCTACCCTGGGCAAAAATTGCAAGACCTTACCAAAAATACTCGAAAGCAAAAAAGGGTTGGGAGAATGGCTCAAGTAGTGGAACATCTGCCAGGAGGCTTGAGATCTGAGTTTTAAACCTCATTTTTACCACCCAAGAAAAACTGTTTTCTGCATCTTATCTGTATCCTAGTAAGTCTGAGTTAGCCATCCAAAGAGAAGACTGTTTAAATTCTAGACAGGATGAACTGAATAATAGCCCATATCATCACATCCAGGTAGTGATTTAGCTTCATATTTTCAGAGTGTCTTCAAGAGAGCTCTTTGAGTATTTCAGTGGGGGAACTGGGAACTGGTCTCCTCTCAAAGGCTCTTGCCTATGGGGAAAAATCATGTTACAGTTAAAATGCAAGCTAATTCCACTTTTCATAGAAGAAATGTGAAATGATCAAGAGACTTGCTTGTGAAATTTAGAGCAGGAAGCATGACATTAGGAAATTATTTAGGCGAAGAATACAAACACAACTTACAAGAATTAGAAAGTATGGGCTGGGAGTTTGGTCTAGTGGTAGAGTACTTGCCTAGCATGCACGAAGATCTGGGTTTGATTCCTTGGTACCACATACATAGAAAAAAGCCAGAAGTGGTGCTGAGGTTCAAGTGATAGAGTGTTAGCCTTGAGAAAGTCTCAAGGCTCTGAGTCCAAGCCTAGGACTGGCCAAAAAAAAAAGAATTACAAAGTATGAGCCAGGCATGTGACTCACACTAGTAATCCTAGCTACTTGGGAGGCTGAGATCTGATGATCATGGTTCAAAGCCAGCCCGGGCACTAAAAAGTCTGTGAGACTCTTACCTCTAATCACCAGAAAACCCAGATGCAGTTCTGTGGCTCAGGGGGTAGGGTAGTATCCTTGAGCTGAAGAGTTCAGGACAAAACCCAGGCATAGTGTTCAAGTCCCATGATTGACCAAAGGGGAAAAATCAAAAAGATTAAAAAGCTTTTTAAAAAAATCAAATCCAGATAGAAGGTTGAGGTAAGCAAGGATTGAGTGCACTGGTCTCCAGTGAGTAGCTGCACTGAATGTTGGGTCAGCATGAAGACTCTTCCCTGTTCTGGGTCTAGAGTTTTGCTGTGGCCATCTTTTATCTCATTTATTCATAGATGGGAACCTGTGGTAATCAGAAGGGTCGTTTATCGTCATCGAAGGCTCTCCACACAATCTGGTACTATGAGCATACCCTGAAGTGCCCTCAGGAGGACGTGTTCTGAGCGGAGGATTGCACCTGAGCCCTGGCAAAGCCTCAAGACCTGGGCTTTCGTTGCACAGGGTGGGACATTGTGAGCTGTGGTCATCCCAGGTTGTACCATTCAGACCTCTGTTCACTGTTCAAACATGTGCACATACTCTAAGAACCGTACCTCAATAGGAGTTAGTTAACACATTACCTTTAGTTATTTTAGCCATTTTTTTTTAAGTTTAGAGACCTGACAACATTTACATTATGGTGACTGTTACTGACTGACCTATATGCTCACTTAAACTGGAATCATACATAATGTAATGGGCTTCTTTTTTACATTGTTTGGTTATAATGGTGACTTTTTAGCATTGTATTACAAACATATAATTAATTTTTACAAACCTTAGTTTACTTAATGGAACTAAATATGTTGATATGCACATCCATATACACACGCACACATACACACACACACACACACACACACACACACATACATTGTAACTAGAGCTTAATTTCCCAACTGCAAGCTACAGAAGCAACTTAGGTAATATAGAGAGGCAGGCTTGGAAATCAAAACAACTCTTAAGATTCCACCTCACTCCAGTTAGAATGGCCAGGATCAAGAAAACTAATAACAACAGATGCTGGAGGGGATGTGGCCAGGAGGGATCACTACTACACTGTTGGTGGGAGTGCAAACTCGTTCAACCACTATGGAAAGCAGTATGGCAGTGCCTCAAAAGGCTAAACATAGAGTTCTCCTATGACCCAGCAATTCCTCTACTTGGCATTTACCCAATTGTCCAGAAACAAGGACATACTAAATCCACTAGCACAACGATGTTCATTGCAGCACTATTCACCATAGCAAAGATATGGAACCAACCCAGATGTCCCTCAGTTGATGAGTGGATCAACAAGATGTGGTATTTCTAAACAGTGGAATTCTATGCGGCTGTCAGAAAGCATGACATCACCCCATTTGTTAGGAAATGGAAAGACAGAAAAAATCATATTAAGTGAAGTAAGCCAGACTCAAAGGAACATAGGGTCAATGGTTTCCCTCATTTGTCATACTCAGTAGAAACCTTGGGCTCTCCTAGCAGAGATTTGCAATAGAGCAAAGCCTAGATACATAAGGCCATATAGTATGACACTAAATGAAAGGACCTCTAGGATATAGAAACAAAAGCCATATAATGAGTGATTGTTGTCCTTAATGTACTATGTTATCTCTCATCTCTTTTGCTGTCCCTTGTTTATCTCATATTGTTACAGTATCTCACTTTGTTATCTGATATATTGGATATATCTGTATTTGGTTATTTGAAATTGGATAGGGAAGGAGGGAAAACAAGATGAGGGATGGGGGTGGAGGGGAGGGAAATGGGGACCAAGACATGAGAAGGTATCAATGTATGTGAATTAATGCACCTTCTCTCTGGTGAATATAATGTAACCCTTCTGTTAATTACAATAAAATATATGAAGAGAGGCAGGCTTGGGCTAGATATAAGGCAAAATATTCTTTATTAAAACAGATTGTGTTCTAAATTCTTTTCCGCCACTGAAGTTCCTCCAGTCAAGGGCAGGTGGCCCCCTGCTGTAAGCGTCCTGGAAAGGATTATGTTCCACTCAGGTGCTGCCATGAGTTTTGGTCAGTACAGCTTTCAAGGCAAGGCACGGTGCCAGGGAAGCAGCTGTGCAAAAGTGTACGATGGCCAGCTGCGCAGAGCATCCGAACGGTCTGGAAAGCTTGTTGAAAGGGTGATGGCCAATTTCCATCCTCAGAATTCCTGACAGCAGGACCTGAGGCTGAGGCTGTGCTTCGTAAAAGATCCAGGTGTAGGTCCTGGGACACCCCCTGCCCCTCCTTCCCCATGAAGCCGCCATTTTAGAGCAGTGGTTCTCAACTGGTGGTGGTATTTGAATCAGGGTTATTTGGCAATATCCATGACACAACCAAAGCTGTTACTGGTATCCAGTAGGTAGAAATGAGAGGTGGCACTCAACCTCCCCCACAATAAGGAGTCAAATAGCCCTGAAGTCAGCAGTATTGACAAGAAGAAACCTGTTAGGTGAAATGACAGAAAACCAAGGGTTTATAATAACTAAAGACTGTTATGCTAAATTTTTTAGAGGACAGTGTGGAGGCTATGGTTTGTCTTAAATTAATCTAGGAGATCTGGTGGTAACACCTGCCCACAGGAGCAATTAGACATGCAATAGGACCAATGATTGTTCTGCCTGTAACAAAGACAACGAATTCAGAAGTTAGACTGCCTGGCAGGGTGGAGGTGTGGTTTCACAGCTTGAGTGACATTTAAAAGATAGGGAGGGAGCTGGGAGTTTGGCCTAGTGGTTAAAGTGCTTGCCTAGCATGCACAAAGACCTGGATTCGATTCCTTGGTACCACATACATAGAAAAAAGCCGGAAGTGGTGCTGAGGCTCAAGTGGTAGAGCTCTAGCCTTGAGAAAGTCCAAGGACAGTGCTCAGGCCCTGGGCCAAAGCCCAGGACTGGCAAAAAATAAATAAATAAATAAATAAATAAAAGATGGGTAGGATTTTGCCAGAGGCATTGTAGCCTGTGGAGACTAAGTGGAACAAAGTGAGGACCTGTTGAATTGATTTATGTGACTGGAAAGGAGTGTGGACTCTGGAAAGTGGAGAGGTACCTGGTCACAATAGCAAGGCCTCTAGTGAAAGCCACTCTACCCAAGGGCAGCAGCAGTGAGTCCCATTAGAAGTGATCTGGCTTGTGTCTTGTTTTGTGCCCAGGGGTTCAGCTGGGTACACACAGACTTTATCATCAATTTTTTTTACCAATACTAAAATTTGAACTGAGAGCTTCAAGCCTGTTGGTCAGTTGCTCTGCCACTTCAGACACACACACACACACACACACACACACACACACACACACACACACACACTGCCCTTTTTCACTGGCTATTTGAAATAGCATCGCACTTTTTTGCCTAGACCTACACCCAGACCACTGTCCTCCCATTTTACTCTTCCTTATATGACTGAGATGACAGGCATGATCTGGTGTCTAGTATCTTCCAATTGACATAGAGTCCCAGAAACATTTTTTACCTAGACAAGCTGGCAACTTCAGGCATAAGTCCTGGTTTCAGCCTGCTACATAGCCTAGATAATAGGTACATCACACAATCTGTACTTAGCTATTGGTTAAGAAGTCTGAACCTGGGTTTTTTTTTTTGTGTGTGTGTGTGTGTGTGATGTAATCCTTCCAGTCTAGAGCCTCCTGAGTAATAATACAGATGTGAACCACCATGTCTGACTCATCATTTATTGTTGTTGGCTTCACCATCTTAACAAAGGTTTTGTTTTGTTTTTTTTTTAAGAGAAATCTTGTTTCCATTTCCTGGAGTTCATTTTGATAAATATTATTTTGTATGATCAGATGCACACAGGCATTGTGCCCCTCTTTTCCTCTCCTAAGTTAACAAAGTCTTAATCCATTTATCCAGCACCTGAGGCTAAAAGCACCTCCGCCCCTGATCGGGGTCCCTGGTGTTGGTAGGATGTGAGATCTTCCACCATGGGGCTGTGCTGACTAGTTCCTGAGGATTCACAAAATGTTTGTATCCTCTCTTTCATTATCTGCATCTCACACACACACACACACACACACACACACTTATTGTTGGCTTCCTGAGCAAGCAGTTTAATAAGAATCAAGCTGTACATTTTACACTACATAATGTGCCTGGCACATTTCATGACAAAATGACTCACTAGATACCCCCTTGACAATTGTACTGAGCCTCATGGAAATTCTATCTCCTTCACACTGCAGGAGTTTTGCTGTTTCATGTGCAACATTTATCAGACGTTTGCTGTGGTTCTGGCACCATCCCAATTGATGATTGTAAATGTTCATATCTTAGTATGATTTTTTAGCCTAAAGTGTTTTATTCTTTTTTGTTACTTCTGTAAAAATGGACTACAGTTACTTATTGGTATAACAAACCAGTGATTTTTTTTTAATTTCCGTACATGAGGTAGCATACTGTACTGAATCTTTTTTAAACTATATTTTATTGTTACTTAGAAGTGATTTACACAGAGGTTACAGTTGCATAAGTCAGGTAGTGAGTACATTTTCTCCTGAGCCACATCACCCTTTCTCTCAATCTCTCTCAGTTTTTTCCTCCCATCCCCATGCACAGGTCGTATAGTTGGTTTTCCACATAGTGTCTAGTGATACTGAGTACTACTGCCAGATTTGTTCATCCTTTGTCCCACCCTCTCACCTCCCAAAGACAAATAAACTAGCAAACAAGACAAAAGGGGAAAAACCAGAAATCTCCATTTCTTGAAGGTCTTTTTGTAAAGTATTGTTTGATAGGGTCACATGCACATAGCTATGGAGCTTTGTGATTCAGTCCTATGAATAGCCTCCTTTGATCTCACCATGTGAATGTCTAAAAATCTGGGTTTTTTTTTAACCATCTTAGTATGATTTTTTAATATGTGCACCTCTAAAAGATACTAAAGGTTATATAGTGAAAAGTAAAGCTTCCTGACCATTCCATTTTTTCCTTAGAATGTCTCAGAAACTACTACAGACAGTTTCCCGTGTATTTTCCAGAGATAAGTGTTTTGCTTTCTTGCAATTTATAGCACAATGGCAAAGTATTCCACTATAATTCTGCCTGTCAAGTCTATCCCATGATAGCTTAGGCTGCCCCCATTCTAGAGACAAGGGCCTTGAGACAGTGAGGGTAAATAACCTGCAGTGTCTTGTAGGAATTGACACAGCTAGAAAGGACCTACCTAAGGCACCTGGACAAACTTAATGATTAGCTTCCTTATAGGATCAGAATCCATTCATTTATTTAGATGAGGGGCAGGGCTCAAAGGAAGGCTAGAGATGAGTCTACGTTTACCCTTCTGTCCCTCCCAGTAGTAGAGTTCTGGTACCCAATTTGTGTGTGGCCAGACCTGCCTCATTAGAAGGAAGGAGGCTTAGGGTTCAGTGGCTGTCACCAGCATGGGTTGTTTACGGGGTCACATGTCTAGTGGTGTTTGAACTGCCTGCAGGTTGGCAGCCCACCTGATTCATGGCTTTCCCTGTCACAGGCACTTGATAGGGCCAGCCCTCTATCAGTAGTAGAGGCCAGAGCCAACAGATGCATCTGACACAGAAAGCCCAGTCCTGTACTGTAGAAGAGTAGAGACTCAGAGCTGCTCCTCCATCATGACAGCAGCAGGGACCTTTGGGGTCATCCTGCCACCAAATACATCATTTGCAGTCTTGGAATTCTCGAAACAATTTGTCACAGTGGTCTCAAAGGTGGTTGGCAGGCTGGGGAACGGGCCTTGCCCAGTGGGGACTCTGGGCTGTTGCATCTTTCTGGAATATCTCAGGAAGAGGAGATACACACCCCATTTAGAGGTATTGTCCAGCCTGAAGTGCAACTGCACATTGACTCATAGAGGTGTGCTTAGAACCAGACTGCTTTAAGCTCATGGCATGCTTGGGAATTTTAGTTCCTGATATTAACAGGACAGAGTATATTACATGATTTTTGCATTTATCTCTTCTTGGCAGGTAAGGAAGGAACTCATCCTTCAACGTTCTGGGTTTTGCTGAGTATCTTTCTGGGGGCAGTGGCCATGCTGTGCAAAGAGCAAGGGATCACTGTGCTGGTAAGACCTCAGACACGGCTGGGCCCACTCCCCACACCTGTTCTTCTCACAGATACTGTGGCCATCCTGCTCTGGGACCTCCTCTAATTCTGGACCAATAGTTTGTGCTGCCATACTTCTGACCCTATTTCTGTCATGCTTCTGCCGTTTTGGTTGACACGTGGACAGGCTAGCAACTTGTGGGAAACTGGGGGATGTTCTTGAAGAGCGTGATTCATTTTCTTGGAGAGTTCCTGCAAAAAAAAAAGAAGATAATGATGTTTTGTGTTTTCTAGTTTGCTCTCACATATGTCAGCAGTTGTAGGTGTAATAGAAGAGTACTCCATGATGCATTTAGTCTAGGAGGTAGCAAGAGCAGGGTATAATTTGGAAATGAAGAAATGCTGTTACCAGGCTAGCTGTGCAAGTCTCTTTATAGGTTATATAGTAAATGTATTATCTTGAGGGCTTTGTTTGGTTTTAGGGGGTGTGCCAGTTCTGGGGCTTAAACTCAGTTCCTCGAGCTGTTTTGCTCAAGGTTAGTGCTCTACCAGTTGAGCAATAACTTCATTTATCTTTTTGATTCTTAATTGGAGATAAACGTCTCATGGACTTCTCTTCTCTGCCAGAGATGACTTTAAAACATGATCCTCAGATCTCAGCCTCCTGAGCAGCCAGGATTACAAGCATGAGCCACTGGTGCCCAGCTCATTTTGATTGTTATTAAATTAGAAAACACAATTTAGGAAATTTAACTAAAGCCTATGTAGGAAACTTTTTGTTTGTTTGTTTTGCCAGTCCTGGGCTTGGGCTCAGGGCCGGAGCACTGTCCCTGGGTTTTCTCAAAGCTAGAGCTCTACCACTTGAGCCACAGCATCACTTCTGGCTTTTTTTTCTATGTATGTGGTACCGAGGAACCGAACCCAGGACTTTGTGCATGCTAGGCAAGCACTCTACCACTAGGCCAAACTCCCTGCCCCAGAAACTTTTTTAACCAGAGATAAAACTTGAGGAAAAGGTTAAGTCTTTTTCAGTCCTATTCCAATTTTTAAAGCCAAACTTTGCAACGTTCTTTTCTCAAAGTGTAGTTTACTCACTTTAAAGGTATACCTCTAAAAGTATAGCTTATACTTAAAAGATACAGCTCAATATATACTTTAAAGGTATAGCTTCAGTCTGGTTAAGTGTAAACCACCTCTCCAACCATGAATACAAGACAGAAGCTCCAGAGAGGACCCTGGCACCTCTTTCCCATGCAAACACAAACCTAATGGTGTTTTTTTAAAATGAGTAAACTCAAAAGTTTTTCAGTAACCACTTTAAAACTCACCATATTGAGTAGTAACAGAATGTGTAATGTGTCTATATCTTTTATATCAGATGAAAAAATTATATGGAGGAAATCAATATGTATCATAATGTCTTATATTTGGTAGATTAAGATCTGAGGATCACAACTCAAAGCCAACCAGGGCAGGAAAGTCTGTGAGACTCTTATCTCCAATTACAGAAAAAGCTAGAAATGAGGCTGTGGCTCTAGTAGTAGAGTGCTAGCCTTAAGCAAAAGGAATTCAGGCATAGTGACCAGGCCCAAAGTTCAAGCCTCAGGACTGGTCAAACAAAAAAAGAAGAAAAGAAAAGGATGCAAAGCAAGCAAGGAAGGAGGAAAGAAAGAGCCTCACTTACCATTTGTTAAAAACGTGGGGAGGTCCATATTACCCCATTGTTGACATTGGACAGCCCTCTGCCACAGAATCATTCTGTTAGAACCACTGCTCTAACACTTCAGACTAATGTAAAGAATGGTTTGAGGGCTGGGAGTGTGGCCTAGTGGTAGAGTGCTTGCCTAGCATGCATGAAGCCTTGGATTTGATCCCTCAGTACCACATACACAGAAAAAGCCAGAAATGGCACTAGGGCTCAAGTGGTAGAGCACTAGCCTTGAGCAGAAGGTGTCCAAGGATAGTGCCCAGGCCGTGAGTTCAAGCCCAGGACTGACACACACACACACACACAAAAGAATACTTTGAAAACTAGTGGTGTCGAAAACATACCATCCCAGATTTAGATCTGTTGAGTTAGCATTCATTTTAATAGGTCTGAGACCCCTCCCAAATGCATCAGCATTTGGGGAGGGTATAAAGATCTTTTTTTTGTGGGTTGAACTCTGGGCCTAGGCGTTGTCTCTGAGCTCTTCAGCTCAAGGCTAACACTCTATCCCTGGAGCCACAGCTCCACTTCCTGTTTTGTAGTGATTAGTTGGAGATAAGAGTCTCAAGGTCTTTAGTGCCTGGGCTGACTTTGAACCTTGATCCTCAGATCTCAGCCTCCTGAGTAGCTAAGATTACAGGCATGAGACACCACTCCTGGCATTAGCTTTAAATGGGAGAGAGGAGTCTCAGCCTCGTGTTTTACTCGGCCTTGGTGACCACAGTCACCTCTCGGTGACTGTCTACAGCTCTGGGCAAAAAAAAAAAAAAAATGAATATGAAAAGACACAGCAGCAGGGGGCTCCTGCCTTGAGTAGAACAAGCAGAAATGGTCTTCTGTGACCCACAGTGACCGTGTGTCACATGAATCAAGATGGAAATGTTTAACCCAGCCCTGGCCTGTGTATTGGATAATGAATGGCTCCCAGCATTCGTGGGAAAGGGTTAAGTAGGGTTTCATCCATCCTTACTGTGAAATCTACAAATTACCTCTGACTTCTGATAAATTCCTGTCTTTTTTTTTGCCATGAAGCCCCATATTAAAGAGCCAAGTCATATGTATTCAGACCCCTGTACCTAGATTGGGCCATGAGTTCTGTTAGATGTTACTGCCTGCTACTGGGATTTTTAAAGAAAGTCTAATAGCTGTCATAGTAGCCCTTAACTGCTAAAAAGAAAGAATCATTATGCCAATATGAGCTCTTCACACAGGCAGAGCCACGGAAGTGCCCGTGGCTAGTTGGCCAGTGGTAGTGTGTGGAGGGGACTGTCCTTCACACAGCAACCTCTCAGCTCATAGAGGTATTCAGCATATAGTTTCCAAAATTGTCCTGGCCATCTCCGTCCCGGCCAGCTAGAAGAGGAAACCAAACCTCCAAAATGGTAAATAGTACTTTTCTCAGTATGGCCACGTGACCTTATCTGACTGTAGAGCAGGCTGGGAGCTGTAGTCCAACCATGTCCCCGGGGGAGCAGACACATGAACAATGAGGATTGTGCCCAAAAGGTCTGCAGAGTTTCTTCTAGTATTTAAATGTGTGCCTCTCCTTGCTTATTTCATGTCCAAATCAGCCAGCAATTCGAGTGCAGCTCTGTGGCTCTGTTCATGAGACTGCCTTTATTTTCCTAAGCAGAATTATCGCCCAGGTATCTAACTACTATTACATGAACTAGGGAATGTTCAATTTTGAGAGAAGGTAGGATAAAGACCACTGGGAAGCCCTAAATTTCTAATTATCTTGAAGCTTAGTTCCCTTAAGTATCTACTACAGAATTATTACTAATGGTTTTATTCAATAAAAACGGCTATATAAACATGAGCTAATTTCATATGAATATGGAGTGGTTCTTTTTAAGTGCTGAAGAGTTCTTCCAGGATGATCTAATCCTTCACACTCCTTGTCTAGATTAAATAATCATATTGTGACTGTAACCCTGACCAGGCTCCCTGTGAGTGATTGTGTGGCGTTGTGTCCTCAGGGCTTGAATGCGGTGTTTGATGTCCTGGTGATAGGCAAGCTCAGTGTGCTGGAGGTTATTCAGAAGGTGCTGCGGAAGGGCAAGTCATTGGAGGTGAGTTACAGTCTTCAGTCTCCAGCCCAGACATAGAAAATGTCAAGTACACTAATCTAAAGTGTCATTTTCCAAGTATTTCTCTGGGTTTTTTTATTCTAAAAAAAAAAAAATGTAGCCTTTTCATGCACAATGTCGGAGTCCTTCAGGTAGAATTGCTGCATTTGTGACTCTGTGAGTTGGAGATCCTAAGCACTGGGGGCTCTGTGTGTCCCTGCAGAGCGTGGGCGTGCTCAGGAGCCGGGGCCTCCTCTTCCGAATGGCCCTCCTCACCGCTGGAGGGGCCGGCATGCTCTATGTGCGCTGGAAAATCATGGGCACTGGGCCGCCGGCATTTACGGAGGTGGACAACCCAGCCTCGTTTGCCGACAGCATGTTGGTGAGGGTGAGTACTGAGCCTGCCCTCTTCTCAAAGCTGCCGTATCCCCACTCCTTCATGATCCTCCTCCCCTCCATCCAGACTCTTCCTTCCATGCTTCTTGGTGGTTTGGGATGAAGCAACTTGTGTTAGGCATTGGAGGGTTTGCGTGAGCTCCTTGGAAGTTGTCTCTTGGTGAGGAACTGGCTTCTGGGAAGTTAGTTCCAGGAGCCTCCAGGGATACCCACGTCCCTCCATAAGATGGCAGAGTGTTTGTGGATCACCTATGCACATCTTCCAAATGCTTTAAAAAAAAATCTCTCACTCATGTTTAATACCTTAATAAATGTCTGCACATCACTTCATTCTCATGGATGTGTGAAGTCCTCACTGCACAGACGAGTCAAATTTTGCCTCTTGGAAATTTCTGGAATTGTTTTTTCTAAATAGTCTCGTCCATGGTTGATTGGATCTTTGGTAGGTTACAGCCAGGGATTCAGAACCTACAGAGTCAGAGGTGCAACTCTGTCCTTTCTTGGAAGTGAAAAAGTCGGTTCTGTCCCCCATCTGGGTCCTTGCCAGTCTTTTTAAAGGACCACTGGCCTCATTGTTTGTTATAGAGGAAATTATGTTTACAAAAAAAAAGTAACAACAACAACAAAAAGTAACAATATTGGTGGTATCTTTAAGAGTCTTAGCAGTGTCAAAATACTTTATTCTTGGGGGTTTGCCCTTTTTTCCTAAAGGCTATCAAGCCATAAATTCTTAGCTGCTCCTTCACAGAGAGAAATCAAGAGGACAGCCAGGGATGCATCCCTGTTTTTATGTGGTTAGGAAAGGTAACTAACCCTAAGGCCTCAGATTTCCTGGGTCACGGGGCCTTCGGCCTCGCCTCACCTCATAAATCCATCGTGTGTTGCTTGGCCAGAAAACAGAACAGATGTACTGCGGGTGTGGTGGCCTGGCTGTATTTTTAATGTATTAAGATCTGAATGCATTTAATAATTCAAGACTACAACCCATACCCCAAAGATAAATGGCAGCATTACATTTTTATACAATTGCTGTGTCCTTGAACATGAATACCTCACAAGTGAAGTTAAGATATATGTTCTTTCAAGTTCAGTATCAAGTAAGTGTTTGTTTTCCTTTTGACTGACAGGCCATAAACTATAATTACTACTATTCATTGAATGCCTGGCTGCTGCTGTGTCCCTGGTGGCTGTGTTTTGATTGGTCAATGGGCTGCATCCCCCTCATTAAGTCCTTCGGTGACTGGCGGGTAATTGCTCTAGCAGCACTCTGGCTCTGTCTAATTGGCCTAATATGCCAAGCCCTGTGCTCTGAAGACAGCGGCAAGAGAAGGTAAGAGGCAGTGAGGAATTTTAACTTCCGCCCTGGGTCAAGGCAGAAGCATTTTGCTAAGTCTAGCACTGATCACAGTAACAATTTTGTGGACAAAAATGTCTAAGTCCATTTGTTCTAAATACATATTAATGGCGAGGGTGAGTTCCCTACACTCCCGCCCACTGCTGCCTTCAGCTAGTGGGGAGAGCGTACGGATGGCTGCTTCCTGGCCCCTGCCCCTTCCCCAGGGAAGTAGCACTTGGAGATCCCTCTCACTGTAGGTGGTAAAGAGTAATTTATGGTCAAAACAGAGTAATTTATGTGTGCTGTGCCCGTTATTTCGCAATTTTCCTTTAAAAATAAAAAATAAAAACCCTGGTGAATGCGAGGGTGATTCCTTTTGTTGCCATTGAGTACAAAATAAGTTGTCACCCCAAAGTGGCTATTCTTCCTTGACAATAAGAGATTTTTTTAAGTTATTAAGAAAATCAAGGTGTATTGTACTTCTAAACTGATTTGTTGAATAGTAACTCATTTATATACCTAAAGATCATAAAATGTAATTTCTAAAAAAGAATTGGGGAAGATGAAGATGTTTCATAAAAAAAATGAAAATTCAGATGATTTCCATGAAGCACAGCCCAGAACTAGATTAGTAATGTCTCCAAATAAATGAATGTTTTAAGTTCACCTACATCTTATATCAGTTAGTGATTCTTAAAGTGCGACAAGGCTTTAGTCCCAGTCAGTTCACTATCTACATGTGAAGCAGGATTTTTAAATGGTATAGGCATTAAAAGGAGCTACCGAATTTGAACTAGCTCTTCTCTAATTGTCTCCTTGCATCATAGGGGACATTGGGAATGACCCACTAATTTGAGAAGTATTTCAGTGTTCAGTGTTCTCTTTGTTTGATGTGTGCTAATATAGCAACAAAAAAGAAATTTTTAGATTTTGTAAAATCTAAACTGCTTCACCAGTCTTCTATATTTTCTGTGAAAACTATATTGTTTATTGGGACGTGTCTCCTGAAGATTTAATTCCTATGTCGTTTGAGACATGGTTTAAAAAAAAAAAGATAAACACATAGGCGCTCGTGGCTCATACCAGTAATCCTAGCTATAATCTCAGCTGGCTGAGATCTGAGGATCACAGTTCAAAGCCAACTCAGGCATGAAAGTCCATGAAATTTTTATCTCCAAATAACCACACACACCACAAAAAAAAAACAGATAGAGCTATTATTCAAAGTGGTAGAGTGCTACCCTTGAGCAAAAGAGCTCAAAACCCTGAGTTCAAGCCCCACAACCAACAAAAAGAAGAAAAGATGAAGTAGCCAGTTTCTGGTGGTTTATTGTCCTAGCTACTTAGAAGGCTGAGAACTGAGAGTTGTGGTTCCAAGCTATCCTAAGCAGAAATATCTCTAATGAACCAGCAAAAAGCCAGAAATGAAGGTGTGGCTCAAGTGGTAGAACACCAGCCTTGAGTGGAAAAAGCTAAGGGATAGCACCTAGGCACTGAGTTCAAGCCCCAGTACTAGCATACACACACACACACTGACTATGTGAATTAATAAGGCCTCACAATATAATTATTCTGATTTTATTAACATAAATTGTATGAGTCCTAAGTTTCATTCTTTTGCTTGATGTTAGTCATATTTTTATGTCCTAACCCGTACTACCAACTAAACACTTCTTCCAGTGACAACTTTTTTGCTATGAAGGAATCTTTTCTCAGCTGATGGCCTGAAGAAAACAATCATTAATTTAATGTTGAGTAGGATATTTTTGAGAAGTTTGGAAGTCAATTTTGATGAAGTACTTTTCCTCTTGCAGAATTCTCACACTGGGCCTGGGATTTCTTGTGATCCCATTTCTTCCAGCAAGTAACCTGTTCTTCCGGGTGGGCTTCGTGGTGGCTGAGCGAGTCCTCTACCTCCCCAGCGCCGGGTACTGCATGCTGCTGACCTTTGGATTCGGAGCCCTAAGCAAGCACAGTAAGAAAAAGGTATCGACTTAGAGTGGCACTGCTTCCAGCGGAAACACCACCACACCGCCCACGAGTGACACTTGCCTTGTGTCTCTATCCCTAAGAAACTGATCGCTGCCATTGTCCTGGGCATTTTACTCACCAACATGCTGAGGTGTGTGATTCGAAGTGACGAGTGGCGGAGTGAAGACCAGCTCTTCAGAAGTGCCCTGTCCGTGTGCCCCCTCAACGCTAAGGTACCTTGGCTGCCAGATTCCTTCTCTAGACTACTAGGGGATACTTTAAGTCCTTTCTCTAAGTAAGAAGGAAGTTGATCCTTGGACCAAAGACTTGGTCTTGGCTTTGTTTTTTTAATGATTTCATAAGATTTATTAGAATTGCACCACAATAATTCTAAAGAAATCATCAAAACCAGACATTATTAGCAAAACAGATGGTTTCCGATCACCCTTGTGAGGAGGTCAGGGGAGGTGACATCATCACATTTCAAGATTGGAATTGGACCAGGCACACGTCCTATTTGGCATGACTTCGCAAAGCCAAGGCCCTGGTGATAGCAAGAGCTATGATAGGAAGGTTCCAGTACCTGTGAACGGATGGGAAGTTGACTCAGGAAGGTTGAACTATGCTGTTTTGTTTGTTTGTTAGAGAGAGAGGGAGAAAATTTCCTGGAGTTCTCTGCTTATGATTCCTTTGACCAGATTAGGTGAAGGTAGATGGCTGCTTTTTTAAATTGGGGATATGCCAGGTGCCGGTGGCTCACGCCTGTGAATCTCAACTACTTCAGGAGGCTGAGATGTGAAGATTGCAGTTCAAAGCTAGCCCAGGCGTGAAAAGTCTGTGAGACTCTTACTCCAATTAATCACCAGAAAAACCAGAAGTGGCACTGTGACTCAAGTGGTAGAGCAGTACTAGCCTTGAGCTGAAGAGCTCAGGGATAACACTTAGGCCCAGAGTTCAAGTCCCATGACCTACAAAAAAAAAAAGAAAGAAAAGGAAAAATAATGAAAATTGGGAGTGTTTTTTGGTGAGGCATTTGGGTAGGTATTTATTGTACTTGTGTTTTTGATGAACCTGAGCTTTTAACTCAACAGGCTGTGCCTTTTGAGCTTTCAGTGGCTCGTCTATAAGAAGAGGATAAGATGCACCTTCAGAGCTTATTGTGAGGGCTTATGCTCATGAAATGCTAGCTTTCTGAGGTTAACTTTAGATTGGGCTTCACATGAACTAACAGTAAGGGAATTCTGTTTGCTAAAACAGGAGGCCATGGCATGAGGCTGGAATACGTGGCTATTAGTATAAACTTATCACTAAATTATGCCTCTTAGGCTGTCGGAATAGGAGCTGCCCAAGATGGTTTTAAATATTATCCTCCTGGGCTGAGAGTAAAAGGAGTTCTGGAATTCTGTCTCATTTATTCATTCTTTATTTTAAGAGAAAGCAGTGATATCAAACAAAAATACATGAGTAAAAATAATGAATAGTTGATGTCTCTGCTGCCTGAAGGAAAGAATGGCTAGAAAGATGCTGACTCTACCTTTGCTCTTTTCTTGAATTAAACTATCTTGTTCATGTTTTACAGTTAAGAGAGGTAAATGCTGTGGGACAATTAATATGTGATAATAAAAATGTGTGAAAAACAGACATAGATAAAAGAGTGAATTACCCTTAGCTTTTGTTCTTTGGTCAGTTTATTTTTTGCTACTAAAAATAAACTGCCTGTGATTTAATTTTGTACTTGCTAATAGGTACACCTTTTCAGTTCACTGTATGAGAAGCAGGAATTGCCCCTTCTGTTTATATCATCTCTTTATGGAGCCATATTACTAATTTCTATTTTCCTCCTGTTACAGTTTTTAGACACAAAGTGGTTTGCTTTATTTTTCCAGATGGGAGAATTTGAGACTACATTGATATTACTTAGATGTTTGATTTGGATGGCTAGCTGAGACCTGGCCTGGTGTGAATGAGTAGCCTGGAACACACACATACATATAGGTGTATATTCTTTTTTTTTATTTTGTTTCACCAGTCCTGGGACTTAGGGCCTGAGCACTATCCTTGGGCTTTCTCAAGGCTAGAATTCTACCACTTGAGCCACAGCACCATTTCTGGCTATTTCTATGTATATGTGGTATGGAGGAATCGAACCCGGGTCTTTGTGCATGCTAGGCAAGCACTCTACCACAAGGCCAAACTCCTGGCATACATATATATATTCTGTCCCAAAAGTATATCCATATGAGACATCACCCAAGTAGAGTAAAAAACACGTGAGTAAAAACATGGGCACACTTTGTTTCCTTTTCTAACCTAAAACCTACGTGAAGACGGTACCTTCAGATAGGTTGCCCAGCAACCTTTTTTAGTGACACTCTTCAATATAAACACAATAAGAATTTCAATCTAAAAACTGTTTTGGTTAAAATTTTCCACTGTAAAGATTGTCTTTTTGTGAAAAAAAAAAAAGCTAGGTCCATTTCAAGGAAGAGATTTCATTTAGGAAAACACAGTGACAGAGGATTTATTTCCTATACTTGTTTCCACTGGACATACATGGACCATTAAGTAAGCAGTTGGCACTTGGCTCTAATTTAGGCCCAAATTTACAAACTAAGATTAATTTATTTTTTAAGTTTACAGTATCCCAGTAAATACTTACTGTCCCTGACCTACATTGGCATTACCCACAAGGCTTTGCATATGACAAGCACTTAATCTTAGCTATGGAATTGGACTAAACAGAAACTGAATTTCCTAAAACTACTATGGGTGAAGATTCCAAGCACCCAACTTATTTGGTGTCATTTTTAGTTTTTAAAGCTTAAAAATCATTTACACTTACCAATTCCAGTAGGATTTAATCAGAATTGATGGATGGAAATCAGACTATCAAATTTCAACTCTGACTAAGCACTCAGAGGATTAGCATATGTTTTTAAGATTTAAATTTTATATCCAGTATTGGAAGGATCTTTGTAACAACCAGTTTTGTTCTGGTTTTAAAAGTGTTAGGTTGTGATGCGTTTTCTTTGCTCGTATTCATTTTTGTTATCTAACTTCTCAGTTGGCTCATTGCCTTGACATGTGAAACACAGAGGCTGGAGGGAAAGTTGAAGAGCAGGCTTTTTCACTCCTTCACATATACTATTGAAACAAAAAGAAAATCACTCTTTCTGTAAACAGTTAGCAGGTTCCTCTTTTGTTGTCCTTCACAACCTAGACTACTCTTTCCTGTTCACAGAACCCCTCTCCCCATCCATTGGGTGAGACTGTTAACCAGTTTTAAATTATGGATGGCATTCTAAGGCTGAAGTAAACTCATTTCATATAAATATTGCAATCGGCATTCTGAGGGCCTCCCCTGAGCTTCCAGTCCGTGTTCTGAGCATCTAGCAGAACACTGCCCATACAGCAGAGGGCATTGAACTCTGTGAGCTTTTTATGGAGAAACCAGAATTTGCCAAGCACAAAGGAAGACAGCAGGCCCTTGGGGGCAGAGGCAGCTGGAGTCACGTTGATATCTGAGTAGAAGCTGTTTGTGTTCTGGGCACCACGAGGGCTTCCCTTGAAGGTGGCTTTCTCTAACCTTGAATTCTTTTGTGCATGGGATGGGAGGAAAGCCACACTTCCAATCTGGGATTGGAGGGAAGCACAAAGTCAAGCCATTTATAACACACTTTTCACAACATGTACTCTGGTATTAACTGAGCTGCCACCAGGCTATAATTTAAGGGTGAAATGAATATGAGGAGACAATACCATAGCCCAGGAAGTTTAAATTATACGGTGTGGTATGCAGGAGTGAGTATACATTGACATCGTCTGCGATCTCTCTGCTTGTGACTCCTTCCATCAGATTAGGTAAGCACTTTAAAATGGGCAGGGTAAAGGGAACCTGTTACTCACGTTCTCAGTGAAGGTCGTTCTGTGCATACCCTGCCAGAGATACAAGTGTATCTGAGGAAGAGCTGTTGCTATAGCATGCAGTTATCATGCAGGATGTGGTTCTGTTTGCAGAGGTGGTTTCCATACAGTGTTCAGGTAAAACATTTCCTTGCATTGGGCACTGGTGACTCACACCTGTAAACCTAGCTACTCAAGAGGCTAGATTCTGAAGATTGTGGTTCAAAGTCAGCCTAGACAGGAAAGGCTATTGAGACTCTTATCTCCAATTAACCTCCAGAAAACCAGAAGTGGTGCTATGAGTTCAGGCTCCATGACCCACAAAAAACAACAACAAAAAACTTGAATGTGTTTAAAACATTGTGCTAGATTTCAAGGTTTTTATTTGTGTGCTCTGACTACCATACCAAAACAACATGAGTTTGCTCTTCAAATTCCTGGAGGCTGGAAGTGTGGTGTCACAAGGTTGTTTCTGCCGAGGCTTTTTGCCCTGGTGCGTGTACATGATATCTCCCTGTGTCCTCGTGTGGTCTTTGACCTAAGAATCCCTGATTTCTGTATGTTCTGATTTCTCGGGAGGCTGAGATGTGAGGATCAGGGTTCAGAGCTAGCTAGAGGAGGAAAGCCCACTAGACTCTTATCTCTAATTAATCTCAGAGAGAGCCAGAAATGACACTGGTTCAAGTGGTAAACACTAGCCTTCAGCAAAAAGTAGCTCAGGGACAGTGCTCAGCCCGAGTTCAACCCTCAGGACCAGCAACCACGACAAAAAGGACACCAGTGAGATTGAGTTGAGGTCCACCGATGCGACTTCATTTTACTTTCTCTCTTTGAAAATCCTCATATTACAACAGTTGCAGTAGGGGCTTCTGGGGGCCCAGTCTGTGAGCTTTGAGGGACATTGTTTCCCATCCGTATCACATAACTAATGATATCCTCTCCATTAGCCTGCCTCGGAGCACCTTCAAGTCTTAGCCAGAAAGTCCATCCTTCAGAACATGCTCCCTGACTACCCAAGACCCAGCTGCCATTGCTAGGCACACTTCCCCCAGAGCTTCTGGTTCCCAGGGACACCATGAGGCAGGGCTTTGCTGGGCTCTTGTTCCCATCGTGCTCTGAGCTGCTAGCACAGTACCATACCATCCATCTCTACCATGTCCTGAAGGCTCAAGCACTGGAGTATGATATCTGGTGAAGACCCTCTTCCAGGTTTGGGGGTGGCCGCCATTCCACTGTGTTCTTACATAGCAGAAGGAAGGAGGGAGGGAGAGCCTTCAGGATCTCTCTTTTTCCAGGACAGTAATATCACCCTCATGATCTGATCACCCCATAAAGACTCCACACATTATTAGGAGCCAGGATTTGAACATAAGAATGGGGAAGGGACCTAAATACCCCCCCAACATGTGTAAAGCCAAATGCTTGTAGTTCCATCGGAGAAATGCATCATACAGGTAAAGACCATAGTTGGACAAGGTAGGCAGACTATTGTTTATTCCTCTTGTAGTCATGTGTACTTGACTCAAATGGAAGTGTGTGTGGAGGGGAGGAAAGCAAATTTAAGGCTTAGTAATTTTTTTTTAAAAAAGCTTTGTTTCATGATTTTCCATTTTCTCTGGTGGGTTCTTTTATTATTCCTCCTCCTGTCATACTTTAGTGATGTCTGCTTGTCACCTCCCGTTCTTATGGTTGTAGATATTCAAACAATTGCAAGCCCGAGGCTTGCTAAAGTTCTGTATGTTTTAACAGAAGTTTTGATGGGTGATTTTTTTTAAAATCGCTTTTCCATTTGTCTTCCATTAGAAGGGGTGATTGGTATCAGAAGTTTTATGTGTCAATGGCCAAACTGTAATCTGTATTTTCAGGTTCATTACAACATTGGCAAAAACCTGGCTGATAAAGGCAACCAGACAGCAGCCATCATATATTACCGGGAAGCAGTAAGGTACTGTACAGAAGAAATGCAACTTTGGTGCACGTGTTGCTTTCACTTCCTAGAATTCCAAAACCTATTCCCTTAAAGACCTCAAGTTTGAGATACTTTTGTCAGACCCTGGGATAACAGCCAACTTGGTTTCTCTCTCCATTTCCAGGTTAAATCCCAAGTATGTTCATGCTATGAATAATCTTGGAAATATCTTAAAAGAAAGGAACAAGCTACAGGAAGCTGAAGAGCTGCTATCTTTGGCTGTCCAAATTCAGTAAGCCTTGTTTTTATAAGAATGTCAAGGACAAAGAAGTGGGTGCCAATGTTTAGCACTATCTTACCCTTTCTTGTTTTTCTTTTCACCTGCTACCAGGCCAGACTTTGCTGCTGCCTGGATGAACTTGGGCATAGTGCAGAACAGCCTGAAACGATTTGAGGCAGCAGAGCAAAGTTACCGGACAGCAATTAAGCACAGGAGGAAGTACCCAGATTGTTACTACAACCTTGGGCGGCTGGTAAGGATGGGTGCCCTGGGCCTGCTGAAGGAAAGGCTTAAGTAAAATAAAATGATATTCTTAAAACCTGTCCAGCACACTCCATTTTATAAAGTCCTTTCACATGTATTTATTTCATTTGAAGGTAGCGCAATTTGGTTTCTTTGTGTGTGATGTTGACACTCTAATTAGTGAGCAATCCAAATTGAATTAGTCAGGCTTAAGAGATCACCAAGGCAATAGGTTAGACTAAGGAATAAATTAAAATGTTTTAAATCTTTTCTGCTCTGGTAAACAGTACTCCCAGGGATAACTTCCTGACAAATGTTCATGTCTGTTTTTAAAGCACAAGTTGAATAGAAACTGAGAGTGTCAGGTATTAGTCCCTTCCTCTGTAAGGAAATTTTTCCCAAAAAAGCCCAGGTTGGAAGTCAGGGCATTTAATTAAAAGGATGTTGCCTTTAAGTGCTGGAAAGAGAAAATAATGCATCCACAATAACCTTATATTATGGGCCACTGAATATTTATGATGATCTGATTGCTTCAATTTTCTTAACAAAGAAATGAGGCATAAATGGTAACATTTTTAGACAGGAATAACTGTATTTTCTCCTCAGTCAGCTCTTCGATTTATTTTCAAGGAATCATATCTAGTCCCTAATATACTTACGTTTCTTAGATGAAATTGTTAAAGGAGAAACATTGGGCTCATGTAAACCATGACAGATGCATAAAAATATTGCGTTTCTTTTCTTTTTTTCTGGTCTGTCTTAGGACTTGAACTCAGAGCCCCTCACTGTTTTCACTTGTCTTGTAGGCTGGCATTCTACCCCTTTCGGCTGAGTTACTGGGGTTGGAACTCAGGGCTTCTCACTCACCCAGCTTGGTTTCTCAGCTGGCCTGTGACCACTTGAGCCACATCTCCAGGTCAGCTTTTGCTATTTTGGAGATGGCATCTTATGGGCTTTTCTCCCAGGCGACATCAAACTGAGATCCTCTAGTCTCAGCCTCCTGTACAGCCAGGATGTGATAGGAGTGAGCCATGGGCACCCAGGGTGAATGGCTTTTAAGATAAATTTATATAGAACTTGCCAGACTCTTAACTTGGCCTCAACAAGTAAAATAACATCATAGAGTGAAAGAAAGAAAGAAAGTGGGGGGGGGGGGAAGGAGGGAGGGAGAGAGGAAGGAAGGGCAGGGCAAGAGGAAGGAAAGAGTCTGTCTATCCTTGTTTGGAATGCCTGGAACTTCTTTGTTTCACGGAGTCCTTGTATTATCAAAACCACATGTGGTCATGTAGCCTGACCCTCTCATAGTACCATATTAACCTACCCCGTATCAGATTTAGAGAAGCAGAAGCACCAGAAAATTTATTATTTTTATAAAATAGTAATAAATACACTGTCTCTGGCTGTGCATCTGGGAGGCATTCCTGTCTCAATATTAACAGGAAGGAAGAAGATTCCATCAGAGCTAAAGGGTGAGAGAAGGCCATCCCAGAAAGCATTAACTGCTTTAATTTATGGAAAACCAGGCTTCCCTTTTCACCGTAATGTCTTTCCTTTCTTTTTTTCTCTGCTGGTCCTAGAGCTTGAACTCAAACCCTGGGCTCTATCCTTGGGCTCTTTTGCTCAAGGCTAACTAGGGCTCTACACTTGACCACAGCTCTACTTCCCTTTCTTCTGTTTGTTGGTTTTATGTTTGTTTTCGTGCTTTGTTGGAAATAAGAGTCTCATGGACTCATGGACTTGTGGGCTGGCTTTGAACATGATCTTCAGATCTCAGCCCCCTGAGTAGTTAAAATTATAGATATGAGCCACCCGTACCCAGCTTTTAATGCCTCTGCTCTTAATATCTGTGGTTGTGAATGTAGTTGTGATGCTTTTGTGAGTATTGGAAATAGAAGTTTATGACTGAAGGAAAAAAGATGACAGATGAGATAGATACATGCTCATGAGTGGGGATAATGCTTGTGTTGAAAAACTTTAAAGTGGCTTGCGTGTCTTTATTTTAAAGATACAAAGCATGTTTTGGGCACTATAGGAAGATACCTTCTCTGTGTGATTACTAAACTGGGGGTGGAGACGGGGATGACAGTTATTTTCTCCTGGCTAGATTGTCAGAGGAGATGAGTGGGAATAGTTGGTCTCACTGAAGAAACAATTAGGGAGTGGACCTACAGAGGAGTTTTTAACAGAACTGATTGTTTAAACAAAAGCTAAATCAACAGAAGTAATCATAAAGCAATTAATGAGATCACGTGCCTCTACTCCCTATCCCCCAGTCTTCAGCTTTAATGGACTCAGTGATTATGCTAAGGATATATTCCTAACTGTGGAGTTTCCAAGGAACTGGCAGGCATTTGAAAGAACTAGAGAACTGAGAATGAATTACCTCATAAAGTGTCCTCAGAGCTAAGAGGGCCATTTGAGGGGAGGTGTGTGCAGAAAGCTGCAGGTGTGTGATGCAAATGAGGCCTCTGGCTCACCTGTAGAAGTGGGGAGTCCCCGCTGGGTTCAGCGCTGGCCCGCTGGCTACTGTATCTCTCAGTAGTCTCTCCTTGTCAACAGTGATCACTACAGGGTAGAGGTGGAGCGTGGTGGTTGGCACGGTGTAGGAAGACACAGCACGGCACCTGCCTTGGTGTTTATTGTTGTTCCCTTCCAGACTTCCTATCCTTTATCGGGATGGCAGCAAGGAAGATGGTTGATGACATTCAATTGTGCCACGTTGGCTTGCTCTGGAGTCACTGGGCCTCGTGTACATTTCTGTTTTCTTTTGCACCTCGAAATCACATGCCTTATGATCTCGTAAAGTGAAGGAAGTGAGAGCACTGAGTGAGGAGAGGAGCTGTGAATTATCTGAATAGTTGTACTGACGGCTGACGGCCGGGGCGCTGCTGTTTCTAGTTAGTGTCTATTAAACTAGTTCTTGAGTGACAGATATTACAGGTAATGTCCCTGTGAGTTCTTTCATTCCTAATTTTTTTTCCCCACTCTGGATGTAACCACTTTCAAGTTGCTGTTTGCAGAGTGAGTGAGTTGACCTGCAGCCGCTGTTTCAAAGCGCTGCCTCAGCTTTCCCTACTAGCTACCTGTCACAGCAGTTCTTTGGCATGTAGAAATAAAGAATTTGTGCTCAATGAGCCTCTTATTATAAGAGTAACAGCCAAAGGAAGGAGCATAGAATGTAAACTTCCGGCTCTTACCGGGATTCGTTCCACTTTCGCTGAAGATCCTCCGTAGCTGGAAAGTAACCTTGGGATGTTTACTAATTATGCTGTCCTGAAATGGTGTTCCCCTGTCCCTTCCACTCACCCATCCTGCTTATTAAGGCTTTTACAAATCTCCACTATGGTTTAATTGTCCAGCTTTTGACCACTTGACAGCTTAAAAGCATTAAGACTTGAATCTTTTAACAGCTCGGCCCATCCACTTATATATTGGCAAATAAGAGGAACTTAATAACTTCAAGGTGTATTTGTTAGAAGTCTGATTTTTTTTTAACAGGAGAGAGTTTTGATTTCTGGATCATGATAAGAATGGAGTATAACGCAGTTCTCTTGTGGAATAGGAAATTAGGAAAAGCTGGATTCTTTGGACGCTGTTGCTCATTCTAGAGAGCTTGCTAACAGTGGCCTGCGATAATGCAGGAGACAGTTCACTGCAGGCCAGATTGTATAGGGACATGCGTACAAGAAGAGAACACAGGAAGGATTCCACGAACAGGAGATTTAACACAGGATTGGTCGGGCAATCACTGAGTAGTTGAAAGAAGAAAATGTAGAGCTCTATAATGAACTCCGTAGGTTTGGGCGAGTGGATGGAATAAACAGGGCTATCAGAATGGAGGAAGGGTCTATGTTTCCAACTTTGGATCAGGGGCAGACATTTCCACTTCCAAGGCAAGAAGGGGAAATTTAGAACTGGGGAGAGGGCTGCCGCTCAGTACCACATACACAGAAAAAAAAAAAAGCCAGACGTGATGCTGAAGCTCAAGTGCTAGAGCTTTAGCCTTGAGAAAGTCCAAGGACAGTGCTCAGGCCCCGAGCTCAAGCCCAGGACTGGCAAAAAAAAAAAAAAAAAAAACACTATCATGGTACCTGGCAGACCACCTGGTTCTAATTCCAAATCTTCCCTTCATAGATGTGTGACTCGAGGTAAGTCCCTAATTTCTCTATGCCCCAAGTTGCTCCATTTGTGAAATGGGCAAACTATACCTGCTTCATTGGGATTGTTTTGGAAAGTAAACTGATTGATAGGGAAAAATCAGAAGCTTCGGAGAGGGGAAGTTGTTCCACATTTGTGTTTGGGGTATTTTGTTGGGCGTGTTGGTGGTCTCAGAAGAGGGGCAGGAGAACTGGAATAGTGATTTGGGGTGTTGGTTTTCAGTATGCAGATCTGAATCGTCACGCGGACGCACTGAATGCGTGGAGAAACGCGACCGTGCTGAAGCCCGGGCACAGCCTGGCTTGGAACAACATGATCATCCTGCTGGACAACACAGGTGCCGTGGGGGCCACGCCCCGGACCTGCACACACCACAGCACTGTCCACTCAGGGGCTGTGGCTTAGGGCACCCCCCTAAAAAAATACAAGGTTAAATACTTGTATTACAAAATGCCTCTTCCATCATTTCCTTTGATCTAATAGAATTTGAACTTGAAGGAAACTGAAATTCCACTTACGCTTGGCATCACATCATGGCAGGAAGTGTGACCGGGGTGAGACCAGCTTCTGGGTTTCTGGGCTACATGGAGCAGGCCTCACTCTCAGCACTGCACCCCTGCAGGGGGCACCCTCAAGTCTGCGCTCATTGAGATGCAATGCATTATAATGACTTTGATGATCTGATGTCTTAGCCACAGTGAGCTAGAGCCAATGAGTAAGGAGTTATTCTGCTCTTTTTGTTTGGTTTTCTTTTCTGTGGTTCTGGCGATCAATTCCAGGGCCTTGTATGTTCTAAGCAAGTGCTCTACCACTGAAATACACTCAAGTACTTAGCCACCCTCATTTAAGAAAAAAAAACAAAAATACCCTTTAAGGAATGATGGGCTGGGTGCCAGTGACCTCTGCCAATATTCATAGCTACTCAGGAGGCTAAGATCTGAGGATCCCAGTTCAAAGCCAGCCCTGAGTAGTCTGTAAGACTCTTATTGCCAACTTACTGCCGGAAAAGCCAGAAGTAGAGTTGTGGTTCAAGTGGTGGAGCCACTAGCCTTGATTAGAAAGAAAAAAAAAGTTCAGAAACAGTGCCCCCAGACCCTGAGTTCAAGCCCCAGTATTGGTACCAAAAATAAAAAAATCACATTGTTGATTTGGCAGAATTTAAAGCTACAAGCTATCTAAATACTTGTTTCTAAGAAAAATATAGAAGATATACTTCCACATGAAAAACATTCAGAAATTAGTATTACTGCACTCCTGTTATTTTGCAGAGTTGTTTTCTTCTGTTTGAGGATAACTGGTATCTGGAGAAAATGAAAACTCAGTTTCATGTGGTTTTACCAAATTTAATCAAAAGCTGTTTGTAGATTGTGTCAGAATTGTCCTGACTTGCAGTGACTCTGCCGGGCAAGGTTTCACACATTTTACATGGATTTTTCTTAAGTGGTTTATTCCTAATCATAATGCGTGTGAGCCGCCCTGTTAATTACGGGGAGAGAGAAACACACAAGCATAACATGAACATCCTTTTCATCATTTTACTATTTTTTCCTTATAGGCAACTTAGCCCAAGCAGAAGCTGTCGGAAGAGAAGCCCTGGAATTAATACCTAACGATCATTCTCTGATGTTCTCCTTGGCAAACGTGCTGGGGAAATCCCAGAAATACAAGGTGTGTGAACCCCGGCTGTGATTTCTTACAGTTGACACCAGCTGACAGAACCGTCAGCGCTCCTTCCCAGTTAAATTCAGAATTAGGCCACAACCATCATGGCAGTGTGCCAGGGGAGGGCTTGGTTTGTTTTCTGAAGTTGTCCAAAAGATGGACATGTCCTGTCACAGGAGAAAAGATTTCAGCTCTGTTCACATGCAGAGTGAAGAGAAGCCGCCACAGAGGGCTGCCAGGAAGAGTTGGTGCTGCCCCCCCCCACCCCACTGCAGGGGAGGGGGCTCCTTACCTCCCTTGCCAGGTGCTGAGATTTATCTGAGTGCTACTCCTGGCACACAGGAAATGATCTGCGTTGGGCGACTTGTGGCTGGTGTGGACTCTGCCCCTGGGGGCCCCTGGGTCTGGAGAGCCGTGGGCGGGCCTAACGCTGCCCAGTGGGAAAGGGCAAGCAGCCTGTTGGATGGCCCTGGGGCTTGGATCAGATGAGGGGTGCACATTTCTCTCCAGCTCAGGGTCACCCCACACAGGTGGTGCAGGGGGCATTACATCAGAGATGGTTCCTATGCTGTGGCAGGGAGAACTCTTTTATTTTAGAATCAAGCGCTAATGTTTTCATTAGTAATTAAAAGTCATGGGTATTTTAATATGCACTTAAAACAGCGATGCATGCTTTAATAAGTTCAATTAGCAAAATCAAAACTTTAGTGTTGCAAATAACAGTTTCAGACTCATAACAGCCATGTGTCACTTTGGTCACTCTGAGACTACAGATAAGACCCCAGGCCTAAAGGTGGCAAGTGATTAATATTGTCACCGCTGACTTCGCTCTGTTCATGAGAAGTCAGACTGTAAGAGAAAGACATGGCATGTGTTTGGTCCTGTTTGAACCACAGGGAAGTTAGAAGCTTTCCCTGTACATCTTGCTCTTGCTCCAGAGATGGCTTTTGGAGCACCTGGTTCTACTGTGTTTGCAAGGGAAGTTTTGGGGCTTCCTCCTAGAGGCCTGCCTGCCCCTGCAGTGACCCTGTCAGGCAAGCGCAGCTTACAGCGTCCCGTCCTCACTTTCTCCCAGGCTTCAAGTTTATTTTAGAAATTTTTGAAGAAAATTTTGGGGAAAAGATTTTAAACAACTTACTTTAAAACAGGTTTGTCTTCTTGTGTTGTTTTTTTGTTTGTTCTTCGTTTTATTGTGAAGGTGATGTGAAATGGGATTACAGTTCCATAAGCCAGCCATGGGGCTGAGACCCGCAGGCCTGGCCCAGCCCAGTCCAATGCACGAAAGAAAGTGAAGTTTTATTTAAGCTTTCTGTTGATGAAAATGGATGTCCAGAAGAGGCCCACTGCGCAGACGCGTGCACTGGGGCCCTGCTGTTACCTCGGGGGCTGTGCTACCTGTGTCCTGCTCACTCTCACCCCCCATACCTGCTCCTCACCCTCAGACCTGCTCCTTACCCCCCAAACCTGCTCACCCCCACCCCCTGACCCTACCAGGCCTGCTCTGCTGTGCACCGGGCCATTTTTCACAGCTGCCCAGTACAGAGGAGCTACCACACACCGCACACAAGAATCCTCCTTCCCAAACCAGCCGAGGTGCCCAGGCACTCACGACACCGGGCCGCCCCAGGCTGGGAGTGGACGGGTCACCTGTGCTCAGCAGGACCGCAGCCAAGCCGTGCTCACCGTTCCACCGCCTTGCCATGCCACCCTGCCTGGAACAGCATCCTCCAGATTGCCACCGGGCAAACGGGCCCCAGCTCCTTCCCCAGGCGTGGACAGCCACAGGCGCCCTCAGCTGGCCCTGGCCTGGCCGCCTCCCCTGCATCCACTGCTCCACTTGCTCAAATCTCACAGCTCCTGGCTGTCCCAGAGGTGGTGCAGACCGTAGGCGTCCACCCACCCTCTCCAAAGCAGAGAAGAACAAAAATGACAAGCCATAAACCTTGGGATTGCTTTTGCTGCTTGTGTAGGTACTTTCTTTCATGTGTGTGTCTTCTCTTTTTTTTTTTAGGAATCTGAAGCTCTGTTCCTCAAGGCAATTAAAGCAAATCCAAACACTGCGAGTTACCATGGTAATCTGGGTAAGGAAAGTTTTCCCTCTGGCTCACATTGGGACTGTGTGTAACCAAAATAAAATGGTCACACTCTGTGCCATCAGTGTTGGGAGAGTATTAAGAATTATCCATATCCTCCTGTTTGATCTGATTATAGGTGGTTTTATTTTGACACTTAAAAGTTACATTTACAGACTGTTTTCCCAAGCAGGACAGCTCCACCACCACACTGAATGCGGCAGAACTCAGATCTTATGGTATTAAACTGAGAGGTACTTTGCGAGTTTCTCATCAAACTCCGGTCTTTTCCTCCAGTCCTCTCCGCTTGAGTTTCTTAGGCGGAGGTGAAGGGCACATTTGTCTTTATTTGTTCCCCAGAATTCTTTCCTTCCCCTCTTCTAGCGTCACAGTTAGATTCTCTGAATTCTCTAAATACTACCTTGCTACCAGCTATTTAGAATATTGCCATGGCCTTATAGTTCCAAAGCACGCGGTCTGCCACCTGAGCCCCAGTCCTTTTTTTTTTCCCCCCCTGGTTCGTTTTTCAGATGGGGTTTTACTCTTAGCCCCGAACTGGCACTCATCTTCAGTCCTCCAGTCTCTGCTCTCTGGTCACCCAGCTTCTTTCATCATTCGCTCAGAACCTCTCATCACAAAACTTAACAGAGCATCATTCTCCAGTTCACACACTAAGTTCTCTTACAGAAGCTTTATGACAATCAGGCTTGCTGCATGGATAACCAGGTTCATTGTAATCATGATGCTGTGCTCAGATCCTGGTAGACACGTCAGCCCCAACTCCCAAGCTATTACTTTGCCAGAAGGTATAGCACCGGGAAATCTTTATTTAAAATGGAAGGCTGGTTCCTTTTCTTCGTAAAAGATGTAGTCAGAATTCTCCAGCCTCGCTGCCTGGTCCTGAGTACCCTGGTACAGAAGGCACCCTGTGTCTGCCCCCTGCGTAACAAGTCACAAGGCAGAGGTCGGTGTCCCACCCTGTGCTAGGAAGCTCTGGGAGTGAATTGGCAGGAATCCCGGCATGTGGTTACAATAAAGTTTATTGGTAGGAGCAACATTTCTGAAGCAATGATAGGGAAAACTGTATAGGTCCCCTCCTAGCTGTTTGCACATGTTACTCAGCAATACCTCCAGTGACAGCCGTGTCTCCCGTTTCAGCTGTACTCTATCACCGCTGGGGACATTTCCACGCTGCCAAGAAACACTACGAAATCTCCCTGCAGCTTGACCCCACAGCCGCAGGCACCCGAGAGAACTACAGCCTGCTAAGAAGAAAGCTGGAACAAAGGCAGAAGAAGGATGTCTGATCTTTTCCTTTTGTGTCTTGACTTTCTACATGCATGGAGCGTATCAATTAGGTGGTTATGTTTAAGCATTTGGGATTCTTAGACATGTTTATTTTACTCTTTTTTTACATAAAAACAAAGACATGCAAAAAAGATTATAGCACCAGCAATATACTCTTGAATGCTTGATAACAGTTTTTGCATCAAAATTGTATTTTTCCAGACAACTCAAATGAACTCTAAAATCCCCAAAAATGAAACCTTTTTTAACTAAACAGAAAATGAGAAAAAAAATTATCTTGAGTAACTTTGACTATCGTTACACCTGCTTTTGGGAGGTGAGACTTGTGAGCAGGAAATGACAGAATCCTACAATTTATGTAAATAGCAAATGTGTCTGTATATTAGCATATTTATTTATTGACAAGAAAGTAAAATGTTTGGTTTTTAATCTCATTTTGCACCATTGTATCATGCACAAGGAAATATCATAAGGAAATATTTATTTTTATTTTTATGTGCTAAGTAGGGCAGATAATTGAATCAGAATTGAAAATGTTTGATACCTAGCATATCTTTTTACTTTTTCTTCCATGGGAAGAAAGATTTTTGTGAATTTTTTGAGTGTGTTCCCCTACTTTTGCAGTTTTATAACATAGGTGGTGATTCCATATTCTCTGGATATGTCACTCCTGATAGAATATTCCATCCATGCCCTGGTGAGAGTGGGTGGCCTGTCGCAGCGTGTCCCTCCTACACGAGTTCAGTGTGGGTGCTAGGCTTACTTCAATCATGACTCTGTTGCTTGTTTTGCTAAATGGAAGTACTCACATCCATCCATCCATCCATCCAGGAAAGGCAGGAGGTAAATTTTCTCTCAAAAAGAGTCACATTTGGGGACTTTGAGGCATTTTTAAGAATTGTTCTTATTCTCCTTTATTTGGTTACCTGTTTGATTGGGTTTTTCACTATATGTTGTTGATCTTACATAGTAAAAGTGTTACACAAACTACCATGGAGATGTCACATTGTTTCCTAACAGTTGACATTGGAGACAGTGGACATTTGTCCTCCTTTCCCTTCAGTGGAGTGTCTGGCGTGACCGAGTGGTCTCTTCCTGGTGTGTGACATGGTGGGTTTTAGAGTCTGTTTGGTGGAATTTCTGGGGGAAGTTGGGTTCTGTGCCCCTCCCCCCTTTGACGCACAGTGTGGGTAGAGTTGTAAGTCAATCCCTGGGACTTGTCGTGGTTGAAATATGTCAGCAAGGAATGCGCTGCGCTCCAGCGTTGTCCAGCGGTCTCAAAACCTCAGCAGTAATTTACGGACTCCTGAGGAATGGAGGCTGGCTTCTGCACGTCCCCTAGGCCTCAGCGTGACGGATGCTACACGTGCCTCAGGCTGTGTCGGAGGTTTTTTTTAAGGAAATGTCTCTTTTTTTTAATGGCACTCGTTTTTTGAGCTTCTTCTAGAAGCTCCTTCGGGCTCCTTGTTTTTTGAACTAATGCTAAAACTTGGGTGTCAATCAAGATGTGTAAATCTGCCCCCCGCACCCCGCAGAAGGATCCCTGCTTGCTCACCGCTTCTCCAAGGATTCCCTGTGGGGCTGCGTTCAGGGAAGGCGGTCGTGCAGGTGGCGGGGCCTCGGCTGGACGCGCCCGCCCGCCCGCTGCCCTCGCCCGCCCCAGGCGGCCTTTTTGGTTCTGGGGTCTCCGTCCTAGCAGAGCGGATTGGCAAGGCCCGGCTCCTTCCCGCCCCCCTCGCCGCTCCTTTTATTTGTACGCTTTTGTGCCAGGACTGGAGCTTGAGCCCAGGACCCCGAGCTTCCCGCTTGGGTTTGTTCACAGGGGGCTAAGAAGCGCTCTGCCCGCGGACAGAGGGGAGGAGGCGCATCCGAGCAGGAGAGCCAGGAGCCGGGGCCTGGCGCTGGAGCGGGAGAGCCAGGAGCCGGGGATGGGGCCTGGCGCTGGAGCGGGCGCGCACGCGCGCGGACACGCACAGACACACGCGGACAGACACGTGCGGACACACGTGGACACACACGGGCTCACACACGCACACACACACGGGCGCGCACACGCACACGCAGTCCTCGGTAGCACACGCGCACACGCAGTGAGTGCCCGCTGCCCGCACAGACCCGCCACGCCCGGGGCGGCAGGGGCGCGGGCGGCCCAGCGGTGGAGGGAGGAGGGAGGGCGGACTCCCGAGCCGTGCGGAGCCCCCTTGCTGCCCGCCCGGAGGCCGCGCTTGGCGAGGCCGGGGCGCCTGTGCCCACCTCGAGGACGGGCGGAGCCCACGGGACGCGGGCATCGCTGGACGGCTGGAAATCCTCCCGATTCCTCGTGAAGATGGCCGGAGGGCGGGGGGAGGTGGAGCCGGGGTGCTGGAAGGCCGGGGGAGCTGGCGCGGTGGGACTGGAGACGGGGCACCAGACAGGCGTCACTGGACGGCAATGCCGGGTCCCGCCGGCAGGGGTCGTCGCGGGGCTGCGATGCCGGGTCCCGCCGGCAGGGGTCGTCGCGGGGCTGCGATGCCGGGTCCCGCCGGCAGGGGTCGTCGCGGGGCTGCGATGCCGGGTCCCGCCGGCAGGGGTCACCGCGGGGCTGCGATGCCGGGTCCCGCCGTCAGGGGTCGTCGCGGGGCTGCGATGCCGGGTCCCGCCGGCAGGGGTCGTCGCGGGGCTGCGATGCCGGGTCCCGCCGTCAGGGGTCGTCGCGGGGCTGCGATGCCGGGTCCCGCCGGCAGGGGTCGCCGCGGGGCTGCGATGCCGGGTCCCGCCGGCAGGGGTCGCCGCGGGGCTGCGATGCCGGGTCCCGCCGGCAGGGTGTGGGTCTCCTTTGGGCTGCAGTGCCATGTCTTACCGGCAGGGGGCGCCCTTCTCATGTACTGCCATGACTTCGCTGCAGGGGACGAATTGACTGCTGTTCCGTATCCCACCTGTAAGGAGTGTCATGGTGGGAGGTGCGGTGCCCCCCTCTGCCTGCAGGGGACCACAGTGGGCTGCCGTTCTGCCTGCAGGGGTTGCCATGGGGATGCAGTGCAGTGTCTGGCCTTCGGGCAGAGCATTCGGCCGCTTTGTGCGTCCTACCCGCCCAGGGCACCCTATGATCTTCCGGCCTGCAGGAGTTGTTGCCTGCTGTAGTGCCCCGACTGACCTGCAGGGGCGCCACGTTTGGGCTGCTGTTCCAGGTCCTGCCTGCAGGGGGCGATCACAGCGGGCTGCAGCGTCGCACCCCGCCGGCAGGCGGCGCCGTGGTGCCGCGGTGCCCGAGCGAAGCCGGGTGTGCACCGCCCCGTCCCGCCTGCAGGGGCGCCGGCGGGGGCGGCCGAGGGCCGCTGGCGGGCAGGCCGGCGCCCCGCTGCGCCGGGCACTGGTTCCCGGTTCCCGCGGCCGCCAGGAGGCAGCGGCTGGCTGCAGGTGAGGGGCGGGCAGGGGGCGTCGGCGCGGGCGGCGGGCGGAGCTGGGCAGCGGCGCCTCCGCGCGCCCCCGAGGCCCCCCCCCCCCCCCCCCCCCCCCCCCCGCCGTCTGGGGCGCGCAGGGCGGGATGGCAGCGCCGACCTCCGGAGGAGCAAGCCGGGCCTCGGCCGGGCCTCCGCGGGGCGGCGGGGATCTAATCAGCCCGGCTGGCTCGGCGCTGCGGCGCCCGGGAGCCGCCTCCGAGCTCGGGGACAGCGCCCCGGCGTGGCTCCCGGTGTCCTTCACCGTGGGCCCGGCTGGCTCGCCGGACGCCGAGGGGCGCGGCGGGGGCGGCGGCCTGTGACGGGCGGTGAGGGGGTCCCCGGCCTGTGATGGGGGGGAGGGAGGTCCCCGGCCTGTGATGGGGGGAGGGAGGTCCCCGGCCTGTGAGGGGGGGAGGGAGGTCCCCGGCCTGTGAGGGGGGGAGGGAGGTCCCCGGCCTGTGAGGGGGGTCCCCGGCCTGTGATGGGGGGCAACCTGTGATGGGGGTCCCCGGCCTGTGAGGGGGGTCCCCGGCCTGTGATGGGGGGCAACCTGTGATGGGGGTCCCCGGCCTGTGAGGGAGGTCCCCGGCCTGTGATGGGGGACCCTGCCTGTGATGAGGGTCCCCGGCCTGTGATGGGGGTCCCCGGCCTGTGATGGGGGGGAGGGAAGTCCCCGGCCTGTGATGGGGGGGAGGGAGGTCCCCGGCCTGTGATGGGGGGAGGGAGGTCCCCGGCCTGTGATGGGGGGAGGGAGGTCCCCGGCCTGTGAGGGGGGTCCCCGGCCTGTGATGGGGGGCAACCTGTGATGGGGGTCCCCGGCCTGTGAGGGAGGTCCCCGGCCTGTGATGGGGGTCCCCGGCCCGTGAGGGGGGGTCCCCGGCCTGTGATGGGGGTCCCCGGCCCGTGAGGGGGGGTCCCCGGCCTGTGATGGGGGGACCCGGCCTGTGAGGGGGTCCCCGGCCTGTGAGGGGGGTCCCCGGCCTGTGATGGGGGCAGCCTGTGATGGGGGTCCCCGGCCTGTGAGGGGGTCCCCGGCCTGTGATGGGGGTCCCCGGCCTGTGATGGGGGGGCAGCCTGTGATGAGGGTCCCCGGCCTGTGAGGGGGGTCCCCGGCCTGTGATGGGGGGCAGCCTGTGATGGGGGTCCCCGGCCTGTGATGAGGGTCCCCGGCCTGTGATGGGGGGGCGGCCTGTGATGGGGGGTCCCCGGCCTGTGATGGGGGTCTGTGAAGGGGCTTGCACGTGTCTCTTCCCATTGAAGGCACAGAGTTTGCCTGTGGGCTCCGTGATGGATAGGTTTTGGTTTTTGTGTGGGGTTTTTTTTGCCAGTCCTGGGCTTGAGCTCAGGGCCTGAGCACTGTCCTTGGATTTTCTCAAGGCTAGAGCTCTACCACTTGAGCCTCAGCACCACTTCTGGCTTTTTTCTATGTATGTGGTACCGAGGAATCGAACCCGGGTCTTCGTGCATGCTAGGCAAGCACTCTACCACTAGGCCAAACTCCTGGCCCACGGATGGGTTTTTTGTTTTGTTTTGTTTTTTGCCCATTCCAGTGTCATGGAAATGGAATTATACAGCACAGAGCTTTTAAGGTTTATTTCTGCTACTCAGACACCTGGGAGATTGATCTGTGTACATCATTTCTTATTGCAACTGGACACCTGCTCTGTTGTCCACTCACTTTGGGACAAACTGTGTACAACAGTCCCATACTCCCATTGTTTCTGGTGATTGTGAATACAGGTGCTAAAATATTTTGGTTTTAGGTTCTGTTGGTGGTGGTGGTGGTGGTTATGGGACTTAACTCAGGGCCTGATGGCTATCCTTGAGCTCTTTTGCTCAAGGCTAGAGCTCTACCACTTGGAACCACAGCTTCACTTCCAGGTCTGGATTTGAACCTTTATTCTCAGACCTCAGACTCCTGAGTAGCTAGGATTACAGGCGTGAGCCACCAGTGCCCAGCTGTATACAGGTTTTCATGTGAAGAAGTTTCGTCTTCCTGGGCAGAGCCTATGCGTTCGGCGGCTGGCATGGCCAGCATCTGCTTACCGTTCTGACCCTACTGGGCTTGGTTTCTGCAGGAGACATTCCAGGGCAGCACTCCTGCTCCGTGTCCCCAGCAGACCTTTGTGAGAGTTCCAGTTGCTTCACATGCGTGGCAGCACTTCATATTGTGGTTTTTTAAGGGGTCATTGGTAAATTCAAGCCTTACTTCTCTGCTGCTGTGGTGGGTGTGCTGGGTTGGTAATGGAACATTAAGAACCAGGGAAGAAGTGCAAGTGTCCGTCCATTTTCTACCTGGAAGAGTGTGCAGAGGGAGGAAGCAACCTCGTCCTGCCACAGACCTCTTAAGTGGAGACTTGATTACCCCTCGTTTGCTTCTGAAAGGTGGCTGGAAGGTTAGACCTGTCCTTCCTAACACAGGCACATGAGAAAGGGGGGCTTTTGAGATTGTGGTTTGAAGCCTCAGAAGTGGCTACTGGTAGGAAGATGTGGTACAAAGGGTTAAAAAAGTAGATTGCAGTTCAGAGCCAGGTCAGTTTGGGTTTAAAACTATTACATTATCGGGGCCGGGAGTTTGGCCTAGTGGTAGAGTGCTTGCCTAGCATGCACAAAGGCCCGGGTTCAATTCCTCAGTACCAAATACATAGAAAAAAGCCGGAAGTGGTGCTGAGGCTCAAGTGGTAGAGCTCTAGCCTTGAGAAAGTCCAAGGACAGTGCTCAGGCCCTGAGCTCATGGCCAGGACTGGCAAAACAAAACAAAACTATTACATTATTCATTATGTCAACCTGAGTTGGTGGAAAAGAATTCAGTAAAAGTGAAAGGTGGGTGACCCTTCACAGTACCCAAGGCTTTGTTTTATTTAAAAAAATTACTTATGGGAGCTGGAGGTGTGGCTTGGGTGGTAGATTAAAAACATCAGATAAAACTTTGGGTCCCAGTCTCAGACAGAATAAAGGATATGAAAATTTACTTGTGATTCTTCTTTCACCGTGGCTGGTTGGCATTATTTTAATTAAGTACTATGTGTATACATATTGGGGGTGGAGTGGACAGCGGGAATGGATTGAGGCCTCTAGACAGGGTAACAAAATGGGGCACCTGCCGCCCCTGGTGGAGGTGAGTGGAGCGGTGCTGCCTGCGGGTCAGGAGGGCTTGGGAGAGGGTGGCAGAACCAGACAGAGGCCTAGGATGGGGAGGGAGCAAGGCCCAGGACAGGGAGGGAGGGTCAGGACCTGGGAAGGAGATGGGGGGCTAGGACTGGGGAGGGAGTGGAGACCAGGATGGGGGAGCGGGGCCCAGGACCTGGGGGAGGGCGCAGGCCCGGCAGCAGGTGAGTGCAGTCAACTGCCACAGTGTGACTTTGGCTAGACTAAACAAGGTGAGTGGCTGGGGGAGGTGGAGCTGGCATGGACCAGGCTCGGGCGGAGGGGCGCTGACAGGCTGCCGCTGTGAAATACCAGCCAACGTAGAAATGCTCAGAACATGGCTGTGGAAACCAGGCCCAGGTAAAGCCATCTGGAGTGTGGTTAAAATCCTGCCCTGGAAGGAAAGGCCTGGACTTCTCGCCCTTCCCAGGCCCTCAGAGTCCCTTCCTGTGTTATGTGGCTGACACTGGTGTGGGAAGTAAAAAATGTAATGCATTCCAATTTTTTAAGTTATCGTACTTGTTGCTTAGTATTTCTACTTCAGTGGACCTTGAATCACAGGAGCATAGAAATGAATACTTAAAACTTCTCCATCGTTGCTGCAAAATGTAGAAGTGCAATCCACACTGAACTTGGAAAGGGGGTTTAGTTGAACCAGGAATTTTGTGTTTGTTTTCATGTATTTTACATTATTTGGATACCTAAAGGCCTTTATTTAAAAAAAAAAAAAATAGCCAGTTGCTGGTGGAATCCTAGCTACTCAGGAGACTGAGATCAGAGGATCATGGTTCAAAACCAGCCCAGGCACTGGAAGTCCATGAGACTCTTATCTCCAATTAACCACTAGAAAACCAGAAGTGGTGCTGTGGTTCAAGTGCTACGACACAGCCTTGAACTGAAGAGCTCAGGGACAATGCCCAGGCCTAGAGTTCAAGTCCCACAACAACTAATAATAATAATAATAATAATAGGTACCTACAGATGTTAAATCTTTAATACTTGGAAATGTTGCTCTCTGGCCAACTGAACTTTCCCGTTGGGTGAAGGCTGGGTACAAAACTTTTCTCTAGCAAATCCTATAATGAATGAGCATAGCATCTGTTTTTATAGTACACAGTCTTTAATCAAAAGCGCCCCTGCCATGCTGGCCCCAGAGGCTGAGGACCAGGCCCTGGGAGGCTCTTCAAATGACTGCATTCTCCATCCAGGCTCCCAGCCTCTAATCCCTGGATTTCTACATGAAGCCCCAGGCCTGTCTACCCCCAGCCAGGCAGGCCCTGGCACGACCCCCCCAACCCCCGGGGGACTCCCTGCACCTGCTCACCAGGTCCTCAGCTCCCAACTTCCACTCAGCTCCAGGTGGCCCCTCCTCCCTTTACCTCTCCAAGGTCACTTCAAGGTTGAGTGAGGGGACTGCTCCCACATCACCCATGAGCAGAATCCCCCCAGTCCTGTTCTTCACGATGAATGGACAGGTGTGGGCGTGACAGCAAGCCTTCACTGCGTGGACTTTTCTTCCCGAAGCTGGCGCCCTCCAGGCCTGCACTGCTTATTTCAAAATCTCCTCACTTCTGGGCTGACAGCACCTGGGAAGACAAAGGCCCCATGTCTCTCCATGGCACCAAGGTCCAGCTCTAAACTAGGCCAGAAATGGGAGTGGAAATGCAGGATTTCCCTCGCCATTCACCTAACTATCAACAGGAAGCAGGAAGCAGTCATTTTCATGAGCTGCTCTGGAGTTTTGAAATCTTGGGCTGGGAGCTGTGGCTGGTGGGGCAGTGCCAGCTCAGCAAGTCCTGAGTTCAAAACCAAGCAAAGAAAAAAAGAAAGCAGACAGACAGGCCCACAGCACAGCATCCAGGAACGGCAGGTCCACGGGCTGGGATGACTGTGGGCTCACAGACCCCGTGGGGGAGGGAGGCCGGCGTTTCTGGGGTGGCTGGGAGTGGTTTGAGCTGGAAGGAGCTGTGGGGCTGTTGGAGGGGTTCTGGATGTAAGATGTGGGCCCGTTTTGCTGCACATCCATGGGTGGCCACGGCCAGGTGCCCTGACTCCCGCACACACAGTCGCTCCCTGTGCTTCAGGACAGTGCGTCCCCAGAGCAAAAGCAACAAAAAACATGGGCACAAAAACAAAACAAAACACTTTTGGCCCAGGGTCTGGGGAAACAAAGAGCAATTATGTGAAGAAACAGAAATGTCTCCACAAGCCGCGGCAGGCTGCGGGGGCAGGGCAGGCCAAGGAAGAGCTCTTGAGAGCAGAGGCCCACTGCAAACACAGCAAGTGTTTGTCCAGCAGGGAGCACGTGCCAGAGACTAGACTAGGTGCTTGACTCCGCTCCAGTGCTCCCCTTCCAGTTCAAGCTAGAGGAGGGAGAAGAGGGTGGCCAAGGTACATTATCTAAAAGCATGCCAAAGTGTGGGGACAAAAGCCCACCAAAGCCCCCCATCGTCTTCTCCTCTCCCAGTGCCATACTAGGGGGCTCAGCAGGGCCCAGGGTCTTTCTGGAAGCTCTGGGCTGGGCGGGATTGACAGCTTGCTCTGCAGGTGCAGGACACCGGGAGTTTGAGATGAGGTTGGGCCCTGAAGAAGCAGCAAGATGGGTGGGAGGGCGCCCACAGGAGCTCTGGGGCATGCCCCTCTCTGCGGGGATTCCTGGGGTGCTGGTGGCCCCCATTGCCTCTGGCACACAAACCTGTACTTCAAGTGGCTGAGCCTGAAGGAATGAAGGGAAAGAGAAATGACTTGAAGTGAGCTCCTTCTTACATTTCCACCCCGACGAGGGAGGTGGCATGAGTTTTGAGAGGAGAGCTGCGCTTGCGTGAGCTCCCGGGAGGCCTTGGTTAAAGCCGAGGCCCCGTAGGCATGACAGCCTGGCCTGTGGCAAGATGGCATCCCCTGTAGGGAGGAAATGACATGGGCAAGATGTCCCTTCCTTCCAGCCAGGGACAGACAGCTGGAGGCCACAGGGGGCTGGGAGCCATGTCCGGGAGTCCTTCCTGTTCACATGCATGTTTGTTTTTTCATAATTACAAAATTAGCTTTGAGCAAGGGAAGTGCTAGAGCTTGTGTGGATCCCCCCTAAAAAATATGGTAAATACCGAACTTGCTCCAGTTCCCCAATTAAGAAAACGGTGGAGAAACATACATGTTCCTTTATCATGGTTAAAAGAATATGGTAATCTTTATAAAATTAAAAATCGGTAAGGAAAGCCAAGTGCTAGAGTGCTTGCCTAGCATGCATGGAGACCCAGGTTCGATTCCTTGGTACCACATACATAGAAAAAGTCAGAAGAGTGCTGTGGCTCAAGTGGTAGAGCTCTACCCCTGAGAAAGTCCAAAGACAGTGCTCAGGCCCTGAGTTCAAGCCCCAGGACTGGCAAAAAGAAACAAACAAAAACCACCAAAGCTTTTGTCTGGTGTCCAGCTCAGCAGCCTAGTGTAGGCCCCAGGTTAGATCCCCAGAAGCACAAGGCAGTTTTTGCTCTGTTTGGAAAAAGCCTGGAAAACACCTGTGGCTGGCCTTGGTTCCCAGGGCACCACACTGCCACAGGTTCCTGTTTTAGCAAAAGATCTTTGTGTTCTAGAAAAATAGTCTAGGCATTGCCCTTTAAGTGCTTTTCAAAAGCCAAGTATAAACCAAAATGTGCCTTTTGGTAACATTTGGGAGTCGCAGACTCACTGCCAGCACTAGAGACCATAAAGTCCTGTGTGTTGTGGGGGGGCGGCAGTGTATGATAAAGATTCACATCATCAGTGCATCTCTTTCCTGGCCAAATCAGCCCAGCTTCATAGTAGTTTCTGGAATTTCAGACTCAGAATTTGGGCTGCCTCCAGCCAGCAGTGGCCATCTGTAGGGGTTGAACTTACCCAGATGTAAGCACATCTACCTGATGCAAAATACTTAAAAGCATGGCGGGAAGATGCCTTTCATTTCCTCCCTACCCCTCCTATTGTGGTTCAGTCTTATCACCAGGCTGTTGTAATTGAATTTAACTTGGAGTAATTATACAAGCACTGAGAAGATTTGAATGCTGTGGGAACAGTAATTAGTCAAAAAGCCTATCAGGCTTAATTTTGAGTTCAGTGCTTTTATTTCTCTAAGGATTTTTTTTTTAAACTGTTTAAAAATAGGACATGCAAGTGTTGGGGGACAATTAGCATCTCAAGGTTTGCTGCCTTCTGCCTTCCTGGCTACTTCCTGGAGCTAGTGTCTTTCTAGAGGGTTGAAAACTGACTTTTTAGACCGGGAGTTTGGCCTAGTGGTAGAGTGCTTGACTAGCATGCACAAAGACCGGGGTTCGATTCCTCAGTACCACATACATAGAAAAAAGCTGGAAGTGGTGCTGTGGCTCAAGTGGTAGAGCTCTAGCCTTGAAAAAGCCCAAGGACAATGCTCAGGCCCTGAGCTCAAGCCCCAGGACTGACAAAAAAAATATCTGGCTTTGTATTAATTAGTGAAAAGCAGTTCTGTAGCTCACTGTTGTTCCTTCTGAAGAACTGAATCCTGCTCTCAAAGCCACTGGAAATAGAGTTTGCATTGTTCTAACCTGCTGGCTACATTGGCACAGAAACTAGATTACTGTGGCACACTGCTCTCTGTTCCCTTTTAGCTCTTGTTTCATGGACCTGGCAGAAGGCCTTGGGGCTTGGGGCAGGCAATGCCAAGTGGCAGGTGAGGATGGACTTTGTGCTGGTTCGCAGGCACTGGACTAACAGATAGGACCACGTGACATGGCTTTCTGAGTTGTGTTTTGGATTTCTTTTGTAGCCCAAGTCTTGCAACTGTGTTTGGATGTCATCTTTTAAAGCTCACTCTTCACTGCCCTGTGGTGGGTCCCTCCAGGCAGCTGTAGTTCTTCTATGGCCTTGTTTGCATGGCCAGGCAGGGCAGGGTAGCCCCTTTCCCTGGCCCCTTGAACTTGGCTTCAACGTCCACTGCTCTTTCTAGAAGACTTGCACCCATCGCAGCCACTGGATGGGCATACTGCAGAGCAGAGCGGCACGCTTAAACATGGCCCCGCTGGCGTGTTTACCTTCCACTTTGAGTAGTTCTGCCTTCTAGAGTAATTATCTAAGCATTTAAAGGGTATGCAGACTCATCTTCCTGCACTATTTTGTTGCCAAACCTTCTGAAGAAGACAAGTCCTTCCAAATAGAACATCGATATACAATGTTGTTTCCTGTTTAAAACCAGGGCAGCCATGGCATTGCCAGTCCAAAGTCCACCCCCACACATACACAAATCCGTGCTGTAGAAAAATGCAAGTAAGAGAAAGCTCAGCAGTCCTGTGCGGCGTGCTCTGCTCTCTGCTGGGTCCAGCCCCAGGGACACACCTCCGCTAGACCTGACTCTTGTTCTGTTTTCCTAAGCCAGGGCAGGTTAGAACTGGACTCAGGTTCACGGCTCTTCCCAGCTTGACTGTGAGATTGCCCTTGGCAGAGTAAACGTATTTTGAGCAAGTGCCAAGGGTGAGTTGAGCAGGCTTGGAGAAGTATTCCACAAGGCCAATCACTCACTGCGCTTCTTAGCCCAGGGATGGGCATGGCTGTTTAGACGACTGCTTAGCCCGGACGGGGCACTGGGTGAGTAGAACACACTGCCTGTCCAGTGCCGGCCGGGACGTCTGTACCCTCAAGGCTCGGGCCTGGATGTGGTCCTGTGCTGGAACGCAGGCAGCCACAGCATGCACGCCTGCCTCATTCTGTTCCTGTGGGCTGGCTTCTGGAATGTGGTGCGTTAGAGATGTGTGCGCACACTGGAGGCTGGCAGAAGTCCTACGTGAGAGCCAAGGAGCGAGCATCTGCCTTGCCTTGGGGGGGCCGGGGCCGCTGAACTCTCAGGACTCTGGGGACAATGCAGGGCAGGGTGGCCTGCGTGCCCCCTACCCCCGGCTCAGCCATGCCTCAGTGGAGAAGCAATACCTGGGGTGGTTAGAGTGAAATCCCACAGCACAGCAGCTGGCCTCTCTGTTCCCCCTCTGCCCAGGCTGGTGAGGCCCAGCTCTGATTTCAAAGGCGCCTGTCAGCTGATGGAAGGCAGGCAGTTAGCTGTGCACCTTCTGGGGACGATGGGAGCTGCTGCTGGCTGCAGCAGGAAGCCCCGTGCACCGTAAAGGACTGAGCAGGCCTGGAGTGAGTGCATCACAGCCCCCACAGGATGCAGCCCTCCCCCCCAGGCTCCCGTGCAGGGGTGACCTCCACGCCTGCTCCTGATCCAGGCCAGGCCCAGGTTTAGAATTCCCAGTATCTTGTTTTTTCACCTGTTTCCTACAGTTCTAAGAAACTTCTGAAGAATTAATGAGTAACTGAACGGTCTCAGAAGCTGGCTCTGTGCTGGAGGGAAGACGGGGGCGGGGCGGGCTGGCCCCAACACTCGGGCTTCTCCCTGCATTTCCACCACTCTGGCTGCCAGTGCTCCAGGCAGCATGTGGCGGCTAGTGGTCACCAAGGACTAGGGTGGCATTTGGCACATGGGTTCTGCTGGGACAGAGTGGCCTGCACTGGGATCAGTTCTCACAGGAATGAGGTGCTGCTGAAGTCAACGCAGACACACACAGGAACCGGTGGAAGCTAATGAAGGCAGAGGCTGCTCGCTGCCAGGCTGTCTGTGGGCCAGGAGTTTCTGGTTCTGGAATCACTTCTCCCTCCAGTGGTGAGTGGCAGAGCTGACTCCTGCAAGGCCCAGACCTCCTGCCACCTACATCCGGCCTCTGTCCTTTTCCTACCACTGTAGGTGCAGTTTGGCACCTGGCAAGTGCGTGATTAGGGCTTGATTTGTCATGTGATACAAACAGATTTTGCTATCATTTCTTATGTCACCAATACAAACAGTGAATAGTTACTTTATGATAGAGGATGGCGTTCACTATGCTTTTGCAAATTCATTGTCTTCAGGTATGGCTGAGACATATTTACACTATTTCAATGCATTCTTAAATCTTGCCTTTTATGGTCTTGCCACCAGGTGGCTACAGAAAATAAGCAGGACAAATATGACAGTTATACAAAAGACTTGTGACCACTGTGGCTTTCTGCCCGGGTGATGAAATGTGGCAGTGGAGACGGACTGTGTCTCTTATTCATTCACTTTGCAGAAGTCCAGAGGCCTGGTGGATCAGAGGGACTTTTCTATAAGTTGTTTCGTTTTTGTAAATCTTGGCAAGGCTAAATGAGTCAGATTTTCCTGAACCAAGACTTTGGGAGACTCTCTGAGCCTGTCCCACCTCCAGGCTGGGTCCTGGCTGTCCACGTTGTAGCTGGCAGCCTGGATATGGGACAAAGGTTCCATTTGGGGCTTCTGTATTTCTGAGCAGAGGGCACATCGGCGCTGGCCTGGAGCTCCCATCCTGGGACATCTGCGTTGTCACTGCGGAGAGCTTCCAGGATTCAGTTGGAACGGGCTCTGAGGACCCAGCGTGCAATCCTCCAACACAGAGGTTGGTATCTTCTACATGTGGGCTTGGGGTCCGTGGACTAAGGCTACATAGAGTTCACTACCGGACTCCATGCACAGAGGCGGGTGTGTGTTTTCAGACCCATTTCCATCGGACGTGTCTGTGAGTCCCGGCGGCAGCTAGCAACACACACAGCATTTTCCTGGGTTGCCAAGGGAAGGGCAGGACAATTCGGGCCCTTCAACATAAAAGCCCGGCCGCCCCCTGGCCGAGTCACATGCCTGCCCAGCCTCTCAAGTGCTGAGCTTTGGTTCCCTAATTTATTCACTTTGACAAGTAACCTCTTGATTGTACACCACTTTACTCACAACTTGCCTGTCTGATTCAAAGTGAACACGAGTGCCTTAATCCTCTAATGGGAATTAATTGCTTGTTTCAGTGCTTAACTCTGATCTTTCTTGATCCCCACAGGGACAGGTTGCTTCCTGAAGGACCGGTGTGTGTCATTCAAAACAATCCGAAAGGTAACGATGGTTTTCCTATGGCAGACGCCAGACGTGCCAAACTTTGTGTATTGCATAGTGTTCACTAACTTATTGGACATCATTAAGGGTACACTTGGTAGACTTTCTTAGAAAAAGTTAGTTTCTTTCACCTTGTTCTCCCTCACAGAAATCAGCTATCACAAAATACAGAAAGTTATGAACTTGGAGTAGGGATGAACTCTTTATGGCCTAGATCACAGCCACCTCTTGATAGGCTTCAATTCCTTCTCTAGATACAATGTATTCATTTCAATTGTTTAGAGACTCAGTGCATAAGAATACGATTAGCATATTATTTCTTGACAGAGGATAGAGTTTGGAAAGGACCTGGTGGGAGGGGTATAAAGAGGTGGAGGTGGAGGGGAAGGGAATTCAGGTTGGGTAGATCCACAGAGCTGGCACTTAGCCAGCAGTTCACAGAAGTCAGCAGCTCATGAGGAAATAGAATGAGCCCGGGGTTTGTTTTTGTCAGCAGTGGGGTGTGAACTCAGAGCTAAGCACCATCCCCAACCTCTTTTGCTAATAGCTCCCAATGCCTTTTCTATTCCAACTTGCATTTTTATTCAAGACTCTGACCACAGCTGTGTCATAGAAGTGTGGTGGTATGGTGTGTGTGTGTGTGTGTGTGTGTGTGTGTGTGTGTGTGTGTGTGTGTAGGGACAGAGAGAGAGTGAGAGAGAGAGCGTGAGAGAGAGAGCATGAAAAAGAGAGAGTTGGAGAGAGAGAGCGCACCAGTGGCTCACAGCTATAATCCTAGCTGCTGCTCAGGAGGTAGAGCATGAGACAAGCCTAACAAGCTCATGGCCCTGACTTCAGGGAGACAGAGAGACAGAAAGGTAAACAGATGACAGATCGATCGTATGGCTACAACCAATATTAAAACATTATTCAGTCTTTTTCTTTTTCTTTTTTTTTTTTTGCCACTTGAGCCTCAGCACCACTTCCGGCTTTTTTCTATGTATGTGGTACCGAGGAATCGAACCCGGGTCTTCATGCATGCTAGGCAAGCACTTTAATCACTACGCCAAACTCCTGGCCCTATTCAGTCTTTTTCTTTGGGGTAGCTCTATTGAAGTCACGCTTTCACTGGCGGGGCAACCACTGTGGCCTTTTTTATACTGGTTACTTTTGAGACAGGGCTTTGTTTCCCGTCCAGAAGTATGCATCCATTAGGACCCGCTTGCGTCTGACTTGCTAGTATACTTAGGATGAGAAGGATGTGCCACCCCCTCCAGCTCCTGGTTGAGAAGGGGCATTATAAACTTCTCTGCTTAGGCTGGTCTTGAACTCTGGTCCTCCCAATCTTGGGTTGTTGAGTAGCTGAGATTATATACACGATGCCCTACAGTTCCTGGCTCACATGTTTTTTAGCTGATTGATTGAAAAACAACCAAATCTGTTTTGCTTTTTATAAAGGCCAAAACAAATCAAAACAAAACAGATGTCTGGAACAATTAAACTTGAAATCACAGAGGAACTCGTTAGAACTCATTGTGGACATAAAGGTTATAGCTGGGCACTGGGAGTTCACGCTTGTGATCTCAGCTACTCAGGAGACTAAAATCTAAAGATCATAGTCCGAAGCCAACTTGGGCAGGAAAGTCAGTAGAAAGGTTGGAAGTGAAGCTGTGTCTTCAGTGGTAGAGTGCTTGCCTTGAGCACAAAAGCTCAGGGACAGCACTCAGGCCTGTTAGTGCCTGAAGCTCAGCGCACAAATGCACACATACATACACAAAAGATTAGGAGAGAATAGTATGAACACGTGTGTGACAACGGCTCACCTGAATGAAATGGCAGATACAGCTTAGCGTAGCTGAACCACTAAATAAAGTATCCACCAACCTTCACTAGCAAGAGGATCCAAAGTACTGGTGTGGGGTCGGGGATGGGACTGCATGCTGCTTCCCTGGTGAATTCTCCCAGAGATTTAACAAACGAACACCAGTCCTTGTGAAGTCATTCTAAAACATTGGAAGGGAATAAACACTCTCCTGCTCATTCATATCCAAGGCAGACAAGGACATTAAAAGCCGCTACAGCCTGCATCCCTGAGGAAGACGGACACACAAATCCAAGGTATTACCAGCCTCGATTATGTGGGATTTATTCCTGGAGTGCAAGGATGAGTCAACAGACAAAAATCGATTACCACAGTGCAGCACACCACATTGACAGGGATGGAGAAAGAGCACACACTCATCTCAACTGATCAGAACAAAAGCACCGCCTCCGATGTGACTTCAACATAGTAAAGAGGTCATTATTCACCAGGGAAATGCAAACCAAAACTACAGTGAGAGACAGCCTCGCACCGATTAGGACGGCCACAGCGGCAGTGAAACAGCACCTGTGCTGGGGCGGAATCGAACCCCTAGGCACTGATGCTACTGGGAATGCAAAGGGTGCAGAGGCTGACGGAAGGAGGAGGAATGGAGTCAGGGTCTACAGGATCTAGCAACCCTACCTCAGGGTGTGTGCACTCAGAGGGGGTGACAGCGGGACCTCAGCCATATGCACGCCCTGGTCACTGCAGCACGGTTCACACTGCCAAGAACTGAAAATGGCCATGTCTATCAAAGCCATGCAGCCTGTGGTGCTCAGTGGTGCTGAGACCAAAGTCAAAGCTCCTGTGACGCTGGCCCTCTCCAGAGACTCTTGACAACTCTTGGGTGAAACTCACTCCTTCCTTCCTTCCTTCTTTCCTTCCTTCCTTCCTTCCTTCCTCCCTCCCTCCCCTCTCCTCCATCCCTCTCTGCCTTCCTTCCCTGAAGACACACCTTTGTGCTGTGTACCTTTGTGAACACGGGGCATCTCAGAGCCCTCCTTCTAAACCTCACATTTGCCCACTAGCACCTCTTTATACCAGGCTGGTTCTCAGCTCTGGTGGCACCCTTTTCTACTTCCTCCTCCTCCAGTTGAAGGAGAGCGCCCCCACTCTGACCTTGCTCTGCGATTTGCTTTTAGTGTCAGTTTTTGGAGACAAGATCCCACTAGGAAGCCAGACTGGCCTGGAACTCGTGATCCTCCTGCCTCAGCGTCTCGAGTGCTAAGATTACAGGCATGCTCCAGGCATGCTTCTCCGTCTCTTCGTGGGTTTCGGGGATGTCACAGTGCAGGGTATCGAGGCACGTGGTGTGCACAGTGCCCCGTGTCCCCTGAGCCCTCTTCCCCCCTTTCTCTGTCCCAGCAGAGGAAAAGGGGGTCCCCACTCTTCCTACGCCCGCCTGGCTGTTTCAGTCATTGCCCTGGTATAGAGAGCACGGCCCAGCGGAGAGTGCCTGTGAATGGCACCCTGGAAATGGGTATGGAAGGAAACTGCACACCCAGACTGTCTGGAGTCAGCCCAGCCCACCCCCAGGGACAGCCGTCCTGAGCCCCTGCCTCCCACACTTGCAAGAGTGATGTGAAAAGGTTGTGTCAGTTTTTAGTAAGAAAGGCTTGATGGTAGAAGGAAATGTCTTCAAGAAACTGATACCAAAACAAAGAGGAGATGGGAAGTTAGAAGAAAGGGGCAATAAGAGACTTTAAAGAAAGGACAGTTGTGGAAGAACAAGAAGCTGAAAACAGTGGAAGAAAGATGCTAGAAATACACACGGCAAAGGAATGTTTTAAATGAGCAGAATTGAAAGATAGAGACAACTGGAATGAAGGAGAAGACCATGGGGGAAACCTCCAGACTCACAAAGACGAGGAGAGGGCGTCGGTGGCTCTCGCCTATAATCCTAGCTACTCAGGAGGCTGAGATGCTAGCAATGACACTGAGGCTCAAAGTGGTAGATCCCTAGCCTTGAACATGAAAACTCAGCCACAATGCCCAGTCCCTGAGTTCACAGAGGGACAGAGGGACAGGAAGGAAGAAGTCCCCAGAACCTGGGATCAAGTGTTTTTGGTTGAAATTCCCAGAAACATGAATAAAAAAGAAAATGCACTTGAGCCCATGTCACGGGAAGCTTTCAGAACAGGCTGCAGGAGAGGCACCTGCTGAGAAAAAGCAGAGCTGGGCAAGCAGAAGACTGTGAAGGCATGCTGTGATGCTAAGGTGTGCCTTGCCCCTTACCAGCCCCCCTTGTTAACCTGGGCAGGAGAGAAGTGTCTGCAAATGGGGGGTTACCCCAAAAGGGGCTGGGCTCTAGCACAAACAGCTTGAGGGCAACAAGTGATGATGGCTCAGAGCCACGGGTTCCAGTTGCACCAGAAAAGGCAAGGCTGGGCTACTGCAAGACAAACTTCCCAAGCAAAACAAACGTGGCACAATTCTAATTCCAAGAAAAACTTGACAGTGCCGAGAAAGGAAACACAAGCAGTGCACTCGGTCAGCTGAGTGAAGTTTTACATAGCTGTGATGCTGACGCTAAATGTTTGTCCAGAAATGGGTCGGTGCTGGCCAAGACAGCCGGGAGGCACTGTGTACGCTTCGTGCTATGGAGGGCTGCTCCATGCGCAAACTCCTTCGGAGGAAGCTGCTGGGATTCCTTCATTTTTCAGTTGATGAACACGTGGCACAGAGAGTTTAGTGGTCTGCTTGAAGTCTCACCGTTAACAAGCATCATAGCCAGTATTGCAACAGGCAATTATAAGTTCTGATGTTTGCTTTAAAACCACTGCTCCCGTGCACTCCTAGGACAGGAAGGAAAGACATAACTTGGACCGTCACAAAAGCCAGGTGCTAAGTACTTATAAATTTAGGTATGCAGGAGGCTGAGATCCGAGGATTGCAGGTCAAAGTCAGCCTGGATAGGAAAGTCTATGAGACACTTATCTCCAGTTAACCACCAGAAAACCAGGTTGTGGCCTGAAGTGGTAAATCATTAGCTTTGAGCAAAGGACATCAGGGACATTGAGATCAAGACCTGAAAATAATAATAAATGAAACATCAAAAAAGTAGCAGTCGGAGGATAGCAGAAGTTGCAGTTCCATGAGCCATGTGGAAATGTCAAACGTACCTGTGAAGTATTGCCACCGGGGTGCAGAGAGGGACAGGGGTTTCATTTCTCCTGTAAAGCTATTTACAAGCTTCCTCACAAGCAAGTCTTAGTCTCCTGACTCTTTGTGTTGGAGCTGGAACTCAGGGCCTGGCTTTGCTAGGCCAACAGCCCGCCTTGGAGCCAGCGCCGAGAGCACGCCCACAGTCCCATCTCCAAAGCCTGCCTCGGGCAAGTGTGCTGGCACCAGATAGCAGTGGGCAGAGGTCAGTGGAACCCAGATAAGGCTGAGTGAGGCCTCTCTTTTTAGTGTTTAAATGCAGTATTGAGTCACTTGTCATTATTGCATTGTCATGTAACAGTCTGTGGCCCTGACCCAGGAGTGACTTTCATAAGGTCACTGCATGGCCACAGTGAATTGGCCAGAAGCATCAGTAACTCAAGACCAGGAGACATGAAAGGCCACGCAAGGCAGCGGCTGCCCTTAAAGCTTTGGTCAGCAACACAACCAGAACAGAGTAAAAACGTAGTGCTGAAATTGGGGCCATCTCTTGTAGCCAGGTGGACTTGCTCATTTCCTGATTGTCTTCCCATTTAAACACTGCTCAGTGAAGGAAGGGGAGCTGTGACAGTTCCGTATTTGCATACTTGGATCACATTTACCCCTTGGATTACTGTTTCCTATCATTCCTTCTTACCTCTCTTTTAAAATCTTTTGCAAAGTGAGTTTCATTATGTCCCTTGTTTTTTGGCCCAGTCTGGCTGTGTCCCCAGGCTGGTCTGGAACTCCTTCCTCACCACCATCTTTTCTGCCAGCACTCTTCAACTCTAGTTCCCCTCCCTGCCTTTTGCCCACTATATTTGTGGTGCAAATTTCTAAGACCTTTTGAAAAACGCTGATAACTATCGAAGAAACTGGAAAATGTGCAGTGTTTGACGGCAGGCCAGGCTGTGCCCAGCTGACGGCCCCCGGGTCCCCGGGGTCTCCGAGAGCCTTCTCCTCCCGGAGTCTCCAGCGCAGCCCCCACGAAGGCTCAGGCGGTGGCAGGAGAGGCATCCTGGGCCTTGGAGCAGCGCCCCTGGGTGGGTTAGAGCCAGTGAGGTCCCGGGAGTGCGGGAGTCAGGGCGGCATGCTGTGCCTAGTGGCTAGGGTCCAGTGGGGGGCTGAGGACGTCCTGCTGATGGCCACTGAGGGTCTGGACTGGCCCGGCACGGGCTGTGCTGGCCGGCAGCACCGAGGGCCTGGCACCTCCTCTTCCTGCCGAGCGGACATGTCACTTCCCTGTCGCTGTGGGGCTGCTCTGCGGCCGCAGGTGTGGAGAGGCTCCTGCGGAAGGCCGGGTCCCTTCTGCAAAATACAGACGGTGTCCGGGTCAGGGCGCGGCTTCCTCTAAGCCAGAGATGGCCGCGTGAACTCCGTGCGTCCACAAAGCCAGCCTGGCCAGGAAGCCGTGGCGCGGGTGGCGGTCAGAGTGGGGCGGGGTGGCGGGCAGGTGGGGCGCAGCGCAGAGCCTGGCCTCAGGGCGCCCTCCCTGCCCCTCCCCCCAGGCCCTGCCCACCCCCCTGCCCCTCCCCCCCAGGCCCTGCCCACCTCCCTACCCCTCCCCCCCAGGCCCTGCCCACCCCCCTGCCCCTCCCCCCCAGGCCCTGCCCACCTCCCTACCCCTCCCCCCCAGGCCCTGCCCACCTCCCTGCCACTCTCCCCCCCCAGGCCCTGCCCACCTCCCTGCCACTCTCCCCCCCCAGGCCCTGCCCACCTCCCTGCCCCTCCCCCCAGGCTCTACCCCCTCCCCATGGCAGCCGTGCCAGGCCGCGATCTCTGTCTCCCCCCCCCCCCCGCAGGCCCTGCGGCCCCATGGCGCACGTCTTCGTGTACGGCACCCTGAAGCGAGGCCAGCCCAACCACCGAGTCATGCTGGACGGGGCGCACGGCTTGGCGGCCTTCCGCGGCCGCGGCCGCACCGCAGAGCCCTACCCGCTGGTGATCGCCGGGGAACACAATATCCCGCGGCTGCTGCAGCTGCCGGGCCGGGGCCACTGCGTGGCGGGGGAGATCTACAAGGTGGACGACAAGATGCTGCGCTTCCTGGACGACTTCGAAGGCTGCCCCGCCATGTACCAGCGCACGGCGGTGCAGGTGCGGGTGCTCGAGTGGGAGGGCGGCGCGGGCCCCGGGGACAGCGTGCAGTGCTTCGTCTACAGCACGGCCACCTACGCGCCCGAGTGGGTCCACCTCCCCTACCACGACAGCTACGACTCCGAGGGCTCCCACGGGCTGCGCTACAACCCCCGGGAGAACCGGTGAGCGCCGGCGGGACGGCGGCAGGGGCCGGGGCCTGAGCCGGCCTGGACCCACAGCCACCCCGGGAGGAAGGCCCAGTCCTCTCCCGCCTCCCCCAGCGACACCAATTCTGCACACACACACACCCCCACCCCATGAGGCATTCTAATAAGACTGTACCTTAAATCCTCCTATCCGCGCTTGCAGTTTAAAGGGCAGTGTCGGCTTGAATGTCCCGATGAGAAAACGCTAAGGTTTAATTCTGCTGCGTGACATTTCGCACTGTAGATGCCATTTCTGAGGAAGGCTAAGACCACAGGCAGGATTAACAGCAGGCTGGATTCTGGCCTGTAGCACCTAGAAAAAGATACCAAAAGCTGGTTCTAGATGGCTCAGCACTTAAAAAGATCCAAGAAAACCACCGTGTGGTTTACAGCACCGTTTTCAGGTCACACACAGTGACTATTCCAGACAGCCATTTACCATGAAACTCGATTTTCATAGGAGGAAGAACGTACAGTGTGGTGCCATGTGTGGCACTTGTGTTAGTATACTTACTTTCGATAGAAGGTCCTTTGCATTGTGACCTAGCAAAATCCTCGCCACCCACTTGCTGGAGACACAGCTGAGCTCTGGGCCGTTGAGCGGAGCTCCCAGCGGCAGCCTGGCCCATCACTGCCACCTCAAGGCTCAGCCCTTGGGGGTGGGCCTTTCACAGAAGAACCAACACATTAGTAATTTGTTCCTCAGGCCCTGACAGAAGGCTGCACTTCCAAATACAAACAGCACTTAAAATAATGTTAGCAAGGCACGAAGTACCAATTACTACCACCTCCATCTGATAATCTGTCAGCACGCAGCCAGTCGGTGCACGACTCTGCTTCCAAGCAAGTAGAAAATGGATTCCAAGAATTTCCGAAGCAAATGAAAGTGCAGCTGCTGGTCCTTAGTAAACCTCCTTCTCCACTGGGAGAGCTCACTTATGCTTCAACTTAATGCTAGACTGTGGTCCCTAACTGCATCGGGCACAAAAATATGGGCAGTATTTTTAGCCTCTTTTTCTTAATTGGAAATGTGCTTCACACAACAGAGAAAAGGATGCACATCAGCTGATGCAGCCTGCCCTCGCCCTGCCAGTGTCCTCAGCACAATGCAGTCAGTTCCCTGGCTCAGCCAGCAGGCCCCAGAGCGACCCCGTGAGGGGTCAGCCATCCAGTGCAACCCTGTGGATCCACACAACAGGAAGGGACTTGATGACCTTCACCAGAGCTGCTGTGTCCTTAGGAAGGCCTGGACAACCAGGCCCAGGGGCTAGCTCTCAATCGTGCAGCAAGGAAGGCAATCAGATTATAAAATGGCAAATGTTAATTTAATACCATCAAGAAGCACAGAACTAGATATAGGTAAAGAATCAATGAAACATTAGGACTTACAGTTAACTGGCATAGCTTGTTGCTTATGTGGATATTGTCTTCATTCAAAAAAGGGGGGGGCAGACTAATATTTAGACAAATGCTTGGTTTTATTGACTGAATTTTGACACTAGGAAATCTCACAGCAGAAGTACAAATCGTATGTACAAGTATTTATATCAATGAAATTTTCCATTGGTGATTTTTTTGGCAGAATGTTGATTTTACTTCTGAGGAATAAATGTGCTGATGTAAAACCTGCTGTCCAGGAGTCTTCCTGTAAAATTCCTGAATTCGTTGAGTGTGAGAGAATAACACAAATGGCTAACTAGGGCAGGCGGTGACTGAGAGACTAAATCCCTCACTCCAGCTCCACGAGCAGATCTCCTTCTCCAACGGTGTCTCCAGTTTTACAGTGCACCAGCTTCACCTTGAATTGAAGAAATGGGGGAAGAGTGAGTAGCGGTGACCACGTCAGGATCCCTGGACACCAGCAGGCCTGGTGGCTGCTTGGTCAACCACGGCAACCTGGATAAAGGAAGGTTGTCTTTGCCTGTCCCTCTCTGTCTCCTCTTGTCAGCCCAAGGGAATTTCTCTGGGAACCCCAGCTATGGTTTGCAGGCTGGACCTTGGCAGTAGATACCCAGGACCCTGCCTGACATTCCGTGGTTTCCCTCACTTGTAATAATTAGTATACATTGAGGACTCTCCTAGCAGTGGATTACAATACCTTAGAACCCAGGTACATAAGGTCATATAGGATGAGACTAAATGAAAGGATCTCTAGGATATGGAAATAAGAGCTTTATCTCATGTGGCTGTTGTTCTTAATGTACTATTATTTCTCTTCTCTTTTTGTGCCCTTATGGTTAATCTTATGTATCTGACTTTGTTACCTGGTATACTGTACATAGGTTTGTTTATTTGAAATGGGAAAGGGGGGGGAAACAAGATGATTGGGAGGGGGTGGGAAAGGGAAATGGGGACAAAAACATGAGAAGGTCTATCAACGTGCGAGAAGTAACGTACCTACTACCTAGTGAATGTAACTGTAACCCCTCTATACATTATCCTGACCGTCTTGTCACCATCCTGGTGACTTCCTGTTTCCAGATCACCCACTCTGCTATGGGCTAGGGTTGTAGAAAGGCTTTCAGAATTGAAATACAAACTCTGAACAGGGAGGAATTAAAAGGAGAACCTGCATGGACCACTCATCTCTCTTGTGAAGGGAAATAAGACATTTGGGAACCACATGGCTCTGTGGCTGCCCTGCAGGATGAGTGGCATACATGTGGACCTGTGCTGCTCATTCCATTCATTTCCCTTGAACATAACCAATGTTCACTTGCCAAATGTATGTTCAATTGAAAGCAAGCAGGGAGGAGTGGAGCACACTCAGAGGCGATCCCTGCCTCCTTAAAGGTGGCTGCGAGGGTCTGAGAATGAGCAATGGCTTCCAACTAATTGGCAAACACCCCAAATGCCAACAACAGCTAGGCTAGTGCATGCCTGCCTGTGTCCCTATCGTCCTCCCCCACCCCCGCCACCCCTGCAAGTAACCTAAATAAACCCTAAGCCCCAAAGCTTTTTAGGAACAATGAGAACTTATGAAACGGGCTCTTCAGAGGCCTCCCTTGGCCGATGCTACTTATAATCCTGATGCCGTTTGACACTGACGCTTTATATGATGGCACGACTCTTAAGAGCAGAGCGTGTGCTTCCACTGAGAACTGTGTAAGAGGCAAGGGACCCTCCTCTCAGGAGCCCTCACAGCGCCAGAGCCTGCTGAGCTTTATAGGGTTAGACTCAAGCATGCCTGAGAGGAAGTTGGGTGAGGAGATGGATGGAGGGACTCCAGCTAGCAGAGTCAGGGTAGGGCAGAACTCATGGACACCCAGCAGCAGTGCTCAGCTCTAGATGGCTGGGGAGGAGGGCAGCTCGGCTCTGTGAGATCTGAGCTGGGAGGAAGCAGGACACCCAGCATGGGCTCGGTGCTCTCTGCGTCAGCACCCCAGCCTAGCCATAGGCTACTGTGCCTAGAATGTGGCCCTCATTCTTGGTCCCATAACTAGGTCAAGTTCTTACCATGGACGGACACGTTCTCATACTAGTGCCATGTAAATGTCCCATAATCCCCCAAAATAAGCACACAATCTCTTGTCGACGTTAAAAACCATAATTCAAGGAAGGATTCCCAAGACTCTACATAAATCATGCTATTCTATGCTGCCACGCTCTGTGGCCGCGCATTCTTCTACTGCTGCTCCCGCCCCTGCTGTGCACAGGGCTCTACCCTTTCTCTGGGGAGAACACAGGTAGCTCCTGGGTTTTCCTCTCCAATCAGTTTCACTGCACTTTGGGGTGATAGACCACCAGATGGACAGATGTGTAATTCTGATGCAAGCTTAGTTGTAAACTAACATCTCCTTCTCTGCACGCATGTCCCCCAGTGTGACCCCAGCACACCGGCTGATGGCAGCCTTCGCTGTTCTTCTCTTCCCCAGTCACCCGCCACCATGTAGATATGGCCAAACACAGACATCTTTTAGAAAAGGGCCATTTTCCTACTAACAGCATCTAGTCACAGAAAGATAGTGAAGGAATTGCTTTACAAAGATAAACCTATGCCAGGTGCAGTAGTTCACACCTATATTCCTAGCTACTCGAGAGGCTAAGATCTGAGGATTGTGGTTGGAAGCCAGCCCAGGCAGGAAAATCCATGAGACTCCTATCTCCAAGTAACCACCAAAAACTGGAAATGGAGCTATGGCTTAACTGGGAGAGTAGCCTAGCCTTGAGCAAAAAGGTTGGACCAATTCCTGGAGGGGGGGTGGGGGGAGAAGAGAAAGAGAGAAAGAGAGAGAAAGAGAGAAAGAGCAAGAGAGAGAGAGAGAGAGAGAGAGAGAGAGAGAGAGAGAGAGAGAGATCTTCAAGAAGCTTCAATCAAAGTTGGGCTAGGTGGCTCACCCTTGTAATCCTAGCTACTCAAAAGGTTGAGATCTGAGGATCATGGTTCAAAGCCAGCCCAGGCACAAAAGACCCTGAGACCGTTATCTCCAATTAACCACTAGAAAATGAGAAATGGAGCTGTGGTTCAAGAGGCAGGGCAGTAGCCTTGAGCTGAAGGGCTCAAGGCCAGCACCCAGGCCCTATGACCCACTTTAAAAAAAAAAAAGTTTCAATCAAAAAAATTCAGCAGTGACACATTTTTCTCTTTGCTCAGAATCACTAAGCTCCACGTATATAAATGGCATTTGCAGACCCTCTTCATCTGCATAGACTATTCTCATTGTGTGGAAATTATCTTGAAGAGTTATATTACCTTTTTGCAATCTGTGAAACTGTCTACTGCAGTGTCATCAAAGTATCCTCAGATAACTAACTGCCTTCAAGACAGATGTAAACATTAAAAATTAAAGATCCCTTCATTTCAAAGACATTAAGGTGAAGAACAATTGTCCTCTGGTTACCTGAACATACACACAGACCAGCGGAGGCGCTAGGGAAGAGCCCCTTGCGTTACCTTCCTCCCCGGGGACAGAGTTGCAGCATCCCCACGATGCTCCTTCCAGAACTGGGCATGACGCAAAGGTGGAAGTTCTGCTTCCATCACAGGGCCGGGTAAGCCGGTGGGAACGTGGGGACATACCTTGCCGGTTTTCCCAGCTGTCATACTGTTCTGCATTTTCATGGCTTCAATCACACAAATTTCTTGACCTTCTGCTACCTGGAAAATGAATTTAAAATGGACTGAGATTTTTTTTAAAAGCATTCTAATTTTGCGATAATACCTACAGTAAAGCCATTCTAGGACACTTTGTCACACATGCTGAAATGTTCATCAAAGCACCAATGACCTCTAATGCTTCCCCACTCCAGCGGCATCTTTCAAGGACAGGAGAGAAAGGCTGTGTCCCACCATCCTCAAGTCCTCATTCATTAGACAACCACCCAGATACTAGATGTTTGGTGATTCTGTTTGTGGGGCTGCCCTGGGAACCTGAGTCTTACAGAGATGCTGAAACCAGAATGATTCCATTTATCTGCTATGTCCAGAGTAGAAAAGTTTCTACAGTGGCCTAAATGGGGATAGGTGAGTGAATGCTGATGGATAAGTTTCCTTCACCAAGCGCTGGTGGCTCACGCCTGTAATCCTAGCTACTCAGGAGGCCGAGAATGGAGGATCCAAGTTCAAAGCCAGCCCAGGCAAGAAAGTCCATGCTGTTATTATCTCCAATTAACCACTAGAAAACTGGAAGTGCTCTCCTCAAACAAAAGGGCTCACAGAGAGTGCCCAGACCCTGAATTCAAGATCTGGAACCAAGGAAAAACAAAGTTTCAAGGGTGCTAAAAATGTTCTAGATTGTGATGTGGTTGCAGAACTCTAAATAGAGTAAAACAACTGGACTATACACTAAAGAGGTGAATTCGGTTATGGGAATAACATCTCAGGAAAGATTTTTAAGGTACATTTCTGCTTACATTCCTGGAACAGCAGCTGACTTAGAGCCCAGGGACCACAGCCCCTTCCTTTGCAGGAGGCACACATACCAAACTTGGTCCTGCAAGAAGACCCACAGGTGCTCACTCAAGCCTGGCTTCTACATTTGCCTCTTACCATGAGGAAAATCCAGGCAGAGCTGGGTACAAACCCACAGGGGTGAAAGTGGAGGCCTCCATCCAGAAATCAGCTGTGACTAAAAGCCACTTTTTTTAATTCACTTTTCTCTGGCCTTGATGGGTAAGTACTGAGGAGCTGGGCCAGATTTTTTTCTCTTAGCTCTTTGGCACAGGACCTCTGGCTCTTTGGAATGGTGGAATGAGACTCCGTGGGGTGTGGTGAGCATGCTGGATGCAGCTCCTGGACAGTCCTGTCTCAGTGCCTCTGCTGGCTGGTAGCGCGGAAGTGCCTGGAGAACGTTCTTTCCTGCAATCCCCAAATGATCTCCAAGTCCCTCTCCCGGCTCCCCGGGACGCGCAAGCTGTCTTGCTGGCAGTGCCGCTTGCCTGGGCCCTGCGCGTTCTTTCCTCTGCTGTCCAGGTGGGGGCTGCATTCTCCTGGCACAAGAATATAGGAAGAGAGGGGATGCCAAGGCTCTGGTGCTGGCACTGAGGAGAGAGACTGAGAGGGGCTCTGAACACAGTGCTCACTGCTGCTTTTTGATTCGTTTCACCTGGCATCTACGTTCTGTGCACAGTGACTTCCAAGGGCTGTTCTTCAAAACATGGAGGGCAGGAGATGGTAGTGCCAAGAGGACACTCAGGCCCAAGTCCAAGGAATTAGAACAGTTACTCCACACGTTATCATTCTAGAGACTTGCTTTCTCTCTTCAAAGGCAATCAGTAGCCAAGAAAGCCAGGAGAAGGGCAGGTCTGCTGAAGTGCCCCTGCCGTTCAGCTCCCTCCAGGAAAGCCCTGCAGGTCCTGCCATGACCTACACAGAGCCAAATGCCTGTCCAACAGCCAGACCCCAATTACTTCAACCTACGGACAAGGTAACTCGGACTACAGGGCACAATGGCTCCCTGTGAACAGATGTGAAGCTCCACACAGTACCATGGAAATTCTATCCAAAAACTATGGATGACCCCACCTCTACCCAGTGAGTATCGTGAGCTGGCCTCCCAACCCACCTAGCTGGCCTGCCTTCCTCTGTGAGGAGAGCCCAGGGCTCTGTCCACCCCACCCCAGGAGCGTCATAGGCAGGCACGGCCTTGTCCCTCTGCCCGCAGCTGTGCCTCCATCCTCTCTCACCCATCTCTTGGGACGTGCTGGCTTACAGAATAGTCCACTGCTTCCCTACATGAATGCTTTTTCAGATCAGGAGCAAACCCTGGAGGTGCCGATGGCCATGCCAAAGGGCAACGGCCAATCCAAGAAGTGAGCACAGTGAACAGGGAGAGAGAGAATGGTGAGCAGGGTCACGTCTCCCCTCCAGGACCTGCGAGCAGTGGGAGAGGGACAATGAGTTTAGGGGGCCCTGTCATCGCTGCTTACTGATGATTCTCCCTGGCAGGCTCTGAATGCTCGTAACATGGCAACTTGCAAAAAAGATGACTGTGAGCAGTAGGTCTCCAAACCTCCACCTCAGCTGGAGACCATCAGAAGTATATGTTTCAGGACTGGGAATATGGCTTAGTGGTAGAGTGCTTGCCTAGTGTGCAGGAAGCCCTGGGCGCAATTCCTCAGTACCACATACACAGAAAAGGCCGGATGTGGTAGAAGAGGAAGAAAAGAGGAAGAAGGAAGGAAGAGAAGGAGGAGGAAATGCTCTGCCTGTGGCACTGGTAATTGATGAAAAGGATTGTCAAAGGACAAGCACCCTGACTAGAAGAGATCTGTCTTCTTTCTGCTTGACCTACAGTTTGTCCCAACTTGCAGAATTAGATCTTGGCCTCCAACTGTCTTCTTGTTTTCTGGCCCCTAGTTTCAGCAGTATCTGCTGATCTACATGCATAATGTAGTGATACACAGAACCAAAGTCATCCGTTTCTCCTACTCTCTATTTGGAGCAATCTATTTTGTTGGTTGTTTTCTCTCATATCTTTATGTATGTATGTATGCATGTGCCCGCGCGCGCGCGTGTGTGTGTGTATGTATGTATGGATGTCGATCCTGAAGCCTGGGCACTGTCCCTGAGCTTTTTTGTTCAAGAATCACACTCTACCCATTGTACTGCACTTCCACTTCCGGCTTTTTAGTGGTTAATTAGAGGTAAGATTGTGGCTCTGAACCACAATCTTCAAATCTCAGCTCCCTGAGTAACTACAAATGGGGGCCATTGGTGCCCAACTTGGAGATAGCTCTTAGAAACTATACAAGAGGACCTCTGTATACACGCCGAAAAATTAACTCAGAATTGAGGATCAGTGAATTACACTTATAATCTTAGCAGCTCAGGAAGCCGAATTCTAAGGATTGTGGTTTGAGGCCAGGTCAGGCAGAAAAGGCTAAGAGACTTTTCTTTCCCATTAAGCAGCAAAAAGCAGTATAGTGCCAACATTGAGCCAAAAAAAAAAAAAAAAAGAAGGCAATCTAGTCAGGAGAGCAACTGTAACCATAGCATAAGCTGCATGTCAGAGAATGGCGCAAGCAAAGCGCACGACTCAGTCTCTGTGGGCCTGGGAGGGCACCATGCCTGAGTCTAGCTCCCAGGAGAGTCATGCCAACGGGAACCGACCTGCCTAAGGGGCAGGGCCTGGACAGCAGATCCCACCTTCCATGCTGGGGCCTCGGGAAGCAGGGGCATAGTTGGGCACGTGGTGCAGGCTCCTCCGCCTGCAGTCCCTGCCAGACAGCGCTCATGGCAGGGCTCAGTCCTGCAACATGTGTTCGCACACGTCTCTGGAACACTTCTGTGAATCATCTGATAAAGACTTACTGAATGTGACAGGATGTCTCCAATGTTAGGCTTAGTAACTGGTCACAAGCCTCACAAGTCTTTCTGATGAGCCTCGTTGGCCTGATGTATTTCTGCACTCCCTGTGTAATTAGTGCAAAGTTTGGAGGCCTGAATCGAGTGTCTTTCATCCAGCTTATTGCATCCTCTCCTCTGACATGGGGTCAAGGTTCACATTCGCATCTGATTATCAGAGCAGAGCTCATTAAGCAGGAGGCAGCCTCGTCCCTAAATGAGTAAGCTTGAGAGAGAACTCACCCCTTTTACTCAGCAGATTTTCACATGTTTGGGGGCCTGAATGTCACCCAGCATTGCTCTGTGCTGAAGAGTTTCAGACATCTCCAGCTGATGATTAATTGTGAGTGATGGGAAATAAAATCTAGTGAAGCCAGCTGCTTGCCATGGTCGGCAAAATGACTCTAATGGATAGAGGCTGCCAATTTTCCAGTTTTGCTGGCAAGTCTTCCAAGTGTAATTAAGGGAAGTTATAAATGATATGGAAATCTATCAAGTTCCATTTATTTTCAGAGGACTTTTTCCCCAGAGACTTTTATCTTGAAGCTTATAGTATGCTTTGTTGTGCTAATGATTTAAGCTGCATCTTGTTTCAGATTAAAGCTCCCAATCTCCTACCAAGTCCTCTTCACTCCTTCCACAAAGATTAAAAAACACACAAGCCTTTCCTGCACACACGCCCCCTCTTGGAGCACACGCTCTGACAGGGACACAGTTGACAACTTGTATGGCTCCAACTGCAAACTGCCACTACCCCTCAGACTGTGCAACGAGCGAGCAAGCAGGCTAAGAAAAAGGAGCGGCTGGGGGTGGGAATTTCCAATGAGGATAAAAGAAGCCCCAAAGTAGAGACTTGAAAGCTGTGCCTGGGCCTGGATACTCATCAGAAGGTGGGGTATCAGAAGGTGGGGTAACCCACTAATGTTATTTGATTTGGAATAAAAGCATGAAAATGATGGCAAAGGCATAAATTGGAGACGTAAAGGATGACTGCACAGTATTCCATTTCTCAATTTCATCCTTCAGAGCCACAAAATGGGGGTGATACAGTGACTGGATGAGATTTACAGTAACAGCTGTGGTCTTCCCACACGAGGGACGCCCTTCTAATGGGCTAAGGTCTAGTGTGCAACAGACGGGGAGGAACAAAACAAGGTTCCCTATTAAGAGTGTGGAGTCAGACTTCGGATCAAGAAAATCATTATGGGAGTTGGGTTTCCTTTAAGACGGCCCCTGCCCTCTTTTGTCATCCAAAGCCAGGGCTGTTTTATGGTGCAATTGTTTTAAATCGAGGCAGGAGGACACAAATGGCATCGAGTTTGTCCCCTTCGGAAGCCCACTCACCAGCAACTGGAAAGAATGCAGAGGAACCGGTGCCAGTGGCATATGGCTTTCCACTGTGCTAAACATTCATACAAAAGACAGGTTCATCAGTCATTGGAGTATCTGGATAAAAAATCAGCTCTGATGGATGGTATTTTGAGCTTACCTGCTGCTAGTACATTACCAGAGAAACACAGGTTTTGAAACCCACAAGACATTAGAAACTGCAGACCATGAAACCCAACACGTGCAGGAGCACATAATGTACGCCAGATTATACAAAATAATAAATAAGCTATTTAAACCCTCTGCCTAAAATTGGGCCCGCTGCAAGGAACCCTGGGTCACTTCTACGCAGGCCAATTAATGCACAGCATCTGCTGTATAGAAGCAGGGCATGGAGCACTTCCGAATGATTTCGGCAATTAAAAGAAAACTGTTTCCTGCCTGTTCAGACAGCAACTGTTTCCCTGCAACAGTGAGCACCAAATCGCTGTGTGCAGCTGAAAAACTCAGCCCCCTTTTGGGGGAGGGGAAGGAGGGAGGACGGATTTTTATGGAAAGGAGGGAGCCTTCTTTGTTGTCCTATGTTCTGTGCTCCTGCCAAATCAGACAGAAGGCTCAGAAGCTTACTGGCCCTCTGCAGTCTCCCCTTCTGTTGCACCGGGCCCCCCGAAAACCAGGGATCAATGTCAACCCTGCTGATTGCACCACACAAGTGAAAAACCTTCCATTCCACTTTTAGAGGTTGTGCCACTCAAAACACAGGTGCCGTGCGCCATGCATTTTAAGGTCCCGAGATCTGAAGAAGGCAGCTTGGGTTTGTTAAAAGGCAGGCTGGCATCTGATTATCCCAACTTCCTCTTTCTGAGCTGCAAAGATAGGCTGTTTCCTGGAGCAGACATGTACTCCCCCCCGAAAGGAGCCCAGAAGATTCCAGCGTTTAAGCAAACATGAAACCATCATGAAATTACAAAGAAGAGAAGGAGGAGAAGCAGCGGCAGGAATGCCAACCCCTGTCTGAAGAAGCTGACAGCCTCCTGGAAGGACTCTGTGCCCAGCAGAGGCCCGGCCCTGTGGTCTGTCTGCCAGGTGCTGCCTTTGTCCCTCATCCGGGTCTCCCTGGAACTGAGCAATGGGGAGCAAGGCACTTCCGGGAAAGAAGACAGACTGTGGCCAAAGCTCAGTTTTCTTAAACATCTTTAAAATAGAGAAAAATATTATTGCTTACTGCCCTCTGATCTAACCCAAAACCAGACCCAAATCCTGCATTACAAAGGAAGCTAGTTAAAACTGGTATCTTTTACAGTAGCTTCAAGAAATCAGTCTAGACTGTCTACTTTCATGAAACTGTTTTAAAGGACTCAATGAAATGATGGTTTTAATTCTTACATTAAGATACTTTTGGGCTGAGAATGTGGCTTAGTAGTAGAGTGTTTGCCTCCTATGCAAGAAACCCTCGGTTCGATTCCTTAGTACCACAGAAACAGAAAAAGAGCTGAAAGTGGCACTGTGGCTTAAGTGGTAAAGCACTGGCCTTGAGTAGAGAGAGGCTCAGGGACAGAGACCAGGCCCTGAGTTTAAACCCCAGAACTGGCCCAAAAGAAAAAACAAAAGATACTTTCAATCTTGGTAATGTTGAGAATGGTCATCTTCAAAAATACTTAAAACTCTCAGGAGGCTGAGCTCTGAGGATCATATTTCAAAGCCATCCCAGGCATGAAAGTCTGTGAGACTCTTACCCACCAGAAAACAGGAAGTGGTGCTGTGGCTCAAAGGGTACAGTGCTAGCCTTGAGCTGAAAAACTCAGAGATAGAGCCCAGGCCCAGAGTTCAAGCCCCATGATGAGTCAAAATAACAACAACATTAATAATAAACAAAGATAACATGCTCTTTATCTCATGATCATTTCTTGAAAAATAAATGCCAAGCTTGCACAAGACTCTCCTATAGTACTTAATATATTGATGGATCCACGAAGTTAAATTGTCAAACTTCTTCAACTTTTACCCTACAAACCAAAGTGTTATCTGAAAAAAAGATTAGAAGACCAGAGGCCAGGAGTTTGGCCTAGTGGTAGAGTGCTTGCCTAGCATGCATGAAGACCCAGGTTCAATTCCTTGGTACTATATACACAGAAAAAGCCAGAAGTGGTGCTGTGGCTCAAGTTCTAGAGCTCTAGCCTTGAGAAATCTCAAGGACAGGGCTCAGGCCCTGAGTTCATACACCAGGACTGGCAAAAAAAAAAAAAAAAAAAAAAAAAGATTAAAAGGCCAAATTCAGAAGAATGATCACCTCTGAAGACAGGGAAAATTCATGATATAGATAGATATATAAAATGTTTGACTGCTAAGTAAAATTCAAAACAAATATGGGAAAGGCCAACAAAGACTACATGATGCCTGTGCAGTTATTCTCCGTAACTTTCTGTATATTTACAGTCATTTATGATATAAAGGTTTGAAAATGGTAATGAATGTGTGAACCTTCTGTCTACATATTAGGGAGAAGTGGGAACAAAACTGGCATCCTGTGACATAACTACTGCTATATGTGCAAATTTACTTCTGCCATCATTTATGACTGTAAGTCAAAGTACTCAGAAAATGGAACCACCACCCAACAGGCAAGTATGCCAAAGAAGGCTGCAATTCCTGAGAGCAGGCTGCATGAGGCGCCTAAGTGCCATGTCAGAGAAACATACAGCGCCACCAGGAGGCCCAGTTCACCCTTCTCTGTGGACACCTGAGAGCTGAGCTGTGAAAGAAAGAAAGAAAGAAAGAGAGAGAGAGAGAGAGAGAGAGAGAGAGAGAGAGAGAGAGAGAGAGAGAGAGAGAGAGAGAGAGAGAGAGAGACGGAGAGAGACGGAGGGAGGGAGGGGAGAAAGGACTCTCATCAAGTTTATTTGCTACTTCCTTAAGACCTACTGTATCTAAGCTCTGGAGTGAGTGGAAGGGGAGGTGGATGTACAAGGCTCTACCAGAGGTGTGTAATTCTCACAGCTCACTCACCCATGTTCCTGAAGCATTCCCCTAAGGGAACAGATGCAACTACGGAGGAAACAAAATAAGGAAGAAACTGTGTATTAACATTATTTCTACTCAGGCAATAGTAATAGACTATAAGCATTGCATTACTGGTATGCTGTATGGATACCATTTTCCCACAAAAGGCATTGTTCAAGAGGGAAACAGTCTACAACTAACTGCCCTCTGCTAAAGGCCAGTCTCAACACCAAGCGGATCTGCATCTTGGCTCCATAAACATAAAGACAAAGGCCATCTTACTCATGAAAGCCAGACAAGTAGCAAGAAACAGCAGCAGCAGGTACGTAATGCCTCCCTGTTAGTGTCACAAATTGCCAATTAAAAAGAAAATCATATAACTTGATATAGAGCCTTATATGTTGTCTTGTTTTATTTTGATACATTATATGAAAATTTTTAATGAAAATCTAAGATGATCACAGAACTTATACATAAGTTGAAAGAATCATAAATAAATGTACTGTTAAAAATCTAGTATAGTTCATTTTATTGGTTTGTACTGTTGCTATTTTTGTTAACTTTTATTAAAAAGCTAACAAGGGCAAGGATGGCTCACACCTATAATCCTAGCTACTCAGGAGGCTAAGTTCTCAGGATCATGGTTTGAAGCTTTTCTGGGCAAGAAAGTCCCCAAGACTCTTATCTCCAATTCACTACAAAACACACACACACACACACACAGAGAGAGAAGAAGAAGAAGAAGAAGAAGAAGAAGAAGAAGAAGAAGAAGAAGAAGAAGAAGAAGAAGAAGAAGAGGAGGAGGAGGAGGAGGAGGAGGAGGAGGAGGAGGAGGAGGAAGAGGAGGAGGAGGAGGAGGAGGAGGAGGAGGAGGAGGAGGAGGAGGAGGAGGAGGAGGAGGAGGAGGAGGAGGAGAACAAGAAAAAGGAAGCAGGGAAAAGCCAGAAGTGGAGCTCTAGCTCAACTGATGGTGGACAGTACCCTACCTAGGGCTTGAGTTCAAGTTCTATAACACGTGTGGGCTCCTGATGGATTGTAGGGCTTTGATTTCCTTGAAAAGACAGATGACTGATTTCATTATCTTTCTACTGGTAAGAGTGGAGCCTCATTCAGCTATTGTTACCGGTAAGAAAAACACAACATGTCCTAAAATGGTCAAATGAGTTTAAACAGTCAAACTTGAAATGTTTCAAGCAGTATTTCCTTACATTTGACTGTGCCTTTCGTTCAAGTGCAGTTTCTATGTGAGATAGTGTTTATAAGAGATGTTGTAATAAGAGCCGCCAAATGCAGCTCCCTGTGTTTTATCATGACACGATGGCACAGGCATGAAAGGCAGTGCTGCGGGACCCAAAGGGAGAAACTGAAGGCTGTGTGTATTCCACCTCACCCACGAGGGGCTCTTGGGCACTGAGAGCACTTAGAAAGAAGGCAAAGGATGCCAAGAGGACAAGCCCCCTCTTTGTGTGTGGCCCTCAGAACTCTGACATGAAGGAACACATAAAAGCCAGGCCCCTCTGCTCTGCAGTGACAGAGTTTCAATAGTGATTTGTCAAATTAAACCACCTTGAGTACTGACTGATGGACAGTAGCTACCTCTCTGCTTCGGGCACCAGCCTCGCCCTGGTGCTTTCACCAAAGCCTGGCAAGCCCACCTTACCTTACTGAGCAGGAAGTGCAAACGATGAAGATGAACCCTGTTAGTGCATGGAAGAGTGAAGCCAGGGACAAGAGCATGTCCATCTGCTGAGCAACTACAAGTGAGCAAGTGGTGTATGCGTGTGTATGTATGCGCGCGCGCGCGCGTGTGTGTGAATAACTGTAACCTTCATTTTTCAGTCTTTCCTTGCTGGGAGGCAGGTGCTTACCCCTCCCTTCCTTCCCTACCTTCCCACCACTAACCACTAACCACTGTGGGCTCATGGGTTAGCAAAGGTAAGGATGTAAGTTGGATATTTATTACACACTTTATTTAAAGCTACTATGACATGCTGAGGCTAGCAGTACACAATGTACCTTCTAGAGAAACCTTGAGAATGAAAAAAACGAAACAAAACAAAATAAATACAAAAAAATACCACAAGTCCTTCATATTGTTTACCAACCTGTTACTGAGACATGGAGTCACTAGAAGATTCCACAGATTCTGTAACGCATTATATGTCAAGGTCAAGGAGCAACCTCTTACTATCCCAATCCTGCAGAATGAAGATACACAGGCAAACAGCTCCCCTGAACTCAACACGTACACATACATTCCACAAAGCATCTTATCTGGTGTCAGTAATGTCAGTGAATGTCATTTCCCCCAAGAATCTCCATGCTTTTAAAGTAAATGGAGGAAGTCATCCAACCTGGCCTCTTAGTGTGTCTCAGAAGGCCGGCAGGTCTCCTTTCATATCATCAGGGGAAGAATGTGAAGTCAGCTTTCCAGCTTGATATATCAATTTCAGGACAAATCATTTAAAATAACTGAACCTGATCACCTGTACTGGGCATTCTTATATGAAATACTTTTCTAGAAGACAATGCCAGCAATGTTAGCTTCTTTTAATGCTAATGTGAGTTTTTATCTGTAATAATAAAGAAATCAGGAGCCTTTTAACACAATCTTTACAAGAGAATATGTAAACGCAATGACTTCATTCAGACACAAAACAGAATCTCAGGTAACTCATGAAAGCCTATCATGCATGGCTGCTGTAAATAAATAAGAATGCAAGCACTGAAGTGCCTCTTCAAATACTGGATGCATCCAGTATTCTTTTCACTTTTGGTACTAATCAATGTGCTCTTAAAAAAATACTCATGCCAGTTCATCCATTGCTAGTTATCTTGAGACTGAACACATGAGTAAACAGTAATGTGGCTTTGCTTTTGTTTTAATGTCACAAGGTCAAGATGAAAAACTTAAAATTGTGATCCTAAATTCTGCTTCCCCTGTTCCAGAAGTATGCTAGTACCGAACAGATTACAGGATTACCCTTTCCAGAACTCTCCTTCCCAACTAGACGTTTGTCCAGAAATTCCCCACCAAAGGATTAGTTCTTACGTTAAGTTTTCTTAGGATGGCTCCAGCACAGAGTCCTGGAGAATAAATGGCAACTTTTAAGGGAAATACTTCCTAAAACAATGCAGTTCAGAAATGCCCTCATTTCTCCTCCCCTCTCAGATCTCTGGGAATAAAAAATAGGAGCACAAAATCTGTGAGCTTCGTGAGAGTCAAGAAAAGAGCCACAGAGGGTGTGACAGCAGAGTGGATAACAGTGCGGGTACACTGATATGGAAGTCTGAGTGTCACATGCTCCTCTTGGAGGCAGATGCAGCCCTTACCATGTCTCCAGGTTTCACAGAGACGGCCACCACCACGCCAGGCATCGGGGAGCGTAGAATGCTGCTTGTGTCCTCCGCCACTTTTTCTGGCATGTATTTGCTCAATTCTGCCGCAAGTTTGGTAAAGACATGCACCTTGTACTTGAAGGGAAACAAAACAAAACGAAAACATAAAGGAATCTGCATGAAGAACTGTCCTCAAAAATCAAACTGTCCTCCAAAATCAGTTTTCAGCTTTCTTAACTCAAATTACCCTAATGCCCTTTACATTATTTTTCAGTCTTATTCAACACAGATTCATTTCTGACATACAAGTAGGCCAGTTATTTAAGAAAAAAATTGAAGTACTACAGTAGTTAATTACTAATAGATAGTAAATCTTGAAGAAAAACATCTGGGAATTTGTAAAGAAAACAGAATTTTTCTTGTGTTCCCTTTACTGCTAGCAAACCTTTCTGGGGAAGGCAGGTCCCCAGAGCGAGGTGGGCCAAAGGCATGGAGTGACACTGAATATGTACCAGTAGATGGCAGCAGACTGCTGTCCAAATCTGTGCCCCACCAGGTCTGTGGATCAGCAAGTTAAGACAAAGGGTTTCAGTGTTCATTTGGGGCAAAACAATCTTTAAAATTCCATTTTTTTTCAGTAACAGATAATGTTTATATTTATATCCAAAAAGTTAGCTTTTGTTTGTAGGCATAGTCTTTTTGATGTAACAAGATGATTAGGATACAGAGATACAAGAATACCTTCTACGTGGAGAGATCACCACAAGATTTTTAAACACAGAGAGAAAACAATATGCATAACATGCATGGTATGTTTTGCACATGGCTCTCAAACAACTGGGGACATCTTTAAGCTATTCTGGTCGAACAAAATGTCTCTAATAAGAAGAATTCTTACCAAACAGGAAGAATCCTAGATCTCTGAGTCAAGATTTGATCTACACAAACAAAAATGGGTAACATGGTTTGTGGGGTATTGGAGCCACTATCAGAAGACTTCTGGATTCCCACCAAGTCTCTGGTGAGTCTCTGGGTGAAACAGAATCAGTACCCGGAGCAGTGCCACTCCACTATATGGAGGGAGGGCTGGAACTCAGAGCCTCCTGTGGCATCGCTGTGGCAGGGATGCAAAGAGAGAGTCTAATTCACCCTTTGATTTCCGCACAGAGACAGAGGAAATCTCCAAGTGGGCTCTTCTCTGGACCTATTTACAAGGGGTGGGGGAAGGGCTCCAGCAAAGAGCTTAGATAGCCTAGGTTCCAAGTAGATTTGCAACACTGTGACAGGTTGAATAATAACATCTTCTGCATGTTTCTTTACTCTGGAGTGTGTGTTTTGCAATCAAGACTTAACAGGCGTCTGCCAGTTTCTGAAGGATATGATCCTTAAGTGAAATTACAGTGCAAATAAAAGCTTTTTGCTCCTATTAAAATTCATCTGAGTCATAAGTGGCCAGGGAAAAAAGCAAGGAGAGTGCACACTGCTGTCAGTCTAATAAACATTCTGGGCAGAGCGACTATTTATCACTGATGAGTCCGACTGCCAAGTCCTTCATTAAGCCTATGGGGGAGACAGAAGAAGAGGGGAGAACATAATTGGGCCAAACAGTATCTGAGCTCCCTCTGTCTTGAAAAGAAATCTAGGATCAGTAGAGTCAACTGAAAAGTTACTTTCTAACTGGCATCACCAGCTGGGCTGCAACTGGTTGGTACTGCACCTCATTTTTCAATGTAGCACACAGGTCAATTCCCCCCCCCCTTTTTTCTTTCACAATTCAACTTCAAAATACAAACTTTGAATTCATCAAGAAAAGTATCTTTATATTTTCAAGATAATATCAGTATGACTGTATATAAGGACTCCTTTTTAGTTTTATCATAAATAAACCCTACTAAGAATTAAGTGTTCTGCACCATTTCTCCCAAGAAGGGACTAGATCCTGGCTGAGAGGGAATCTTTTTTCTATTTTTGTAACTTTCATATCTTCTGGATTCCTTTCTCTGTAGGGTTCCTGCTTTGCTTGGAAAGAGATGTAAAAGAGGAACAAAACTCAAGGCCTTTAGATGCAGTCTTTGTTATTGATGAGATGTTCCTTTTCCTTTTGTATTTGTTTATTGTTCTTAAATCTGTTTGGGGGATAAATGACTTATTGTAATCTCAAGTAAAAAATAACAACAAAGTAAATGCCTCAGGAGAGGCCTAGTTGCTCACAGTTGACTTAAAAGTGACCTTTGTGAATATAAAAAAAGGGGGCAGAAAGGAGGTTCTCTTCTTAAGATTACCTTTGATGTTGTCCTGACCCTTTCCTGTCCACATCTCCATACAAATGCCCTCTTAAAACAGCCTCCTCTCCTAAACAGGCAGTCCTGTTTGCCCAGAGTGTGCCCAAATGGGGCTTACGCAGAGC